>NC_092875.1:51628770-52228770 GCF_028372415.1 Notamacropus eugenii | reverse complement strand
GTAGGCACTCATCAGCCCTGCAGGTCACTTAGCCACCTTTAATACTTTGACTATTCATTTTCTCTGAGTATATTGTCTGTTCTCTCTCCCTCAACCAACCCTAGGAAGGTCAAAGCCCCAGAGGGGCAGAGTGGGACAAGGCCTCCAGAACCCATCCTGCTCCCCCATTACCTTCAGCCTTTAGGTCATCAAACCAGATGCAAGGAATTAGATATTGGAGCTCAAACTAAAATAGGAGTCAAGAACTCCCGCCAAAGCCTAGACTTGTACTCTATTATCTATTCCAATGCTTGCCTGGTTTGTGACTAATTTCTCCTCTTAGGGTCTGGACCCCAAATTTAACAAACTTTTTTTTGTTTCCTCCTATGTACAGTTCTGCCCTAGCACCCTCAGGAATCTTCCTTCCCTTGCCTAATTCGAGACTTGTAGGATTTTGAGTCCCCACCCGATCCCCAGCTGTGTGAGCTATGCCACACAAAGTTATCCAAGATGGACATAGTGGAGAGTTCTGATAAAAGGTGGTCCACAGGAGAAGAAAATGACAAACCACTCAAGTCTTTGCCAAGAAAACCCGATGGGCAATGCTAAAATGATAGAAGAGAGGATAACAGAAGAGGAGTCCCTCAAGCTGAAAGGTGGTCAATATGTTCCTGAAGAAGAGCGAAGAGCAACTCTAAGTAGCTCCAGTCCTAATGAAGCAGCTCAACTGTGGATGCATCTGGTGACAAAAGGATAGTCCAGTACTGAGAAGATCAGTGTTACGTAAGAAGGTGGAATGAAGATCTAGGAACCAAGGTAAGCTGGATGTGGTCAAACAGGAGAGGGAAGGTTAAACATCTTGGATGTCAGTGAACTTAAACAGATGGGGCTGAGTAGACTTAATTCGGATGATCGCTACATATACTACTGTGGGCAAGAATCACTTAGAAGATATTCAGTAGCCCTCATAGTCAATAAAAAGGCAAGAAAAGCAGTATTGGGGTAGAATCTCAAAAATGACCGAATGATATCTGTGCAAATCCCAGGCAAATTATCCAACATTACGTAATACAAATCTAAGCTCCACTGATGCTGAAGAGGCCAAAGGTGATCAGTTCTATGAAGACCTACAACATCATCTAGAAGTAACACCCAAAAAGGATCATCACAGGGCATTGGAATGCCAACATAAGAAATCAAAAGATAATTGGAATAACAGTCAAGTTTGGCCTTGGAGTACAAAATGAAGCAGGGCAGAGACTAAAAGAGTTTTGTCAAGATAACCACGGATCGTAGCAAACACTCTTTTTCAACAATCCAAAAGGCAACTACACATGAACATCACCAGATGGTCAATAGAGAAATCATATTGAAAACTGGAGACATCAAAGCAAAGTTTCATGGATAAATGGGCATGATAAAAGACAAAAATGGTAGAGATCTAATTAGAAGATTCTTACTCTTCAGAAATAAATTATGGCAAATCTGGACATCATACTAAAAAGCAGAGGCATCACCTTGCCAACAAAAGTCTGTATAGTCAAAGCTATGGTTTTTCCAGTAGTAATATATGACTATGAGAGTTGCACTATAAGAAAAACTAAGTGCCAAATTTTAGTGCTGGAGGAGACTTTTGAGAGTTAAGCAGAGGAGGTGTAGTACCAACCCCTGTAGGAAGCTGTGCAATATAGGTTTCCAGGTGTAAGCCCCTACCCTTACCTGAGGAAGGAGTAGCAACTTGGTCAGAGGCTTCAATTGAGAGTCTCAATACTTTGGTCATATGATGAGAAGATGGGACTCATTGGAAAAGACCCTGATGTTGGGAAAGATTGAAGGCAAAAGGAAAAGGTGACAGCTGAGGATGAGATGGATAGATAATATCATGGAAGCAACATGAGCTTAGACAGACTTGGAGAGAGAGTGGAGGAGAGAAGGGCCTGGTGTGCTATGGCCATGAAGAATTGGTCATGACTGAATGGATGAACAAGAACAACAAAGATTTTGAGCAGGAAGGTGATTGAATATAATGTCTCCACTTTAGAGATGAGCAAACTGGGTCCTAGGATTAGAAAGTGATTTTCTCAGCATTCACACAGCCAGTATGTGACAGAACTCAGTCTAGATCAGGTCTTTTGACTCCAAATCCAGGGCTCTTTCTCCTATTTGTGAGACCACCATCTCTGCCCCCACCCCCCAAGTCACCCACTTTCCTCTTTCTTTTAAGCCCATCTCCTCTTTAGTTAGGTTAACAATAATAACTGACATTTACCATGTGAAGTGTACAAGCTAGGTGGCCCCATAGGGCACAGAGCACTTAAGGCTGTAGTCAAAGACTTGATTTCAAATTTGTATCAGATACTCACTAGTTTTCAAACCCTGGGCAGATCACTTAACCTCAGTTTGTCTCGGTTCTCATCCACAAAATGGGGATAATAACGAGAATAAAATGAGATAATATTTATTAAACAGCACAAAGTCTCTCACATAGGTGGTTGTCTTTTGTGCTCAAAGAAGACAAAAATGACATCACTGTGTCCAACTGTGGCTGATCAGACCAATATGAGCTCTACCACAGTGGGACACAACAGTCCATTTGAACATTTGGAGTGACGCTGTCTCTAAATTTGTGCATCTCACGTTTCCTTTGAGCTACTGTAATTCTGCTTCCCTCGCAGAGCACAGCACCTTCTTTGATAAGGGCATGCTATGCCAGTCTCCCATGTCACATAATTTCAAAGTACAGAGGGAACTTGAGAGTGTCCTCATATTTCTTCTGACCTCCATGTGAGTGCCTGCCTTGCACAAGTTCTCCATAAAATAGTTTTTTAGATAAATGTATGTTTGGCATTCCAACAATGTGGCCAGCCCATCAGAGTTGTGCTCTCTGCAGTAGGGTGTGAATGCTTGGCAGCTCAGCTTGAGAAAAGACCTCAGTGTCCAGTACCCTATCTTGCCAGGTGATCCTCAGAATCTCCCCAGGACATTTCAAATGGAAGTGATTCAGTTTCCTGGCATGGTGCTGGTAGACTGTCCAGGTTTCATGGGCATACAATAAGGCCAGCACAACAGCTCTGTAGACCTTCAGTTTCGTAGTCAGTCTAATACCTCTTCTCTCCCACATTTTCCTTCAGAGCCTCCCAAACACTAAACTAGTTCTGGCAATGAGTGTGTCAACCTCATCACCTATGTGTATATCCCTGTAAAGTATACTGTCAAGGTAAGTGAACTTATTCATAACATTCAAAATTACACCATTTGTTGTTACTGATGATTCCATGTGGTGTTGGCTGGTGGAGAACCTCTCTTTTCTTGGTATTCATTGTCAGGCCAAAAGTAGCACAAGCAGCTGAGAACCAGTCCTCACTTTGTTGTGTCTCAGACTCAGATGCTGCATTAAGTACATAATCATCTGTGAACAAAAATTCAAGCACCAACTCTCCTTCCACTTTGGTCTTGGCTTGTAGCCTTTGCAAGTTAAATAATTTACTATCACTGTAGCAGCTGACCTTGATGCTGTTTTTGTCCTCATGGAAGGCGTGGATGTTGCCAAACATCCATAAAAACATCATACTAAAAAGCATGGGAGCAAGCATACAGCCCTGCTTCACTCCCCTGGTGACTCAGAAAGTGCTAAGAACATCAACCAACTGTTCATGCACAGAGGAGCACTCTAATCTGTTGACATTAAGTCTTCTAGCAGTTATCTTGCCTTGGGGGCCATTGCTTTTGTGGCCACACATTGCCTTCATCATTTTCACATCCTGTCTGTCTCTTTTCCTTACAATGACCTAGTCTATTAAATGCAAATGTTTGCTGGGAATGTGCATCCCTGAAATTTTATGGCACTTAGGCAGACAGGGTTGGTGGTGAGGTTAGGAGACACATAATACTTCAGTAGTAGTAAGTGACTGTTGCTGTTTCCAACTGCATTCTTCCCAAGAACTCCCTGCCATGTCCAATAGTCTGTGCCTACTCTGGCATTAAAATCACCCAGAATTACAAGCTTGTGCTTTTTTGGCCCATTGAGGATGAGGGTCTCCATATCTTCATGAAATTTTTTTTGACCTCATCAGTTTCATCATGATGGGAGCATATGCACTGATGATGATGACACAGTGCTTTCCTGAAAATAGCAAATGCATCGTCATGAGTCTGTCATTTGAGAGGCATACAAGCTTGTTGACTACATTAGATCTGACTGCAGAACCTACACCAGTTTCATAGAGCTCCTTATCACGGGGACCACTCTAGAGAAAAGTGAATCCAGCTCCAGCTTTGATAAACTGGGCATCATTTGCTTGCCTTGTTTACCCAGGGGTGCCATTTAGATGGGAAATCTGCTGAGTTCTCTCTCAACCAGAGCTGTTTGTCTTTCAGGTACATTGAATTTCATACTGTCCACAAGCATGTGCATATTCCATGTACCGATGGTGAGTGGAGTCTTCTTTGCAAAACAACTTTTTGTTGTTGTTTCAACTACAGGGTAGGATCCCTACCTACTGTGATATCAGGCCAAGGTTAGGTGAAGCAATTTTGGTCCTTAAAAAAGGCTGCTCAGACGCCCAGGTGGCTGTTGAATGCCACTTTTGCTTCAGTCCAGTGAGGTGACACTAATGGCCTGGGTGGCCTATGTGCCAAGTTGTGACTACAGCTCCCAGTGCATCCATACCTGCTGCTTAAATCACTTGCCCGTTGCCACAGGACTTCAAGGTAAGTAAAAATGGTAACACGTTATGGGTGATGTCTTGTGACTAGGGCATAAATTGGATTTAAGTGAGAAAAAGTTGCAGGAAGTCATCAGAGTTCAATGGCAAGAGAAAAATCAATACAGCTGGCAATGACTCATGATGCAGCAGATGACCTTGGTATCTTCAATGTCTAACCAAGCTCTAAGCACTTCACAGCACCTGCTTCCACTGCCTTCATGGCCCATTGGAGCAAATTGTTCACATCTGCCATTCTGCTGGGGAAAGTCTTCACATGCTTGGGGTAGACAACCCCCTACCTCACTGACAGGTTTGAGACCTGTCAAGTTACCCTCAACCTGATATAGCCAGTCTGCCAAAGTGGCTTCCTGGGGTGTGTCCACTGCCCATGCTACAACTTCTTGGAGCTAGGCAAGAGTTGGGTGGCGGATGGACACCAAAAATGGAAAACAGCCCTGGAAAAGGACTTGGCAGCTGTCACACCAGAGGTACTATCCTCTCCTGTGAACACCTGTACATTCCCTTTCACATAGTAGGAACTATATAAATTCTTATTCTTTATCCCTCCTCCCCTTTTCCATGTTCAATCCCATTTTGAAGAAACTATTTCATTATCACCATTTTACAAATGGAGGAACTGAGGCTGAGAGAGGCTAAATTACTTACTCAGGGTCACATAGCTAGTAAGTATCTGAGATTTGATTTTAACTCAGATCTTCCTGACTGAGCCCTGCATTCTTATCCAGTCTCTCATTCCTCTCCAGGCTCTTCTCTTTGGGGTCTGTCTGCCACAAAATCCTGCTCCCCCTGGGAATACACTTCACCTCTGTGTCCTATTCCTCTGATTGTCTCATTCCTCCCAGAACTTCTATTTTAGGGAAAGCACCCAGGCAAGCCATGTCTTTCTCTATCCTTCCCTTCTTGGGTACCTTCTCCTTGCTTTTCAGCTCCCTCTCATGTGTCCCCTTCTTCCCCTCCCCCACCTTAGAATGTTAACTCCTTGAGGTCAGGAACTATCTTTCTGCTTGTATTTGTGTACTCAATACTTTGCACGATGCCTCATTTATAGTAAGTGCTTAATAAATGCTTTTTGCTGTGACTTGACTTTCCTGTTTCACCATCCTACCTCTACCCTAAGCTGAGCTGCCAAGATCACCAAGCAGTGATAAAACCTTGAATTTAGAGACTAACTGACTAACTGTGTAATCTTGAACAGGTCTCTTTTCCTTTGTTGGCCTCAATTTCCTCACCTGTAAAATATGACCTCTAAAATCCCTCTTAGCTGTAAACCCTTAAAACAGATAAATAAATATCTGTTATGGTGATGACCTGACCTTCTGAGAGATGACCTCATTCATTCCCAAATATACAATGGAATTCAGTTACCTCAATGATGGGGATCTGAGCAAGCATTAAGGGGAGATGGAGCCGATGTAAATGGACAGCTAAGAGGGAATGGTATCAAAATAATGATATAGAAACAACTGGGGATCTGGGAAAGTGAGATTCAATAGAGTTGGTGTAGGTGGTGTGTAAATAAAATGTCCCATACTTCCATCCTCCCAACATGTCCTACATACAGGAGACCCCAGCATGCCCTGCTTTGTCATGCTTAGTAATGGTAGAGAGTTTTCCTATTCTGTAAATCTGTGGGTGACATGAATTAAGGAACTTCTAACACTTTTACGATGTACTATTAAACTTGGACTTGTATCTGAAAGGTTTAAAAAAAAGAGCTTTTATTCCAGGGAGGCTCTACAACAAAAGTTATTAACCATTTGTGTTATGGATCCCTTAGGCAACCTAGTAAAGACTAAGAATTCCTTTTCATAATAATTTTTTTTTAGGCATAAAATAAAATTCAAAGAATTACAAAAGAAACCAATTTTTTGAAATGCGGTTTTTGAAAAATATTTTAAAAAAAACAAAACAGCTTCACAGACCACAGATTAAGACCTCCTGCCTACAGAAATTCAAATAGAAGGACTGATAAAGCCAGGCAGCAATATTTTCTTTCAGACCCAGAAAGACTGTGATTTTTTGATGGTCTGTAGCAAATTTTTATCAACCATAAAATGTTTCACTACCTCTTCCAGTCTCTAAATAGACTGGTCCTGTTTCTCCCTGTTTCTGTTAACAACAATAGAAATGTCAGGGGTGAAAGGTATCTTACAGTTTATGGAGTACAACCCCTTTCTTTGACATAGAGGAAAACTGAGATCTAGAGAGTCTCAGCTGTTCTCTCCACCCTCTCTCTCTCCTCTGAAATCTAATTTCTATGCAGCTGCCAAAACAATATTCCGAAAGCGCAATATTCTGACCACGTCACCCTTTTGCTTCATACATTTCAATAAAATATGAACACATTTATAAAGTACTCTTTACGTAAATAAAGACAGATCTAAACAGCTGTAAAAATATTAATTGTTCATGGGTAGGCCAAGCCAACATCATAAAAACTATAATACCACCTAAATTAATTTACGTATCGGTGCCATAGCAATCAAGGATTCAGAGCACTGACTGACGCATATTTTTCATTTGGACATGACTAATGTGGGAATTTTCTTTGCTTGACTGTAAATAATAACAATAGCTAGAATATCTATAGCTCTTTAAGGTTTACAAAGCATATTCGAAGTATTACCTCATTTGCTTCTCACAACAAGCCTGGGAGGTAGATGTTATTATTATTTCCACTTTACAGATGAGGAAACAGAGGCAGACATCAGTTAAGTGACTTATCCAAGATCACACAGCTATGAAGTGTCTGAGGTCAGATTTGTTTTGGTCTTCTCATTTTCTCAATAGGGGAGAGGAGGGGTGAGAGGGAAAGAAGGTAAATTTCAGTTTGTAAGTGACTTCTAGAATCAGATGCAAATTCTTGTTTTCGGTCCTTAAAGTTCTTCACAACTTGGCTCCAACCTTTCTAAGCTTGTTCTACATTAGTTACTCCCTTTCATTTGCTCTGTGGTTCAGCTAAACTGTCCTCTTCCTATTCCTCATAATCTCAATGCTTTTGCAAGGAAATTTTCTCCCATGACTAGTACATTCCAACTCCTTCCCTACCTCTTCCTCTAAGAATCTCTACTTCTCAAAGTTCTGTTTAGGCTCCAACTCCTGCATCAACCAACCAACCAACAAATATTAAATGCCGACTGTACTAGGTACTATAAATGAGGTTTTTCTTAATCCCTGACCCCCCAGATGCTCATATCTCTCCCTGGGGGAAAAATACCTCCCACAAACCTTATCTCTACTTAAATGTGAACATGTTGCTTCTCTTGATAGCATATAAACTCCTCAAGAGTAGGGGATGCTTCATTTTATTCCTTGAACCTCCAGCACCTAGCACCCACACTCATTACCCAAAGTTCATATAGGCAGTAAATGCCAGAACTAGGACTAGAACCTAAAACTCTACTATAATCACAACTACTTCTTTATCCCCTAACTCCTTCCTTTCATCCAGGCTGCCAGTGTACAGTTTAGGAGAGGTCTGATTAGGCAACAGAGAATTTAAATATTTAACCGTCCACCTGGAGCTGGGAGTTGGGAAACATACCTTTCGGTGTCAGAGTGCGTCACCTACTGGTGAAGCTTGAGAAGACAAGCTTTCTTCCCTTCTTTAGGGAGATATGGTGTTTGCTGCCCAACAACTCCAGGAGAAGTTCCAGGAGCAGAACAGAAGTGTGCACACAACATTTGTAGATCTGACCAAGGCCTTTGACGCTGTTAGTCATGAGGGCTTATGGAAAATTATGTCAAAATTTGGTTGCCCGGAGAAGTTCATCAGTATTGTATGTCAATTTCATGATGGCATGTTTGCCGGGTTCTGGATAATGGACAAAGCTCTCATGCCTTCCCAGTCACCAATGGAGTGAAACGGAACTGTGTGCTTGCTCCCATGCTTTTTAGCGTGATGTTTTCAGCCATGTTGACAAATGCTTTCAATGAAGATGAATACGACATCAAGGTCAACTACCATACTGATGGTAAGTTCTTCAATTTGAAAAGGCTACAAGCCAAGACCAAAGTGGAGGGAGTGTTGGTGCAGGATTTTCTGTTTGCAGATGATTGTGCACTCAGTGCAGCCTCTGAAGCTGAGAGGCAACAAATTATAGATCAATTCTCTGCCGTCTGTGGTAATTTTGGCCTAATAATTAACACCAAGAAAACACAGGTGCTTCATCAGTCACCACCACACCATCCATACATGGAATCATTGGTTACAACAAATGGAGAAATTTCGAATGCTGTGAATAAGTTCACTTAACGTTGGAAGTGTACTTTCATTTACAATGTACACATTGTACTCATTGACAATGAGGTTAACACATATTTCTCCAGAGCTAGCTCAGTGTTTGGGATACTCCAAAGAAAAGTTTGGGAAAGAAGAGGTATTAGACTGACTATCAAACTGAAGGTTTACAGAGCCGTTGTGCTGACCTTATTGTTGTATGCTTGTGAAACATGGACAGTCTACCAGTGCCATGCCAGGAAACTGAATCACTTCCATTTGAATTGTCTTAGGAAGATTTTGAAGATCACCTGGCAGGATAAGGTACCAGACACCAAGGTCCTTGCTTGAACTAAACTGCCCAGCATTGAAACTATGCTTCAGAGAACGCAACTCCGATGGACTGACCACGTTGTTCGAATGCAAAATATATGTTTACCAAAAAGACTATTTTATGGAGAATTTGCATGGGGCAGGCAATCACAAGGTGGTCAGAAGAAGTGATACAAGGACACTCTCAAGGTCTCTCTCAAGAACTTTCGATTTGATTGTGCAACATGGGAGACACTGGCACAGGACCACGCAGCATGGCATGTTCACATCAGAAAGGGTGCTGTGCTCTATGAGCAAAGCAGAATCGAAACAGCATGTAAACATAAATGTAGGATGAGCAAATTTGGAGTAACCACCCCAAATGTTCACATGGACTATCTGTGCTAATCTGTGGTAGAGCATTCTGAGCTTATATTGATATGATCAGCCACAGTCATACTCATTGAAACTTCACTTTACCATGGTGATGTCATTTTAGTCCTCTTAGAGAACAAAGGACAACAATCAATCAGGGAGAATTAAATTTGTTTATTCATTCATCAACCATTATAGAATCCCAGAATTTCAAAGTAGAAGAAGATCTCAGAAGTCATCCAACCCAGCCTGGACTTGGTCAAGGATGCTGTTTACCCCATGTTCACCAAGTGGACATCTTGCCTTTACTTGAAAACCCCATAGTGAAGAGCAGCCCACTGACTGCCTCCCAAAGTGGCCTATTCCATCCCCATTTGGGCAGCACTCATTGTCAGGAAGTTTTGACCTCACCTACAAGCTAAATTTAGTTCTTTGTGATTTCCATTTATTGCTCCTGGTTTTGTTCTCTGGGACCAAGCAGAACAAATCTAATTCATTTTCCACATGTCAGTCTTTCAGATACTTGATGACAGATGTCAAGTTCTCTTTTCCAAGGTACTTCAACATATCTCATATGACACAGATTTAAATCCTATGCTCTCAAACAAGCCATACTATGACCAAGCTTATAACCAAAGAGATCAGGATGCATGATCAGGAAGGCAATAGAAAACAAGCTTTTATTATACATTTACAGCATCAGGCACTCTGCTAAGTACTGGGGATACAAATGCAACAAAAAGAATGTTTTTGTTTTCTTTCTGCTCTCAAAGATCATGTGTTATAATGAGGGAAGACAACACTTAAAAGGGAATTGAAAAGGTAAGGAGAGAGTTGATGAAGTCTGGAGAGTATAGAGCCCAGCTGGGAGGGGAATCAAGCGTGGCCACCTGGACCCATTGTGTCCTCAAAATGGAGACCCTGGAAGAAAATGGAACATGAGAGTTGGCATGGCAAAGTTCCATGGAAAGAGGCAATCATTGTGTCAAAGTCTGAAGAGATTAAGAAGCATAAGCAGGAATGGAATATTTTATATAAGTGCAAAAATATATCAGTGCTTTTTGCGGTAACAAAGATCTGGAAACTAAGGGGAACACATCAGTTGAGGAATAGCAGGACAGATTCAGTTCCTATGGCTCTCCTGGTTCCCTCTAGTCATTCTCTTCTCCTCATCCTCCTCCTTCTCCTCCTTTTCCTTCTCTTCCTCCTCCTCATTACTATGGATATACTTATCTGTGGATGGCAGAGATGTTTTTCCCTTTGTATTTTCCCCATTTCTTTCCCTAGTTCCTGGCACATACTAGGTACCTGACAAATGCTTGTTGAATTTGAGAAATGTGAAGTTCTATCCTTGGATTAAAAAAATCCAACTTTACAAAGATAATAAGATAGGCAAGGTATGACTGGACACCAGTTTGACTGACAAAGATAAAGGAGTTTTAGTGTTCTGTAAGCATCAACAATACACACAATATGACAACTAAAAAAAAAATCATGCAATTTTTGGCTACACTTCAAGATGTGAGTGTCCAGAAAGACAGAAGTAATAATCTCACTGTATTCTGCCCTGGTTATACCACATCTGGAATTCTGTGTTCAGTTCCGGGCATTATGATTTAAAAAGGACATTGATAAGATAAAAGGCAACTGGTCCAGCAAAGGGCTTCAAAGAACGTAAGTTGAAAGAATTGGAAATATTTATTTAGCCTGAAGAATAAAAGATGACTAGGTAGGTGGGCCTTGAGAGATGTCTTCAATAATTTGAAAGACTGTCATATAAAAGAGAGATTAGATTTGTTTTGGTTGGCCCAGACTGCAGAAAAACAAACAGTGGATATAAGTTTCAAAGAGGCTGGTTTTTGGCTCCACTTCATAATCAGAATGCCTCTAGAAACAACGAGTTCCCCCTCACTACTGATACTCAAGTAAAGAATGAGTAATCACTTCTTGGGGATCTTGAAGCCATAAAGAGCTAGAAGGGGCCTACAAGGCCATCTTCCTGAAACAAAGGCCCACACATTTAGCAATATATTCAACACTATAGTCTCCAAAGAATAGATATTGAGGTTCCCTCAGAGGACAATGGAGAGGTGCAAGGGAGACCTACAATACTCTATAAACAAAGATTTACAGAGGAGACAGGGGCTTTGAGGACATGGGATCATCAGAGAAATGTGTCTATAACCCTAGTCCATTGGTATGAAATTCTCTCCTTATTGGTGGAGATCAATGTCCCACCATCTGCATAAAGGACAAGGCAGAGTTGATGATATCTGGAGAGAGGAGAGCTAGCTGCCCCCTGCTCTCTGCTTTCCTGGGGCAAAAATTATTTTCTCGTGTGTGTGTGTGTGTGTGTGTGTGTGTGTGTGTATGTGTGTGTCCGTATGTGTTTTTCCCCATCTGTCCTTTGTGACAGATTTTCATCTGACCTGGTGAGCATGGCCTTCATCATTGGAACAAATAAGGGCTATATCAGGGTAAATATTAACAATTGACTGGTTAATATTTAAAAACAAATTTTCTGAAAATGGATATTCCAGCACACACACTTTACATTCATTATTAATATAAGTAATGGCTCAATATTAAAATTAATATATTTAAATAATAATAATTGATATTAATATTACTTTCTTAAGTATAATTAGTGTAATTAATTAAGTATAATATTAGTTAATTAAGTATAATATTAATATTACTTTCTTAAGGGCCCAAAGGTGGGGAACCTGTGGCCTCCAGGCCACATGTGGCTTCAAGGCTGCAGGTTCCCCACCCCTGGCTAGACAATCAACAAAGCAATAAATCCAACCCTGATTTGAAAGATTTCTGAGATGCAAATGTTCACACTGGCAATTTAACAAGTGATTGTTATTAGTGAGATAGAGTTCGCTCTAGAACCCCCTGGGTTGTACCTAACTGGATCAAGTTCTTGATGCAGGAGAAGGGGCCATTATCAGAGGTGTATCAGGGCTTTAGGGTCTAGTTATAAAAGATATTTGGCTAATCCAGCAGGATATAAGATCCTCTTACTTGATTATAGTAAGGAACTTAAGAGCTATTTTGGGCAGGCCAGAGGCAGTCATGATACAGATCTTTAAGGAAGATTCTAGTGGGATAACCTGCCCCAGAAAACATGAAAGGATCAATGGACATGTCATCTAGCTGTGCAATAGACTGAACTATTAGAAAAGGGGTTGAGCAGGAATCCAAGAGATGGGGAGTAGGGAGTAGGGAGAAAGACTGATGGAAAGACAACAGATTCCTGAGCCCATGCTGGCCCTTCCAGACCCCGAAGTACAGGATATGGCCTTCTGTTGGGGCATGAATAAACAAATCATGCTATATAAATGTAATGGAATATTATTGTGTCCTAAGAAAGGATTAAAGGAATTGTTTCAAAAAAATCTGTATGGACCTTTATAAATTGATGAAAAACAAAGTAAATAGACCTAGGAGAACAATCTGTACCATGACAGCAACGTTGGAGAGAAAAACAATGGGGACTTTAGAACACTTATGATAATAAATTCTCAGTCCAAAAGAATGAAGATGAAACACATCTCCAGCCTCCTGACAGAGAAGAGATGAACTTAAAATGCAGGAAAAGTCATACATTTTCAGCTATGACTAATGTGGGAATCTGCTCTGCTGGACGGTGTAGCTATATTTTTAGAGATTTGTTTTCAAGATTTTGTTTTTATTTTTTAATTTGCTCAATGTGGAGGCAGTGGGAGAGAGGAATTAATTTTTTAAAAAATGCTTATTACTTGAAGAATAAAAATAATAAACTATTCAAGGGGAGAAAAAAAACATATAGGACATGACATGATATGTATATTGAGTGTGGAGTTGCAAGCCAGCCTTGGGGCAGGTAGGTGGTGCAGTGGATAGAGCATCAGTACAGGAATCAGGAGGACCTGAGTTCAAATCTCACCTCAGACACTTGACACTCACTAGCTGTGTAACCTTGGGCAAGTCACTTAATCCCAATTGCCTCATCCTGGGTCATTTCCAGTCATCTTGATGAATATCTGGTCACCGGATTCAGATGGCTCTGGAGGAGAAGCGACCTGCACAGCCCTCCCTCACTCAAAACAAAGCCAAATGCAAGTCTTGTCATTATTTTCTGAAGGCATGGTCTTCTTCAGCAACAAAAGACGAACACACTTGCAAGTCAGCCAGCAGTGTCTGTTTCCTAGTTCAAGAAAAGGGAGTCTGAGGAAAAAGGAGAGATTGGGAAAATGTCCACTAGAGGTCAGATTGAGGTCTCAATTCCCTGGGGTTCTGTTCTGGCCCCCAACCCTTCCAAGTTCCTCACTAGGGGACTTATGGCAGCTGGTCCAATGGTACAGACAACCTCTTTACAAGAGATCTAGGCAATATCCCAGCCCCAGATAAGCATGAGGGAGAGATGTCTCCCGTGATTCTACCATAATAAAGGAATCTCAGAATTGGAAGGAGCCTCAAAGGTGACCTAGTGCAACCCGTAGCTGTACCCTTCCTTTTAAGAGTCCCGTGTCAGCATTGTAGTGGCAAATATTTTTTTAAATGACCCTCAAAAAAAATTTACTGCAGGACACAGTTTAATCTGCATTATTAACATTTTTTTCTATCACTTTCCTAAGTCTAGAAATCATGAAAACAATAAATTAAGTCTTTATTGTTTGCGCATACTTAAAATTTAATAATCAGTTCTTGCTGCTTGACTTGAGCTGGCTCCAGGATATACCTATGCCATGCCAATGAGGGTACAGGTGGACAGAAGAGACTACAAGAGCCCAGAATGAAGTGTTGGTGTAAGAAAGACTTAACCTCCTTCTTGCTCTTAGGGAAGAAAGGGACATCCTAAATACTTTGGAGGGGACATGTGTGGAAAGAAATGCTGGTGGACAAGAGCTTTAAATGCAGGCTTCCATTCTAGAGGGACAAACAATTAGAGAGTAGGAAAGATACAGTTGTGTTCAGCATAACTGAATTTTCCAGAGGGAGGGAGCAATAGAGAGAAGGTTGAAAATGCAGCAATAGAGAGAAGGTTGAAAACATTCAAACTATCAAGGCCTTTTCCTATACAGACCCACAAGTTCAGAGGAAATAAAAATCTCTTTCTGGGGTATGGGAAGAAGCATGATCCCATCACCCCCTTCCCAGAGAGGAGGGGAGAGGGATTGCAGGCGGGAGACTGTCACAGAAACTCTCTACTCTCTGTCTGTCCATCTAGAATGGCATAGGGACATTAGAGATTTCTCCAGCCCAATCTGTACCTGAACAAGACAGCCTTCATGCCAGACTTTTCTGGATACTTTCTTTGAAAACCCACTTTCTTGTGCTACTCCCTACCTTCATATTTGTTGTTTTTCAGTCATTCAGTTATGTTTTACTTTTCATGACCCCACGCACCACAGCATACTGGGCTCTTATATCCTCCACTTTCTCTGGAAGTGTTTGTGTTCATGTTTATATTGCCATGACACTATCTATTCACCTCATCCTCTGATGTCCCCTTTTCCTTTATGATTCAATCTTTTTCCAACATCTGGGTCTTTTCCAATGAGTCCTGTCTTCTCATGATGGAGCCAAAGTGTTTAAGCTTTGGCTTCAGTGTCTGTCCTTCCAGTGAATAGTCTGAATTAATTTAAGTATTGACGGTTTTGACCTCCTTGCTGTCCAAAGGACTCTCAAAAATCTTCTCCAGCACTGCAATGATCTAAGACAACTCCAAAAGACTCATGATGGAAAATGCTATCCACATCCAGAGAAAGAACTACGGAGTCTGAATGGAGACCAAAGCATACTTTTTTCTCTTTTCTTCATTTTTTGTTCTTTCTCATAGTTTTTCCCTTTTGTTCTGATTCTTGTATCACAACATGACTAATGTGGAAATATGTTTAAGATGATTGTACATGTACAGCCTATATCAAATTGCATGGTGTCTTTCGAAGGGGAGAAAAATGACGGAGGGGGAAATTTAGAACTCAAAATTTTATAAAAGTGAATGTTAAAAACTAAGAATAAATAAATAAAAATTTAAAAGTCTTCTCCAACACTGCATTTCAAAAGGGTGAATTCTGCAGTGCTCAGCTTTCCTTATAGTCCAACTCTCACAGCCATACATTGCTACCAGAAAAACCATAGCTTTGACTATACAGACCTTTGTTGGCAAGGTGTTATCTCTGCTTTTTAGTATGTTGTCCAGATTTGCCATAGCTTTCCTTCCAAGGAGCAAGCAGCTTCTAATTTCATGGCTGCAGTCGCCATCTGCAGTGATCTTCAAGCCCAAGCATATAAAATCTGACACAACTTCCATTTCTTTTGTCTCTATTTTCCAGGAAGTGATAGGACTCATTGGCAAGATCTTAGTTTTTTGATGTTGAGATGTAAACAACTTTTACACTCTCTTTTTTCACCTTCATAAAGAGGCTTCTTAATTCTTTACTCTCTGCCATCAGAATGGTATTGCCTGAGATTGTTGATATTTCTCCCATCAATCTTAATTCCAGCATTTGATTCCAGAAAAATTCTGCTTCATGGACTACACTAAAGCCTTTGACTGTATGGATCACAATAAAATGTGGCAAGTCCTCAAAGAGATGGGAGTACCAGATCATCTTACTCATCTCCTGAGGAACCTGTATGCAGGCCAAGAAGCAATAGTTAGAACCAAGCATGGTACAATTGACTGGTTTAAGATAGAAAAGGAGTAAGACAAGGCTATATATTGTCATTTTTAAAATCCCCTCATTTCCTCATTTTTATTTTATTTTCAGTTTCAAATTCTGCCCCTCCTCCCTCTCATTCCCCGACCTGTTGAGAAGGCAAGAAAAATAAAATCCATTACAAATATGTGTAGTCATGTGAAACAAATTTCCGCATTAGCCATGTTCCAGAAAAAAAAGAAAGAGCAAAAATTAAGCTTCAGTTTGCGTTGTCTCTATCAGGAGGTTGATAGCATGTTTCATCAGGAGTCCTTTGGAATTGTGATGGTGATAGATACATTGTATTTATCAGTTACTAAGTCTTTCAAAGTTGATTATCTTTACAATATTTCTGCTACTATGTAACTTGTTCTTCTGATTCTGCTCACTTCCCTTTGTATCAGTTCACATAAATATTACTAGAGTTTTCTTAAACCATTCCCTTCATCATTTCTTATAGCACAATAGTCTTCCATCACATTCATATGCCACAACTTGTTCAGTCATTTCCCAATTGATGGGCATGTATGTATATATGTATGTATTGGTCCTTGTCTTCTTTCTTTGTTCTTTTTGAGTTATAATGCCAAATAATGGTGTCTCTGGGTCAAAGGATATGCACAGTTTAGTAGCTTTTGAGGTATATTTCAAATTGCTTTCCAGAATGATTGAACTAGTGTACCTAATTCATCACATCCTCTTTAGAATTTGTCATTTTCCTTTTTTGTCATCTTAGCCAATCTGATGAGTATGAAGGAGTACTTCATAGCAATTTAATTACATTTCTTTAATTATTAGTGATTTAGAGTATTTTTTCATATGGCTACTGATAGTTTAACTCCCCACCTTCTGAGGCAGCCCAATTTAGGAAGATTTCTTTAAAAACCAGTGCTGGGTCCACAAGCACTGGAGTATTGCACCATTTCCTTTTCCACTAATGGGACCCTCTGCTCTGGACCCAGTCATGTGGTTTGGACTGGTTTTCTAATGAAAAGAGGGATAGACTCTCTTTTTCTTATATTCTTTGGCTCGTTAACCTCCCTGTCCCCGACTCAGGACAAATTTACTTATACTTCAGATTATAGTTCACATCTAGGGTTTCCCCAAAAGATACACAATGTATGGTATGAATCAGGTATAAAACAGGTATCTTATTTCCATACACAAAAAGATGGCTTATCAAAATAAAATTCATTAACAAAATGACAAAGAGGGATCCAGCAACTTTAGTATTAAAATCTCCTAGAAGGTTAATGAAACTCCATCAAAACACAAAGTATTTTACGGGACTAGTGATTAGGCATTTTACTTGAAATGTAAAATTTGGCTCTGTACTGTCCAAATAACTCTTGGTATACATTGACTAGTAAAGTGACTAGATTTGGGCCAGGCCCCTTGTCAGTGATCATCCTCTCCACAAGCAGTAGAATAGTTGCCAGGATTTCTCCTGCTGCCATTCAGATCTGACCAGATAGGACCCAAGATTTCTTAAATTCACAAAATCACCTCCAATCCTGGTCACATCTGTCTCAGGACAGATACTCATTCAGCTATGATCAACAACTACTAGCATTTATGTAGTATTTTTGCAAAGCACTTTACAAGTATTATCTAATTTTACCTTCACAACCCTGGGAGGCAGGCATTATTATTATCCCCATTTTACAAATGAGGAAATGAGACAGGCAGCAGTTATGTGACTTACCTAGGGTCACATGGTTTTGTTGTTGTTCAGCTATTTTCAGTCATGTCCACCTCTTCATGACCCCATTTGAGATTTTCTTGGTTTACTGTTTCCTTCTCCAGCTCATTTTTACACATAAGGAGCTGAGGCAAACAGGGTTAAGTAACTTACCCAGACTCAAAAACTATTAAGTGTCTGAGGACAGATTTGAAATAAGGAAGATGAATCTTCCTGACTCTGGGATCTGTTGCACCACTTAGCTATCACAGAACTAGAAAGTGTCTAAGGCTGGATTTGAACTCAGGTCTTCCTTATTCCAGATCCAGCACTCTATTCACTACCACACTAGAAAAAACACAAAAACAAAAAAGGCAACCAGGGGTCTGGATGCAAATTTGCCTCAGTTGGACCCCTCTGAACTGACTTCCTCATGGGTACAGTAACCATTATATTGCCTCCCTCACTGGAAGTCTTATAGTTCCATGATGTCACCTGGGGAGTCAAAGGAAGAGAGAACAAGCTGGAAGCTGAGCCTCCTTTTAACTGTTGCGACTACCATCAAGAGAGGGGGACTGGGAAAGGACCATGAAGAGTTTGGTCACATCATCTTCAAATGCAAAATTCTTTCAACCCCAAGTCACCATGTGGGTAGGAAGAGGCCACATGTTCCCATGACTAGAATAGAGGACAACATGGAGCATGCTTCATGGGATGGCCCTTACAAATCAAATCATTCCAGACTCCCCTGGACATAAAACCTCAATCTGACCCTTTGTCACTTCCCTCCTGGGTTTCTGGTTCTTCCCTCTGGGGCCAAACAGGACAAGACTGGTCCTTCTTCTGCCTAATTCTTTCAGTTGTTGAACATTGTTATCATACTCCCTCCAGGTCAGGAACCTAAGGTACTATAGTGCTGAGAGTGGAAAAGAGAAGCAGGAGAGGTGACCTATTGTAGTAAATAAAGAGCTGATCTGGGTGCCAAGAAGACCCAGGTTCAAATCCTATTTTTGTCCCATTCTAGCTGTATGACTGTGGGCAAGTCATTCAACCTCTTAGTCTCTCTGGGAAACTCTCCAAGGTTCTCAGTCATAGAGAAGGAGGCCATCTGCATTAGCACTAGTAGAGAAAATTCTTCCATGGGAGGTGGGAAGGAAGGGAAGGGAAGGGAAGGGAAGGGAAGGCAAGGGAAGGCAAGGGAAGGGAAGGGAAGGGAAGGAAAGGGAAGGGAAGGGAAGCGAAGGGAGAACATTGTGACAGAGGGAGGATAAGGGTAGAGCCTGGGAGCTAGGGCAGAGTATTTTGGGAATTGGCACTGAAAGCTGAGAGAGGGACTGAGAATGTGAGCCTGAAAGCTAGGTCAGCTGCAGTGCATTTGACTTGGAGGAGGGCATAAATGTCCTTGAGTGGCTGGGTGGGGTGAGTCAGTAGGAATGAGTGTGAGTGTGGATGCTGGAATGAGCCTTCTACAAGGACCATTTGGGAGTGGCAATAGACCAATGCAGAGCAGTACTTCTAATTACAACTCTAGAAGATTGCTCTGGGATTGGAGGGGACTGGGTGACATGACAAAGAGATGGAAAAGGTCCAGGGGATAGGGCTGAGGCTGAGGCTGAGACTGAGAGGGGCCAAAAAATCATAGAACCATAGAACCAGAGATCCTCTAACCAGGGATGGGGAACCTGTGGCCTTGAGACCACATATGGCTCTCTCAGTCCTCAAGTTCTGCTCTTTGACTGAATCCAAACTTCACAGAACAAATCCCCTTAATAAACACATCCCTTTAATAAAAGGATTGTTCTGTAAAACATCAACTCAGTTAAAAGGTCACACCCAAGGATGGAGAAGGCCACATGTGGATTCCTCACGCCTCTAATCCAACATTCTTGCTTGGGGAGAGGAAGGGATTTGAGCAAGAATATTAAGAGAATCAGTGGTAGAGCCAGGAATAAAACCCAGTTTCCTTGACCAAATTCCAGAGCTCCTTCCATACTACATCATGTAAGTCAGTCAGTCAAATAAATACTTTTTAAGTACAGCTAAGTGGTGCAGTGGATAGAGCACCAGTGCAGGAATCAAGAGGACCTGAGTTCAAATCTCACTTTATACACTTGACACTCACTAGCTGTGTGACCTTCAACAAGTCACTTAACCCCAACTGCCTCATCCTAGGTCATCTCCTGTCATCCTGATGAATATCTGGCCACTGGATTCAGATCCTCTGGAGAAGAAGTAAGGCTGGTGACCTGTGTAGCCATCCCTCACTCAAAGCAAAGTCAAGTGCAAGTCATGTCATTATATCTCTAATGGCATGGTCTTCTTTGGGCAATGAAGGACTGAACACACAACACCTATTAAGCATTTACCGTAGTACAGGGGATACAAATAAGAAAAAGAAAGATAAGGGGATGAGAGGGGAGAAGATACTTTCATGGGACTATAATGAAGTTCAAAGGAATAGAACTGGGTGGGAAATGAAGAGAAATGACTGACTTGAGTTACTCCCTTAGATGAAGGGTTAAGGAGGAGCTCTCCATTATACCCTCCAATAAGAAGAGTATCCTCTACTGCAGGATAATGAGGTTCCTGGAGGCATCATGGAAAAATCCAGAGAAGTACAGCCAAGTATGCTTATTTATACAAATCCAAACAGATAATCCACTTGAAGCATAGAGGGGAACATGTTAGAGATGTGACTTAGTCTAAAGCTTCAAAGGGGGTAAGAACACCAGGCACAGAAAGACTTCACTAGTGAGCAAAGTATCTGTGTTCATAGTCTCATGCAAAATTCTAGGATCTCAGACCTGTTCAAACATTTTCCCAGGAACAGAATTCCCTTTAAAGCCTTGATGACAGAGGACCGCCCCCCCCCCCCCCAATCTCTACTTGAATGCCTCCAGTGAAAGGGGGTTAACTATTTAACAAGGTAATCCATTCGTTTTATGGCTGGTTTTAGATTTCCCCCTTTGCCCAGGTCTACTTACTGAGGTCCATGCAGGGAGTGGAGAGGGGAAAGAGGTGAGAAGTAGATTTTTATGACCCCTTGAGGGTCTTACCTGAAGGATTATAGATTTAAAGTTAGAAGGGACCTCAAAGATATAAGCAGGAGGTAGCTTGATGTGAAAAGATGTGAAAAGAGCAAAGTATTTGGAGTTTGGAGATCTAGGTGTCAATCCTCCCTTTGCTGCTTTACCACTAGAATAACTTTGGATAAATTGCTTCATTTCTCTGAGCCTTAGTTTCCACATCTGAGGGCATTGGACTAGATGATCTTTAAGGTCCTTTTTAGCTTTAAATACTATAATCCCAAGGACAGGTTGCAGGAGGCCTGAGGAAGTTCATTCTCGTGGCACAAATAACTGACCCAAATGGTGGAAAGTCTGGGAATGGCAAAGCAGAAACTCCTTCCCAGACGGTGACCTTAGGAAACTTTGTCCATTTCTGAATCTGAGAGGCCTAGTTTTGCTTCTAATAACCCTTACCTCAAAAAGAGACTCCCTATGTCCATAGAAGAGCAAGGTTCTTTTCTTCACCCAAGTTTACCTCTTTACCTTCAAATTGGAATTGTGCTCCTCAAAGGCAGCAGAATCCTTCCCCTGCCTATAGAAATCCCCTGAGGGTTGAGCCCCCAATTTCCATTAGCATATCCTGGGTCATCTATCTCATCTGTTTCCTAACCCACATTCTCTGAAAGTTCAGCTTCTTCAGAATAAATGAATGAATGTATAGCCTGGGCATGGCACTGACCCCCAACTTTCCTCAGGCTCTCTTTCCTTCTCCCTGGGATAAGCCTGGCATGCACACACCTAACCTGAACCCATTCTGTCAGGTTAGTTGGTGTTCCCAAATGAGTGGCTTAGCAACTACTATTCAAATGCAGTCCTAGAGGTAACTTTGGGTGAGGGTATGGGAGTGGCGGTGAGAGATACACCAAGACTACTGTAGAATCGAAACCCTGACAGGTGTGCTTCCAATTTACGCAAATCAGTTAGTCACAATGACACTATTAACTCTGAAATGTAAGGCATTTACTAAAAGATAAAGCAAAAATAGCCATAATATTTACTCAACAGAAAGCACAGGCAGAAATAGTCATAACATTTATTCAGTAAAAGACCAGAAGAGGAATAATCAAAATATAACAGTCCGTTCATAAACCTGTGTCCCACCATTGTACACAATGTCTGTGGGGAAGAACGGATACACACTTACAGAACCCTAGCAGGGAGGCACAGCAATAGAGAAACCCATGAGTCATTGACATCTCACAACTATGGACCAAAGACCTTGTCTGCACCATGTATTACCTACTGGGAAAAAAAATACTTCTGTTATCTACTTCTTTTCTGGTTCTTGCAGCATTACTGCTAAGCAAAGCCAGTTCTCTGCTACTTTCTAGAACACTGACAATGACATGTTTGGCAAGGTGCTAAGAAAGTGTTATGCTCTTTGATTTGAGGGACAGCTTTCAAGCTCCCAAGATCTGTTCTGGAGCTTTGAGGATTTTTTTTCCTCTCAAGCTATAGCTAGAAATAGGGCTATGTATCCTTTCCCTAGTCAACTCTTCAAATAGGATTCTTTTCTTCAATCATCTCTCAGCAAAACCACTCCTCTCAGCAAGACAGATACAAAGCTTATCTTTCTTTCTCTGTTTCTCACTCTCAAGCCAGACAGGGCGATAAAGTATAACACAGGGAAATCCCTGAAAAGATCTTTCTTTGTTGTGTTCATCCTTCATCTTCGAAGAAGACCAGGACATCAGAGAAATGATGACAAGACTTGCATTTGACTTTGTTTTGAGTGAGGGAGGGCTGTGCAAGGTCACCAGTCTCACTTTCTCCTCTTGAGTCATCTGGATCCAGTAACCAGATATTCATCAGGATGACTGGAGACTGCCCAGGATGCAATGGGAGACCTTGACCTTTTGAGGCTAAGATCTTTTCAGGTACTCAGAGTGAGGTAATGCCGATTCAGTGAATAGGCCTCTTTAAGAAGTAGTCAGGGAATGGCCTCTTTAACTGAGAAAAAGAAAAAATAACTAAATCAAGATTGGAGGGAAAGAGAAATGGTTACCATTGATAATCACTCTAAGCCAAGAGTGTCCAGAAAACAGCCATTAAGTGGAGCTAGGGTAGGGACCTATTGTCCAATCTATGGCCTTCGGAGTGCACTGGGTTTAAGGTTTTAGGAAAGAGAAAGAAGGAAAGAAAGAAAGAGAGAGAGAAAGGAAGGAAGGAAGGAAAGAAGGAAGGAAGGAAGGAAGGAAGAAAGAAAGAAAAAGAAAGAAAGAAATCTTAGGCTATAGATGAAACTAGAGAGTAAATCTTTCTTTCTCCATCCAATCAGCTTTCAGCAAAGCCATGCCTCTTTTCTAATCAGCAAGCTCTCAGCTTAATAGCTGTAGATCCTTCTTGTCTGCTTTTGATCTGCTCCTGTTTAGTAACTGCATTCTTCTCTAAACAGCTTTTCTTATTACCTCCTGTGTGTTGTGTCCCCAGTTATTCCTGCACTCAACTTCTCCTGTCTTTATCTCCATCTGATCATCTACTGTATCTTCTATATTCCAGATTCTAATGCCTTAAACAAGTGTCTCCTCATAAGCAGTGACCTGTCTCTAACTTTTGATTTGAAAGTCAAAAGTTCCATATTTCTGTCAAGTATGACCCCAATAATCCTTCTATAAGGATATAAGCCCCCAGTTATTTGATTTATAATCAACTATGTCCTTTAAAACACTGAAAACATTCACATGCAAATGAACTGATGGACTTAACACACTGCAGCCATCTTTAAGTTAGGGCTCTGCCTTCAAATAGGTCTCATTTTAGAAAGTGAGGGGAAATTTTCTTTCTGGTTTTCAGAACAGTTTGTTTCTCTCCTTAACATTTTTTCTAGGGTTGTTTCTTCTCAAGCTGATTTTATCAGTATTGTTTACACAAATGTTCTTTCCTCTGCCCTTTTCAAATAACCAAAATTCTAAAGGGGAGATACATTACAAATGAAAAAGCATTTATTAAGAGCTAAGCAAAGCACTGTGATAAGTGCTGAGGATAGAAATAGGAATCAAGAAGAGCCTCTGCTCTCATCAAATTCATATTCTAATGGAAAAGAAAACATATAAAGGAAGATTTAGCTTCACAGAAATGCTTGGTGGTCCTTTAGGACTCAGTGACAGGACAGATGGCAAAGTACAATGATCCAGATGCAAATAATTTAATTGCCAATATAGATAAGATTTGAATAAGTAAATCTTATCTATATCACTTTGATTGATAAAATTATATGAGTTTATAACATTGAGGCTTTTGAGAGTGCCAAGGACTTTGATGTTGAGAGTTTTCTTTTCTGGGACTTCAGTGCTCACAGAGGCAGTTTGTGATGTGATGACCTGGAGATGCTGCTGCTCATTGGGCTCTTGACCACGGGGTCAGGCCTCCCCTTCATTGCTTTGAGACTCTGCTCCAGACTATGGATTCCTCAGTAGTCTTCTCACAATGGAAATTGCCTCCACTACCAGACTTGAGCAGCCTTCTCAGTCCAGAATATCCTTCTGCCCCTCTATTACCTTCCTGTCATTGGTCATTGTTATTGTTTGGTTTTTGTTTTCAGAGAAGACTGTGACATCAGGAAGATCATGCCATGATTTGCAAGTGAACTGGACATAAGTGAGGCAGGCCTTTGCAAGGTCACCAGCCTCACTTTCTGCTCCGGAGCTATCTGGGTCCAGTGGCCATATGTAGATCAGGATGACTGAAAATGGCCTTCCTCTCCCTGGTGGCTTCTTTTCAGAGCCTCCATTTTAGAGAAGAGCACCCAGGCTGGTGGTGTTCGCTCCTTTAATTCTCCCTGGGCCTGACTCTAAAGGAGACTTCTCTCTCTACCATGTCCCCTTCTTCGATTTTCTTTTTTTGCATATTGTCTTCTGCCATTAGAATGTGAGTTCTTCAAGGACAGGTGCTGTTTTTCATTTTTCTTCTATTTGTGTCCCTACAAGGTAGGATAGTGCCTGACACAAAGTAAGTGCTTAATAAATGCTTGTTGACTTGTTGATTTGATTTGGTTCTAAAGGAAGTTGGTGGTCATTCTGCTCTGCTTGTTTGTTTCACCTCCTTTCTTTTTCAGTATGC
The DNA here is from genome assembly GCF_028372415.1 of Notamacropus eugenii. Classification (NCBI taxonomy): domain Eukaryota; kingdom Metazoa; phylum Chordata; class Mammalia; order Diprotodontia; family Macropodidae; genus Notamacropus; species Notamacropus eugenii. The sequence goes on along the minus strand of NC_092875.1, from coordinate 52,203,658 downwards.
AAATGCATAGGCTCCATTAAGATCAGTCAGCCTGGGGTAGCTGGTTGTGTCTGCAGCAGTCATGGCAGGGCTGTAGCGCCACTGGGGTTGTTTCCCAGAACAGCTTTCATAACTTTAGGTCCCAACCCTTCCACACTCCTGATATCTCCCAGTGCCCCTGATTTACACTCACTTTGCTTGACCTCAGTAATGTCCCAATTCTCATTGCTTAGCAGTATTAAGTGCAGAGAACTCAAATAGTACATGGAAAGACAAGATAAGGAGATAATATGGAGAAAAGCAAATGGACACAAGTTAAAAGGGGAAAGAGAGGTGAGCATATGTCTACAAACTCATAAGAAATAAAGTGTTGGAAGTAGAATCAAATGATGTTTAAAATGCAGAGATGAAGGGAGAGCCTAGAGACCTGTGTACAAAATCCCCCAGTAGAAAGAAAAGATGGTGGGAAGAAATTCTGGACTATAAATTCCCAAAGCTGACCACCAGGCGATGCCATTGGCCCAAGACAGCCTGGTTGTTTTTTGAAGTTGATGGAAGAGTAGGGACAGAGGGAAGAGAAAGAGGTGGTACATGACTGATTATATATTCTAAAGCAGATTTTTGTAAATTGAGCATTTTTTTCATGGAGGGTGACTATACCTACACAGTATATATTCTCCAGGAGGATATGCTTCATGGGGAGGACAAAATTCACATCATGAAACACAAGAAGTTTCAACTATAATTCAGTGCAGTAGGTTTATCCCCCACCCATTACAGCTCACTCAGCCCTCAAACATGTATTCAAGATGCCAGAAGACCATGCAAGAAGCAGGAAAAGGGTTGGATCGTCCACATAGACATATGAGATTGGGTTGTAGACTCCTATGCTTTGGCTCTTTTGTGGACTTTTAGTCTGAAAGAGAGCTGTCTCAACTCCATTAGGGTTTTTCCTTCAGATCAGATGAAATAGGGTGGGCTGCCTCCATGCTGCTGCAGGATGGGATGAAGTTTAGCAAGAACTGAGATCTTGCTCCTAGAGAAAATGGGGCTGCAAAGAGACCTGGGAATCTATCTAGAAGTGGAAATGGGTTCAAGACAAGGGTGAAATGAGACAGAACCCTGAGATGAAACAGTCATGGTGAGATTCAACAGAAGTTCCTCTTCCCCTGTTTCTTCAGAAAATTTGCTGAGAAAATCTCCAAGAATTATAAAAACTTGCCACATCCCTTCCTTTTCATCCCTCTCCATCCCAGCCTTTTGCCAGCTGTAAGAAGGGGTGAAGGAAAGGGGAGGTGACATATTTTCTTTTTACATCATCCACATTTCCCAATGTATCTCTCCCCTACCTCCTCCCACAGTCTTTTATAATGATGGATTTTTTTTTAAAAAAGGAAGAATGCAAAAAGTTCTGAAAGGAGGAAGACAAAAAGTACTGAAAAACTAACCGATGTAACAAAAAAATTTGATGCTATACGTAGTATTCCCTGCCCATGACCCCTCACTTCTATGGTTTCTTCTTCCTTTTTTATTTTGGGGTTAAACTGGGTCAATATAATTTCACAACATTCAGTTGTCATTATTTTGTTGTTATTCTTTCCATTTACGTTGTAATCATTGGGTATATTTTCTCTGATCATGCTTATTTCACTTTGCAGTCATTCATATATCTTTCCATCCTTCTCTGTATTCATCATGTTCATTATTTCTTACAAAAAAGGAATATTCTATTACATTTAGGCACCATAATTTATTTACACACCCCAACTGATGTTCATCTATTTTGTCTTCAATTCTTTGGAACCACAAAATACCTTCATAAATATTTCTTTTTGTCATTGACTTCCTTGGATTTAAACTTACATATATTTTAGTCACTTTCTTGGCATAATTCCAAATTGCTTTCTAGAATGGTTATGCCGCTTCACAGCTCCATCAACAATGTGCCTATCTTTCTAACATTAATATTCTCTTTTTCCCGTATTTTTCAATTTACTGGATGTAAAGTGAAAACTCAGGATTTTTTATTTGTATTTCTCTTATTATTAATAATTTAGAGCATTCTTTAAATGAGTGTTACTAGCCCGCAATTCATATTTTGAGAACTGTTTGCTCATATCTTTTGACAATTTTTCTCTTAGAAAATGATTTTTCATATTATATATTTCTTTTTTATATATATATCATTATGAATGTGTATATTGCATATCAGACCCTTATATTATAAATATTATATTAATACCTTATTATGGTATAAAAATTATATTAATTTATGCTATTGTAATGCTTTATGTTATAAATATTAAATGCCAAGATTTTTTTCCCAACCAACAATACCCTTTTTATCATAGTTGCATTAATTTTGTTCATGTAAAGCTTTTCAATTCCATATGATCAAAAATTTTTTTTTTACCTTTTGTGATTGACTCTATTTTTTGTTTGTTATAAAGAATTTGCCTCCTGCCCCTACCTGTGAGAAGTATATGATCTGCTTTTCCTCTAATTTTTTATGGTATGATCTTTGATATTCAGATCACATAGCCATTTCAAATTTATTATAAAATGTACTGTAAGATGTTAGTCTAAACCCAATTTATCGCAAACTGTTTTCTAGTTTTCCCAGCAATTCCTACAAGGAATGCTTTCCTAAATAAATTATATTTGGAGGTTTATTTAATATTCACTTATTGAATTCAATTATGTCTGATTCTTCCTTGTTTAGCCTGTACTTGGTGTACTTTTCTATTTTTTAACCAGTACCAAATAGTTTTGATGATTGAAGCTTGCCCCTTCAAAGCCTTTAATAATTTATTTGCATATATATGCTACCTGATTATTTCAAGAAATCACATGGTTGATGCATGGTAGAGTTTTTGACCTCCCCCTGCTGCTTTGCAGAGGATGGAATCAACAGGTATGGCACATTGCATATAATATCCTATTTTTTTCAATCTGTTGATAGATTTTGTTGAATTTTTTTCACTCAATTTTTTTTTTAAGTGGGGAGGGAGAGGATAGCTTCCTGGAAGGAGTAAAAGGCAGAGATGTGAGGGAAAATATAGAAAGTATAAAATAGAAAAGATATCAATATAAATATATTATTTTAAAAGTGTGAATTATTGGATCCTATAAATAGAGAAGCTATAACTAAGGAAAGGGGAGGGCAACCTCAGCATGAGGGCTTGAGAGGAACAATGGAATTAGGGTTACAGTGACTTTGTATTTTTGGTCATTTGAGGAAGCATGCTCAAGAGTTTCGAAGCCAATTAGAGGATCAAGGAATAAAATAGCCTCTACCACCATGAAGGGGGTAAAGTTCATGATCAAAGGATAAAAAGGATTGTAGAAAATGATGATAAAGATGATGACATTGATGGCTAGCATTTACATCAAACTTTAAGGTTTGTAATGTGCTTTACAAATCTTAATTTATTCTGTCCTCACAACAATCCCAGGAAGTAGGTGCTATTTTTTACAGAGGAGGAAACTGACATAGAGAGAGGTTAAGTGAATTACCCCAGAATCACACAGTTAAGTCAAATTTGAACTTAGATCTTCCTGACTCCAGGTCCAGCTCTATCCATTGCACTATCTTGCTACCTAAATTAAGTGAACAATTTTGACTATATACAATTGAAATATCTTTGTACAAACAAAATCCATGTAGTTAAAACCAAAAGGGAATCAGTTAATTGGGGGAAAAAATCTTTGTAGTTTCTCAGATAAAGGGTCGATAGCCAAGATATGTAAGGAGTTGATTCAAATATTTAAGAATTACAACCATTTTCCAAATGGATATGAACGGGCAGTTAACAAATAAAGAAATTCAATTTGGATTGATTAGAATATGCCATATTAAAAAAATGCTCCAATTCATTGCTAGTTAGAGAGATGTAAGTTAAAACTACTCTAAAGTTCTACCTTATACCTACCAGATTAGCAAAGAGAATTTTGTAACTGTTGGAGCAGCTCTGTACAGAGGACAGTTTCAATTGAAGGATAGAAGTCAGATTATAGAGAATTAAAAGAATGGGGAAAGAAAGTAGAGGCAACTAGTTTGGATGGCTTCCTCTAGGACTTTATCCTTAGCCATGAAAGAGAGGAGAGGTATAGTATGGTAGCTAGAAAGGATGGTTGGATCAAGGGTGGGATTCTTTAAGAGGACAGATATGAGAATATAGGCAGTAGAGAAGGAGCCAATATATAAGAAGATATCGAGAATTAGAGAGAGAATAGGGAAGATAAAAGGGGACATAATCAAGAATGCATGTAGAGGCATGGGCCTTGGTAAAGAGAAGGGGACCTTTTCACTGGTGATGGAGATGAATGAAGGGTTCATGGGGCTGTGGTAGATGGGAGTAAGGAAGCATCAGTTGAGGAGGGGAACAGGGGTTTGTACATTGATAGCTCAGGGTTCAGAATCCCTGGAATGCAGAAAGTATAAGGATGTGGGAGTATGCTAACTATTGAGGCAGAGTATCAGTAGTTGTACAGAAGTCCCTTAAAGGGAAGCAGGCTAATAGATTGTTCAAGGTCCTCCCTCGAGATTCAAAATAGATTCTATTTATTGTAAGGTCTCCTCCCCAATTCTAAATCTCATACCCCTTCGAAATCATTCTTCATTTTTTTTCCTCCTTCACTTCTGTCTTAGAATGAAGAGATGACCCTTCCCCTTGCCATTGTTGACCATTCTTCTTGTACCCTGGATCCTATCCCTTCCCACCTCTTTCCTGATTCTACCCTCACCCCCTCTCAAATTACGTTGTATTTTTTAATTTAGACCTGTGATTTAATGGTGTAGGAAGCTTCTGTTCAGCAATTTCCTTCTCCAATGCAAATTTACAAATACCTTATAACTTATAATCATAGAGAATTGCGTGAGGTGTACAGGGAGGTTAAGTGATTTACCCAGGGTCACTCAGCCAGGATGTATAACAGGAAGGATTTAAACCTGGTTCTGAAATCAGCATTTTGCTCACTATATACTTTGTATATATTTCATATCTATTTATGAGTAATATTGTTTGCTGAAATAGATCGCAAACTCCTTGAGGCACTGGAGTTACAAACACACACACACAGACACACAGACACACACACACACATATAGACACACACACACAGTCACACACACCCCAGTCCTTCACACAGTACCTAGCACACAGGTATTTAATTAATGCTTGTTGGATTGATTAATTCCTGGATCATGTGGCATCGGAGTTAGGATTTAAAGTTTTTATTTGGCATGAGAGAGAGATGATAAATAGAAGTGACATCTTAGCAAATAACCAGAGTTTGGGGATGAGACTGGAGTGACTGGAATGTTCAACCATGATTAAGAAGAGTGTAACCTATATGAACTGATGCTGAGTGAAATGAGCAAAACCAGGAGAACATCATTCACAGAAACAGCCACCGTTTGAGATGACTGATTTTGATAGACTTAGCCCTTCTCAGCAATGCAGGGATCTAAAACAGTTCCAAAGGACTCATGATGGAAAATACCATCCACATTCAGAGAAAGGACTATGGAGTTGGAATGAAGAGTAAAGCAGACTGTTTTCTTTTTTGTTTTCTTTTGGGTTTTTTTTTCTCTCTTATGGTTTCTTTATTTCGTTATAATTCTTCTATGCAACCTGACTAATGTGCAAATGTGTTTGATAGGGATGTATGTATGGAGTCCGTATCAGATTGCATGCCATTTTGGGGAAGGAGTGGGGAGGGAGGGAGTGAAAATTTAAAACTTGTGGAAGTGAATGTTGAAAACTAAAAATAAATTAATTGGAAAAAATTTTAAAAAGAAGAGTATAGCCCATGTTGTTCAGTCATGTTTAACTCCTCATGACCTCATCTGGGTTTTTTTTTTTAACAAAGATAATGGAGTAGTTTGCCATTTCCTTCTCCAGCTCATTTTACAGATGAGGAAACTGAGGCAAACAGGGTTAAGTGACTTAGGGTCACACAGCTAGTAAATGTCTGAGGTCAGATTTGAACTCATGAAGATGAGTCTTCCTGACTCCAGGCCCCATGTTTTATCCAGCACCTAGCTCCCCTTAAGACATCATTACTAAGGAGCTAAGATTGGAAAGGGCTTAGAGGAAATTAAGGGCAAGGATAGGGGAAGGAGGTAGGAGCCAGGAGCATAATAGCACTGCTGATTTGGATAGAAGTGGGATGTTCCAGAAAAAAAGAGGTAAGGAGCTAAAAGAATGAGGGGAGGTGGACACGGCCACTTATGCAGACTTGCCTGGGGGCCATTTCTGCTTTCAAAATGAAGGGAATAGGGCCAACGATCTGAATCTGAATACAAAATGTGGCTTATCATGCATGAATATGGCATGCCTCTGCCACTCATATTTAACCTAGGGTTCAGGGTCATATCTAAAGAAACTTCTTAAAGCCATGTAAATGGTAAAAACTAGTCATAGCACTACAATAATATTGTAGAATATACAGCAATATATCATAGAATACAGTAGTATTCATAGAATTATAATGTTGGCATTGGAATGGACCTCAGGAATTACCCCATTTTGTAATACAGGTTAGGAAACTGAAGACGACAAGAGGAGTGACTTATATAAGGTGGCATCATCGTGATCCTGAATTAGTTATATGAGAGGCATTTTTATTAAAGTGTCTTGAGAGTTCACTGATTGGTTTGTTAGAGATTTTAAATGGAGTGTATAAATACAGAGCCAAAAAGAAGTGAGGGAACCCAGCTTCCATTTGTGATTTAAAGAAGTAATACTATTAGAGAACAAAATCACTGTCTTGTTAAACAGTGTTGCTGCTAGTCAGAACTGTTCATATTTTTCTAATGAAATTCCCAGAAATGTAGCCATGTATAAATATCCAATGAAACAAGATATCTGAAGAGCCAACCAGTTTCTGTATTGACCAGTAACTTGACTATTTTCAAGTACATTGTCATTGTACGACATTTATATAACACATGAAAAATGTTATCATACCAAAAATGAACTTTAAAAAAGAAGAAAAGTATAACCCAAATGTTCCATTGAAGAGGGGAGCATGGGTAGTTGAAGAGAGAGAGAATTCTACAGGGCCTGGGACCAAGGAAGGAGGGGGCCAAAGAACCCCTTGAAGAGGGAGGAAAGTAAGGATTTACTCCCATTTTCACATTTTCCCTCAATCCTCTCCCCTCTCCAACATCGTCCTCACAGTTCTTCAGTTACAATGAAGTTGAACTCTCACCCTTTGCTGGGAAGATGTGGGTGAGGAAGAAGGCAAAGCCAGAAGCTCTGTCTCAAACTAGGGGTATCAGGGAAACAGCAGGCAGGTAGCCAGAGGAAACCATACAGGAAACCATGGAGAGTCAGTACCTGGGGTGGAAGAAAAGGATGGAGAGGGATAAAGATTGAAGGATTCCTGAGTTGAACCCCAACAGATTCTATCTGTCTCCCTGCAGAAATACTTCTTGCTCCCAGACCCTGGAAAGGGAAAGGAGATAGCAAGGAGAGAATAAGTTGTTACCATCCTATCATCTTTCCAAGGAAAAGAGATAAAAAAGGAAGGTGTTCCCAAGGCCTCCCAGCCTTTCAGAGAAAGCTGAAGAAGAAAACCTTATGCACATGTTCTCTCTTTTAGCATATGGGAACCCACATCCTTGGCCTAGAATTTCTCCTGCCTCTGAATTATCAAATTCCTCTGCACTGGTCCTATCCATGTCCTCGATCAGATTTCTCATCTGTAAAATGAGGAGGTTGGAAAAGATAACTTCTGAGATGTATTTTAGCTCTGGATCCACGATCCTCCAATCTACCTCCCATTTTCACATTTTCCCTCAATCCTCTCCCCTCTCCAACATCGTCCTCACAGTTCTTCAGTTGCAATGAAGTTGAACTCTCACCCATTGCTGGGAAGATGTGGGTGAGGAAGAAGGCAAAGCCAGAAGCTGCGGCTGCTGGCACCCTGCCCAAGCCAGGCCTCCCCCTTGGCCCAGACTCAGAACAGGGAGGACAACAGAATGTCACTGGAAAAACATGTGGGAGGGAATCCAATGTCCTCCTTCATCCCCAAAACAAATGAGGTCATTGTGCCACAGCACTCAGTAACAGCAAGCTGGGCAAAGCCCTTGAGCCTTCTAAGGCCAGGGTATGAAGTCGAGGAGGGGTCAGAATGCTGGAAGGGCACAACCCTGGAGTCTCTGAAGCATAAAACTGAGAGGGGGGCAATCAAGGTGGGGAACGATGTACAGATGACAGCAGGCATAATCCTAGACACTGTGGTGGACCCTAGTACAAAACCAGGGGACAAAGCAACACTCAAAATGTGAGGTGAGCTCCTGGTGTAGGTCTATGGATAAAAGAATTTGGTGAGGCTGCTCCAGGAGATGAGGCAGGGAGAGGAGAGAAAGCCACAGAACTTCTCTCCACCTCCCTGATCTCTTATGAAACTTGGCCATTTTCTGAGCCTTTCCAAGAATTTTCTGAGCATGATTTCAGGGTATTCTGAAAATGCTTTATGATTGGTCTCTGTACCCATTTCCCAGATAATTCTGATACAAAGAAAATTTGGATTAGATGTGCCAATAATGTAACCAACTTCCGGCTTATCATGGCCCACTCAGGCCAAGGCATTTACTCACCCTCAATAAAGCCATTGTTTAATCAGCTTCTTTTCAGTCATTCTGCCTTTTCAGATCTTTTCTGAACTTACTGCTTTTCCCTTCAGGTCTTTTCTAGGAAATTCATACCTCACCCTTTTCATTTATACCCTTCTGGGGTTAGAGACCTGCCTTCCAATCCTATTTCTGCCACTAAGTCATTATCACTGAAGACAAAACATCCCTTTCTCAGGACCTCAGTTTCACCATCTGCAAAAGTAAAACAGCCTCGGACTCAGCTTGGTTGAGTTGGTTTGAGGTGATTGACTGGTTGTCAGGACAGTCCAGGAGGCCAAAGGACTTTGGCTCTGGCTATGGACTTGCCAGTGACACTATGAGGCAAACCACCTCTTTTCTCTGGCATTGACTTCCTCATCTGTAAATTGAGGATTCATAATAATTCCCTCAAAGAATGATTGTGTTTTGTAAACCATAAAGCATCACGGCTACGTGAGTATTTATTGTTCTTTCCTTTAGTGGACTTAGCGTCAAGGTACTGGCCCTGCCCTGCCATTTACTAGTTGCATGATCCTGAGCAAATTATTTAATCTCCCCCGCCCGTCCTCAATTTCTTTAACCGTAAAATGGGATCAGTAATATAAATTCAGCTCTTCCAGGCTGTTAGTAAGAAAATACCTTGTAAATACTACAGAGATGTGAAGTATATTATTGTTAGAAGAGGTAATATGTGTTGCTCTTTATACGTTCTGCGCACAGTAGTCTTCTCCGATAAAGGTTAACTGAATTAAATCAAGGCCCAGTTGCTCCCTTGGCGTTTGATTCTGGTACAGGGTCTGAAGCACGTAGGCTAGGGCTGATTCAGCCCCAGCCCCAGCCTCTTTGGTCCTTCCCTGAAACTTCCCGAGTCAGCTGCTACCAAGTGACGGCTTTTGGGGATGGGGGTGGGTCCTCCCAGTGGCTGATTTGTGACTCAGACAGCAGTGACCTTTCCCCTACTAAGCTGGGCTGCCAGAATTGCACATCTGCCTCTCCAACTAGGAGGAAGGAACCAGCCCAGGTGGGGGGCGGAGGGGAGGGAATAGAGCTCTGGTATTTGAGTCCTGGGGCCTGGAGGAGGAGGGCAATGCCAAGCACCTCCGCCCTAGGGGGAAGCACTTCTCCGAGGTTGGGAAGGAACATTAGCTCCCTGGTTCTCCTGGCCTTCCTAGGAGGCCTGGGGTATAGCCAGGAATCCCCACATCTCAACTAGGGGGAGGAGCTGTGAATTCTTCCCGATCTCCAAGAACAGGGAGTGTATTGGGAGAAGAAGGGGGGGACTTCGGCTGGGTCTCTTTGAAGCTGGAAACCTGAGCCCCGCCCCGCTCCAGGACACACCCACCCGTCCCCCAGGGCCTGGCTACAGCTCATAAAATGGGGCTCCTTCAGTAAGTGGACAGCTGCAGTCCGCGACGGGCCCTGGGCACACCTGAGAGTAAAGGAGAGTGGGATTCCCTAGCGAGCCTCCATCCCAGCTACAGAGCCCAGGCGACCTTCTTGGAGCCCAGCACCCCGGTTAATAGAAAGATGCGCTGTGCCCCGAGTACAGGAGCTGCGCTGGTGCTATGTGCCGCCACTGCGGGGTGGCTGGGCGCAGCTGCTGCCAGCCCCAGCGAGGTACGCCCGAGGGCCCCCGAGCTGCGAGTGCCCCTCTCCCGGCCCGAGGCCAAATACGCCTCGTGGGACGAGGTGAACGTGATCGCTCACGGACTCCTGCAGCTCGGACACGGGATTCGGGAGCACGTGGAGTGGACGCAGGGCCAGGTAAAAGACATCTATCGCCGTCTCGAAGCCCGTGACCCTGCTTGCGAAGACCCTCTGCGCCGCGCCGGGCACAGCCCTGAGGACACCCAGCTGCAGAGCCCGGAGGAGAGCCCGGTGGACTTGGCCACCCAAGGCACTGACAGCCACTTGGAGCCCAAAGAGGTGGCCCAACAGAAGACCGAGCTCCAGCATCTGGAAGGGAATGATGGCCAGGGGGTAGAGGCCAGCACTGGGGGCGCCGCCTGGAGAGCTGTGCACAGCTTGCAGGTAAGGGCCGCCCCCTCGGTGCTCTCTTCACTTGGCTTTCCTGCCGAGGCTGATGGGTCTTCCTTTAGATATCCTCCCAAAGTCCTTTAGCCTGCTTGTGTTCTTTCTTTCAGACTTTTCCAGTTTTAAATCTCTGATGCTACCTACTAACCCTCAGATTCTCCTCTTTCACTCCCTCAATATCTTCTCCATCTCCTCCAATTTGCTCTCGCTGAGTCCTATGCTCCCCAATCCCTGGAAATCAGGCTGCTCCCCCAGATCTCCTTCTGCCTTGCCCCTTCAGACCACCCCTGGCCGGGAGTCCTATTTGCCCTCAGGCCACAAGAGAGATGTCCCTGTCCATGATACCAGCCCTCTCCAAATGACCTCATGAGCCTATTTCCCTTTCCTTCCTGACCCCAGACCCAGGTTCGAGCTCAGAACAGCAGAATTGAGGAATTGTTTCAGAAAGTGGCCCAGCAACAGCAGCACCTAGAAAAGCAGAACTTGAAGATTCAAACATTGCAGAGCAAGGTATGCTCCTAACTAGGGATGAGGTAGGTGGAGGCAGCCCTCGGAGGCCTTTTAGCTTCTGTTCAGAACCGAGAACAGCAATTTCTCAGAGGCTCTGAGCCCACCTTCCCTTTCTCCTTGCTCTCTTTCTCCTCATCCTGGACCTACCTGTTACTTCTCTTCTGTCTGCAGCTCCAGAGCCTGGCTCCTTTACAGCTGGGGCAGATACCACTTAGACCTATGGGAAAGAAGAATACCCTGAAGATGGCTCGACACATCCGCCCAGTCCCCAACAGCAGTGACAAGCCTAGTAAGTCCCAGGTCTCATCTGACTCCCAGCTCCTACACCTCATCTGCCCCAGCCTCAGTTTCTCCTCTTTACACATACATATGCCTCTTTTCCCTGCCAGTGACTTTTCCCTTTGCACTGGTTAGGAAGGAATGTCAGAACATGGGTGATAGCCAGCGGGGCAGAAATGTGATTGTCTCAGTCAATAGGTGTGATGCAACCAGGATTCTGAAGTAGCTTAGGCAGAGCCTGGTTACCCCACAAAAGATGAAAGCAGAGAAGATGGAGAGGCCTCCCTACCCCCAAGGACATTATGAGCTCCTGGACTTACCTTCAGCCAGTCTTGGGGAAGCCTTGCTAACTTAGAGTTGGGAAGAAGTCTTATAAAACACCTACGGCCCCCTGCTGCCTAGAGTTTGCAGAATATCCTGGTCCTGCTTCTGGATACTTCTCTTGTGTAGTCCCACCCCACCTAAAGAGCTGCTCCTATCCCTTCCCTCTAATCAGGGAGAAGAGAAACTAAGGCAGCATCTGCTTTGCCTTTCCTCTGATAAAGTATACTTAGCCCCAGTAAGAACTCCACATCTCTTATTTCCACTTACCTAGTTTTTACTGAGGACCCATGGTGAGTCCACGGTCATGCCTTGAGAAAAATAAGGCTTATTTTTCTGCCCTGATTGTCATAGAGAGTAGAGATACATACAGAACTATCAGGGGACAAGAGCAAGGATAAATGTGATTCCAACCACATAGACTTTTGTTGAAAACAAATTGAGAAGTGATCAGTAAGCTGGTTAAGCAGGGAGGTCTTTTTGGATGAGGTCTTAAAGGAAGTGATACACATGGATCAATGGAGAGAAGCCAATAGGGTGTTTCAGACCACTGAAATGGAACAATTGAAATGCACTGGATATTCACTTGAGTTTCAGGGAATTTCAAGGAGAAATTATCACCCTGCCTAGAGAAAAATAGCCTGGCTGGAGTATAAACCTGTTGTAGAGGGGAATGATGTGGGGAAGGCTCAGGGAGACCTGATGAAGGCCATGCTAAGTTCAGATTGTATCTAAATGGCAATAGGGAACCTCTGTAAATTTTGAGTGACATGATCATATCCTAGGAAGATTTTTCTAGCATGAGCTCCTGGGTGCACAGGAAGGTGAGGAGATAAGAGCCATAAGGGAAGAAACACCACTTGAATTGTAGAAGATGATGGAAACCTCTTCAGGGTCCTCAGCACACTCTCACAGATTCTCTCTCTCTCTCTCCCTCTGTCTCTTCTCTCTCTCTCCTCCTCTTTGCCTTCTCCTCCCTCCTCTCCTCTCCTCTCTCTTTTCTTTCTCTCTTTCTCTCTCTCTCTTCCTCTCCCTCTCTCTTTGTCTCTTCTCTCTCTCTCTCTCTCTCACACACACACACACACACACACACACACACACACACAATATTTTAGAGCCATCTGTCACAAATGCAATCTTCCTCCTCTCATGTATTGGCCTTCATTGACATATTTGCACTGTATCTCAAGAGTCCACAATATGCATATGTCTCAAGGCTGACATCCAATTGGGAGAAAGTTGCCTTTCTCCCTTCACTTAGCCTGCAGCAATTCTTAGTGACTTCCTGAGAGGCTGGTTGTCACCTGTTGGTTTCCCCATTTCTATCCTGGCCTACTGGGGCCAAAGCTGCTGGTAGACTGAGGAGGAAGATCTAAACCACTATTCCCAGATTTTCCCCAAGATTTTCCTTTGCTGGGAGAACCATGTGGCTCCTACCTATTATGTAGAGGGTTCCTGGGAAGAAATCTATCAGTTGAAGCTGGGCCTGGAAGAGGGGGTAGCTCTCTTAAGGAGAATTAAGGAGGAGTGACTCAGGCTACTTAGTCTACTTAGGGGAATAGAAGAAGGAGGAATGGGGCTGGGGGAGGGAAGCAGGGAGAGCCTGGGGAAACAGGGTCCTGTTTCTTCTAGAGAAGGCGCCAAGTAGGGGAAAGTTCAGAGCTTGTGGAGACAAACATTCTGGTTGTAATCAAGGCCAGATTGGGTGTTTGGCTGTGAGCCACTGGGATTGGAAGAGAGGAAAGTAGGGGAAAGGGGAACCGCCAGGAAATGCCCTCCTATCTCTCTTCCCTAAACACTCTTCCTCCCCCTCTGGACACCATCCTTCAATAACTTCAGCCCTTCCAGTCCCAACCCCCTCCTGACCTTTCCCCTACTCTCAGGGCCTGCCTGATTCTGTCTTCCCAGGGTGTTTCCTTCTAAAGTCCCCTCAGTGCCTAGCTACCTTTACTATATTGGGGCTCTAATGAAGGATGTGGGAGAAAAAATAAGTCCCAACCCCAGAAGAGGGGGGTGAGGAGGCTTTCAATAGGGTCACTTTCAATAGGGAATTAAGGGTATTGATGGGGCCTGGGCCTGGGACAACCCAGGAAAAATCATAATGTTGGCCAAGTTTGTCTTTTATACTCATCTGCACACACACATCACACACTTCAGACTCAGGAGCCCATGAACATGAACATGAACATGAACATGAGCATGAGGTTCTCTCTCCCACGTTAAATCCTCCTATCTGGAAAGGCTCTGATATGAATCACTCCTTAGTTGGGTAAATGGGCCATAGGAAAAAATAAAAAAATCTCTGACCTTGCCCTTCTGCATACATCCCCAGACAAAGAATATGTGTTTATTTGTTCGGAGGGGAGAAGGAGGAGGAGGGGGAGGGGGAGGAAAGGCAGAGTTCCATGGCTTATTGCCCTCAGCTTAGTCAGGAGTGGGAAGACCTAATTATTGCCCAGGCAAAAAGCCATCCTTCAGAGTTTTGTAGTTAACCTGTCTCTCCTTGGGAGAGATGTATAACTATATATAAATTTTATATAACTATATTTATAAATTGTATGTATATAAACATAATATATGTATATATGTGTGTGTATATGTGTGTGTGTATATGTATGTGTGTGTATATATGTGTGTGTGTGTATATGTATGTGTGTGTGTATATATATGTATATATGAACTCTCTCTCTCTTTCTCTTTCTCTCTCTCTTTCTCCCCCTCTCAATCCTCTCTACACAAGCATGATTGCTTAGGGAGTAGATTGAGGATCTCCATGCCTCTCTCTCTTACAGAGCTGCCCCAGGATTGCCATCAACTCTTTCTGGGTGGAGAACGCCAGAGTGGACTATTCCAAATTCAGCCCCAAGGTTCTTCACCTTTCCTGGTGAACTGCAAGATGACTCCAGGTAGGAGGGAGGGTCTTTTTGTTGTCACTCAACAAGCATTTTCAGTGTTTACTATGTGCTAGGAATTGTGCGAAGAGCCGAGAATACCTACGTAGGGAAAAATGTGGTCCTTGCCCTCAAGGAGGTGACCTTCTAATGGCCATTAGAAGAAAAGGTCTAACTTCCACTTAGCCTACTGTGGTCCCCTTAGCAAGGTGAATTCTATTGTCCAGATGACTTTAATGACTTTAAGCTCAGAGAAATGTTACCATGGAGGGGAGAAAAGGAGTAACATCCCTGTAGCCTGATTTGAAAGTAGCGATGATGGCAATGGGCAAGCTTGAAGGATTTCAGGAATGGACTGCTTTCCCATTGTTGGCTTCCCATTGGAACCCTAGGCTCCTCTGTTGAACTTCTTTTCTTTAATCTGTATTGTCTAATAGAACTGGAAAGTGTCAGCTTCCAGAATAAATATGCTTCTGAGGAAGTGGCAGGTCTTTAAAGTTTTACATTCTTTAAATTCTGCTATATCCCTTCTCAATCAACCAGTAATCATTTATTGTGCACCCACTATGTGCGCTATCTCAGTGCTAGATGCTAGGGGTACAAAGCCTAAAAACGAAAGCTCAGGCCTTCAAGGAGTTTAGATTTTAGTGGAAAAGACAACATATACGTAAATGTATATATGTATATATGTGTGTGTATATATATGTATATATATATACACACACATATATATACATACACATATAGACATCTATACACACACACACACATATATATAGGCATGAGATATAAATATGTAATATATAAGAAATAGACATAAGGTAACTACAGGGGGAAAAGCATTAGCTACTAGAGGGGATCAGGAAAAGCCTTCTGAAGACAAGGAGTTAAAAAAAAATTTTTTTCATTCAGAATTTCAACACCAAATAAGCATTTCCATATCAGGGTGTTAAACATAGGATGATGGAAAAGGGGCATTGCACATGTTTTGTACAGTATATTTTTATTTTTAAATATATAAGAAATTTAATGCATAACTTTTAAAGTTTCCTTCTGGCTTTTTTTTTCTGTTCATCTTTTCTTTCTTTCTTTGAGGCAATTGGGGTTAAGTGACTTGTTCAGGGTCACACAGCTAGTATGTGTCTGAGGTCAGATTTCGGGGCCTCCTGTCTCTAGGGCCAGTGATCTATCTACTACACCCCCTATCTGCACTGGTTCATCTTTTTTAAAATGCTTCAATGACCTTTTTTTTTTTTTCCATTTTTTGGGGGGCAGTCCTAACTCACTCTTTCCCTCCCATTCCCAAATTGGGGGAGGAAACAAACCCCCCACCTTATTTCCTTCCTGATAGCTATCATCCTCTCTCTCTCCTTCCCTTTGTGCTACACTCCTTAAGAAGGTCATCTACAATAGGCGTTTCCACTTCCTTCCTTCTCCTTAATTCTCTGCAGTCTGCCTTCTTCTGATCTCATCTTTTAATTGCCAAATCTCTTAGCTTTTTCTCAATCCTCATTCTTCTTGACCTCTCTCCCACTTCAGCATTGCCCATCAGCCTCTTCTCCTGGATGTTCCTGTCTCTCCAAGTTTTCATGCCATGGCTTTCATCTGGTTCTCATCCTACTGTCTGACCACTCCTTTCTTGTCTTCTTTGTAGGATCTTCTTCATCTAGGTTACTCCCACTAACTGCAGGGGTCCCGAAAGATTCATCCTTGCCTCTTTCGCTTCTCCCTCTGTATTATTTCATTTGAGGAGCTTGTCAGCTCCTATCTCTTTGCAGATGATTTTTTTTTATATACTTGTCTCATCCTAGTCTCTATTAGATATCTTGAGCTGTATACTATATAGACTTCCTAAACTCGTGTCCAAAGTTGAACTCAATTATCTTTTCTCCTTGACCTTCCCACCTTCCAAACTTCCCTATAATTGTAGAGAGTGCCACCACCCTCCCACTCCAGTTCACAACCTAGTAGTAATCCTTTACTCCTCACTCTTACCCCTTATATCCCATATGGCATCGAGTCCTTTGACTTTTGCCACATCTCTCAAATATGCCTTCTCTCCTCTAATGCTGCACCACCCTGGTGCAGACTCTCATTGCCCCACACCTAGTCAATAGCCTTCTGTTTGGTCTCTCGCCATTCCAATCCAAACTCCACTGAGGTTTCAAATTTTCCTTTCTAAAATACAGGATTGACCATATTACCACCCCTCCTATTTCAATAAATTCCAATGGCTCCCTATCACCAGGCTGAAATATAAAATTCTCTGTTGGGTTTTTAATAGCCCTTTATAACCTGGCCCTTTTCTACCTTTCCAGACTTCTTATACTTTAATCCTTTCCACTTACTCTGTAGTCCAGTACCACTGGCCTCTTGGCTGTTTTTCTCACACATTTCTCTATGGTCTGATTCCATGTGTTTTACTGGCTGTCCTCCATGCCTAAAACATTCTCCTCTCTATGTCTTTGCTTCCCTGGCTTCCTTTGAGGCTCAGTTAAAATCTTATTCTGCAAGAAGCCTTTCCCAGTTGCCTTTAATCTTCACCCACCCCCAGTTATCCAATATATACGATTTGTACTAGTTATCTGCATGTAGTCTCCCTCATTAGACTGTGAGGTCCACAAAAGAAGGGACTGCTTTTTACCTTTCTTTGTATCCCCCAGCACTCTGCACTGTGCCTTACACATAGTAGGCAATTTAGAAGTGGGAGTTGACTGTAACAAATATGCATAGTTCACCAAAACAAGTTCCCATTTTGGCTATGTACAATTTAGCACCTTGTCAGGAACTGGGTAGCCTAGGAAGTCACAGATCCTAACAGTCACAGGTAAGGAGGGAGAGTATTTCAGGCATAGGGTATAGCCAGTGCAAAGGCACTGAGAAAGGAGATGGAGTGCCACATGTAAGGGACAGCAAATAGGCCACTATGCCTATCCAGGGGTGGGGAACCTGTGACCTCGAGGCTCCGTGTGGCCCTCTAGGTTCTCAAGTGCAGCCCTTTGACTGAATCCAGACTTCATGCCCCTGGATACCATAGAATGTGTGATAAAGAGTAATCTGTAAGAAGACTGGAAAGATAGAAAGAGGCCAGGTTGTGAGGTGCTCTCAGTTCTAGATAGAGGAGTTTTTATTTTATCTGAGAGGTAATACAGAACCCTTGGAGCTTTTTAAGTACAAGAGGAATGATATAGTGAGAGCTATGCTTTAGGAAAATCACTTTGACAGTAAAGTGTAACATGCCTTGAAAACTAGAAACTGTAAACTGAGACTTCATGGTATAGTAGGAAAGGCCCCGGATTTGGAGTTGAAAAACAGAGGGTTGAATCCGGTGCTTCCACTTAGTCTCTAGGTGGCCTTGGGCAATCACACACTATCCCTTGGCCTCATTTTTCCTCATCTGTAAAATGAAGAGGTTAAGCCTAGTCTCTAAGGTCGTCCTTCCCAACACCCACATCATATGATCTTGTGACTTTTGGTAGAAGCCTTTGGGAAGTTTTGGGTTTCCTAGGCTAGCTGTGGTGTTACTGTTTTTTGTTATGTAGGTGAATCCTTAGTAACCAGGCTTTTCTTTTTGGCAGAGGGTGGCTGGACGGTGATCCAGAGACGCCTGAATGGCTCAGTGGATTTTCACCAGCCCTGGGAGGCCTACAAGTCAGGCTTCGGAGACCCTAATGGTGGGTATTTCCAGGGGACAAAATCAAGACCCAAGGGAATAAATCACTAAGTTGAGGGGAAGGGGTGGGGATTGAGGGGAAGGGAATAGGGAGGGCTATAAGACCAGGAAAGACCAGGCAAACACTCAGTGCCAGGCTAGGCCTTTTCTGATGGGGGTCCAAAAAGTCTTTTGGTATTTTTCTCCTTTTCCCGTATTTTTCTTTACCCTCTCCATATACATTCTTGGCCTGATGATGCTGCAGACCCAAAGAGCTAGCTGTACCTGCCTATATGCATTCTCTGGTGTTTGTCCCCATGCTGAGTGGTTGTTTCTGAATTCAGGGGAATTTTGGCTGGGTCTGGAGAAGGTACATCATATCACTGGAGACCGAGGAAGTCGTCTTGCTGTACAGCTATTAGATTGGGAGGGCAATGCCCAGTCTGTCCAGATCCCCTTCCACTTGGGAGGAGAGGACACAGCCTATAGCCTGAAACTCACAGGACCAGTTGCTGGAGAGTTGGGTCCAGCCACAGAGGATGGACTGTCTTTACCCTTCTCTACTTGGGACCGTGATCATGACCTCAGGACAGATCTGAACTGTGCCAAGAACCTGTCTGGTAAGTGGGAAGTCTCCAAACTAACACTAATTTTTATCTCAATTCTCTCCCTTACTCCAACCCTGTTTTCCAAACCCAGACTCAAATAACTTTATAATAATACATTCCTGGCTCTCAACTGAAGTGCTTAAGGCAGAATTTTATGCATAATGGGCACTCAGTCAGTGTCTGAATTTGTTGTCCCATCCACAAATCCCCAACTCTTATCCATACCCAAAATATAGCCCATATCTGAGCTTCAAACCTTATCCTGAATTGCAATCTCAATTCTAATTGCAACTTCTCGGTCAAAATCCCACATCCAGCTCTATGACCATTTCTCCCTCCCTGAGAGCCATGGAACCATACTCACTCCCCAGCTATAAACAAATCCCTCGCCCTGTATAGCTTCAAACCCATCCCTAATCTCCCATCTATAATCAAATTCTAGTTTCAACCTCAAATTCCACACCCGTATGTGTTAGTATGTGTGTATAAGAGTGTTGTTTATTCACTTCAGTTGTGTCTGACCCTTCTTGACCCTATTTGAGATTATCTTGGCAGAGATACTGAGTGGTTCTCCATTTCCTTCTCCATCTCATTTTATAGATGGGGAAACTGAGGCAAACAGGGTTAAGTGACTTGCTCAGGGTCACATAGCTAGGAAGTGTCTGAGGCCAGATTTGATCTCCTGATTACAGACCCAGCACTCTATCCACTCATCACCTGCAATTACATTCTGGGCTACATCAACTGATTTGGTGGGCAAGGGAGATGCAGAAATAGAATTCCATCCCCTTCCTATCCTGTTCATACATATGATAACTACATAATAATAATGGTTATTATAACTAGCAGTTCTGGAGCACTTTGAAGTTTGCAAAGTTTGCTTTACAAATAGCATCCCATTTCATTCTCACATAGCCCTGCATGATAGGTGCTATTATTTTGGTAGGTGCTATTTTACTCCCAATTTTCTAAGTGAGGAAACTGAGGCAGAGTTTGTGACTTGCCCTAAATCACACAGCTAGTAAGTGGCTGAGGCCAGATCTGAATGCAAGTCTTTCAATCCAAGTTCTGCATTCTGTGCACTGTAGTAATTTCATCAATAATGAAATCAACTCAACTTACATTTATAACTAAAAAGGACCTTCAACATACAGATAAGAAACTCTGCATCCCCTTTATCATAGAATCATGGATTTCGAATTAGAAGGGACTTCAAAGGTCATCTAGTCCAACCCCTCATTTTGTAGATGAGGAAACTAAGGCCAAGAGAAGTGACATGTCTTGCCCAAGATTGAACAGCTAATAAGTAGCAGAGCTGAGGGTTTGAGCCTCAGCCCTCAGACTCTAGATCCAGGGTCATTTCCACTGTGCCACAGAGCTTGATCACTGATTATTGGAGCTGGAAAAGAGTTTGGTGGTCAACGCAGGATGGACAATGGAAAGAGCACTGGATTTGAATTCAGAGGACCCAGAGTTCAGATCTTGGCTCTGCCTCTAACTTTCTGTGCAACTTTGGGAAAACCAGATAACCTCTCTGCACCCTCATTCCCTCATCTTTAAAATGAGAGGGTTTAAACTACGTGACCTCTACCTTTCTATCTCTAAATCTATCATCTGTTCTAACCCCCACCATTTTACAAATGAGGAAACAGGTTTAGAGAGGTTAAGGGACTTTTCCATGATCATACAAGTAATAAGGAGCAGAACCTGGATTTGAATGTAGCACTAGATCTGGAGTTTTCTACTATTCCACACTGCTCATTTTCAGATGAGGAAATTAAGAACCAGAGAGAGAGGCCCAAGGTCACACAGAGAGCAAGAACTAGAACCCAAGGCTCCTGACTTCCAGTCTAGTACTTTTTGAGTATTTTTTTTCATTCTACCTCCTTGAGTTCTAACTCCAATCCCACAGCCCTTTACCTAGACCTCTGAAGCAGACCTGTGCCTTTGTAACTGCACTTTCTCCACACAATTCCTGACCCTGCTTTCCTTTTTCCCTTTTTTTTCAGGGGGCTGGTGGTTCAGTACTTGTGGCCATTCCAATCTCAATGGAAAGTATTTTCACTCCCTTCCCCGGCAGCGGCACCAGAGGAAGCAGGGCATCTTCTGGAAGACTTGGCGGGGACGCTACTACCCTCTACAGGCCACCACCATGCTAATTCAGCCCACAGAGGGTGCCAGCTCTTAGCCTTGTTCTGAGAGCCTTGCAGGGCTAAAGAAAAGAGCCAGAGTTCAATGGGTCAAAGACTCAACATAAATGCAAAAAGAGAACTTTCTCACCCTCTCTTTTCCCAGCACCCATGGTGACAATAGTCTCCCTGGACATATGCTTGGGCCAGGGTCAGGACTGAAAAAGGTACTTCACCGAGAGAGGAATAAGAGAGGATCCAGGCCCAGCCTTGGAATCTAGCCCTTCCATCTTGAAGAGACAGTGTTTACTCATTTCTTGCCCTTCTTTAATCTGTTGCCCTCTTAAGGGTAAACCTATGGTACCAACATACTAATAGGCAAGGGCTTTCCCTCTCCCCATCCACCCTGTTACACAGAAGAGTTTTATAAGCACAAGTGAATGGGAGGGGCTGGGTTGCCTAACCCTGGGGACTAGAGGGGAAGAAGCCCAGCTTCTGGGCTCATGACTGACTAGGAGTCTTGCCTAGCTGTCTTCAGTCATATTGACTGGACTAGGATCACAGGACCAAGAACTGGGGGATCTAGAATGGTGACCTACCTCAGAGCATCGCTATTTTGAAGCCCTGCCCTGGGGTCTTATGAGGGGTCAGGGTAATTTGTAAATAATTGCCTTGTAAAAAAATTCACTATCTTTTGGGTTTTAGAGTCTGGCTGGGATTACCAGGCCTCCTCAGATTTGTTTGTAATAAAAGGAATGAAAGAATCTCAAGATTGGAAGGGTCATCAATTCATCCAGTCCAAACAGGAATCACTAATGTGATCTCCAGAAGCATTCACTTGCAGATGTTTAGGGATGAAGAATTCACCACTTCATCCCTAAAAGGCCTGTTTTTGCACAGCTCTGCTAGTGAGGAGGTTCTTTACATCAAGGTGAAATTTGCCTCCTATGGAAGGCCATGCAGAACACTGTTTTCTACATCATGGTGTTTCAAGTTATGTCTTTCCTCTTTACACAACCCCACCCACCCAAATGTTCTCCAGTCAAAATATCCCCAGATCCTTCAACCAGTCCTCGTATAGCTTGACTTGGAGGCCATTTGTCTCACTGTATTCTTTGAATGCATTTAAGTTTTTAAGAAATCAATCAACCGGCCTTGATTAATATGTTCTTGGCACTGTGCTTTATGTGTGAATATTCACTATATTATGCAAGTCAACAACTGAAAGAGAAACAGGGAAGGAAAAGATAACCCATGTTAACCAGGATTAAGTGAGCTATAGTCCCCTCAGTCTCAGAAAACATCATAAGGGAAGGTCAGCCTGTTCTCCCTGCACCCATTCCTCCTTACTACCATCTTACATATTTGTCTGGAGACCCTGCTGTTAACCACTTCAGACTCACTGTTTTAAAGAATGTAGGTCTTGCTTCCTTTTTAACCTCCTTCATGGTGTACTAATCTACCTAAAGACTTGGGACCTAGGCTCTCACCCAAACAGACGGTATAGGCAGTGACTAGGCTTACCTGGGAGGCTACTGCTTATCTGATTCCTCTTTTTGTGGTTTTCGAGAGGTAGGAGACAATAAAATTTTAGGCAAGCTTTTTGAAAGATGCTTTGCAAATATCTCATTTTTGTTCTTGTGAGAACCCTGGAAGGTAGGGACTATTATCTCTAGTTTATAAAAGAAAACTGAGGCAGGCAGACTAAATGACTTGCCCAGAAACACACAACTCATCGGTGTCAGGCTATATTAGAACTCAGGTCTTCCATACTCCAGGTCTAGCTCTCTATGCACTGAACAACCTGTCTGCCCATGCCAGGTTTGAGTGGAGCCTGTCTGTATTAATGGCAAATGGTGACCAGGCAGTTCTCTGCAGTAGCAGCATGATTGTTTTAGGTTTCATTTTTTTTTTTTTTAATAATAACAGGGTCAGAGACTTAATGAAGTTGGACAGGACCTTTGCAGTCCAAACCCTCATTTTACAGATGAAGAAACTGAGGCCCAGAGAGGAAGAGGACAAGTGGCTTGCTGGAGGGTACACAGATAATATATGACTGAGGCAGGTCGTCTGACTTCAATTCTACTCCTTTCATCACTGCCACGCTTCCTCTGTCATCTAATTTGTATTATGGTTGTACCATGTGTGGACTTGATCTCTATCTCACTGAGACACCTCTCTGCCCCACCAGATTCTTAACCAGGTTATGCCTGCTACTGAGGGCAACCTAATATACTTGGCAGATATGTCTCTTGAGATCAAGGGGGCATGACTGGGCAAGACAGTGGCTAGGGGCTGGATGACCAGTGGGTCTGAGATGGGGTCAGATTGGGGTGGACAGGCAATTAGGTGAGGTGGCAGTGAGCAGTGGGGTGCTGGTGAATGTGAGAGGTGGTAGTCAGTGGGGGAGTGACCAGGCAAGGATAGATGATGGTCAGCTTCGGAGTGCTGGGTGATTTGTAGGTAGGGTGTCTGGGGTGATGAGTGGGCTTCTGGGATGGTGCGATGGGGTGGGGTGACCCTTGGGTCTCCGGGGTGACGTTCAGCAGCGGGGTGACCTTCGGCAGTGAAGTGATGCGGTGGTCTAGGAGGGGGTCATCGGGGGGCTAGTGAGACTCGGGGGTGGCGGGCAGTAGGAGGGTCTCCGAGGGGGTGCTGAGCAGTGGAGGGATGGGTGGTCAGCGGCACGGTAGCCACAGAGCCTCGGAGGTGGTGGTCTGCAACTGGGGCACCCGTCAGTTCAGTCCTTTTTGTTTCCCTGAATTAATGACGCCAAAGTACTCTAGAGGAAGGAGCTGTGCCGCGCGCGTGACGTCACGGCAACGTTACTCCCTTTTCAGTCCTCAGGCCTAATAGGTCATTTCCTTTTTCAGGCTCCGCCCCTTCCAATCCCAGCCCTTCCCCGTGGCCTACGCCCCTTTCCTCCCGTAAACTTTTCTCTCTCTGCCTTTCATTGGCTTAGCGGAACATCAATTTCCTTCTGTTTCTCGACTCTGCCTCCCGTCTCTTGTGTCCGTCTCCTATAGGTTAATATCACTGTCACTTCAGGAAGCCCCTCCCCTCCCCTTCCGTCGGTTTCAGGCCCGCGGTAGGTGGAAGCAGTGGGTTGGTCCCACACTGGTCGCTAGTTCTGATAGGGTAACCACGGTGTCAGTCGCGCCCCCGCCCCGCGGCCGATAGGCCGGTGGAACTGTCGTTCGGCGGCCGGTCGGGCTCCGCCCCCCAGTCGGGTGTTTGTGGTGGGGCTGCGGAGACGGGCCCGATCCCGCCGGAAGAGCCGAGACAATGGGGACCCGGGACGACGAGTACGACTACCTGTTCAAAGGTGCCCGGCGCTGAGGCGGGGAGGGCTGAGTGAGAGAGCGGACCCTTCGGGGAGTGCGGCCCCCTCCCTGCTGGCGGCCTCAGTCCCGGCGTCGCGCTCCGCCGGGCTGGAAAGGGACCTCCGCGGGCCCTAGCGGGGGCGTCGGAACCGGAGCCGAGGCCTGGACCGGGGGCGAGGACGAAGGGGAGCTGACACGGGGTGTCGGGCCCGGAGAGGGTGTCGGGCCCGGAGGGGGCGGCTGCACAGAGCCGTCGGTGTTACTGAACAAGGGGGTTGCGGGGCCCTGGCTAGAAGGTGGGGGAGGGGTAGGTTGCACTTAGTGGGGAGGGGGTTGGTGACTGCTGAAAGGGGGAGGGGGGCCGGGCGCGGTAGGTACTGACAGCTGGCTGGGAACCGTAGTGATGGTCCTGGAACTCGGGAGGGAGCCCGGGAAGAAAGGGGGCGGGGACCTAGGAGCAGAAAATAGTGTGGGTCGGGGTCGCCCGGGTTGGAGGGATCCTAGGACTCGAGGAGGAGGAAGAAGGAAAGAAGACCAGGGGGTAGAGAAAAGCTGCGCGAGATGTTCAGGAAGGCGACTCTGGGGAGCTGGCTGGGAAGACACCCCGGAGACTAGGCAGGGGCTCGAGCCGGGCACCTCTCGTTGACTTGACTCCAGCCTGGCTGCCGAGGCCAGTTAAGCCCCTGCGAGGTGAAAGACACTGTGCTAAGCGCTGGGGAGACCGAGGAGGAAAAACAAATGGGTTGGGGTCACTGGACAAGATTCTTAAGACCGCCGAAAGGAGAAAGGGAGTCGGGAGGAGATACTGGGGAGCAGGACCAGGAGGGAAGGCAATAGAGGATATCTTGGAAGGAAAATGGGGGGAGGGGGAGAAAAATTAGAGAATGGAGAGAGACAGGGAGCTTGCAGAGAGGAAGGGAGGGAGATGGGGAAAGTGTAGTAGAGATTTGAATGGAGTATGGAGAGAAAAGAGGAGTGAAGATTGAGGCCAGGCAGGTTGAATGCAGGAGGAACTCATTTAAGAGGAGTGATTGTGTCAGATATGGGAAAGGCAGAGAGAACTAAGGTTCACAGGATGGAAAGAGAGCATTAGGACTGAGGATAAAAGATATGTGGAGTGATTTATGTAGGGGGAGCTTGTAATGGGACTTAGCCGGTGTTGCTATACAGGACTTTACTCCTGGAGAGGGATGTCTGAGCAGCCTTGTACTCTAGATAAAAGACAAACTTCTCTGAGGCAAAAGAATCCAGGGCATTAGAGTGGGGGATCCCTAGATTAACTGGGATCCTTCCCTCACTACCTTTACTTCTCAGACATACTCAGAACTCCTTGACCTGGAGATGAGGTGCTGATTCTGACTGATCTGACTGATCAGGAATTGGGCAAGCTTTCTTTTCTGAAGCCAGAGGGCTAGGCATTAGACCTTCTAAAATTCTTACCATTGAGTAGCCAACAGGCTAGCCTGGAAGTGCCCAAGGGTTCCAGCAAAGAGGTACTAGGTAGACATGAAAAATGTCTATTTTTCTTATCCCTGGGTCTGGTACCTTGGACTGTTGGCTCTTCAAAATACTTGTTCCTTGGTTTTTCTTTCATCTGAGACTCTTTAAGTTAAATCAAGGATGTGATCTCTTTTTCTTCTTGTGCCTAGGACTGGCTGACCGCTATATTAGTGTATTCCAAGTCCTTGTTCACTGTGCTCTGTCTGAACTACAAATCCTCCTGGCCTCTGCTCCTCTGCTTTAGTTATATCTCCTCTGCTGTCCACCTCATCATCACTCTATTTTTCCAACACACTCTTATTACTAAAACTCCTAGAGACCCCAAATGGAAAGGGCTCATTTTTCACAGCTGACCTAAGAAGCACTGCTCAGGAAATCCTTCTGTCTCATAGTACTGAAATGTCAGTTACTTAAATATTTATTTTCTAAAGACATTTATTTATAAGAATCTCTTAATCTATACATGCCTGAGTTCAAATATAACATTTTAGAAAAGAAATTAATCTTGAGTCCCCCCAAATTTTCTCAGTTACAATGATTTAAAAATAAGTTTGTAAAAAGAATTTGATCACACACTTTTAGACTCCTGTATAATAGTAAATGAGATCCTCAATATGTGTTTCCATGCATTTAGTATACAGGATGTCCAAAAGTATTAGGCTTTGCTAGTTTAAAATTGCACTAAGACTTTTGAAACACCCTGTATGTGAGCTGCTACAAAACAAGCCCTGCTCTGCTCAGCACTGATTTCAGGTACCTGGTGTTTATTTGAGCCCGTGCCCAAAGATTGCTGTCTCCTGAGTTATAGGGTTTACACTTCCACTGCCTTCAGCCTTCCTTCTGTGTGTCCTTTGGCTTTCATGGATCCCAGTTATTCAAGTCTTCTGCCCTCTTCCACCCAAAAGGAGTATGTTCATTATGTCACGAACAGTTGTCAGAGATGAAAAGTAATGTAGTATACCTTTTAGTCAACAAAGTAGCCTAACAAGCATATTTTAAGCACTTACTATGTTCCTGGCTCTAAAGGATACAAAGAAAGGCTAAAGCAGCTCCTGCCGTTGAGGGTATTTTAATGTGGGAGACAACATGTGTATAACAGAGGCATGTTCAATATATCTGCATGGTAGATGGTAGGTAATGTGAGATGGGAAGACAGCTAAGGGAACCAGGAAAGGTCTGCAGAAGGTGGCAGGGTTTGAGCCGAATATTGGAGGAAGCCCTGGAAACTAAGAGGCCGAAGGGGGAGAACAGAGCATTACAGGCATGGCTGCTAGCCAGTAGAAAAGGACAGGGAGTCATATTTGATTAAGTGCAAATAGGCTAGTGTAGCTGGATTTTAGGATGCTTGGAGGAGAGTAAAGTATAAGAAGATAGCACTTATACCAGGTTGTGAACAAATATAAATGCCAAGCAGAGGACTTTATAACCTTTGTAGCTGAGTGGAGGATATATTAGAGTGGGGAGGAACTTGAGGTAAAGGGACCAGATAGAAGGCTGTTGGAATAGTCCAGGTGAGAGATGATAAAGACTTGAAATAGGGTTGTGACTGTGTAAGTAAAGAAGGGAGCAGATAGGGAAGACATTGTAAAGGTAGTAATGAGAAGCTTTGGCAGTGGAGCAGATGTGGGGGCAATCGAAGGATGACCATGAGGGTTTGAGCTGGGCTGCTAGGGAGTGGGGTGGAGAGTTGGGCCTGGGCTCTTCAGGGCACCAAGCAGGAGAAGCAAAATGGAGATAGCTCTGAAGTTCAAATCTCAATGAGAGGGGCAGTGATGGTTTGGATGTCATTAAACATCTTCCCTTTGTGCTTCAAAAATAGATCTATTTGCATTTTTCTTAAGTGTGCTGTGGAAAGCAGTGGAATAAAAGGTTAGGGTTAAACTCTTGGGTGTGAGAGTTGTCTGGCAAGTTATTTAACCTTTGAGCCTAAATTTCCCCAACTGTAAAATAGGCATAATAACATTTAGACTATTTGGCATGGTTATTACAAGGATCAAAGGAGATTATAAAAGCCTCTTAAATGATATACAAATTGACTTTTTTTTTAAACTAGATTAGAAAACAACAATATGACAGAAATCATCTTTTGATAGCATATCTGGAAATGAAAAACAAGTTGGTGTTGTTTTTTTTAAGTTCTTGACAGGCGAGAGCAGGTAAGGTGGGGATATTACCAGAAGAAGTCCAGACCATCTCTCTTGTTACCTTGTACATAGAGTCTCCTCTTGGTCAGGTGCTACTCGGTTATAGTTTTTCTGAATTATCTGACTTTGTTTTTCTTCTGTTGTGTAGTCTCACTACTCTTTAAATGAAGGGCAGCTAGGTGGTGCAGTGGATAGAGCACCAGTGCAGGAGTCTGGAGGACCTGAGTTCAAATTTCACTTCAGACACTTGACACTCACTAGCTGTGTGACCTTGGGCAAGTCACTTAACCCCAATGGCCTCATCCTGGGTCATCTCCAGTCATCCTGATGAATATCTGGCCACTAGATTCAGATGGCTCTGGAGAAGTGAGGCTGGTGACCTGCACAGCCCTCCCTCACTCAAAACAAAGTCAAGTGCAAGTCATGTCATTATTTCTCTGATGGCATGGTCTTCTTCAGCAACGAAGGACGAACACACACACACTCTCACACTCTTTTCATGGCTGGATTTCAGTTAAAAGTCAAATCTGATTTTTTAGATTAAAATTATGGGAAATTAAAATGAGTGGAAAGTCTGTGGCAATCTATGCATACTTGTTACAAGGTTTTTATTTCTCTTTTTGCCTGGGGGAGGTGGAAAGGAAGATTAGGATAAGGTCTTGCCAACCCTTCCCTCACCCCCCCAAATGAGAAGAGAGCAGAAGGAATCACAGAACAACTTTTAAAGTTACATGAAGTTGTTAAATACTTAAAAAGAAAAGCAAACTTTATGTAATACTGGTTTGCAGGTCTCCTTCTGTCCCACAGTGGATATGGAATGCTCATTTCATTTGGGGTTTGTTAAATTCTGAATAAAAATAAATTTTTAAAAAATTCTATGTAACTTGGGGACCTCTACTTCACCCCCTTCAACAATATCCAGTTTTACACCTCTCCCTTCCCAGTACTATGCAACAAACCTTCTGGGGCAGGAGAATATAACATTGCCAGCAACTTTAAGGCTGGGAGCATGTCTTATGTTGCTTTGTATCCACCCTACCAACCCACCCTCCACCCCCATTTTGTGTGTCCTGGTAGATTATTAGAAGTTAATTTCTTGACTGATTGAAGATAATCATTAGTAAATACAGATGTACTGTATGATATTGACAGTGCAACAGAATTTCAATTCAAAAGACATTTATGAGGTGCCTATGTGTTCTAGATATGATGCATAGAATGACCAAAAAAGGGAAAAAAATAATCTCTGCCCTCAAAGAACTTCTAATGTATTGAGGTGGGAAGAGTTGGGGTAGGGGTAGGGCAATACAAAATGTATGTAGATAAGTAAATACAAAATAATTCAAAATTGTATGCAAACTTTAAAAAAATTTCAAAAGGGAGGGAGTACTAAGAAGAAAATGTGTTAGAAATCTAGGAGAATCAGAAAGAGTTATGTACAGGGAGCACCTGAGCTGTGTCTGGAAGGAAGCTAGGGTTTCCCAAGAGAGTCATCACTGTGGACCTGGGTAGTCTAGACAGGTTTAGCAGGACTGAGACTATGGAGATAATACATCTGAATCTTTTGGCAACATTTTTAAGTTGCAACTCCGCCTTTTCCATTGAAAATATGAATATGATTTTACCTCTTAAAAGAGATGCTACCTGAAGTACTCTTATATGGATTTAGATTAAAGCTTTAAAGTGTTAGAACTGTGAGCACCCTAAAGAGTTTTATAGGTGGGAAAACTGAAGCCCATAGAGTAGTGATTTGCTCAAAGCTTTAGGTGGGGACTGATTTTCAGATATTCATATGTTTATGCAGACCCTTGAGGAAGGCTTAAAGATGCTAATCTTTTGCCATAAGATTATGGGTAACCTGACCTTCTAGGTATCACTTATTTGGCGGAATGAGACATGATCAGAATATAGCTCTACAAAGTTATACCTTATTCTAAATACAGAAGATAGGTAAAAAAAGGTGTGTGGAATAGTAGTATTATATAAGATATTTTATAAGCTACATTCACATGATAGTGCTCTCCCTTTTAAAAGGAGAGCAACTAATAATTTATTGGCTAGTCTTGATAATTTCCTCCTTCAAAAAGGCAAAAGAACCAATAAGGGGAAAATTTTTTCTTGGTCTGATTCTCACTAAAGAGAAAGGACCTAGTTGTTGTTGTAAAAGTGATGGAAATTTTTTTGGGGGGGAGGGAAGACGGAAGTGACTGCTTCATCTAAGAATACTTAGCAGAGAAAGAGATGAAAGCTGGGGCTTGTCTGACCTGCACCCTAGATTTTGGGAGTTTTAAAATATCTTTTGTTTTTATGTTGCCTAGATTTCCCCATCCTTACCCCTTCCAGAGAACCATCTCTTATAACAAGGAAGAGAAAAAAAAATCCGCAAAACCACTCAATACAATGAAAAAAATTGACTTTATATGCACCCTTCCATATCTGTAGACATCTTTTCTCTGCAAAGGAGTGGAGAAAGATACCTTAGAACTTAGGTGATCTTATTTCAGGAGTGATGGGAAGCTCTTGGGAACAAACACCCATAGAGAAATCAGAACTGATGGGGGGGAAAAGGGACAGGGATGGGGGATAGGGGCAGAGACTTGGTCTCTAAAGTAATTCTGACATGATTGAAGGTAGAACTTGGTTGGCATACTTAGAGGGTTTGTTTTTTGGTTTCTTTTTTTGCCTGATTTTTATTTTTTTAATTTATTTGTTTTCAGTTTTCTACGGTCACTTCCATAAGTCTTAGATTTTCCCCTCCCTCCCCTTGGCATGCAATCTTACATGGATTCTACATCACACTGCCCAAGAGAAAAGAAACTGCCCTGGTCTGCCAGCTGAATGTTCCAGGGGCAATGAAGGAGCAGATATTCAAGGACTTAGAGGTTAAGGGAAAAGCACTATCTGCTGGAGAAGATTCAGACAAGCCAGAAGAAGCTGGTAATGTGCAGTGACTTCCTCCTTCTCCAGTGCTTCAAGTAACTATGCTCAAGACTTGGCTCAAATCCTCCCTTCTTCGTGGAGCTTTCCCCATCCCTCCCCTTTCTGATTATCTCTAATTTATCCTGTATGTATTTTGTATGTCATTTGTATGTTGTCTCCCCCATTTGTCAAATGTGACTTCCCTAAAGGGAGAGACAGTGATGTTTTTTCCTTTCTGTGTCACGAACTCTTAGCAGAGGCTCAGGTACAGAGCAAATACTTAAGAAATGCTTGTTAACTCAATTTGAAGTTCAACCCATTCTCTTAGGTTCTATAATAAAAGGGACCAGGAGCATGCAATCTTATATGGATTCTACACGTACATTCTTATTAAATACATTTTCACATTAATCATGTTGCATGGAAGAATTAAAATGAATGGGAGAAACCATGAGAAAAACCCAAACAAAACAAACATAACACAAGAGAAAATATCCTATTTCATTCTGCTTTCCAATTCCGTGGTTGTTTCTCTGGACGTGGATGGCATTTTGCCTCAAGAGTCTTATGGGAATATTTTAGGTCCTTGCATTGCTGTGAAGGGCTAAGTCTACCAGAAAAATTCCTTGCACGCTGTGGCTATTACTGTGTACTCAGCATCAGTTCATATAAATCTTTCCAGGCCTCTCTGAAGTCTTCCTGTTCATCATTTCTTATAGCACAATAGTATTCCATTACATTCATATACCACAACTTGTTCAGCCATTCCCCAATTGATGGGCATCCCCTTGATTTCCAGTTCTTGGCCACCATAAGGAGAGCTGCTATGATTAGAGTTTTTAAAAAGACCTGATGGAAGCAAGGATAGGTAACAACAGAATGGCTGCCAAGCAAGGCATGATCCTGTAAGAATATTGTCACAAACTGAAGTTGGTGAAGTTGGAAAAAAACAAAGGAAAACGAGATGTCACTAAAGGGGCCTTTCCCAATCTGATATTTGGGGATTGTGTGGCTGGGGGAAGCCCCAAGTCCCGAGGTAGGGGATTGTAGGGAGTAGGTCTGACTCAGCCTCCTTGCAGCCATCCCTCTAACCCAGAGCTTAGCTGATGGCACTTTTTCCAGGCTTCAGGGTTTGGAGGGGTTGGGGTGTATCCACCCATGTCACAGATTGTAATCTTTCCATACTTTAGAAGATAGTCTTTGTGAGTTATTGTGGTGGAAAATTTCCTCACTTGTTGGCCAGCCCTTTAGTGCTGACCTTCATACACACAGGTGAAAGCAGGCCTCAGATAACAGAAACCTAGACTGTCCTGGGGCTTATCTGTTGGAAAGCCTTCTCAGTTCCTACTTTGCTGGCATAACCTTGGAGAGAACCCACAGTCACCTTCCAAAGCAGCAAAGGAGGAAAGGCCTTCAGTGAAGGACACTTAATCACAAAGCATATATGTTCCTGCCCTGGAAAGTAGAATTTTCTAGCTTTAAAAATAAGTACATTTTTTAAAAGTCTTAGAAAGTTTCCTTTCTCTCATACCTCCAGCATTTCCAAGTCAGTTTATTAATAACAATCATAACTAACATTTATATAACACGTACTATATGCCAGACATTTGGCTTAAGTGCTTTACAATTTTTTGATTGTTTTCATTTGTTTAATTCAGCAAATGTGTGAGGAGTGCCTAGTAAGGGCAGGGTTGGGGTCGAGGCAGCTGCCAAAGCTGCCTGCTCCTGGTCCCTTTTATTATAGAACCTAAGAGAATGGGTTGAACTTCAAATTGAGTTAACAAGCATCTCTTAAGTATTTGCTCTGTACCTGAGCCTCTGCTAAGAGTTCATGACACAGAGAAAGGAAAAAACATCACTGTGTCTCCCTTTAGGGAAGTCACATTTGAACAAACGGGGGAGACAACATGCAAACGACATACAAAATACATACAGGATAAATTAGAGATAATCAGAGAGGCGAGGGATGGGGAAAGTTGCTTGAAGAAGGGAGGATTTGAGCCAAGTCTTGAGCATAGCCACTTGAAGCACTGGAGGGGAAGAAGTCATTGCACATTACCAACTTCTTCTGGCTTGTCTGAATCTTCTCCAGCAGATAGTGCTTTTCCCCTAACCTCTAAGTCCTTGAATATCTGTTCCTTCATTTCCCCTTCATTCAGCAGGCAGGCCAGGGCAGTTTCTTTTCCCTTGGGCAGTGCGAAGTAGCTGCACAGGACCCTTACTTAGCCAGGTTTTCTCTGCTGAGACCCAGGAGAAAAAAGAAAGAACCATTCCTGGCATTATTCTTTCAGCAGTTTGGTGAGTATTGCTTGTTCTCTGGCCCCAGATGCCAGATAGGAGCACTGTTAATAGCCAATCCAGATGTAGCACATCTTGGAGCATCTTTGGCAGAGTTCATTGAGAATATTGGGCATCTGGGAGAATACGTTTCTTTCAAAATTGCTAGGAGTCATTTTTTCTGACTAGTATTGCCTGTGTGACCCCAAAACATAGCATCCATTTTCAGTAGAAATTGGCTTCTCGGCCAGTGGGGCCTCAATCCTACTTGAAAAGAGGCTGTAGTACCCAGGGCCTTATAATGGGGCATTATTTTTCCCAACACAAGGGATTGTTTATCTTCCAATTGACATGTGTATGTTTAGAGAAGGCTAGGCTTCAGTATTAGCACTGCACATGGCTTGTGTACCAGGTCTTCCTTTAGCTGCCCAGTTGCAGATTACCACTATTCATTCACCTAAAGCCTGGCTTCAGAACTGATGGGACCCCAAGGTTCCTGAAGCCTTTGGCAGTATGGTCAGGGAAAGTGTCAGAGTGGGGACAAAGTAGCAGGAGAACATGCTCTAGAGATGGGAGAAGTGTGTTCACGAGGACATGGAACACAGGGGGGAGCAGGAGAAGGGAACAAGCAACAAGAAAGTGGCCTTTTAGTGCCAGACCCAGTAACTTTCCAGCTTTGTTTGATCTTTCACTGACTGTTGTTGAACAGAATAAACTTGAGTGTCAGCAGAGCATTTGGCAGTTTACATGATGGCCTTGTGGTCCTAGTGCAGAGTCACAGATTTCTGTCTCTATCCCTGCCTTGTTCAACATTTCAATCAGTGCTTCAGATAAAGATCAGGAAGAGGTTCTTATCACATCTGCAATGATCCAAAGTTGGGAAGGATAAGTTAAGATGATCAGGGAAGCCCAGTCGTTGAGTGGGAGGGATCTTAATCAGTCCAACCATTTCGTTTTATACATGGCATGGCCCAGAATGGGAAAGATATTTGCTTAAGTTCACACAAGAAGTTAGTATCAGACAGATCTTTTGACAGACAGGTCTGACTTGTCATCCATTTATAATGTGAAAGTCTAGATGAAAAGTATTGTCTTGGTAGCTTAATCCAAAAAGAATGGCCGAGAGCTTCAGGGGAGATCATTGTTTATCTGCCTATGAAGCTACCCTTCAGTCAAAGGCATTGTTGTCAGTAATTGACAGCCTGCCCTATACAGGCTAGTCATCTAGTTTATCACCCTCCCCACCTTCCCTACACATTCCAGAGTGCAGCAGAACAATCACAAAGTTTTCCCAGAATCTGAACCAATCCTGACAGGTCAGGTGGCCATCTAGGCTATGCTTGAAGACCTCTAGGGAGGGAACACTCACTACCCTCCAAGCCAGCCTATTTCTATTTTTGAAAGCTCTAGTTGTTAGGAAATTTTTCCTTCCCTTGAGCCTGAATGTGCCTGTACAACTTCCACCCATTTTGCTTAGTTTTGCTTTCTGAAATGTAGCAGAACAAGTCTTTTTTAAAAAATCACTGTGACTGCTAGTGATTTTCTCCCTTCGTTATGACAAATAAGTGCAATCAAACCAAGCCAGTCACCTCCCTGCTGGGGTCTGACAGGGTAGGCTTCCTTTTTGTATCTATTGCCTGCAACCTTTTTGCCCATAGACAGGAAATGGGCTTCACATTTCATGATTAGGCTATGATCAGAGTTCTGAAATCTTTCAGTATTATTGTCCTTTATTGAGTTGATTGTATAAAGGCTTTCTGTTTCACCTTCCTCTGCAGAGGCAGAACGTGTCTAATCACTCTCAGTTTTGTGATATTCTTCCCTCTTCTTGCTTCCTTCTCCACGTTGAACATCTCCAGGAGACGATGGATAGAAAGTATTTTGCAAATCTGAAAGCCTACCAGAAATGTTAATCTTTGTTCTTATGGTTTCAAGTGCCCCTTCACCTTATCCCTAAAAAGTTCTCAAGTAAATACAGTACTTGGTTTTTTGGTTGTGGTTTTGGGGAATTGAAGCTCTTGATTGACAATGAGGATTAGTCAGGAATATGACTCCATTGTATTGCTTGGATTAAAAAAGAGTTGGCAGGTAATCTTGGGTTTATCTTACAGTATCTGAAGGTATCTAGAGAAGTTTGGTGGACGATGGTATTGACTCACCTTCCTTTTTGTTGTCCTTGTCTGGTGGCCCAGGAGGGATTGGGGGGGAGGGGGGTTGACATTAAGATTTAAGGACAAAAGGCAGAATTCACTTATATTTCAAGCCATATACCTTGACCATGGATTGCTGTCTAATCCTCTGATCTCTCTGAAAAAGAGACCATGGGTGTTTCAGTGCCCTATGTTAGTAAATAGTCAATGTAAATACATTACAATCAATACAAATCAGTGCAAATTATGCTCTTCTGGACTCAGCTTGCTCTCCTCGCGACTATAGCGGGTAGCTCCCTGGTGCTCACCAGCCCAGGAGGTCCTGACCCTCTCTTTCCCCTATAAACAATACCAGGAAACATGGATTACCTCATTTGGCTCTCCTAAGAGCTTGAAGAAATAGGTTATTATCTCTGTTTTCCAAGAGAAGATACTTAGGCTGAGGAAAGCCAAGAAATTTACTGAAGGCCACAAACTAGGGAACTGAAAGAGGACTGGACTAGACTGTCTCATGTCTATCAATTCAGTAAGTTCTTGCTAGAAGGAATCATGAAAGAATGTCCATAAAATCCTTATGAACCATAGAGCTCCTTATATAAATCACCTATTCTTTTAACTAATTCTGTCTTGGATGATTTAGGATGTATTGTGGTCTGCCTTTTTTTTTTTTTTTACCAGTTCTTTCAGCATCAGTGTAAATGTAGGACATCCCATTTTTCTGAAATAATCTGTGTTCAGTTCTTTCATCCTTGAGATGACCATATAGCACTGTTCCCAGACCCAAATTTCAAAACTATCCTTGCTTTTTCTGTTACTTCTGTATATGAGTAGTGTAATTATACATAATTCTACCTATGTTTCCTCTACCATTTCCTCTAGCTTTCCATCTGGCTCAGGTAGTGGCCCCCTGGTTTTTTTTTTCTTTGTTAGAACAGAATGGGTTAGGCTGGAAAAATAGAAATTAGAACCAAAACAGGAAGGAGTGAATGACTTCTAGCTATAGTGTTAAATAGAAAGGGAAATCTGTGCTTCAGTGAGGTGAAGAGAACCCTAGGGTTTATTGGAAGACAGGAAATGTCAGGGAGGCTCACTGTGTGCTGGAGAAAACCAGAGAACATGGTTTTAGGGGATGTCAGACTGAAAGGCCTTCAGCTATTACCTAGATCAGCCTCCTCATTTTATAGGTGAGGAAATCAGGTTCAAAAGAGGTGAGGGACTTGTCCTAGATCAATGACAAGACTGGGGTTAGAAGCTTTCCTACGCTTACCCTCACAGCCCAGAGTACTTTCCTCAGCTTCACACTGACACATTCTGAGAAGGTTGCTGTACTTTCTTTTCTTTTTGAGGCCTTCACTACTCAGTTCAGCCTTGAGTTGCTGGATTTTTTCCCCTTCATACTTTTAGGAGAAAGTAGCTTGTCACAAGAAAACAGTTACTAAGAGGGATTTGATGAGAAAAGCAACTTCAGGATACATCCTGTGGTCAGTACAGATGCAGTCCAGTAACCAGAATCTTTAGGCCTGTCCAGACTGATTCTTTCACTATGGAATCTCAAGTCATCAAAGGTATCTAATAACAATGACATTTACTCATTGACAAAACATTTTACATAGATTCATTTGACTCTCACCAGAAGGTAAGTAGGGCAAGTATTATTATTTCCATTTTAGAAGTGTAGAAACATGAAGTGAATTGTCTTAAAACCACACAGCTATCAGAGAGCAGAGCCAGCACTCAAACTCCATTATTTTCTAACTGGAAATTCCATGGGCTTTCCTTGACATCATAGCTCAGTTTGGTATCCTGGCCTGACTATGGCAAGAAGAGAGATTCAGACAATTTAGAAAGACCTTTTTAAAAAATTTAAAAGGGTTTCTGATGAATTTTCAGGCTGAGTATTCACTAGAAAATTGATTAACCCATCCCCAAGTATTTGAGCTAATTAATTTTAGCCTTTTCCATAGTAGGCAGAAAACAGTGGGACTTCCAAAGAGAAGAATTCCATATGAACATGTGTATCTTTTAGAAAACTGTTATGCAATAGTCTTAGGTGGTCAATAGACTTATTATATAAATTTCTCTGTTAAATTTCATCATGTAATAATCAGGGTCAACAAGTTCAAAGCTATTATAGTGATTGGGAGTACTTATTCTAGTTTCTGTTGTTGGGTTTGACCACAAGGATTGCCTACAGAAAAATGTAGAATTTGCTAAAGGTAGACTCATAGGATGGTGAAATGAATCTATTGCAGGTGAGTTCCATTTTTCTACTGCATAGGCCTCTAGTCCCTTAAGCTAGCATCTGAATA
Source organism: Notamacropus eugenii (assembly GCF_028372415.1). NCBI lineage: Eukaryota > Metazoa > Chordata > Mammalia > Diprotodontia > Macropodidae > Notamacropus > Notamacropus eugenii. The sequence continues at coordinate 52,166,007 of NC_092875.1, read as the reverse complement.
GCAATCTGCTGTAACTTGGGCTGCTCCAGGTCAGGATTTTCCCAAAGGTTTTAGTTGGCACTTTTGGTGAACCTTTCTTTAGGGCTTTGTGAAGTTAGGATTTAGGTGTATATCTATATCTAGCACATAGTAGGTACTTATGTTTCTTAATCTCTGTGATAACATCTATGCTATCACCAAGTTAACAGGGCTGTTGTAAGCATCAGACTTGACAATATACCTGAGGCATTTAATCCATTATTATTGCTGTAACAGACATTTGAAAGTGATGATTGCATGAAAGTACAGAGGGAAAGAGCCTTTCTGGCCGTGTGAAGAGGATAGAGGATGGGGGAATGCTTTGTGGAAGAGATAACAGCTGAGCTGAGTCTTGAAGGATACGCATTTCAATAGGATCTTGGCTGGTACAGTGGAAGGGCCTTGGCAAATAGTCCAGTTTGGCTCTAATGTAGATTATATGAAGACAAATAGTATGAGATGAAGCTGAGAATGTTGACTGGAGCCAGACTGCGGAGGGTTTTGAAGGCCAGGCAAAGAAGGTTGGACTTTATTCAATAGGCAGTGGGGCAGTAGAGACCTTGTTTTGCTGAGACCTTGTATTAGGAAAATTACCCTGGCAGGGTGGACTGACTGAAGGCAGAGAGACCCATGGGGGTTTATTGCAATGGCCCAAGAATGAGGTAATGAGGGACTAGACTAGGGGGACTGCAATGGGAATAGTAAGATGACGCTTTGGGAAGAACCGTTGAGGGTAGAATTGAAAAGGCTTTGTGCCTGATGGGATGTGGAGGGGGACAGCCCAAACGGTGTGCATGCCACCCGGGCATGACTGAGGTATGGATGGGTGGTGTCAGTAAGACTTGGAGTTGAGTCTTAGCTCTGCTTTTAGCTGCCAGGAACAACAAGAATAATAATGGCTATAATAGATAGCATTTATGTAGCAAGTTAAAAGTGCTAAATACTTTGTAAATTTCTTGTTTGATTCTCACCACAACCATGGGAAGGAGGTGCTATTATTATTCCCACTTTACAGATAAGAAAATTGAGGCTGATAAAGGTTCTGTGACACAGCTACTGAGTGTCTGAATCTAGATTTGAACTGAGATCTTCCTGATTCCAGGTCCACTGCTATATTATCTTATCCATAAAAAGGGGATCATAATATATGTATATTCTCCAGACTTTCTCTGCCATGTCTCAGAAGCCTCTTTACCCTGGAAGTTCATTCCACCCGTGGATTTGTCACACTAGAAATACCCTCTGCTCCTTGAGGGCAGGATCTTTTATTTTCACTTGTATTTTTATTCTCAGCTCTCATAGTAAACATTTAATATGCTTCTTGATTTGAAGTACTATTTTGAGTCACTAAGCCTCTCAGTTCCCCCAAGAAACTCTTTGAAACTCTAGGTACTTAGAGATGAATTCCTTCTGGACTATTGCTGTAGCCTTCCCCCTAAAGAGGCAGCTAGGTGGTACAATGAATAGTGTCAGGCTTGGAGTCAAGAGGACCTGAATTCAAATTTAGCCATACATCCTAGCTGTGTGATCTGTACAAGTCACTTAACCTCTCTTTGCTTCAAATGGGGATCATTAAGAGCATCTACCTCCCAGAGTGGTTGTGAGGATCAAATGAGATATTTGAAAAGTGCTTAGCACAGTGCCTGACCTATAGTAGGCACTTCAGAAATGCTTGTTTTCTTCCTTCCTAAAGTCTCTCCCCTCTCTAATCCATCTCCCTCCACACCTGCCAAATTGAAATTCTTTTTAACTCTAAGTCTGACATTTCTATGGCAGCAAGAAATGAGACAAGATTGTGGAGAATGATGGTCTCTTTGTAAAATAATCATTGTTGCTGTGTCTTTCACATTTAATTTAGTGAAAAAGAGGGTGATCTTGTCTGAAGGTAGATTCTGTGGGACCACGGTTTGATGGCACCCCATATTTCACCCTAGGCTGTTGAAATACGATAGAGGTAGCACCAAAATCTCTGAAGAACCATTGCAGGGGAAACTAAGCCCAGCTTAGGTCCTAGATATATAAAAGCTACTTGTCAAAAGCTCCAAGAAAGGACAATTTGATAAGGGGTGGTGACTTATATCTCCTCCTCACCATTCCCTGGGGCTTTTAGGCTAGTTACTTGCAGGAAGTATGGCATTTCACTTGAGAGGGAGAATTTTATAATTCCCAGAATTAATTGTGCTAGATGTACTATTTTTAAAAAAACTGATTAAAAATCAGTTCATGTCCCCTCTATCCCACAAGTTGACTTAGCATGACCTTGGGCCTCAAGAGATAGTTTGATGCCAGGGGATCACTTCATTACACAAGGATCCTGAATTGGGGCTCTAGGCTGGGTGCTACCACTGACTTACTTTGGATTGTGGACAAGTTCCTTTCCTTTTCAGGGCCTTTCCTCATTTTGTAAAATTAGGAGTTGGAATATATATTTCTGCCAATCCATTTCAGCTCTAAAACTATGATTTTAGGTCAGTTTTTCTTTGTTACTGTCTGTTTCTGCCATAGGGAAATTTTGTTCTTTAAAAGAGAATAAGTAAAATCCAGCCTGCCTAGATAAGGCCTGGTGTAAGTTTAACTCACTTGCCTTGCCCTCAGAGACACTCCTGATGTTGCCTGTTGTAGAGATTCACCCAAGAATCTGCTTGGGGTGTTTTTTCTTCTTAAATAAATGAATCTATTTTGTTCTATGTATATTGAGTATGGGATTGAGTGGAAGGAGGGGGATGCCTATGAATGAGGTAGTGGAAGACCCAAGGAATGGGGGTGCTTGTAGGTCCAGGAGGAACTAGCAGTCTGGAAGTCTTAGATTAAAGGAAAAAAATCCATTTCCAGGGTATTTGTGCTCAAAAATCTCAAGTGTGGTGGCAGCATAGATTTATTGTAACTCTTTTTATGCCATACCTACAGAACTGGAAAGGATCAGGAAATGTCAGAAAGGGACCTGTAGCAGCAGCATGGCTGATATTTACCCAGTGCTTTTAAGACTCGCAAGTCATCTTACATACATTATCTTCCACACTCTTAGAATAAAGAATGTCCCAGCTAGAGAACATCTTTTTAGTCCTATTACCTCATGTTTACAGGTTAGGAAACAGACCCAGAGAAGGGAAGAAACCTGCCCAGAGTTGGTCACACAGTAAATTAGCAAAGCCAGAAATAGAGTTTAGCTCTCCTTGTTCTGGAGAGTTTTCTATTTCTATTCTATTTCACCATATTACCATCCTTTCTCATTGATCAGCTGGTTTAATTCTCATAAAATATTCCTGAGGTATCTTGGACTGGAGTATCTGTGTTCAGGGCAGGAAAAGAATTTTGCTTCCTGGTCCCTAGTTAAGATGGTCCTAGGTGACATTTAGAATGTGACTGGTTAATTCCTTGGCTACATTTTTTCAAATATAATCTCTGTGGTTTAGTGGAAAGAACTCTCTCCTTAGAGGCAGGGACTTAGACCCTGAAATTATTTTAAGTTTACAGAATATTCTGTTCCTTTTTCAGTTGTGCTGATTGGTGACTCTGGGGTGGGGAAGAGCAACCTCCTTTCACGATTCACTCGAAACGAATTCAATTTGGAGAGTAAGAGTACCATCGGTGTGGAATTTGCTACCAGGAGTATCCAGGTGGATGGGAAGACTATAAAAGCCCAGATCTGGGACACAGCTGGTCAGGAGCGGTACCGGGCAATCACATCAGCGTAAGTTCCGCCTGCTCAGACAAAATGCTGCCTATGTCAAGCTACATTTCATTCCTTAGCCTGTTCGTGTCTAGAAAGTTTCTCCAAAAGTGTCTGTTCCCCAGTGGAAGCAAGATTTGGGTCCAGCAAGGAAGATGCTAGAGTTTGTTTGCATTTCTACAGGCTCAGTGTGTCAAAGGCTCCTTCCAGCCAACAGGCCAAGGTGATCCAACCTGGAAGAGCTTCTTCTCTGCTCTCTTTGTAGACATGAGGAGGAAAATGGTAGGAAAGAGTTGTTGTTCCAGAAACACTGGAGACACTACTAAATGGTTTTCATGCAGTCATTTATAATTAGTTCATTCTGTATTTTCCATCAGTGTTTCTTCACAAAGTGATTTTATGGTTGCCATACTAGGTTGCCTCATTGGTGATAATCTTTAAGTAGCCTAAACATATATGTTTTTTACATAATTAAATAGACATTATCAAGGACGTGTATCAAGGAAAAGGAGGTAGGCTGGTAGTGTAGGAGACTGAGGGATAACAGATTGTGGGCCAGGCATTCCACTATTATCTCTGAAATGTTAAAAGATATGGAGGAAAACCTCCAGTACATAAAGGCAGATCCCCTGCAGTGGACCGGAGTAAGAACTGTGTGGGCTGGGAAGGCATGAAGGGCCTCAGTCTATATAAGCAGAAAGAGTCCCCACCCCACAGCCAAGATCGCAGAGCCAATGTAGAACAGAAACATGGGATCCATTTAGTGTTGTGGTCCCCTAGACCATTTACGGGAACCCCTAACCCCGACCTAAGGCTCTTGTCCGGCAAGAGGCCTTGATCTCGTGAGTAATGAGATGGGGCAGGAGACAGAGGTGGTGAAGACTCCGTTTATTTCATCTAATTCACATGCATATATAGTCTTAACTACGTAAAACATTCCTAAGCCTTGCATTGAACCTATCACCTGTCACCTTTCACATTGAACCTATCACCTATCACCTTTCCTTATATGGGTGTCTTCTCCACTGGACATCCGGAGCCAGGACAAAGAACTGCCACGTTGCAAACGAGACCCTTCCTCCTGAAATCCATCTAGTTCTACCCCTACTGACAAGACCCTAGGTTATCTAGGCAGGCTCTCAGTGTGGCGTCCTGAAATGGATAGGGGTCGGCTCTAACTCATCCCGTTACAATTTAGGGAAGCAAAATTTAGCTGGTGTCCCAGAAAGTTCAAGAGGTTTGACTGAATTTGAGATTTTTCCAGCTAGGAAATCTAAAATATAAGTCCCCTTCCATTTTCTAGAACAGTAACTTCTCTGTAGGGTGCCGCAAGTTCATGAACATTCCATAGTTGCTATCAGTCCTGACTTCCTGCCCTGTGACCCTGATAGCCAAGCAGTGACCTCCATAGGGGAAGGCCTTCCTTTGGGGTGTTTTGAGTAGGTCTTCCCTTTTAATTGTCACACATGAGGTCCATATGTTATATGATGACATACTCAGCAACAGGAGTTAGTGGCTGTCTCTGATAATGCCATCTTTTAGGTAGTGCATTCAAGGTGAACTGAAAGAAAGTCATGTTGAAACTAAATGAGGGAGGCAAATGAATGACCACGGCCCTCCAAAGAGGAAGAAGTGTAGACCTGTCTGGCTTCTAGGTTGTGTTCATCTTTTTCTAGCAAAGGGGCTTCAACCTCTGACAGTCAGTGCCCCTCAAAAATTCCTTGTGGCCAAAAGGGAAAAATATGAGATGAGTTCAGAAGTGATTGCATGATCAGACTGACATCAGCCTGGAGGGAAGTCTCCGTTGGCTGCCGCCATAGGGCCTGATGCTGGACAATGCTTTTTGTAATACTTTTTATCAGTTATTGGAGGAAGACACAGATGGCAAATTTAAATAACCAAATTTGCCACTGAAAGGCATAACTAATAAGAAAGTTAACAGAATGAGGATCTTTTCTAAAAATACTTTTTTTAAAGAAAATTCATATTTTATTTGGAATGAAATAAGCTATATAAAAACTGTTTTTCCTCACCAAAAATAACAATAATGTTTTCCTCATTATGCCAAGTTAAACCACAAAATTCTAATTTACAAATTCTCCAGGTTAAAAAATACTTTTATAGACTGGCACCAAGAGGTTGAAATTCCCCAGAGATAAACAGAATGTCCTTACAAGCACCTTAGGCCCTTTTTCATTCTCTGCTTTGGATTATAATTGTTTGTGTACATCTCATTTGTCCTTTCTGTCCCCTTCCTCCCCCACTCCACTTAGTATATGTTTGTGTAATTTACTTTGTTGAGGCTGCTTCTCAGAAAATGGACATAGAGATCAAAACTCTGAAGTTCGGCCCAGCTTGTTTGGACCTGCAGAGGTTGCTTTTCACATACATATCCTTTGAGAATCAAGGGTCACCAGCACATGACATTCTGGCATCAAGGGAGTGCAGTAGACATCTTCATGGTTTTGAGGGATCAGATGAGGTGCAGTGTGTATGGAAGTACTGAGTCATAAAATGCCATTCAGCACCAACACATTTTTACTCTAACATCTAGAAAGGGAGGTAAGGTCTAAACTAAGTAACAACATTGTAAGGCAGAATGTGATTCAGGCACCAGATGACTGAGACAGGTTGTTACAAGAGTACAGAGGAGGGAGCGGGGATAATAGATTCTTAGAGCTGGCAGGTCATCTCATTGTGCCTCCCACATGGTGAGAGTTGCCTCCTCAGCATCCTGAGTATGTTGCCTTGGAACATGCTTCTACCTTCCTTGTTTTCTGGTTAATGATTGAAAGAAATTGGGTGATATTTTTGCCTATTTTCTGAGCACTACTAGATTCCTTACCTTTTTATACTCACACCTGGCTTGCTTTTGGTAAGAAGTGAGAAGAACAGATTCTCTTACTTTTAGTCCCATTGCACAAAGAGTAGTGGTGTCAGTGGGATTTTGTCAAAAGTCTGAGATCCCTAGGGATCACCTAATCTACCCACCCATCCAATTCAGGAATCCCATCTACAGCATTCCTGACAGGTCTAGCCACTGCTGGAATACCTGTAGGACCTTACAAGGCATCTGTTCCATTACGGGCCAGTTTTCATTGTTAGAAGGCTTTTCTTCATATTGAGCCAAAAGCTATCTCACTATATTTCCTCTACCTTTATTCCCCTTCTCCCACCAGAGGTTCCAGTTGTGTCCTTTTTGTCTATGATAGTCTGTCAAGTAATTGAAGATCATGATTGTGCCTCTGCTTCCAAATCTTCTTTAATCCTCCTATGACTGTGTCCCTTTCTCAGCCTGGTTGCCCTTCTCTGTTTTGGTTCTGTTGTATATCCTATCTTAAGAAGGATATTTATGGGGTATAGTAGAACTGTTGTCTTCTTTGATTTGAACACTGTAAATCTTTTAATTCAGCCTAAGATCACTTCTGTTTTGGCCGACAATGTTAGCTAGCACTTTTGGCTCAAATTGAATTTGCAGTCCAGTAAAACTGCCAGTTCTTTTATTTGATCTATTGTTTGGCCACACCATCCCCATCTTGTATTTTTTGCAGCTCATTTTTTAACCTAACTTCACATATATTACCATTGTAATTCATTATCTAGATTCTGCCTATGCCAAACTGTAAAGATCTTTTCCAGTCCTTGTTTGGACATCTCCTCTACTGCAGTAGATAAAGGACCCCTTGCTATTGCTCTTGAGTGAAGATAAAGGCCAGAGGCCCTGATGACGCATTCTTAGTAAGAGGGTACGTGGAAAGCCCGCTAGACGAGAGAAATCGGTCCTATTTGAGAGAAGGGAAATTCTTGATTGAATCTACTCTTCACCAGGACAGACCAGGTCAATTTTAAGCAAGACACCATGACAGAATTTTGATAGGAGAGAATCACTGCTAATAGTAAGAAACCAATGCCCTAATCTATGCACTCTGTTTCTTTCCTTTTTGAACAAAAGTTGGCTGTCAAAAGATCACTTCCTTTTTAGTAGTAGTTATTCCTGAATGAAAGCCCAGACCTCAGCTTTTAATATCCCAATCTTATATGAGGGCATGGGGAAGACTGTATCCTTAATACCTCTGCCTCTGGTTCATTGGTATTGAACAAAGGGGTCAACACTGCATTTAGGCCCAAACTATAGAGTTTCCTTTACCATTATGACAAATATCTCCCTCTGAAATGGGAATGAAATTTGGTAGCTTCGGTCCTAAAAAGCTTCAGCCTGCAGTCTGCTGCAAGGATTTGTAAGGACTAAGAAATCCTAGAATTCTCTCCTGCATCCCAAATATATTGCTACTCTATAATAGAATCTGTAGACCAATTCTATAATAGAATCTATAGACCATAACTTGTATATATGCATAACATCTTGGCATACTTATTCATTGAAGTTTTTCTGACAGCAAAGCCATTTTCCTTCTTTCTTTCTCTTGCTGACCTTGTAGATATCTTTGAGCTTTCCCAGGACACACAGCTTTTCTAAGATAAACACAGAGCTCCTTGTTTCTTTTCCTTTAACCTGTAAGTAAATCTAGCTGATATCTTTTATCAATGACTGATTATTAGATGGGCATGGGTGGAAAGAGCCACTCTGAATAAAAACCTCAACCCTATCTTTTAATATCCTGTACTACATGAGGACCCTGTCCTTAATACCTCTGCCTCTACATGAGTGAAAGACTGACCTGATGTCTTTGAAATTCTTGCCTTTTCAGGATGCCTGCAGGCCAGTTATAGGCAATGTGTCACCAATTTGACAAGCATAGACCTACTGCAGCTGTTAGGCAGAAATGTGTCATTTAATCTTATTATCACTGTAATTGGGATTGCCATACATCTGAATAGCTCCTTTGAGTTACAAACTGTGTTCATCGATTCTGATGACACATGTCATAGATACAGCAGAAAATATTTTCCCTAATTTATTGATGTGGGCACTTGAAGCTTAGAAAAGGTAAGTGACTTGTCAAAGGTCTTATGACTAATAAAATGTAGATGCAACTGGGACTAGGAAACAGGCTTTGAGACCCCTATCCCAATCTTCTTTCCACACTATGTTATCTGAAATAATGTGAAATCAATCCAGAAGGCTTGGTTAGAGCCAGATTGGGAAGGTCTCAGATGCTTCACAGAAGAGAGTGTATTTGATTTCACAGAGAATGGGGAACCCTGAAGCTTATTGGAGACATGGTCCATGGAATACCAATTTGGTAGTTTTTGTGGAGGAGGGATTGGAGAGGTGAGTGAGACTAGAGACAGGGACCAATTAAGAAGCATTACCATGTGACAGATTATGAGGGTTCGAAATAGACTAGTGGATATGGGAGTGAAGAAGAGGGGCAGATATGAAAGATGATAGGATTTGGTGACTAATTAAATATACGGGGTGAGGAATTCATGCTGGGAATGAAGAATCCCAGCTTGTGAACCAAAGTGACAGGGAAGACCCTCCAAATAAATAGGGAAATTCAGAAATAAGGTAGGTCTTAGGAGAAGATCGCAAGTTTTGTTTAGAAATTGTTGAGTTTGAGATCCCTTTGGGACATCCAGATAGAAATGTCTGGCAGGCTAGCAAGTGGTGCTCCATAATTGCAGCTCAAAATACATATACTTGGCAGTTATCTGCATGAAGAGAATAATTTGACTCATGGAAACTGATGAGAGTACAGACTATCCAAAGAAATAAGATTGGGTCCTGAGTATAATCACACTTTGAGGGTGGAGACATGGATGATAATCACAGGAGACTGAGAAGGGCAAAGGTCAGTCTGGTAGAAGGATAACCAGGAAAGCGTAGTGTTTCAAAAAACCCAGAGAGGAAAACTTGCCTTGGAGATGGGGGTAGTGAACAGTGTCAGATGCTGCATAGTTGTAATGAAGACTGAGGCCTGAGAGCAACTTGTTGGATTTAGTAGTTAGTAAGTCTTTGGTACACCCTTGGTAAGTGCAATTTCACGTGGGTGGTAGGGTAGTTGGAAGTCACACTGCAGCAGGCTGAGAAGTGAAGGCATAGTTAGGAGAGGGCTGGGAATGTGTTCTTTTTCTTTGATAGTCTTTAAGTAGAAGCTGAATGAGCACTTCATAGAGGAGGAAACTGAGGCCGGGAGAGGGAGAATAGTGAGGTGGGACATAGCTTGGGAATAGAACCTAGTATTCTTGACTCCCAGGTTAGGGCTGCATTTGATAGAGATTTCTATTCAGATATACATTGGACTAGATGACCTCTGAAGTCAAATTCAACTCAGATTCTGTGACTCTGTACGTGCCTGATGAGTAAATTTCCATGTAAGAATAAAGATGTGGGAGAAAATAGTATTAGAGTATGGTGTACTTGTCAAAGGAAGTAGTCTTGGGTGGGTGAGGACTCTGGGGACCTTGGTGGTGTGGGGCCAGGAAGCATGAGAAATGCTTTACTTTTGTGGGTCATATTTGGAGCTCTGCGATCACTGACTTCTTGCAGCTCTTGGTAAGGTAGTTCCTGGCCCTATTTCTGGATCTTGTTTTAATCTCTGGTTTGTAAAGAACACATGGTGCTAAAATATAGCTTGAAGCAAAAGCCAGTGTGGTTACTTGGCCAAATTAATGTCCTGCTAATCCTTTCTTAGGTACTACCGAGGGGCTGTGGGAGCCCTATTGGTCTATGACATTGCCAAGCACCTGACATATGAGAATGTGGAACGCTGGCTAAAAGAACTCCGTGACCATGCTGACAACAACATTGTGATCATGTTGGTGGGAAACAAGAGTGACCTGCGCCACCTCCGTGCTGTGCCCACTGATGAGGCCCGGGCATTCGCAGGTGGGTGGCCTTGGTTTAGGGGCACTCCAGAAGGTGGCAAATTTGAATCTGGGAGCATTGTCTGCCTGCCCTGGAACTGAGTTCAGTGCCTTCAGCTCAATTCAGCAAACAAATCCTTAATCCTTTGCTGTGCAAAACCCTGTACTAGGTATCTGAATAGAAAGATTAAACATGGTTTGGTCTCTGTCATCATGTAAATTATTATTCTGTACCAGGGGAAAGTAATAATTCTTTGGTTTAGAGTGTTTTAAGATTTACAAATACCTCCTAATAACCCTGTGAGGGTAAGTAGTACAATTATAATTATTCTCATTTTATGTATAAGGAAACCAGTGCTCATAGGGGTTGTGATTTGCCTGCAGTCATAGAGCTGGTAGGTGTCTGGAGCTAGAATCAAATCCAGAACTTCTCATCCCTGGTTCCATGTTCTCTCCATTGTGCCTTGTGGTGTTTTCAGGAAACTTTGCTCTTCTATTTCTTCATAAAGTAAAAGGTAATATATGGTCTATTTATGAGATGCTTCACGCTTAAAAAAAGTTCCCTTTGTCTAGAAGAATGTTCCACCTATTAGGGAAGAATACTTTTGAGTGGAAAAACTCAGCTAAGTATATGCATGTGAGTCATATGAGCTCTTGATTAAATTTTAATGTAAAGGTATCAGCCTCTATCTGTTGAAGATCAGAACTTCTTTTTTCCTCAGAGCCATGTAGATGTGTGCCTTTCTTGACACAGTTCTAAGTAATTCTTTATAGACTAAATCCTGTTTTCCCATTGACTTTATCTTCTCTTGAATGGCTGGTAGTATTTTCAATAGGGCTTTGCTGAAAGTGACTTTAGCTTCCAGAGCAGGGCCATAAATGCCCTCTAAACTCACTTACCTTAAGTTCTGAGTTTGTACCTATCTTACAGACTTTGTCCCAAGTGCAGTTTTCCTCATTTGTGTGGATTTGGCAAAACCTCCCATCACTTACTTTCCTGCTAGGAGGTTGTTGAGTTTGCATCAGGTCAGAACTTTTCCATGGGGAGTTATCTACCCTGTCAGTAGGGAAGAGAGGAGGGAGGAGAAGATTGAATCATAGGTGAGTTTTTTAAAGGGTTGACTCCCAATGAAAGGAGCAGTAATAGACTTCCATCCTGAGAACCATTTTGCTCATGTATCCATTTCATAGATTCCCATTTCCCACATATTATTACTATATGGTAGGGCTCTGGACAACATTTGTAGGTTGTACATTGATCTGCACTTTATAATATACAGACACATATTTACACATGCACTTTAGTATTATGTAATTATGTTGGTGCTGGTGGATAATCCCTATTGATGCAGGTCAAAACGCCTTTTAGGATTTAGTCTTGGAAAGTTGCTATGATTGAAAAATTCATCACTTTGTGGGCAAGCTGGTATTGAGCTTCTCTATACTTTCTGGTCTGGTCCTTCACCCCTAGCCCTGGGCAGCCCCTGGGGCCTGTCATAGTAGCTTCTTCAGTTTGGTGACGAACTACCAGACCTTCTTCCCCACAGACTGAACCTTTGGTATCTCAGGGTTGACTCTGTTCCATAAGCAGTCATTGTGGGAGGACTTTCAGAAAGGGTGATTACTCCCTATAAATCACAATGTATGGATAGATATCATTGGAAAAAATTAACTACGCCTGAGATTTCATTGATATAAAGAACTCCTGGTAAGAAATTCCTTCCACCAATTGAGATCAACCATGCTCTGAAGCTTGTAGTATTAGAGATTTGTCTGGGGCACTGAAGCTAAGAGCCTTGATCTGGGGAACACAGCTAATACATGTGAGCGGCAGGACTTGAAATTAAAATTTTCCTAACTGAGGCTGTCCACTGTGCCAAACTGCCTTGCCAAATCTATATAAACACATTTATATGTTGCTATAAATGCATATATGTATATTGACTCATGTAAATTTACATACATTAGAAGCTCCTGTGTTCACTTTGAGAGTAAGAGACAGCCCTATAAGGTTTCTTGGGTCCTAAAGGTAAACAGTATTTAGGGACTCCAGGGTCAATTAGTAAGTCAGTCAACAGACATTTACATTGTGGCCGGGGCAGCTAGGTGGTGCAGTGGATAGAGCACCAGTACAGGAGTCAGGAGGACCTGAGTTCAAATTTCACCTCAGACACTTGACACTCACTAGCTGTGTGACCTTGGGCAAGTCACTTAACCCCAATGGCCTCATCCTGGGTCATCTCCAGTCATCCTGATGAATATTGGGTCACTGGATTCAGATGGCTGTGGAGGAGAAGTGAGGCTGATGACCTGCACAGCCCTCCCTCACTCAGGAGAAGTGAGGCTGATGACCTGCACAGCCCTCCCTCACTCAAAACAAAGTCAAATGCAAGTCATGTCACCATTTCTGTGATGGCATGGTTTTCTTTGGGCAACGAAGGATGAACACACACACACAAACACACACACATACACACATACACATACATACACACACACACACACACACACACACACACACACACACACACATACACATATTGTGGTCAGAAGTAAGTAGAGGAGAAGTGACAGATCTGCAGTGACCTGCAAAACTGAAAGAGAGACTGCAGTATAAGGAGGAGGAACAGCCTGGTTGCTCACAAGCAGAGGGGAAATTGAGCCAGTGAAAAGGAAGAAGCTCCAGAGGTAAGTCATCAGGAGACTGGGGAGGAAGAGAAGAGGTCTGCAGCTGCTTATGGGCTGGGAGGCTATGAAGGCTCTTTGGAAGTGGGGTCTGCAAGCTGAAGAAAGGAAAAAGGGACTCATTGCAAAAGGGCAAGACTACAAAAGAGTAAAGCTCCTGGAAATGAGTGCTGAGGATGCAGAAAGAGAGGAGATGAGGAAAGAAAAGAAGAATCTAGATCTAAGCTTTTCACTTTCTGCACCTGCCCACTCAGGATCGTTGGTCAGCTGTGCAGATTAAATAAGATGTGGAAACTATGAAAAACTGAAAAATGATGGAGAAAGTTCTGTGCTGCATCCAGTAGCATTCAAGGAACACATGGGCCTTCTACAGAGGAAAATGATAGGACAGTTACAGATTGAGAAAAACCTAGCTGGAGATACAACCAATAGTAACAGTAATTTAAAAAAATGCCAAGTTCAACAAGAAGATAGAGATTTTATGGAATATGTACAGGTGAAGTTAAACAAATAGAGGAAAAGCTGTCCAAAGTCCTTTAGGAAACATTTGGGGGAACATGGTAGTAAAGTTGAGGCTTTAGTTAAATTGCAGTCACTGAAATGTGCCAATAGAGAAGGATTTGTATGTACCCTTGTGTTTGGCATTCCGATTAATTTGTAAGTTTCATACTTGGAAATAATGCAGTTTATTTTAGGGAGAAAAAATCCAATGTAGAGATTTGATAAATCTTTTTTCCCATTGTTTGCAAATAAGCAAATGAGGAAATATCCTCAGTCCTGTTAGTTGCTTTTTAATTCTCTGTTAAAGTAGGGCTCTGCTTCTAGGGTGGAGGGTGCACTATCCCCAAGCTTCAGGAGTTTTGTGCAGTTGTTTTCAGAGATACTTATAAGGACCTATACGTTTTCGGTTCTTCCAAGATGGTATGATCTAAGGAGGAGTGTTTACTACTCTCATGGCCTGTGCTCTGGTCTATAAGCAACCCCAAGCACTCTTTTCTGCCCTGGAACTATGAGCGGAACCCCTGCACTGTGGCTGCAAGCTCTGCTATGAGAGTGCTCCCCCTTGCCCTGGGATTGTTACCCAGAACCTGGATTCTAGTTTGGGCAAAGCAGCAGAGTCCTGCCTCAGTGCTAGCAAAAAGACCCTTGTAATCTCTTTCTGACCAGCTGTTTAACCTCCTTGCCATCTGTAGGCTGACAGCTCCTGAAGCAGCTGCTGCTGATTCAGTCACTCCCAAGACCTACTCCAGGTTTGCTGGGGCCCAGTCTGTGCTGATATGGCATGGCGCTCCTCTCTCACCCTGGTGCAACAGACCTTTCCTGCCAACTTTCCAAGTTGTCTTGCACTGGAAATTTATTTCACTCCATCTTTTGTGGGTTCTGCAGCTCTAGAATTTTAGAGTCATTTTTTAAAAAGATATTTGCATGGGTTTGGGGGAGAGCTCAGGCAAGTCCCTTACTTTACTCCGCCACTTGACTCTGCCTCTGAGATATTATAAATCTTGATCAAGACATTTTTCCTGGCCTATTGGACTTGGTAGTCAGTCATATTTGGAGTCAAGTCCCATCTTGGATACTTAATGGCTAGGACACCCCAGGCAAAGTCATTTAAGCATATTTCTTCAACTGTAAAATAGCGATAATACCTAGTATCCACCTTACAGGTATTCTATGAGGCTCAAATGAGATAATAAATGTAACTTGTCAACTTGCAAAGCTGTACCGAAGTTACGGCTTTGTGAGTGAAGATGTATATTTAAAAAAAGAAAAGATGTTGTGAAGGTAGAACAACAAGACAACAAATTAGATATGAGAATGAAGTCAAGGATGATACTGAGGTTGGGAAACTGACTCATGAATAGTAGATCCTTAGAAAGTTACAGGAAACCTAGGAGAAGAGAGATTTTGGGGAAAGATGATGAGTTGTGTATTTCAGGATGTTGATTCTGAGGTGCCTCTGAGAAGTCCAAAAGGCAGTTGATAATGGAGGACTGGGATTAGGGGTGAGGCAAGACTGGACAAATATATCTGAGAATTATCTGTATAAAGTTGCTATTTGAACCCATGGGAGCTGATAAGATCACCAAACAAGATAATAAAGAGGGAGAAGAGGGTTCAGGACAGACCCTTTGGGGACACCTGTGGAGTCTTGGAGGAAGATCTAGCCAAGAAATTGTCAGATGGGAGGAGAACCAGGAAGGAGCAATGTCATGAAAATCTAGATAGGAAAGAGAGGGTGATCAACAGTGCCAAGATTTGTGGCTAAGTAAAAAAGGTATGAGAATTGTGATTAGAATAGATTTTGGCAATTAAGTGATCATTGGGGATTTTGGAGAGAGCAATTTCTACTGAATGATGAGATTGGAAGCAAGATTGCAGAAGATTGGGGGGACGGAGCCAAGATGGCAGAGTAGAAAGATGCATATACTCTAGCCCATAAAATACCTATAAAGAATGACTCTCAACAAATTCTAGAGCAGCAGAAGCCACAGAATGATGGAATGGAGGAGACTTCCAGCCCAGGGTGACCTGGAAGGCCGACAGGAAAGGTCTGTCGCACACATGGCGGAGCAGAGCTGAGCCCAGCCTTGACTGGGGCAGAATCCCCAGAGGCAGCAGCAGCAGAGCCCTCAATCCACAAGCACCAAAGGTCAGTGAGAGGACTTTTTCAGCTGGCCAAGAAGGGAGCAGGGTCCCCCCCACAATTCTGGCCCCAGTCGGTGGCGGCAAAGGCCTCAACTGGCGGCAGCAGCTTCCACAGCAAACAGCAGCCAGCATCCATTGTTGGAGGCCTCAGCCCTGAGTGGTGGCTCCACCCCCACCTAAAGCCCCTGGAGGAATTGAGCAGCTGATCTGAACCTCAGCCCTGAGTGCTGGCGTGGCAGAACTGGAGGTGAGGCTGTTGTGGAGAA
The DNA here is from genome assembly GCF_028372415.1 of Notamacropus eugenii. Taxonomy (NCBI): domain Eukaryota; kingdom Metazoa; phylum Chordata; class Mammalia; order Diprotodontia; family Macropodidae; genus Notamacropus; species Notamacropus eugenii. The sequence goes on along the minus strand of NC_092875.1, from coordinate 52,149,951 downwards.
GAAATTCTACTACTCACAGATTCTGCGTACAAAAGTTTCTGGTTGCTACCAGATCAGTGTGCAGGCTTGATTTGTGCCATGTTGGAGGAACTGAGATCTTACAGAGTATATCCTATTCTTGACAAAGAACCCAAAAGTCATTTGGACTTTTGGAAAATGCCCAAAAGAGGGAGAAAAAATAAGACTATAGAAGGTTACTTTCTTGGTGAACAGGTGTATTCTCCCATCCTTTCAGATGGGAAAGAACAATGCTTACCACCAGGGAAAGACATAAAAGTCAAGACTTCTGTATCCCAAACACCCAAAATAAATATTCAATGGTCTCAGACCACAGAAGAGCTCAAAAAGGATTTTGAAAATCAGATAAGAGAGGTGAAGGAAAAATTGGGAAGAAAAATGAGAGAGATACAACAAAATCATGAAAAGGGAGTAAACACCTTGCTAAAGGAGACCCAAAAAAATGCTGAAGAAAATAACACCTTTAAAAATAGGCTAACTCAATTGGCAAAAGAGGTTCAAAAAGCCAACAAGGAGAAAAATCCTTTAAAAAGCAGAATTAACCAAATAGAAAAGGAGGTTCAAAAGCTCACTGAAGAAAATAGTTCTTTCAAAATTAGAATAGAACAGATGAAAGCTAATGATTTTGTGAGAAACTAAGAAATCACAAAACAAAACCAAAAGAATGAAAATATGGAAGATAATGTGAAGTATACCTCATTGGAAAAACAACTGACCTGGAAAATAGATCCAGAAGAGAGAATTTAAAAATTATGGGACTACCTGAAAGCCATGATCAAAAAAAAGAGCCTAGACATCATCTTTCATGAAATCATCAAGGAAAACTGCCCTCTAGAGCTAGAGGGCAAAATAAATATTGAAAGAATCCACAGATCACCTCCTGAAAGAGATCCAAAAAGAGAAACTCCTAGGAACATTGTAGCCAAATTCTAGAGTTACCAGGTCAAGGAGAAAATATTGCAAGCAGCCAGAAAGAAACAATTTGAGTATTGTGGAAATACAATCAGGATAACACAAGATATAGCATCTTCTGCATTAAGGGATTGAAGGGCTTGGAATATGATATTCCAGAAGTCAAAGGAACGAGGACTAAAACCAAGAATCACCTACCCAGCAAAACTGAGTATAATACTTCAGGGGAAAAATTGGTCTTTCAATGAAATAGAGGACTTTCAAGCATTCTTGATGAAAAGACCAGAGCTGAGAAGAAAATTTGACTTTCAAACATAATAATCAAGAGAAACATGAAAAGGTAAACAGGAAAGAGAAATCATAAGGGACTTACTAAAGTTGAACTGTTTACATTCCTACATGGAAAGATAATATTTGTAACTCTTGAAATTTTTCTCAGTGTCTGGGGTAGTTGGTGGGATTATACACGTGTGTGTTCATCATTTGTTGCCTGAAGAAGACCATGCCATCAGAGAAATGATGACATGACTTGCACTTGACTTTGTTTTGAGTGAAGGAGGGCAGTACAGGTGACCAGCCTCACTTCTCCTCCAGAGCCAAATGAATCCAGTGACCAGATATTCATCAGGATGACTGGAGATGACCCAGGATGAGACAATTGGAGTTAAGTGACTTTCCCAAGGTCACACAGCTAGTGAATGTCAAATGTGTGAGGTGAGATTTGAACTCAGGTCCTCCTGACTCCTGCACTGGTGCTCTGTCCACTGCACCACCTAGCTGTACACGCACGCACACACACACACAGTGAATTGAATAGGAAGGGATCATATCTAAAAAAAGTAATAAAATTAAGGGGTGAGAGAGGAATATATTGGGAAGAGAAAAGGAGAAATGGAATGGGGCAAATTATCTCTCATAAAAGAGGCAAGAAAAAGCCTTTTCAATGGAGGGAAAAAGGGGGAAGGAGAGAGGGAAAAAGTGAAGCTTACCCTCATCACATTTGGCCCAAGGAAGGAATAACATGCACACTCAATTTGGTATGAAAACCTGTCTTACAATACAGGAAGGTAGGGGAGAAGGGGATAAGCAGGGTTGGGGCGATGATGGAAGGGAGGGCAAATGGGAGGAGGGAGCAATTAAAAGTCAACACTCTTGGGGAGGGACAAGGTCAAAAGAGAATAGAAGAAATGGGCAGGATAGGATGGAGGGAAAAATACTTAATCTTACACAGCATGACTATTATGGAAGTCATTTGCAAAACTACACATACATAGCCTATGTTGAATTGCTTGCCTTCTCAGTGGGGATCAGTGGGGAGGGAGGAAGGAAGAGAATTTGGAACTCAAAGTTTTAGGAACAAATGTTGAGTATTGTTCCTGCATACAACTGAAAAATAAGAAATACAGGTAATGGGGGTATAGAAATTTATCTTGCTCTACAGGACAAAAGAGAAGATGGGGATAAGGGAAGGGAGAGAGAGATGTTAGAAGGGAGGGCAGATTGGTGGAAGGGGTAATCAGAATGCTCAGTGTTTTGGGGTGGGGGAGGGGAGAGATGGAGAGAAAATTTGGAACTCAATTTTATGGAAATGAATATTGAAAACTTAAATAGATAAATTTTTTAAAAATGATTGTGAAATCTTTAGAAGTAAATGAGAGTAGAAGCAACTAGTGTTGAGAGCTTTCTCAAGAAGTTTAGTGGAGAAGATGTAAAGAATTGTAGGGCAGTAGCTGGTATGGTAGGATCAATGAGGGGTTTTTAAGAATGGAGAAGACATAGGTATGTTTGTAGGCAGCAGGGCAGGAGCCAGTAGATGGAGACTGAATATTTTAGAGGAAATGGAGAGGACAGAGTGAGCAGTCTGCTGGAGAAAACAAGGTGAGGCAGTCAAAGGTGCATGTAAAGGGGACGTATTTTGGTAAGGAGAAAGTCTACTTCTTGGTGTAAGAGAAGGGTGAAGGAAGATACAGGAGATGTCTGAATAAGGAAGAGGGGGAAAGAGGGATCTCTTAACAAATGGCCTCAATTTGGGGGGACATATGAGTCAAGGTCCCCAGATAAGAAGGTGGGGGGAAATGGAGCTCTGGAAGGAAAGAGTTTAGAATCGCCACAATTGTGAGTGGGATGACAGATGGATTGGCAGGATAGAAAAGCATTCCCTTCCACAATGAGGGTCCAGGTGAGATTATATAACATAAATTTGTAATCGGCCCAGTTTGTGATTTCTTCCTGTGCCATGCAGAACAAAGGCCATCACGGTATGTGAGTAAGCCAAGGTTGGGGTTGGAGAGCAGGGTTGCTAGCAAGGGACAGTATAAAAGTGAACTAATTCTCTAAGGGGTTATGGTAAGGAAGGGAGGATATTAGGATGTTCCCAGGCACTAACTAGAATTATCTTGTCTTTGTTTCAGAGAAAAACAATTTGTCTTTTATTGAGACTTCAGCATTGGATTCAACCAATGTGGAAGAAGCCTTTAAGAACATTCTCACAGGTGAGCAGTGCCTTGACCTGGGGTGAGTGTGGCATGGATATGGCAGGGCTGATTAAACCTTGGCCTGAAGCAGGAATCCAAGAAGCAATTCGGTGGTCTTAGTGGCAGAAATTATGACTAGCTCATACATTATCCATAGCCCCTTCTGCTTACAAAGTGCTTTTTCTCCAGTAACTCATTTATTCACTGATATACTCTAAAAATTAAGAAGACAAACTTTTAGTCACTAAAAACAGCTTTGCAAAGTTGAAGGACCTATGGCCTGGAGAGTCAGGAGACCTGGGTTCTAGTGCTAAGTATGCTCCCAAGTCTGCCTGTGACCTAAGGTAAATCTCTTTCCCTCTTTGGATCTGTTTCTTTAAGGGTTTGAACTAGGTGGTTTTTAAGGATCCCTTCCAGTTCTAGCATTCTCTGAAATTCTGTAATAAGAAATACATCATGTTGCTACATTATGGTCAGTATGGAGAGAGGGAATGGGATGAAGGAAGAAATAACTATAGGGAAGGTAAAAAGGGAGAAGGGAGAAAAAAATGCAGGGGGAATGTGATAGTTTAAAAAAATGTCTTCTTGGGGAAATCTGGGCAGCTAGGTGGCACTGTGGATAGAGTGCTAGACTTGGAGTCAGGAAAATCTGAGTTCAAATGTGGCCTCAGACACTAGCTCAATGACCCTTGGCAAGTCACTTAGCCCTGTTTGCTTCAGTTTCCTTGTCTGTAGAATGAACTGGACAAGGAAATGTCAAACTGTTCCAGTATCTTTGCCAAGAAAGCCCCAAATGGGGTCACAAAGAGTAGACAACTGAACAACAACAGCAACCTGGGGAAATAGCTGGTCTAATCTTGTTTCCAGGCTTAAAAGTTTGTTTCAAAAATAAAGCTTTGATGTTTATATTTGACAAAAAGATTTTTTTCTTATTTTAAATGACTTAAGTTTTAGGAATTTTAAGCTATAAAAGTCCCTTTGACATTCAAGAGTTCAGATTGCTGGATCATGCAGAGGTTAATGCTGCTTTTAAAAAATGACTGAAGATTATATTTAGAAACAGTACTTGTTTAATTGTTTGGAATTTCCCCCATCTTCCCTCTGCTTCTCTTCCTTGTTCCAACCCCCACCCCTATTGAGTATTTGGGTTTGATTGGTCCTAGTGGGAACCAGCAACAAATTTGTTGGAAGAAAACCCCCTCTAGAGGTTTTCTATATTTGTTCACAGCTCTCCAGCTGCTTAAATCAGATCCCTAGAAGCGTTTCTCTGAATGGGACAGTCATAGTAACTCTTTAGGTGTGGATTTACTATAAAGCTGTAGGTTATAGCCAGAATAGTATTTTCTCATAGGTTTTTTGATGAAATCAAGTTAGTATACAGATGTAAGTCAGCCCATTGTCTGTCCCTGGTTTGGACACTACGAATACATTTAGGTCTAGGCAGTAGAAATAGGAGATTCTCATGGTAAAGATACTGTTCTGCAAAAGCAGTAGACTGTGTTACTCACTGAGATCCAGGTGATTCTCCTATCTGTATTTGATAGTCAGAGCCTAAGTGACTCCAGCTGATGGAATGTACTGTTACTGGATGGTTGGCAAGGGTGGAAGTAGGCTGCATGCCCAAGTAGGACAACTTTCTGTCAGTTTTCTAGTACATTTAGATAACTTGGCAAGTAAATAATTATCCAAAGCAAAACTAAGGGGAAAATGAAAGCTAAGAGTTGGTGGGAGCCTGAGAGCAGCCAAAAGTTGGAGATGCTGGAAATTCAGTGAATGGGATGTGGAGCCCTTTGTACCATGTCTCATATGCAGCAAAAATCCTTTCAGCTACACTGCTACTGCCAGAAACTCACTGTTCTTGTGGGACGCCAGAATTAGTTATGTAGCTCAGCTTCTTTTATTGCCAGGGAAGTCATATCTGTAAGATTTTGTTCCCAGTGCCTTAGGGTTATGCTACCTACCCCCTGGGGCAGGAAGGACAGAAACTGACCAAATTAGACAGAAGTAGCCCCTGGGAAAAGAGAGTGAGAGTGGTCCAGAACTACCTTTGGGTCCTGAATCTGGCCCCATCCCCATCCTCAACCTCCCTCCAGAAAGCCCCTGGCATGAGGAATCATGGGGGAGGGAGTTGTGTCACCCTTCCCCAGACCTGACCACATATATATTCAGTAAGGTAGGCAGACAAGCCTAGGTGAAGCCATTGCAGTAACCCAGGAAGGTGCATCAGTTCCCTCTCCCAGAACCCCAGTGCTGTTTTTAAGTAAACAGCTAACTGCCTTGTGGTTCAGCCATCTCAAAATACAAACAAACAAAACACAGAAAGCCCTGCCAGGTAGGTGGTGCTATTATCCCTACTTTACAGTTAAGGAAATTGAGACAAACAGAGGTCAAGTGACTGGCTCAGGATCCCTCCCACATATGTCTTTTTGTGTCCCCCAAGGCTAACTTAGCATGGCATACTTGAAGCATGTAGGAGAAGCACCTGACCTGTTAATGCATGAATTCCTGAAGCTCCTTAGTGAAGAGAAGGAAACAAAAACAAGCTCATCTTACAGATGGAAAATTGAGGCATAGATGAAAGGAAGAATGAAAGTTTTATGTGTTGGAGCTGGGAATGAACCCCATCTTCACTGAAAGTTGGTATTAAGGCTGGGAGTGATGGCCCTTAACAACTCTGCTCTAGGGGCTGCTTGATTTTATGTATGTGTGTGTGTTCGTCCTTTGTTGCCCAAAGAAGACCGTGCCATCAGAGAAATGATGACATGACTTGCACTTGACTTTGTTTTGAGTGAGTGAGGGCTGTGCAGGTCACCAGCCTCACTTTTCCTCCAGAGCCATCTGAATTAGTGACCAGATATTCATCAGGATGACTGGAGATGACCCAGGATGAGGCAATTGGGGTTAAGTGACTTGCCAAGGTCACACAGCTAGTGAGTGTCAAGTGTGTGAGGTGAGATTTGAACTCAGGTCCTCCTGAGCACCTGCACTGGTGCTCTATCCACTGCACCACCTAACTGCTGATTTTATGTAAATGGAAGGAGGGAGTCACCAGGACAGCCCCTCTCTGTTCCTGGGCTCTTTCTTTGCTTAGGTCTGTTTCTGCTCCTTGTCTTGGACCAGGAACAAAAGGTTTAGCTCTGTGGGGCACAGCTTTGACCTGAGCATTTTTCTGCTAACTCTGACAGGTCCCTTTCCTACTTTGCTAACCCTAACTCTGTATGCCCACAGAGATTTACCGCATCGTATCCCAGAAGCAGATTGCTGACCGCTCTGCACATGATGAATCTCCTGGCAACAACGTGGTAGACATCAGTGTCCCCCCCACCACTGATGGACAGAAATCCAACAAACTCCAGTGCTGCCAGAACCTGTGACCACCTGCGCCTAGAGGCGCCTTCCCTGCCTGCCCTTACCTCGCTGTGCTTCAGTTAGAAACGTGTGTGCACGTCTTTGCAGTTATCTCCTGTGATTCAGTGACTCTTTGTCATCCTTGTTTCTTCCCCCATCCCCATCGTCCATTTTTGAGCATTAACTGTAGGCCTAACCCTCCCTTTCCTCTCAGGCTCCCAGGGGAGTGGGCTGACCTTGGGCCTGGTCGTGCAGGCTCTGCCCTCAGAGGGTGAGCCTTGGCTTCTCCCCTAGGCAGTGCCATTTGGTTGTCTAGTAATTGGTGGGAGGAGAAGGAGGAACCAAGACCTCATTTATCACAGCTGAAGGAAGACATACCTACACTGATTTGCTTTTGCATTTAGCCCAACTTTTTCATAGACCCTTAGATTTCTGGGGAAGATGGAGAGCAGGGAAGGAAGGAGGTGTGCTGAAATTAAAGAGGGAAAAAATCTTTTCCTCAGATGTCCTGTTGTGTCCACTTGGGATCCTGAGATGAGCACTGGGGTTCTCATTTGGTGGCCAAAGACCCATGGTGAGGCTGCTGGTAACACAATCCCCACAGTTTTCTCCCTCACTTGTGACTAGCCTCTGGGCCTGGTTCTAGGGAGTGTCATTGCTGGGAACCTCTTGCCCCAGGGAGGAGGCTCGGGAGCCCAGGGGCAGGCTGAGATGATGGAATGGTTTGTCAGCTACCAGAGAGAATCCTCTTCCTCAACCAGAGCATCCAGCAAGTGCCAGGCCTTCCTTTGTGGCCTCACCCTCCTGTCCCAGAACCCTGACCAGCTTCAGCCTGTGCAAGCCCTTCCTTGTTAATCTCCTCTCTGCCCACCTCGCCATCTTGCCTGAAACCCATTTGCAGGGGAAGCAATATTCTCATGTTTTGTATATAACTGCACTTAGAGTTTTTGGGTTTTGTTATTGTAGAAAAACATAGATTCTTTATACATTTTGTAAGATTTATGCCAAATCATAGCATCTCGACCCTTTCCCTCACCCTTTTATTCTTTAACAAGTGACTCTCATGGGCTATAATTTTTCTTGACCTTTACTAAAATGTATGATTCTATTTCCTATATGCAACTGTGTTTCCTTTGCCCTTGTCTCATTTCCTCAGTGCCAGGATGCTATTTGCAACAGTTATACTTTTCCTGATGCCCACTAGCCTCAGCAGCAATCTTGATCACTATGCATCCCTATCTGATACAAGACAAACCTGATCACTCTCCCATTTTCTAGAGGGTCAGGCCAAAGTTGGTGATGGTCCAGCCAGGCAATGTGCTCGCCCCAGCCATGTGTGCTTGTTTGCATGGTGCACTGAGATTAGCCGGAAAAAAGAGGGAGGGAGGCCTGCTTAACTGTGCCTCTGAGCATGGTAGCTGTAGGCAAACTAGTGTCAAGTGCTCTTGCTGGGGTGGGGTGCCCTACCTCACCCCTCCTGCATGTTAGGACCTTGGTTGGCTTGTGCTAGTGGTACAGCTTGTAGCTCCTGGGTGACAGGACAAGTGGAGCTAACATTCCAGGCATTGTTTGAAGGCTGGCTTTTGGAATAAGATGGAGGGTTTCTTCCAGGTGTGCATGTAAAAGACAAAGACATCTTCCCAAGGTTAGCTGATAACCTGCTGGAGTTTCTCTGGGATCCCTGCCAAGTGAGAGCTAGTTCTGGAGCATTTAGCCTTCAAGGTGTGTGTCCTGTGGATTCAGGAAGGTATCCAGGACCCTGGCCTTGTTGCTGCCCTATGTGGGAGGATTTCATTGATGGGTCTTGGCTGATGTGGGGCTTGGGCTTCAGCCAGCTGCCAGCTTCAGAGTACAAGCTGCTGCATGACTGGAGAAGGAAGGTTCTTCCTCACAGGGAATACAAGGTATCAGAGGTCCCAGCATTGGCAGCAGGGTTGTTACTCTTTGGAAGTGACTGGAATAAAATGGATGAGGGTCCATCTGTGTTTTGGAGTCTGTCCTACAGTGAATCTGTACTTTCACTGGCCTTAAAGGTGAGGCAGATCCTTCATCTCTGACCCATTGGCTAAGTTGTGTTGGTTTAAAAATGGATACTATATCTGCCCTTTGGTGTAGTTCCTTGTTATCCCTGGGCTGATTTTAATGTACTGGTCTTGTAAATTTACACGGGGTTTGCTCTTCATGGAGGAAAGCAGGTGATGTTTGGGCAGGGGAGGTGAGGGAGGAGCCACTCAGGAGTCATTCTTCTTGTTGGCCTCACAAACTGCCCCTCTTTTGAGGAGGAGTCAGGTTCCAAGATGCTGTTTCTTTCCTTTGAAGTACCCTGCTTCATGTCTGCATGAAAGTTCCGGCCTGGCAGTATATTTAGTACTCCCAGGCCTTGTTCAAAGTCCCTTGACTTGCTTTCAGCTCTACAGGAAGAAATTGTTCCAGCCCTCAACAATTAAACTGGGTCTTTCCTTTCTGGCCCAAGGCTTGAGCTGAGATTGGAGCTTGTTAGTATGGGTTGGTGGAAATTTTCACTTGGTGATATTCCAGGGCCCCCAAGACTCCAGAAGTCAACTGTTGCTGCTGCTGGCCCTGGGTAGGAAGGACTTTTAAAATTGGAACTGTTAACGCAGTCCTTGAGCCTGCCTTTCTGAGATTTCTAGGAAAATATAGAAATGGTTCTGTGGTTGTGGCAGAGGTAGAGTTCTGGGACTATACAGGCACATTAATTATTTGGGATTCCAGCTTCCTGAGATCCTACCAGGTTATCTAACAGCCCAAAGACCGCCCCTTCTCTTTCAGACCAGGACCTGTGTCACAGAAAGGGAAGACGAACTCTGGATAACCCTTCTTGGTTATCTTGACTAAATTATTCAAGTTTCACCAGCTTAGAGGCCTTCATACTATAGCCACTCTCCAGGGCAGTGTGAAATGACTCTTAGCTAACCTGTCCTGGGCAGCTGTCTTCAAGGACCCTGCTGCTGCCTTCCAGGGCCTTGCTGCTTGCCTTGGGGTGAAGATTAAGACCTTTTATTGGGGTTTTTTTTTTTTGCCTCTTCTTTCATTATCCCTGTGGATGATCCAAGTTAGGAGTAGGGTCCCAGCTAGCCTTGGCCATGAGACGAGCAGGCCTGGATCCATCTGGTGCCTTCTGCTTAAGAGTTGGGGTTGGCCTTTCCCCACCTCTTCCTTGGCATTATTGGTCCCACCTTCCACTCTGGTAGCATACTGCAGTCTGCTACCTGCTGACTTTCTTTGGCAGCTAACTTGCATCTAGATGTTTATGCGTTATTGCCTGGGAGAAGAGACTTCTGATCTATGTGGCAAAAGGCAGAAAATGTGAGTCATGTGGTTTGAGACAGGCCCCTGAGTTCTGAGGGATTCAGCATCCTAGCTCATGGGCTGTTCTGGAAGATGTTTTTGCTTTGGAATGACAAGTTGGCAAGCCATCAAGGGCTCTGAGCCAGTGAACGGCAGCTAAGAGGAAGTATGCCTGGGGTGGGGAGACTGACCAGAATCCCCTACTTCCCACCCCCAACACTCACCCAGCGGGATTCCGGGTAGGGTGACTAAGCTAGTTGTAGGAAGTCTTCCTGACAGGTCAAATTTCTGGGTGTGGTTAGGTTGGTCAATAGTGGACATTGCTGAGTAATTGCTATGCCACAAATGGGCTTAGTCTGCATGGGAAAGCCAGGGCTAGTGCAGACCTCTGTTCATTCATGTATCTGTTTCTTCTTCCGCTCCACAGCATTTGTATTTAGTTCAGTGCAACCTTCTTTGTAAATAGAGTCCCGCATCCCTGGATTTGTGCATGGTTATTCTCTGTTGTGGATATAAAGATTGCCATACCAAAGTGTCTGTCTCTGCCCAGTCCTTCTCTCCCATAGAGAGGGGGGTTGGAGGGGGTGGGGGGGAAGATGATGGTGTGGAAAAAGGGGGAGTAGATGGAAAGGATGGTTAAGCTGTTCAAGATAGTGGAAACAGGGCTTGGTTGAATTGCTTACTCCTTACAGTGTACCATGTGTAAATCTAGCCACTCTGTTTTCAGGAAGACTTTCTGGATGGGACAGAATGCACCCAACACTGCTCTTAGGGGTCCTATTTTCCCACTAGAAAGCTGGCAGTGGTAGAAGACTTCCTGAGTCCTCCAGGATGGCATTACTCTTACTTGAATTAACTTTAGCCCTGTACACTCACTGCAGAAAATGCCATTTGAACTCTCCTGTCTGACTTACTTGTGTGCTCGGTATCTGGCCAGCCTGGGAACAATTTAGACTGCTTGTAGCCCCAGATGAAGGAAGGAGGTCCCTATCAAACTCCTGAAGGACGATAGTTTGGGACACTGAGTTGAGGTCAGGTCACAGAAATTCAGAACTGCCATTCTCAGCAGAGCCCCCACTTCCCTAAGAAAACAGGACACTGCCTTTACCCCTGAGATTGTCCATGTTTTGCTGTAATACCTTGAAGAAACCAACTTGTCTGGAGTTAGAGGCTGACAGTCACCAGGAGCATCTCCCCATCCCCTGCAAAGCTGGGACATACAGGTAAGATTGGGGTTTCATCCAGCAATCTAGAAGAATTTTCCATAAAGACCAGGATTGCCAAGTTGGCTTTTTTTGTAGACCAGCTAAATGGATTCCAGTTCCCTGTCATCTGGTGCATCCCCCTTACTTTGACTAGCCAGTCACGTCTCAAATGGGTGTCATGGAGCTCAAGTCCTCTAGCAGGAGTGTTGGCCCATTACTTGTCCTGAGAACACTTCAGAATAGAAGACCTTCCTTCTACAGGTGGGAGTGGAGTGTGTTATCTTTGTAATAAGAACATGACATTTCTACAGTGCTTTTATCAGAACATAAGCAACTAGTGACATATTGTAAGGATTCAAAGCAAGAGTTCTTAACCTGTGGAGACCTGTGAACTTAAAATAATTTAATAATCATTAATATAATTAACTTCTTTTGTAAAACTTTTATGCAATTAAAAACCTTATTCTGAAAGGGGATCTATAAACTTCACCAGACTTCTGAGGGGACCACAATCATACCAAAAAAAGTTAAGAACCGCTGCTTTAGAGTTTAGAATTTAGGAATTTTTGCAAAGCATTTGACATATGTAATTTGATCTTGGCAATATTGTATTGGAAGCAATTACCCCATTTTAGAGATGAAACAGGTTCAAAGGTTGTGATTCTACTAGGATCATATAGTAAGAATTTGAGGTGGCATTTGAGCATGGGTCTTAACTGACTTTATGTAGGACTTTTCTTTACTACAGAACACTTGCTTTACAGATGAGGGAAAGAATCCTGGAGAGATTGTTACTTGCCCGGGGTTACAGGAGTAATGGTGAGTAGCAGGGTGAGAATTTGAACCGTGGTCCACCGCATCCAGCCGCTACTTCGTAGAGTGAAACTGCCCCCAAAGGGCCCTTGTCATGATCCCCGCCTGCCATGTTCCTGGACCTGGGATTTATGCAGGTAGGGAAGAAAGCAGCAGAGGCTGAAGGTGTGGAGGGAGGATTGTAAGGTGTCTGGATCTCTTTAGGCCAGAATCTAAAACCAACACGTAGAGGCATGCTAGGAAGGGCGCTCTAAGGTGACCGGGAAGCGCTCTGGGAGCCTTTGCGAGTACCACAGAAAAGCTAGCTGCAGGTATCGGCAGGTGTTGGTCAGCAGACAGGTAAGGCGGCCCCAGGGAAAGTTACTTGCCCGAGGTCGCACGCACCAAGTAGCGGACGGGTCGTGAAGCCTAGTCCGCTGGACTTGTAGGACCGGTCCAGGCCCTTTTCCTCCCGGCCCCTTTGGGCAGGCGCGGCAGCTCTAGTCCTGGCTGCAGTGGCTCCAAAATTTCCCGGACCTGGAGGTGGAGCTTCGTGCGCGGGATGGAGCCAGTGATCCGTGACGCCACTCCAGGCCCCACCTCCTGGGCTGCTTCTCTGGGCGCCTATTGGCCCGCGCCGCGCCAGTGACTGTCTCCATTGGCGGATGGAGCTGTCGGTGGGGGCGGAGGGACGATCAGGGCCTGGACGCCGGACCTAGGGGCTGCCGGGCTGGCCCGGGAGCGGCTGCCGGACTGGAGCTGACGGGACGGGCCGGGGCCGCCGCCGCGCTGAGTGGAGCCCTGGGCGGTACGGCTCGTCCCGGCCCGGCCTGCGGGATCAGGTAGGGCCGAAGTCCTCAAGCTCGGCTGTGTGTGGGGGGGGGGGGAGGGGGGCGGGAGCCGCTGCCTCCCTGCGGCGGTGCCTGACAGGAGTCGGGGCGGTGGCTGACAGGAGCGGGGGCCAGGCCTGACCGGAACTGGGGACCAGGCCAGCAAAGGCCTGACCGGAGCCGGGGCGGTGTCTGACCAGAGGGGAACCGGGTTGGGGCGGTGGCTGGCCGGAGCCGGGCGGGGCCGAGGCCGAGGCCTCCGGGCGGCTCGGGGTCGGGCTGGGGCGGTGTCGGGTCTGGAGTCGCCGCTCCTTGCCCAGCAGTCACCGGCCCTCCACGTGGTGACGGAGAAGTGGCTTTCCTCCCCCACCCCACCGAAGGAGTGACCCGCTGTGTCCCTTTGACCCCTTCCCATCGGCGGCCTTGACCTGTGGTGTTTGCCGAGGGTTCACCCTCCACCCCCAGCGATCCCGGGACTCGCGGTGTCTGCTCTTTACCCCGCCCCTGACCATGACCTGTACCGTGCGTCCCCCCCCTTTCCTTTCTCCTGCGGTGTGTCTGCCTCTGCGCTGCCGAGTGTCCCCCACCGGTCTCCTGCCGCGTCCCCCAGCTTTGACCTCCTGCGTGCCCCCCACGATCTAAAGCTGTGACGATGTGCAGTGCCGCCTCCCACAGTGCCTGGTACACAGTAGGCGTTTTTTGCCAGGTTCGTTGTCAACACCTCTACCTGGCCAATATAGTCTTCCCCCCAACCACGCCTCCCACCCTCCACGCCACGCTTGGGCAGTGTTCCTGTTAACCAGGCAGTTTCCAACAGTGCCTCCACCGCCACTCCTAGGCTGTCCCCTGCAATGTTGCCAACTCCCACAATCCCCAGCCAGAATGAAGAAAGGGACCTGGAGACTTAAAGCTTAAAGGATCTTTTTTAACCTGGAGGGAGGTGGCTCACTCCTCCCTTTAACGTTATTGCATGCTTTGTCAAATTTAGAGATGACCCAAAGTTGAAAGGGATAGTTAGTTAACTGGATGACGGAATTGAGATCCAACAAGCTAGACTGGCTGAAGTTGAACAAAATGAAGTTAGCTTGAGCTAAAATGTAGTCTTTAGGATTTTTTTAAAATCAGATTTACTGGTGTGTAATAAAGAGATACAGTTCAGGTGAAAAAGGATGAAGGACTTAGTGGACTGCCAGGTCAGTATGAGTCGTCGGTATTTTGGCAATCAAAAAAGGTCTAATTGGATTAATGAAAGTATGGTTTCCTGATTAATGGAAGCTCTTTGTAATATGCCCTGGCATACTGTGCTCTAGATGGCATACTTTAATATTTTAAAAATTATTTGTTTACAAAACAAATACTTATTAACATAGAGACCCTTTTGCAAAAAAAAATTTCTTGAGAAAAGTTTATCACTAATAACTGACATTTACCTCACACTTTAAAGTTTGCAAGAGTACTTTATATATACTCATATATTGTTATACTGTGAATTAGGAAGTATGTATGATGTTATTTTTATTTTACAGATGAGGAAACTGAGACTCAGAGATTAAATGACTTGCCTATGGTCCTACAGCTAGCGTCAGAATTGGGATATGAATCCAGATCTTTCTGATTCCAAGTCCAGCACTTTATCTACATGGCTTCGATGAACAAAAAGAAGGGGTGCGTCCTTTAACTTTGGCAATATGGTACTAACGTTGCTGCATTTGACCAGCGTTACTGCCTCTCCACACACTGACTTTATTTACCCTTTTGCAGTCACTACATATGTTGTCTGTCTTCTTCAGTCAGTATTTTCTCATATAAGGTTATTCCTGCTTCATTGACTTCTTCATGTTAATAATTCCTTATGGTACAGTAATATTCCATTGCATTCATGTGCCAGTATTTGTTCAGCTGTATCCCAGTTACTGATGGATAGCACATTTTTAAAGGAATTGTGTCCAAAGGAAGGAAACCAAGTTGGCAAGGGATCTAGAAAGCATTTATCCATTCATTAATGCATACATTTAACAAACATTTATTGACTACCTGTTTTGTGCAAAATGTACAAAATGGTATAGAGCAAAGATAATCTCAGAAACTATAGAAACCTCAGCTTGTAAATGAAAGTAGATCAAAAGCATAGCTCTTCTTGGGAAGCCATACATCATGCTGATGAAGAAGAGCTCCTAAAATCTCAGCTTTCCTGTCTCCCCTTTTACTCTTTCCACTAAAGATTTTCTTTTTCTACTGTTTTCCTTTTCTTTCCTCCCCTTATTTGTCTGCTCCTTTACCCTTTGAAGCATGTCTTCTAACACTTTGCTCCGTAGAAAATCATGAGGAACATATGCAAGAAGCTAAACAGAGCCCATTAATAAAAGCACAGGTTTTCCAGCCTGGTGGGAGTTTTAGAGATTATTCAGCCCAGCCTTTTTTTATAGATTTTATAGATGACAAAAATTTGAGCCTCAGAGAATTAAATAACTTGTTCAAAGTCACCTAGTTAATTGCTGAGCTGCAACTCGAACCCAGATCTCTGGATTCTAGTTTAATTCAGTAAATATTGAGGTGCTCAACTCTGTACCATGAGGTAGGGATTGCCAAGGAAGTATCCCTGCCCTCACTTTTGATAGTCTACTTAGAAGTAGTTGTACCTGGGGAAAACAATTACATGATAACACATATGACAAGTTAAATGTAATCTAGTGACAGGGTAGATGGTCCAGTCATTTAAATATTCCCACACACTCCCACAGAAAGATCATGATTTCATTTGATGGAAGGCTCAGACCTGGAACACACACAAACTGCCCAGGAACCCTTGTAGACTCATAGTCTACCCTGTAGACATGTAGTCTGGCCATGTCTCAAACAGGTTTAAGAGTAGAGGGGATTGTGATAGAATTAGTTTGTTTATTTCGTAGATTTCAGATTTACTTAAATCCACTGAGTGTTTTACCCTTTGCTTTGTCTTTATCACTAAGCTCTTTCTAGGCTCTTAGATAATGTGGTGACCTGTTTACCCTGAAGCCTAGATTAACCCCTTTTCTGGGCTGAGGTGTGCTCATAGTTATACTCAAAGTATTGGCAGCGTCTAGGGAAGAAAAGACACTAAGCACAGGATCAGTCGACTTGTTTCCTAGGGTATCTCTGGATTAAGGTATATGTAGTTTAAACTTGATGGTTCAATCAAGATCTGTCCTAGATCCTGTTCTCCCATAAACACAATGAAGAGTCTGGTGAAATAGGGAAATTGCAGCATTTGGGGTTTTTTTTCCTACTCTGTTTTGCTGATGCTAGAAACAAGACTGTACTTTTGATGCTTCTTTTCTAAGAATTAGAGTCAGATCAAAACACCAAGGTGCGAGATGGAAACCAAGTGGTTTTGAAAACTCAGTGCTTCTTGAAAACCTTATCTTGTGCTGGTTGGGATCAGGAGACCTGAGTTCTTGTCGTAGCTTTAACCCTTGATCGTCAGGTTCTTCATTTGTGTAAGAGGGATAATGATACTTTTACTGCCTATCTTACAGAGCTTTGTGAGGAAAGTGTTTGTGAACCACAAAGACCTATATAAATGTGAACAGTTATGAATATTATTGCTCTTGGTGTATAGTTCGACTAAAATCTAGGAAATTTCTTGGTGCTTACTACTATGCTATGTACCACTAATATTCTATGCAACCTTGGAGCAAGTTTTTTTCCATCTGAAAAATAAGTATATTGAACTTGATGATATCTAAGTTTCCTTCTAGCAGAACTTGGGACCTGTATTTTAAAAGGAAAGAAAAAATTTGGAAAAGATTTTGAAATAGCTCTCCAGATTGTATAGCTGCTTGGTTTGGGGTGGTGGTGTTTGAGGATCCAGAAGAATTCATAATAACTTAATGAGAACAACTGTTACTTATTCAGAGAGAATAGTTGAGATGCTCAGGGATGGAAGTTGGGACAGGAAAGTACATCCAGGGAGGGCCCAGGACAGTAAACCACCAAAAGGCTAGCTCCTTTCTAGGACTTCAGCTGCAGCTGGTTTCTTTGCAGGCTTTTGTGATCATGGAACCCCAGTTGTGAAAGCCTATGTGTCCCTTGTTGCCATGACGACAGGCGACTGCTGTCATCTCCCTGGCTCACTGTGTGACTGTACTGGAAACACGGCCTTTTCTAAGATCGTGGCCGACCCGGACCTTGGGCATCCGCAATATGTGACCCAGGTAACAGCCAAGGATGGCCGGCTCCTCTCAACTGTCATCAAAGCCTTAGGCACGCAAAGGTAAAACTTCCCCCGGAGTTGTGTCTGGAAGCAGATGATCCAGCCTTCTGAATCTGCAGAAGTGTTTTGGGAGTTTATTCAAAAAGTATTTCTCCCTTATGGCCCAGAAGATGATACAGGCCCAGAAGATGATACAGGCCCATCATTCTCTTCTTGATCCAATAGCAGAACAAGGCAGTAATTGTTGATTCTGACTTGCAACTTCCAGGGTACTTTTAATTAGCTTAGTGGTATTATCAAAAGGCAATGATTGGAACTCAGTTTATCCAAGAGTACTTTAACCAAAAAAAACTTTTGTCTATGCAGTAAGGTGTTTTTGAGAAGGAATGGGAAATTGGCATGTTGTAAAAATCAAAGCTTAGGAAATTTTATTAAATTGTTTATTAAAGCCTTCTGAACTGTGAAACTAATCAGATTTTTAGGTATTAGCACATAGGTCTTCCAAGGTTCTTTCCTCCTACCCCACCTGGATCTTGATGAGCCCATTTGATATACAAATTCAAAAATGCTGGAGCCAAAAGCTAGTTAAAAAGGACAATTTTAGAACCACAGTTGGGGAAGATCAAGCCCTTTTAAAATGTCAAGGTCTGACTCTCTTAATTACTAAGTCCTAGAAGAGGCCTTGAGTTCTTCTAGTCTACTCCTTGCTTGTACTTATTTTAAAATTTAAATCTTTTTTTAATGAACAAAAATCCTTCTCTCCCTTCTACTTCTACCTCCCACTGAAAAATAAAGAAAAACAAAACCCGTGTGACAAAAACACATGATTATCAAGCAAAACAAGTTCCAAAAAAAGTCCATGTCTGAAAAAGAAATCTCAGAACTCTGAGGTCATCACTTCACTGCCACTGTTTTTCACAAGAAACATGTGGACAGCATGTTTTATCATGGCTCTTTTGGGATCATGATTGCTCATTGTGTTGATCAGAGTTTTTAAGTCTTTCAGAGTTGTTTGCCAGTATACTTTTATTTATAAATTGGTGTCCTGATTTCTCTTTGCATTTGGATAAAACTATACCCAAACCATTCCAGATAGAAGTACTACATAGTGATCTAGTGTTCAGATTGGGGAAGCCATGATCTCACTACCCTCCTGACTTTGTTATGTGATGCATAAAACATTGTGTTATGTTCTGGGCACTGCATTTTAGTAGGGCCACTGATAAACTGGAGTTCAACTGGAGAAAAGCTACCAGGATGGGGAAACCATCTCATATGAGAATCAGTTAAAATGACTGGAAATGTTGAGCTTAGGCAAAATAAAACCTAGGTGTCTGTGGTGGCACTGGGTGATCATTATCTTCAAATATCTGAAGGGTTTTCATGTGAAAAGAAGCAGACTTTTTATATGTAATCTGAGAGGATAGAATTTAAGACTAATAGGAGTAAATTCCAGGGAATAAGATTTCAGCTCAATATTAGGAAAAACTTCCAAACAACTAGAGTTGTTTGAGAAGAAAAAAAAGAAAGGAATTGTTGCCTTATGCGTGGGTGGCTTCTCCTTCACTAAAGATATTCAAGTAGAGGTCAGATAAATATTCATCGTGGATGTTGTAGAAGAATTCATATGTCGTGAACAAGATCACCTTTATTTCTTTTTTTTTTTTTTATTTAACTTTTAACATTTATTTTCACAAAGTTTTGGGTTACAAATTTTCTCCCCTTTTATCCCCTCCCCCCCAAACCCAAGCATTCTAATTGCCCCTGTGACCAATCTGCTCTCTCTTCTATCCTCCCTCTCTGCCCTTGTCTCTGTCTTCTCTTTTGTCCTGTAGGGCCAGATAGCTTTCTTTACCCCTTAACCTGTATTTCTTATTTCCTAGTGGTAAGAACATTACAGTTGATCCTAACACTTTGAGTTCCAACTTCTTTAGCTCCCTCCCTCACCACCCCTTCCCTTTGGAAGACAAGCAATTCAATATAGGCCAAATCTGTGTAGTTTTGCAAATGATTTCCATACTAGTTGTGTTGTATAGGACTAACTATATTTCCCTCCATCCTATCCTGTCCCCCATTACTTCTATTCTCTTATGATCCTTTCCCTCCCCATGAGTGTCGACCTCGGATTGCATTCTCCTCCCCATGCCCTCCCCTCTATCCACCCCCCCACCCTACTTGTGCCCTTGTCCCCCACTCTCCTGTATTGTGAGATAGATTTTCCTATCAAAATGAGTGTGCATTTTGTTCTTTCCTTTAGTGGAATGTGATGAGAGTAGACCTCATGATTTTCTCTCGCCTCCCCTCTTTATCCCTCCACTAATAAGTCTTTGCTTGCCTCTTTTATGAGAGATAATTTGCCCCATTCAATTTCTCCCTTTCTCCTCCCAATATTTCTCTCTCACTGCTTGATTTCATTTTTTTTTTTTTAAGATATGATCCCATCCTCTTCAATTCACTCTGTGCACTCTGTCTCTATGTATGAGTGTGTGTGTGCATGTGTGTGTGTGTACTCCCACCCAGTACCCAGATACTGAAATGTTTCAAGAGTTACAAATATTGTCTTTCCATGTAGGAATGTAAACAGTTCAACTTTAGTAAGTCCCTTATGACTTCTCTTTGCTGTTCACCTTTTCATGGTTCTCTTCATTCTTGTGTTTGAAAGTCAAATTTTCTTTTCAGCTCTGGTCTTTTTATCAAGAAAACCTGAAAATCCTCCATTTCATTGAAAGACCATTTTTTCTCCTGAAGTATTTTACTCAGTTTTGCTGGGTAGGTGCTTCTTGGTTTTAGTCCTAGTTCCTTTGACTTCTGGAATATCCTGTTCCATGCCCTTCGATCCCTTAATGTAGAGGCTGCTAGATCTTGTGTTATCCTGATTGTATTTCCACAATACTTGAATTGTTTCTTTCTAGCTGCTTGCAATATTTTCTCTTTCACCTGGGAATTCTGGAATTTGGCCACAATGTTCCTAGGAGTTTCTCTTTTTGGATCTCTTTCATGCAGTGTTCTGTGGATTCCTTGAATTTTTATTTTGCCCTCTGGATCTAGAATCTCAGGGCAGTTTTCCTTGATAATTTCATGGAAGATGATGTCTAGGCTCTTCTTTTGATCATGGTTTTCAGGTAGTCCCAGAATTTTTACATTGTCTGTCCTGAATCTATTTTCCAGGTCAGTTGTTTTTCCAATAAGATATTTCACATTATCTTCCATTTTTCGAATGTTCTCGCTATGTTCTGTGATATCTGTCTTTCTCATAAAGTCCTTAGCGTCCATCCGTGCCATTCTAGTTTTGAAAGAACTATTTTCTTCAGTGAGCTTTTGAATCTCCTTTTCCATTTGGCTAATTCTGCTTTTGAAAGCATTCTTCTCCTCATTGGCTTTTTGAACCTCTTTTGCCAATTGAGTTAGGCTAGTTTTCAAGGTGTTAATTTCTTCAACATTTTTTTGGTTCTCCTTTAGCAGGGAGCTGATCTGCTTTTCATGCTTCTCTTTCATCCCTCTCATTTCTCTTCCCAGTTTTTCCTCCACCTGTCTAACTTGATTTTCAAAATTCTTTTTGAGCTCTTCCATGGCCTGAGCCCATTGGGTGGGCTGGGACACAGAATCCTTGATTTCTGTGTCTTTGTCTGATGGTAAGCATTGTTCTTCCTCATCAGAAAGGAAGGGAGGAAAGGTCTGTTCTCCAAGAAAGTAGCCATCAATAGTTTTATTTCTTTTCCCTTTTCTGGGCATTCTCCCCAGCCAGTGACTTGACCTCTGAATCAAGATCACCTTTATACCACTTCCAATGCTAATATCCTGTCATTGAGAAGAGCCTCTTGATCCTGGTTTGAAACTTTAAAGAGAAATACTATAAACTCCCCTGAATATTATATTATAGTATTTTGACAGTTCTCATTGGCTTGGAAATTCTTCCTTTATTTCCAACCTACATCTCTCTTGATGCAGTATAAAACCTGTTTCCTCTTATTCTGTGTGTAGCGGATTGGGGAAAAGGTGGTGGTGGGATGGGAACAAATATTTATTAAGTACCTGTTGGTGCCAGGCACCATGCTAAGTGCTTTACAAATATCTCATTTGATTTCTAGTGCAGAAATCTCATAGTTATTCTGAATATGTAATAAAACCTCAGTGATTGATGACGTCTGTAAAGGCTAGCTGTCATTGTCTGTTAAAGGTTATTTTAGAAGTTTAGACTTATTGGAGGATTGAATTAGCCCTAGATAATTGTAGGAGCTACTCTGAAGAAGCAGAGTTAATGCTTGGGACATCTTTATTATCCTGCCATAATGTTATCTCACTAATTCAATCTATGAACCAGGATGTTACTCAGAATATGAAATGTTACTGTTCATTTATTTATAAATATTTATTAAGCAAATACGATGTGCAGGACCCTGTTCAAGATACTGGAGGGGTTGAGGAGGGTGCAAATTTGCATAAGACATAGTTCTTGCTTTCAAAGAGCTATTAGGGGAGATTTGAAATGTGCATGAATAAATATAAGGCAGAATATGATAAGAGCCATACAGGAGCTATCATAAAAGTACTGTAGGATATCAGAGGAGAAACAGATCACTTCCAAATGGAATGATGAGTGACAGCATTATGGAATGGGTATCATTGAAGCTGAAAGGTAGTAGGGTAGAGGTATAGGGCTAAAAGTTGCAACCTTCCAGAGAGCAGGAGTAGCATGAGAAGTGGGAAAAGGTGAAGGGTTTTGGGAAACGAAGAGGAGTTCAGTTTTGCTGGAGGGTATATTTTATGTAGGCGTTAATGGACGATAAGGCTTTATATTCTTGTGGCTTTTTAAGAAAAAGAGATTAACCTTATTGTGCCTGGTTCTGAAGAACCAGTAAATTGGCACCAATGGGTGGGAATTATATTGAGCTTAAATCTACCTCCCTATATGGAAAAAATTCTTTGCATTTAAAGTTGACCAGAAATAGAATTGACTTATTTGGGGAATTGAGTTCCCTGTCACTGAAAGTCTTTCAGCAGAGGCTGGATTCCAATTTACCAGAAATATCATAAATGAGATTCACACTTTGAGTAGAGATTAAAATGGATAATCTTTGAGGTTCCTTCCAACTATAGAAACCTGAAAGTCTCTATTTTTTTCCTTTTTAATTTCATCTAGTTAAACAGAGACCATCTTTCGAGCCTGTTAAAATCTTTTCAAACCTTGATTTTATTGTCCAACACATTAGCTATCCCTCTCAGCTTTGTGTTATTTGTACATATTATGTTTAGCATGCTGTAAGTATCAGGTTATTGATAAAATAGCCAACAGAATTGGTCCAAGAAGGGAACCCTACAGGAAGCCACCAGAAAACTCTCTGCTGTCTGATTTCAATCCAGTCTCAGCATGAACATTCAACCAACTATAAATCCACCTTACAGTGTTCAGGGAGCATCCATTTGTCTTGGCCAGTAACTTTGCTGGATGTATTGCTGAAGACACATGAAGACACTATGTGTACTATTCTTCCCGGATCTGATAAGATACTGTAACCTTATCAAAGAAGGAAGTGAACTCTATTCCTTGTGACTTGCTCTTAAGGAAGCCATATGGTTTCAAATGGTCACTATGTCCTTTAAAAAAAAAAAAGACATTTTCCTGTTCTTAGTCTTCTTGGACCTTTCCTTTCCTCTATAATTCTTCAGAGATTATGATACAGTGCTTCCTTTATCATACCTGTTAGTAATTTCAATACCTTAGGATGCTTTTTTAGATAGTGCCACAGTGGATAGAACACTAAGCCTGAAATCAGGAAGACTCATCTTCCTGAATTCAAATCTGGCCTCAGACACTTCCTAGCTTTGTGACCCTGGGCAAGTCACTTAACCCTGTTTGCCTCAGTTTTCTCATCTGTAAAATGAGTTGAAGAAGGAAATGGCAAATCACTGCAGTATCTCTGCCAAGAAAATCCCAGATGGGGTGATGAAGAACCAGATGTGAATGAACAACAGAATGCTTTTTGCCTGGGCTTGAAGATTCACTTAAAGTCGTTATTTACTTTCTTACCAGTTCCTTATCATCATGTCAATCAGTTCCCAACCATTAATTATCTTATCCTTTCAAGTCAAAAGAAAGCAGACAAAAGTAAAATAGGAATTGGGTAGTTCCGCCTTGTTTCTGTTATCTATTAACATTAAGCAGTAAAACTCTTCCTCCCTTCTTCTTGTTCTCCAGAACTGTTCAAAAAGCCTTTTGTTGTAGTTATTATCTTTATATTTCTGGGCTTTAGAGCTTTAAAATTAAAGCTTTTGTAATTTTTTTGTATTCCTTCATTAAATGCCATTGTCATTTCATTTTTTGTGTCTGAGCTCATTGACTAAATGCGCAGCCAAGTGGGTCTGTTTAGAAGTCTCTTCCTTTCTTCCTTTATTGGGATGGTTTGCAGTTGTCTTCATTAGAATTTTGTTCTTGAGAGCACCTTTCCTCTTCAGCATCTTTTCTTTTTTGAGTCTCTGACCTTGGGATCATGCATATCTTTTCTGTGAGCTCTTTGAAACCACTCACCTAAAGTTTTGTTTGCTTAAATGTCGCAGGCTCTTCTAGGTGTGCTTATCGTGAACCTTCTCCAAAGGTTAGATCATTTATTTCATCAGCCCCAGTTCTTTATCACTCTGAATTAATTCTAGAGTAGCAGTTCCCCTCCAAGGAATCATTTGTAGAATTCTGATAGGGATATGCCTAAAAGCAGGAAGCTGAAAACAAAGATATAATGCTATGAAGATCCTGAAGGAAGCATTGGCTAGAAACTCAGTGTAAGGATAGAAACTTCAGTTTGGTTTTAAAAACAATAAGATCAGATCTATATTGACTTCCAATTCAGCAACCATTTATTGAATACACATATAAGATACAGTGCTCAGTGCTATGGGAATTACAAAGATGAGAAGAATATAATCCAGGTCATCAAAGAGCTTATAGTCTGTCTGGTAGGAGAGACAAGACAAGTTCACAAGTTATTATAAAGCAATTATAGTGTATACTTCTACATAGGACAGAGTGCTATGAGAGTTCAGAGCAGAGAGAACATTTAGTAAGATATGGGCCAGGAAGGCTGAGGGAAGGCACTACAGACAAGGTGGCATTTGAGCTTATGAATGGTGCTTGACTGATGGGTAGCATTTTGATAGGTACTGATGTGTATGTGGGGAGAGATTTTCTTTGAGTTATTGTTTTCATTTTAAATTTATTTTTCAATTAACAAATATTTGTTTTCTCTCCCTTTTCCACATTTCTTAATGGGTTAAACAACAACAACAAAACTGTAACAAATATGCGTACTCAAGCCAAATGAATTCCTATATTGTTCGTATTTTAAAATATCTCATTCTGCATCTTGAATCTCTCTGTCTGGAGGGTAGCACACTTCATTACTGGTCCTCTGGAATCGTTATTGGTCCTTATGGTGATCAGAGTTCTTGCCTTTCAAAGTTGTTTATCTTCACAGTCTTGTTATTGTATAAAGTTTTGTCCCACTTCTGCTAATTTCGTTCTGTATCAGTTCATACAAGTCTTCCCAGATATTTCTGAAACCATTCTAGTTATAATTTCTTATGGCACAATCTTAGTTAATTCATATATCGTAATTTGTTCAGCTGTTCCCCAGTTGATGAGCCCTTCCTTAGTCTCTAGGTCTTTACTACTACTAAAAAAAACCTCCTCAAACTTCTATAAATATTTTTCGACTTGTGGATCTTTTTCCTTTTCCTTTGATCTCTTTGAGTTATAGACCTAAAAAAATGGTGTCCCTGGTTCAAAAGATATGCCCATTTTAGTGATGTGTTGGGCATAGCTCCAAACTGCTTTCTAGAATGGATGGACCAATTCACAAGTCTAACAGTGCCTTAATGTTTTCTAACAGCCCCTTCAAGATTTATTATTTTCTTCTTTTTTAATCTTCTTTGCTAATTTGATGAGGTTGAGGTGAAACCTCAGAATTGCTTTAATTTGTATTTTCTAACTATTAGTGATTTGGAGCCTTTTCCACATACATAGCTGTTGATACTTTGAAAGACTTAGGAACTCTAATCAACACATTGACCAACTGTGATTCCACAGTCTTCATGATGTGATAAAACATGTCACCTATAGATGATGGACTCAGAGTACAGAATGAGACGTTTCTTTCAGATATGGTCAATGAGAGAATTTCTTTTGCTTGACTATGCATGTTTGAAATAAGATTTTTGTTTTTCTCCCTTCCTCAGTGGGAGGAAGGAAGGAAGGAAATTCAGGAGAGAAAGAAGATTTTCATTATTGGCAGGGTGGTGGGGGAGAGGGAGAGAGCCCTAGTTTTAAAAAGCATGTGGCTGTTGATGGTTTTGACTTCTTTTTTTGAGAACCACTTCACTTCACTACTTCACTTATACCTTGACTCTCAATTGAGGAATGGCTCTTATTCTTAGATATTTGAATACATTCCTTATGTATCTTGGGAATGAGGCCATTATTAGAGAAACTAGTTGCAAATATTTTTTTCTCAGTTAACTTTCCTTCTAATTGTGTTTGCATCTGTTTTATTTTTTGCAAAAACCTTTTCTAAGAGATGCATTTTTTTTAAGTCATACTGTTACATGGAAAATCATATATAAAGTTATTTATGGAATTATTCTAGATATGCACATCATTTTCCCCCCTCTCCTCCTGTCTTCCTTTTAAAAAAGCACCCCCCAGAAAAAAATTTTGGCCAAAAATCTCCAGAGAAAAAGAATGATCATTGTCAGACTTTGAAGGTAATATGCAAAACTGCCAATCGACTGCAAACTGCAATCCTATTATATTACTTAGAGTTTGTTTCCTGTGCAGAAAACACACAAAGTCTGTTTTTTAATTTTTCTCCAAATCAAGGTAATGGGGTATACAGTAGAAAGAGTACTAGATTTAAAGTCAGGAGACAGGATTTCAAATTCTCAACTCTGTTATTTACTACCTATGTGTCCCTCAGCAAGTCACCTCCATTGGCCCTTTTGTTTCTCCCTTTAAAATGAAGGGGTAAGACTAGATGGAGGGTTCTTGAACTTTTTGGTGTTATGAACCCCTTTGGTAGTCTGATGAAGCCTATGGATCCCTTCACAGAGTAATATTGTTAATTCAATAAAATATATAAGATTACAAAGAAAACCAATTATATTGAAATGTTGTTATCAAAGTGTACATTTTTTAAAAGCCAAGTTCATGTATCACGTTAAGAACCTCAGCTCTAAATTTATGATCCTGAGAGGTGGGAGGGAGGGTGAAACTTGAGGGGACTTTTTCCTCCAAGTAATAGTCTAGCTGTTTTCTCTACCACCTAATGAACAGTCAAGAAAATATCTGATCTTGGATAGACTGCTGGAGTGAAGAAAGCAATGGAAGGTGTTCTAGCTGTATTAATCAGACCTAAGTTCTAGTCTCCCTCTGCCACTCATTTTCTCTGTGATCTTCAGCAAGACCCTTACCCCCTCTGGACTTCTAGCTACTGATATACTTTGGTCTGAGGTGCTGGAGAATTTTTGATTGCTTGTTGTCATGACACTGTATTCTAGTCCAGCTTTGTATCACCACCCACTCAGTTTATCACAGTGCTCACAGACAGGAACCCACAGAATAGGCCCGTCCATAATTCTTGCTGGTTTTTTTCTTCAAGGATAATGAAAGACCTTTAAGATAATGATAGTGATGGTGACTAACATTTATATAGCATTTTATAGTTTACAAAGCACATTCCTCACAAGGACCCCACAATTGGGAGAAGAGTGGAGTCAATTCTAAGCCTTTGTGATGATGTATTTTGTTTTTGTCCTTAGTGATGGACCCATCTGCCGAATCTGCCATGAAGGGTCCACTGGGGAGGTGCTGTTGTCACCCTGTGATTGCACAGGCACGCTGGGTACCGTGCACAAGAGTTGCCTGGAGAAATGGCTTTCTTCTTCCAACACTAGTTACTGCGAGCTGTGCCACACAGAATTTGTGGTGGAGAGGCGGCCCCGGCCCCTCACAGAGGTACTGTCCTGGGCCAGCAGTAATTGTTGTGTTTGTTTGACTGAGACAAGACAGATAATGAAAAAGTAGATGAGACTCCTTGACAGCCCAGTGGAAGAAAGAAAATTCAACAGTCCAGTCTAGTTACTTGGGTGAATACCAAGGTCAGTACCCCCTTATCAAATAATCTTAACACTGGAGATTCTCCAGTATCTGTCTCTCTCTGGGAGATTTCCTAGGAGAAAATTCATTCATTCAGCATTCAGAATTAATTGTCTGCTGGATGCTACATACAAGAATAAATAAGGCATAGTCTTTTTTCTCAAGGAATTCACAATTAAGAAATGATCATAGTATTAGAGGGGAAGAGGAAACTGTAACTCAGAAAAGTGAAGTGAATTGCTCAAGGTCATACAGGTAGTAAGCGGCAGAACAAGGATTGAAATGCAGTCCCTTGACTCTAGTTCTAGTGCTCTTTCTACTACACCATGCCACTTTCCACAAGGATAAATAAAATACAAATTAAATTACAATAAATGTATAGGGGGAGCATAAAGTACTTTGAGATAAGAGGAAGGAAATAGTACTTCCAGCTAAGAGACTCGAACAGTTAGCATTTATTAAATACCTACTATGTGCTAGCCAGTATGCTAAGTGCTAGGGATACAAAGAAAGGCAAAAAGACAGCCTTGTCTTCAAGGAGCTCACAGTCTAATGAGGGAATAGACTTAGCAAACAAATATGTACAAACCAGCTACATACCAGATACATAGAACATAATTAACAAAGAGAATGAACTGGAATTAAGAGGGATTAGGGAAGGCTTCTTGGAGAAGGTGGGACTTTAGGGAAGCCAAGGAGGTCAGTAGCAGTGGAGGAGGAGAGAGCATTCCAGCAGGGGGGACAACTAGAGAAAATGGTTGAAACTGAAAGATGGGAATATATTATTCATGGAACTAGCAAGAGGCTAGAATCTCTAGATTGAAGAGTAGATGTGGGGGAAGGCTGGGCAGAGAGGGCCTAGGCTATAAAGGGCTTTAAATGGCAAACAGAGAATTATGGTCCTGGAGAATATGAGGACCCCTTAGAGTATATTGAGTGGGGGGTAGAGAACGTGTGTGACATGGTTGGACCTGTGCTTTAGGGAAATTACTTTGGTAACTGAGTGGAAGTGGATTGGAGTAGGGAGAGACTTAGGGCAGGCAAACTCATCAGCAGGCAGTGGCAATAGTCAAAGTGTGTGGTGATGAGGGCCTGTCCCAGGGTGGTAGCAGTATCAGAGGAATAATGGGAATATTGAGAGGTGTTGCAAAAGTGAAATTGATAGTCCTTGGTATCATATTGGATTTGGGAGGTGAGGTTAGGAAGTCAAAGATGACACATAGTTTGCTAGTTTGGAGGACTGGTAGAATAGGGGTGCTCTTAATACTAATAGGGAAGTTAGGAAAAGGGAGAGTATAGGGAGAAACATAATGTTTTAGAAACATTGAGTTTAAGATGTCTGAAAGGTAGTTGGAGATCTAAGACTCAGGGTCAGCAGAGAGGTTAGGGCTGGAATAGGTAGATTTGAAAATCATCAGGATCATAGAGATGATAATTAAAAATATGATAGCTGATCTGATCACCAAGTGAAATAGTATAGAAGGAGAGAAAGACTCAAGACAGAACTCTGTGGTACATCCATGATTAATAAGTATAATATGAATAAGGAGTCTGAAAAGGACTGGTCAGACAGGTAGGAGAACCAGGAGAAAGTAATATCCCAAAAATCTGGAAAAGGGAGTGATGGATGGTGTCAAAGGCTGCAGATATAGGTCAAGGGAAATGAGTGTTGAGAAAAGGTTATTGGATTCGGCAACTAAGAAATCATTATTAACTTTGGAGGGAGGAGTTTTGGTGGAGTGATGAGATCAGAAGCTAGATTGTAAGGGGTTAAGGAAAGAGTGAGAGGAAAGAAAGTAAAGGCACCAGTTGTAGGCAGCCTTCTAAAGAAATTCAGCCACAAAGAGCAGAAAAGATATAGGAGATAGGGAAGCAATCAAGCAATGGCTATGTTGAGGATAGAAGAGACAAGGGCATGTCTGTAGGCAGTAGGGAGGGAGCCAGGAGCCAGTAGATTGAAGATAAGTGAGAGAGTAAGGATGACAGAGGGGGCTGTATCTTTCAGAGAAGATAGGATGGAATGCAGGTAGAGGGCTTGACCTCTACCTGCATAAGACTTACGGAAGACTTCATAGAAGAGGTAACATTTCAGGTAGACCTTCAAAGGTGGCTAAGATGTCAACAGGCTGGATCTTCCAGACACAAGGGAAAGTATGAACAAAAGGCATGGGGGTGGAAAAGAATAGGCTATGGTCAGGAAACAGTGATTTTGGAGGTATTGGATGGTCTCTCTTTAGAGGTCTGGATGCCAGGCCTAGTTGTCCACGTGTTGGGTATATTGTAGGGGAGCTTCTTTTTGACATCTGAGTTCAGATGAGATGCCCTTCACAGTGGCTTCTAAATCTGATCTATGATTCTGTGACTAGACTAGTTTGGCTGGAGGATAAAATACAAGGGAGGATTACCGTAAGAAGAAACTGGAGGAAGTTAGGGTAATGCCAACTTGTAAAGTGACAGATTGTGGAAATGTATAAGATCTTTGACTTCCAAATCACATTCGGGGTTCTCAATCCTAGATGCTTACCAAAGGGAAAGTGTCTACTTGAGGGAATAAAGCTCTAAAGTCTTTAGAGATGACCACCACTATTTGGCACTAATTAAAGAAGCAAATTGAGAACCCAGGGGAGATTCTACACCCTTGTTTATGTGCTATGAAGTCTTGGGTCCTGAGTAGCTTCACTAGGTGCCAGGTCTCCCAAAAAACCTGGTTACTAACTTGGGTAAACTGTAACAAGTCCTTAGCTGAGTATGAAGTCAACCCTGTTTCTGTCAACTGATAGACATAGGTACCAGGAGTCCAATTGTCCAGGTGGTGCTAGGAAAATTTTGAAGATAGGCACTGAGAAAGGACAAAAGGATTTAATGCAGTGGATGTTTTTTCACCACAATTGCTACCCTTTTATCTGGGTTAAAGCACAGTTAGTCAAACAGGCAGTGGTTTAATTCAGGAACTGTTAGGATTGGTTGGACATAGGATATAACTAGAAGATAGACATATTGATCTTGTGGTATAGGCTGCAGGTGACTAGACCGTACCACAAAGGCTAGGTAGGGGAAAAGGAGGGATGAATTGCACTTGCTCCAGAGTTTTGTCTGGAACTGGTGATGGGTCTAACTGCAGCCTCAGATGCTATAATTCTGCCTAGTCTTACCATCTCTTCTGCCGTTATTATAGTACTTTCCCATGTATTTTCTCTCTCAACTTTACTATCGTCCTCTTCACTTGCTCTAATCCTCTGTAGAAGAGGAAAAACCATTAACTAAATAGAAATGTCAGATGTCATCTGTCTTTCTCATCTGACCAAACTACTCCTTTAATACGCATCTTTGTTTCTGCTTGGTGTACTCAGAGTGGAATCTGCATGCGGATGAGTCTCATTTGATGACTGCCTTTATACTGTGATGTAGCTTCAAGCACTTTCCGTATGTTCTTCTTTAACCCTTACACGTTTCCCATGAGGCAGTTATTATTCCATTAGCATTCCTTCTCACAATGAGGAATCTGAGGCTCCATTCAGATGACTTGTCCATGGTCACATAGCGAGCAAGTGGAACTGAACCCAGGTTCTCTGCCCTGTGAGCTTTCCTCTGTGCCAGTATCCAAATGCTTGCTCTGCCCCTTATTCTTTCTTTTATTTCCCACTTCCTCATAGACAAAAGTGTTCTTTTGGGTAGAGTGAGTCACATGACCAGACTTGGTACAGGTCCTTGAATTATTTTTCTATAGAGCTCATTTCGAATTCCTCCAAACCAAAAGTTCCTTAAATCTGATCTAAAGACCCCAAGGGGTCCCTGAGACCCTTTCAGAAGGGTCCATGGGGTCAAAAATGCTTTTATAATAATATGAAGACATTATTTTGCCTCTTAAAATACTCTTCCATTTTAGAATGTAGATGCATATATCTTTGTGAGGTGGTAGTTCCTTCATAGATTTCAACCAAAACAATATATCACAACAGATGGAATACAGAAGTAAATATGAGAATCCAGCTCTCCTTCTCTTAAGCCAGATATTGAAGAGATTTGCAAAAATATATAAAACCATGCCACTCTTCTCACTAATTTTTTTTGTTTTAGGAAATATAATTATTTTTCACAAAAAAATTATGTTAACATGTAATAGATTTATTGTTGTTATAAAACTAATAAATATTTTTAAAACTTTTATCAATTTTAATTTCTAATATGGTAACTATTTATAGATATAACCCACATTAAAGCACTTTAGGATCCTCAGTTTTTAAGTGTAAAGGGGTCCTCAGACTGTGAAAGATCCTAAGAACAAAAAGTTAAAGAACTGCTGCTCTAAATCTTCAACTCCTAAAAGTGGTCAGTGTAGGTCTTACCTCCCTGTTTTAAGTTATTAATGAGATTTGAGAATATATTTACACTAGATAAATATGAGGTATTTTATTATTTGGGGGAACACGAGATAATAGTGATGTTTCTTTTCTTAGTGGTTTATAACTTTTCCTTTGTTGTTAGTGGCTGAAGGACCCTGGGCCCAGGAATGAGAAGAGGACCCTTTTCTGTGACATGGTGTGTTTCCTGTTCATTACACCCCTCGCAGCCATCTCAGGCTGGCTTTGCCTTCGAGGTGCCCAGGATCACCTACAGTTTAACAGCAGGCTGGAAGCTGTGGGACTTATTGCTCTCACTTTAGCACTTTTTACTATCTACATCCTTTGGACATTGGTGAGTCAGCAGAGCTAGCTGCCCCTTGACAATCTCCTAAAGGGTACCTTCTTTAGGCTTTACAGTCAGCCTGAGGCTGGCTAATAAAACTAGGCATCCATTCTCCAATACCAAGTTTCCTTTCTTCTATTTTGCATAGTGAGTATATGGGCATTCCCCACAGACAAACAGAAATTTACCTAGTTTCTGACCCATACTACCTATCGGTAAAAATATGAATATAATACCTTCTTACTTTGAGGTTGTGATGACTGGAACAGACTTTTGGTAGCCTCGTGGTTCAGATGTTTACTAATGATGATCCTCAGGGATCCCTAGGTGATCTGTAGGTTGGTCCTAAAAGTAAATAAATTTAATACGCAGTGAAAGTTAGATTAAAATTTTTTAGCATTTTAACAGTTTAACCATAGTCATTTAGCATGATGCCGTGGAAGGAAGGTTAAATTTGGAGCCAGAAGACCTGGGTTCAAATCCCCTTCTGCTACTTATTTCCTGTGTGACATTTAACAAACCACTTAACCTTTCTGGACCTTAAGTCTCTTCATTTGTACAATGAAGAGCTTGGGTTAGATAGTCTCCCAAGCCCTTTCAGCGTTCAATCTGTGATCTCTGATAATCTCAGGTTCTTCCAGGTCAGATTTTTATGGAGGGATAATAACAACTGATCCTTTTATTGAAAGCATTTTAGATATGTTTATCTCACTTAAGCCTCCTAACAATTTTTAGGAGGGAGATAGTGAGGTATGATCATCCCTTTTTTAAAGAGAAGGAAACCAACGCACAGGGAAATTAAATGACTTGTCCCAGGCCACGCAGATTAGAGGGGAAATGACGAACCTCAATCTTCTGGTCCCTGGACCAGTGTTCTTTATGTTCTCCTACCTGGCTGCCTGAGGGAATGTGATGAAGACAGGCTGCAGGATTTTCTGCCTTGCTAAAGTCAATTATAGGATGTTGGAGCTGGAAAGGATTTTAATTGTCTACTCCAATTTCTGCATTATATAGCTGAGATCAAATTGAGGTCAAGATGTTAAGTGATCTGCTCAATGTGACCTACTTAATCTTTTGGAGAACCTAGGTCTTCTGATATTCAGTCAGTGATTGTTCTATTTTCCTGAATAAGGGGGACATGACTTCCTCATTTTCCTGACAAAATCTGAATGTCTCTGGTCACATACCTAGCCCGTGGCTAACATTTGGGTCTCTGAACTACACTAGAACAACGATCTTTCCATTACACCAAGTATCTCACTGCTTCTAGGGCCTTTGTATCCTGTAAAGAACATTACAAGATAGAAGAGAAATCTTATGAAAATCAAATGTCGATCCCACATGACTACCACAAATGGCAGGAGAATACATTTGTTGCTCAGATGACAAAATCTGTCTGCCTATTCTCAGCAGCTGGCATCTTTCTTCAAGACTTGGCAGTCCTACCATCTATACTCTGAATTAAGAGCCAAATATTCTGAATTCTGCTAGGAAAGTAGATCAGGAATATTAATTCCCTA
Source organism: Notamacropus eugenii (assembly GCF_028372415.1). Lineage (NCBI taxonomy): Eukaryota > Metazoa > Chordata > Mammalia > Diprotodontia > Macropodidae > Notamacropus > Notamacropus eugenii. Next base: position 52,116,524 of record NC_092875.1, on the reverse strand, counting down.
TAAATTCCTGGATAGGGTTGATGTTGGTTTGTGGGATAGAGAGATAGGACATAACAGTAAGATTTGTGAAACACTTTCCAACGTAGTTTCTGTGACTGTTGGCTTATACAGAAAGAGTCAATTCCAGATGGGACTAAAACTCTTCTGGATGACAGGATGCTCTTAGTATGTAGAGGACATAAGACATCCAGAAGACCTTTCCTTTCTTTACTACCCTATCTCAGTAGAAATGAGACCATCCTAATCATGGAATGGGCTTTGGAGGACTTTAGTATCCTAGGAAAACTAAAGGATATTATTGTTTATTACAACTTTGTGACTGTATTTCAAAATTAGCCAGACAGCAGTGCCCTAGGTATACTTTATCTATGTAAAGGGACCATAAACCTCTACTAACTGAGCTGCATGTGTGTATTTTGGAACTCTTGATTTCCTGCAAAGTAAACCTGTTGTTGGTCACATACTGGGCTAATCTGCCTCTACCAGTACTTTATCTGCTTTCTCCTTGGGTCAGAAGTGGTGGAACTCTTACAGGTGGGTGGCAGCTGTGCTTTCCAGGAGTGACACAGAAAGATGAAGGAAACTAGCTGGCTTTTCAAAATATTCCCAGGCTATAATCTAATATTCATCTTGAGTAAAGGTCGGTTAATGTGCCCAGTATAGGTAATATTTTTCTGTCTATGTTGAGGTTTTTTTAGATTCAAATACTGTGATTTCATCAGGAACTCCTTTTATATAGAAACTGCCTCCACTGATGCAAGCCAGAAACTTAAATCACTTGGGGATGCTGGGAAGTTACATGTCTTTCCCATGGCCACACAGCTAGTATATATCAGAGGCAAGAATTAAACCCAGATATGCCTGCCTCCAAGCTTGGCTATGTCTTCACTCACCACACTATCTCTTTGAAAGATTCACAGAAGTCTAGAATGTGAGAGTTGTCAGGGATTTTTCTAGTCCAACTCCCCCATTTTCAAGTGAGTTGTTTAGTAGCATTTGTAAGAACTGCCACTCCCCTCCCCCCAACAATTCCACTGGATTGGTTAACTCAATTCAGTTCGTCAAACATTTATTAAACACCTACTATGTACAAGACAAACAAAAGTGACACATAGTGCCTGTTCTGCAGGAGTTCATATACTAGGGGATACAACATGTACACAAGTAAATGCAAGATAATTAGACGAGGGGCTGGAGGGGCAGGTTATTCACACTGTCAGCTAGGGTGATGAGGCAAGTAACCTGCTCCTTCAATCTCAAGATTCTCTATATAAGCACATAAAGTGCTTCCTGTGTGAACTTGGACTTGGAGGGAAACCTTTGTCTTTCCTAGGAGAGATTCCCTTAGCACTTACCCTCTTTTAGGAATACTTTAACACCCTATTATTTACCAAGGCCCTACCCTTGTTTTCTAGCCCTATAGCAACCATATGGCTATTAGTTGGAATTTTCCTCTAAAATATATTCATGCTACTTATATGGAGAAAGCTTGCAGGACCCTGCACCTAGCCTTATCTTTACTTTGGAAAAATTAAGAAGTAGCTGAGGACTCTATACCTTGGTTCGATTTTCTTACAACCCAACAGTTGACATTGCCACTTTCACCAAAACAAGACTAGTTTAACACCAATCTTCCCCTATTTTAGCTTTCTCTCTTTCTTTCTCTTTGCTGAATGTAAAAATCTTCACTTGGTTTCAAAACAATTAACTGTGCAGATATAGAATGAAGAGGAAAAGGTGGCTAGACAAGTTTATTGAAAAAGAATTGGCGGTTCTGGTGTATTGCAAGCTCAATATCAGTCAACAGTGTGAAGCAAAAACGCGATTTATCCTAAGCTTAAGAGAAGGATAATGTCCAGAAGAAGGCTATCATTTTGCTGTACTTTGTTCTGTTCATTTTTAGAAAAGATTCTACTATTAAGCTGGAGCAGATCCAAGGAAAGAAAAGGAGACTAGAGACTGTGCTTCAAGGATCAATGGGAGGAAATTTAGGAATTTTTTAGCATGGAAGAGAAAAGCATTACAGTGGGACAGGATAACTGTCTTCAAGAATTTAAAGGACTATCCTATGGAAGAAGGATTAGGGACTAATACCCTGGTACTAGGAGTAACAGGTAGAAGTTGCAGAAGGGCAGATTTAGTCTCAATGAAAGGAAAAACTTCATCATATTTAATACACTTCAAAAGTAAAATGCACTTCTTTAGGAGCTATTGGGTTCCCTCTCACTTGAAGTCTTTAAGCCAAGATTACATGATGTCTTCTTAGGGAAATTATAGAGTTCAGGTCCAGGTTGGAATAGTTGGTCATTGTTTCCCTTCCACTCTTGAGATGCTTATGTAATTCTTTATCAGAATTCCCTCTTTGGGTCTGAGAGTGAAAGAACCCTGTACTTCATGACCTCCCTTTCTTGTTCCCTAGGTTTCATTCCGATACCATTGCCAGTTATATTCAGAGTGGAGAAGGACTAATCAAAAAGTCCGCTTAATGATTCTGGACTCTGAAAGCTGCAAGACGGCCCAGCATTCATTGCTATCAGCCATGCTCCTCAGGAAAACAGCAGAAGAAACTACTGTGTGAGTGCCCTGGAGCTGGTAGCCATTGGGAGAGAGGGGTCAATGCTGACCCACCATAATCCAGAGAGAAGTCCAACCAACAGAGGAGTCCAAGGAATCAACTGGCTTATTGGGTTTACGGAGGAAGAAAGAAAGCTGACCATTCTGTCGGCTGGCTCAGGATCTTGAGAATATAGTTTGGAAGGCTCAGCTTTTCAAGGAAGGACACAACTAGCTCCTTCACCCAAATCTGGGTTGACTTTGTTACAATATACACTAAGTGGAGTATATTCTATATATGTACATATTTTTAAAATTTCCTTGCATAAAACTTCTGTATATTATGTTGACAGATTTGGTTTTAAGCTTCAGTACTGAAGCTGGCAGCTTGATCTCATCTGAGGTTAATTACATGCCCTGTTCTGGAGTCACTCAAAGACAATTCATGTTTCACATTGTCCTTGCCCTAGGAGGAATGTACTAAGATCTTGGGAGGCTATCTTCATATCTGCACTTTCTTTTATGGTGTCATACTTTATAAAAGTTTCTGTGTTTTAAAGATCACCCTGAAGGAATAAAATGAACATAATGGACTTACCTGATTGGTTCTGAAGGTGCCCTTAAACTCAAGTGCTTAAACCAAGATTTTTGTATTGAGTATATCTAATCCCATTTCAGGGGAGAAGGCTGGGAATTTAGGGCTAAATAAAGTGTATAAAACTTGATTCATTACATTGACACATTACAAATACTTTAAAATGTAGTTAGTTCCATGATATGTAGCATAAAGAGCAGCATAGGAGAGAGCAGAAAGACGTAGTAATTACAGTAGGCCACACTGTTCCATCAAAAGCCTGTCATAAAGATGAAGCTCATTTCCTTTTTTTTTTTTGGCCGTATTACTATTTATTTTCATAGATCAGGAGAATTGTATATTTATAGTTTACCTAGATTTTAGCGGAGCCTTTAATGGTCTCTTGAGATTCTTACAAAAAAAATGAGATGTGGGCTAGATGGTAGTATAGTTAGGTAGACTCAACTGGATGCATTGCAGAATTCAGGGACTCATTATGAATGATTTGATATCAACTGGGAAGGTTCCTAGGGGAGAGTCCTAAGGCTCAATGGTTTACTCTAGTGTTGTTAATATCTTTATCAGTGACTTGTGTAAAGATATAGAATACAATGCTCATCAGATTTACAGATGAAACAAAGCTGAGAGGGATAGTTAACATGGTTGATAGCCTCAAGATCCAGACTTTGATAGGGAAGCATATTGGGCTGAATCAGATACTTAATCGTGACAGATGTCAAGTCTTACATTTGAGTTCAAAAAATTAACTTCACAAGCTAGACAGGGGTTTGAGGTGGGGGAAGGATAAGGAGGTTTTAATGGACTGCTAGCTCAATATTAGTTAGCAGGATGACATGACAGCCAAAATAGCTAATGCAATTAATCTCAGGCTTCATGGAGAGAGGCACAGTGCCCAGAACTGGAGAAGTGCTATTCTCTCTCATCTGCTCTGGCAGACAACCTCTGTAGTACAGTTATCTGCGTTGGGCACCGTATGTCAGTAGAGACATTTGCAAGCTGGAAAGAGTCCAGAGGAAAACAAACAAAATGCTAACAGGCCTCAATCCTATTCATATAAGGGTAAAAAGAAATAGTGATAATAACATTTATATGGTGCTTGTGGTTGTTCATTTGAGTCCAACTCTCCGTGGGGTTTTCTTGGCCAAGATACAGGAATGGTTTGCCATTTCCTTCTCCAGTGGATTAAGGCAAACAGAGGTTAAGTGACCTGGGCAGGGTCACACAAGCTAGTGAATGTCTAAAACGAAATGTGAACTGAGGACTTCCTGATTCCAGGCCCAGTGCTCTATCCACTGTACCACTCAGCTGCCCTAAGTGGGTCATGTTGAGCCTAGAGGTGACTTAGAGGACAAACTTAGGCTCGATAAAAGGAGAAACTGGAAAATTAGATCTATCCGAAAGTGTAGTTTGCCTCAGGTTGTGGATTCCCCTTCAAGCAGAAGTCTGGTAACTACTGGTTGGATATGCTGTGGAGGAAATTTTTTCCTCCCAGTAACAGAAGGCTTATGAGGTTCCTTTATGTCTCATGAAAAATGAGGAAACTCCAGATTACCTTCCTGAGGAATACTTCAGTGTAGAGTCAACTAATGTGTGCTAAGAATGGCTGGTCCAAAGGCAAGCATGGAATCTCAGAGTAAAGCCTGATGTTAAGGGGTCAAGAAACCTGAGTGGGTCCTGGTCTATCTGTCTCCTTTATCTCTTCCAAAACAGTCACCAAGAAAGACTATCAAATTATTTTGTTAACATCAAGGTAACGTCTATGTGGCCTGTGTTCAAATCCTCTCTCCTCTCTGGGACTGTTTCCTCCTCTATAAGATGTGTTCCAATTCTGACCTTCTCTAACTACAAGTCTAGCCATTCAGTTCTAGCCCAGGTGCCCAGCTAATCTGCTATTAGATCTTTACATCCTCATCATAACTTAAAAGAATTAGACTTGATTTCTTCTAAAGGGAGATATTAGACTCTAAAATAAAGTATCTGAGCATTTTCTAGTCCAACAGAAGCCCATTTGGAGCTCCAGGTCCTATTTTGGAGAATAGGCAGAGAGGTGAGACCACTTTGTTGACTAACATCCTATCCTTTCTTTCATGGTTAAATTTCTTACGAAAGTCATCTACAATCAATGCCTCCATTTCCTCTCTTGCTTTCTTGTAAACGCTCTTAATCTGGTTTTCTATCTTCATTCAACAGAAACACCACCCTTCAAAGTTACTAATGATTTTATTTTTTTAGTTTTTTTTTAAAAAGTTTTTATTTTTAGTTTTAAACATTCATTTCCACAACACTTTGAGTTCCAAATTTTCTCCCCATCTCTCCCCTTCCCCCACCCCAAAACACCTTGCATTCTGATTACCCCTTTCCTCAATATGCCCTCCCTTCTATCACACACCTCCCTTCCCTTATCCCCTTCTTCTCTCTTTTCTTGTAGGGCAAGATAGGTTTCTATACCTCATTACCTGTATTTCTCATTTCCTAGTTGTAGGCAAAAACATTTCTCAACATTCATTCCTAATACTGTGAATTCCAACTTCTCTCTCTTCCTCCTTCCCCATCCCCACTGAGAAAGCAAGCAATTCAATATAGACTGTATATGTGTAGTTTTGCAAAAGACTTCCATAATAGTCATGTTATGTAAGACTAACTATATTTCCCTCCATCCTATCCTGCCCCCCCTTTTTCTATTCTCTTTTGACCTTGTCCCTCCCCAAAAGTGTTTACTTCTGATTACTCGCTTCTCCCATTTGCCTTCCCTTCTATCATCCCCATCCCATTTGTCCCCTTCTCTCCTACCCTTCTGTAGTGCAAGATATACTTTCATACCAAACTGAGTGAGCATGTCATTCCCTCAAGCCAAATGTGAAGACAGTAAGCTTCCCTTTTTCCCTGTCACATCTTCCCTTTTCTCCTCCACTGAAGAAGCTTTTTCTTGCCTCCTTGATGGGTGATAATTTACTCCATTCCATTTCTCCCTTTCTCCTGCCAATATAGTTCTCTCTCACCCCTCAATTTTATTTTTTTAAGTATCATCCCTTCTTATTCAACTCACCGTGTTCTCTGTCTATACGTGTGTGTGTAAAAATCCCTCCAATTACCCAAATACTGAGAAAAGTCTCAAGAGTTACAAATATTATCTTTCCATGTAAGAATGTAAACAGTTCAACTTTAGTAAGTCCCTTATGATTTCTCTTTCCTGTCCCTTTTCATGCTTCTCTTGATTATTGTGTTTGAAAGTCAGATTTTCTATTTTGTTCTAGTCTTTCCATCAAGAATGCTTGAAAGTTCTCTGTTGCATTGAATGACCATTTTTTCCCCCTGAAGTATTATACTTAGTTTTGCTGAGTAGGTGATTCTTGGTTTTAATCCCAGTTCCTTTGACTTCTGGAATACCATATTCCAAGCCCTGTGATCCCTTAATGTAGAAGCTGCCAGATCCTGTGTTATCCTGATTGTATTTTCACAGTACTCAAACTGTTTCTTTCTGGCTGCTTGTAATATTTTTTCCTTGATCTGGGAAATCTGGAATTTGACTATTATATTCCTAAGAGTTGCTCTTTCGGATCTCTTTCAAGAGGTGATCTGTGGATTCTTTCAATATTTATTTTGCCCTCTGGTTATAGAATATCAGGGCAGTATTCCTTGATGATTTCATGAAAGATGATGTCTAGGCTCTGTTTTTGATCATGGCTCTCAGGTAAGTCCTATGATTTTAAAATTGTCTCTCCTGGATCTATTTTTCAGGCCAGTTGTTTTTCCAATGAGGTATTTCACATTATCTTCCATTTTTTCATTCTTTTGGTTTTGTTTTGTGATTTCTTTGTTTCTCATAAAATCATTAGCTTCCATATGTTCCATTCTAATTTTGAAAGAACTATTTTCCTCAGTGAGCTTTTGAACTTCCTTTTCCATCTGGCTAATTCTGCTTTTTAAAGCATTCTTCTCATTGGCTTTTTGGGCCTCTTTTGCCAATTGAGTTAGCCTATTTTTAAAGGTGTTATTTTCTTCAGCATTTTTTTAGGTCTCCTTTAGCAAGGTGTTGACTCCCTTTTCATGATTTTCTTGCATCTCTCTCATTTCTCTTCCCAATTTTTCCTCCACCTCTCTTACTTAATTTTTGAGCTCTTCCATGGCCTTAGACCATTGTATATTTATTTTGGAGCTTTTGAATGCAGAAGCCTTGACTTACTCTGATCTTATGCTTTGTTCTTCCTCATCTGAAAGGATGGAAGAAAATACCTGCTCACCAAGAAAGTAACTTTCTATAGTCTTATTTTTTCTCCCGTTTTTAGACATTTTTCCACCCAGTTACTTGACTTTTGAGACCTTTATCGAGAGGAGGGTATATTCTGGGGAGCTGTTAAGTTCTCAGTTCCTCCAAGGTGGCACAATGAAGGGAGAGGTGTTTACTCCTCTCCTGACCTGCACACTGGTTTGGGAGCAACCAAAAACTTTTCTGCCCAGAATGCGCAATTGAATTCCCTCACCACAACTGCCTCCAGCTCCACACTAGTGCTCCTCTTCACCCCTGGGTGGAACTCAGGGCTGAGAATCAGACCAGTGGCTCAATACCCCCAGGGGCTTTAGGCAGAGGTCTCCCAGGGCTACCACTCAGGGCTGAGATTCCATCAGCCCTTCAATTCCCCTAGGGGCTCTAGGTGGAGGGCTCTGAAAATGGCAGCTGCCTGCTGCAGAGCCTTCTGCTGGAGGTCCAGACTTGCTCCCTTCTCCTGGGTGAAGGAGCCCTCCCATTGACCTTTGTAGCTATCTGTGGAGTTTGTGGGTTGAGGAATCTGGGAACTGCTGCAGGTGGTGCCCTGAATCCTGTTCTGGGTCCTGTCCCTGCTGTTCCATGCTGGTCCGCACTCTGCATGCTGGTGTCTAGTGATTTTAACATCCCAATCTAATGGCCAGTTCTCACTCCTCATCCTTCTTGAACTCTTTCACCTTTGACTGTCAATCAGTTTTCTAGATATTCTCTCCTCTAGATTTTTTTTTTTGCAATACTATTTTCTTCCAGATCTCCTACTTGAATATTTCTTCTAATTTCCAAGTCATACCCACTAACTGCAGGTATCCCCCAAGGCCTTGCCCTGGGCTCTTTTCTCTTTTCCCTTTATGGTACCTCATTTGTTGAGCACACCAGCTCCCATGAGTTCAATTATTATCTCTATGCAAATGATTCCCAGATGTATCTATCCAGCACTCATCTCTCTCTTGTGCTCCAATCTCCCATCACCAACTGTCTCTTGGACATCTCACATCTTAAACGCAACATGCTTAAACCAGAATGTGTTGTCTGCTTTCAGATCCTCCCTAGTCACGCTTTTACTGTCACTGCGGAGGTCAGCATCACCCACTCGCTCAGACTTGCAACTTCCCCACAGGCACATCCAGTTTGTTGCCCTGTCACAGTCCCGTCCTCACATCTCCCATCAGGCAGGCCTCTGGCACCTTCCGCTTTAAGAGGCTGGTCTCCCTGCCTCAGTTCTCGCCCTCCTCCCGCCCCTCCTCCACTCAGCCGCCCGGTGATTCCTAAAGCACGGACTCTCCCAGAACACCTTACACACTTCAGACAGGTGGTGCGGAAGGCTCCCAGCCTTTGGGGGTGAGAATGAGGCCTTGGGGCAAACGACTTCAACTCTCTGAGCCATAGACGCCTCATCTGTAAAGCGAGAGTTTTGGATCAGATGACCTTTAAGGTCACAGAAGTGACCTTAAGTGGCCTGAAATCCAGGATCCCACGAACACAACAGAGAACGTGAAAGCAACCAAAGACGCGACTCACCCGGGGCTCTACGCCTGCGCAGAAGTGGGGCGGGGCAAGACGAAGGCTATAAGGAAGGGTAGAAGGCGGGGCCTCGCTCAAGCGTTATTGGACCTCTTCGGTGTCACGTGGCTGCGCAAGCGCAGTACCTTCCTGCCCGCTTTCTCACACAAAGCCCAGAAGCGGAGAAAATGGCGGCAGGGGTGGAAGCGGCTGTGGAGGTGGCGGCGACTGAATCCAAAATGGAGGAAGAGAGCGGTGCGCCTGGCATAGTAAGCGGGAACGGGACTCCGACCCCCAAAAGGTAAGGCTTTTCCGTCCTTCTCGGGCCCGGGGCTTCTTGGAGAGGCGCCTGGGATCCACGGGGCCTGTGCCTCCTCGCCTTCCCCGCGGCCCCGGCTCCGTTAGCTGGGCTGCCTCTCTACTCCACGCGAGGCCTCCGGTCCCGATCCCGCCTCACCCTCCTCCCACTCCGCGAGGCCGCAGCCTCCAGCGGGCCCTGGCATCCCTCTCGCTCCGCGCGGGCCCGTCCTCCCTTGTACACCGCCCCCCCCCCAGCCTCGATTTGATTTCTTGTCCCTCTTCCTACAAGCGCCCCGTGCCCCTCCCCCAACGCGACCCACGCGGCCCCATTCCTCCTCCCCCCATACGCGGTCTCGATCCCCGCGTATCCTCATCCTCCCCCCACGGGTCCCTGACCCTCCTCCCCACGAGGCCTCATCTTCCACGCGCGGCCTCGTCCACCCTCCCCACGAAGCCCCCTTCTCCCTCGGTGCATATTCTCCGCTCCCCCTACCTCCTCGCGGGGCTCCGATGCCCGTCCCCGTGAGAGCACCCCCTCCCCCCGCGCAGTCCCGCTCTCCCCCGCGCCCTTTTCCTCTGCCTGGCTCCGCCCCTCCCCTCTGCGACACCCCCCTCCCGAGTCTCCTCCTCTCGACTTCCCCGCGTGGCGTCTGGCCGGGCTGCTTTTCCCCTCTTGCGAGTGAGGACGCGGAGTGGCCTTTGTGCTCCGACCCCCGCGCCGGGCTCCCCGGGGGAAGGTCGAGCGACCGACAGGCGCGCTCCTGGTTCGAGCTGCCCTGGGCTCTGCCGCCCGGGGGGACTGCCCTCCGCATGTTCTCCCCGCCCTCCGGCCCGGCCGTCGTGCCGGGTTTGGGTTCGATTACGGTGCTGCTTAATTCCCTTAATACTTGTGTGACTTGAGGCCGTTCGCTCTCTGGGCGAGGGAGGGAGTTGGACAAGATAATCTCAGAACTCCTTCCGGTCCTCCCTTGCCCCGCGCTCTTATCCACGTTTCAAGCCTGTTCTCCTCTTAACCTTTTTTCCTGGGACCCCCAGCCAGTTGGGGGAGGGGAGTAGGGCGCTGTTTACCTTGATCTTCAAAAAGCCTTGGTGCATTAGATGACCTAATTGCTGTGTATTTTCCCTGAGTTGCTAAACTGCGTTTTAAATCCTGACCATAATCTGATGGTAGCTTGAAAGCTTAAAGGCTGGCCTATTTCTCCTGGGACTTTTTTTAAAGTTTTTTTTTTATAAGAGGAATTAATGAAGTCTTTAAACATTCATAATGGATTACAGTACAATAATCCATTACAGTTCTTAAGTTCTTTTTCCAGCCTTTGAAGAAGGGAGGTAGGAGAGTTATTTCTTTTATAAAGACCCTGGAAGCAGATTAAGGGCACTTGAGGAAATAGAACTATATTCACTATTATATACCACTCCTGTTGTGGAGTGGTATAGTGAAAGAGCACTTGGATTTGAATTTTGGCCTTGCTACTCTATCCCTAATTTTGCCTTTCTTGTTTAATATAAACTTCAACATCAACATTTTTGTATTTAAAGAAGAGCAGAAAAGCAATCATATATGAAACCGTGAATCTATTACGTGCAGCTTAAGGTTTTTTTAGATAATAATTAAACCTAATATGGTAGGACCGACATGGCCCTTTTTGTCTCTTTTCTCTTTCTGAAATTCTGCTCTCTTCTGTACAACTTCTGAGAATAATTGTCTTTCTGAAATTAGGCATTTTTTAGTGTTTCAGTTAGAAACTAGAGATTATACTAAATTTTGAAATGAATCATTTTTTTAATGGGATAATAGATAAGCTAGTTTTTGATCTAGTTTTGTTTAAGCAGGCAGTATGTGATTATATTTTAAAGGAGTTGTGAAGGGGATGTGTATGATTTAACTTGGCAACAAGTATTGAGTGTTAGTAACAAAATGAGCTAAGGCCAATGTATGGTCTTATTTATATATATATATATATATATATATATATATATATATATATATATATATATATATATATATACCCTCAAAAGATATTTTCATATACTAATTATAGTACATGCAAACTATAGCCCTGACTAGTTGAAATTTAATCTAAAATAGGTAATTATTTTGCAAGAAACATTTTAAGAAAATATCCAATCTAATATCCACTCTGACAACAGTTGTCTTTTTAAAAGATTTTCTACATTGTGACATTTGTATTGTGTTTTGGGACATTTGAATTTGTGTTCACAGTACAGGATTTTTAGAACTAGAAAAAAGTTGGAACCTTTTTTTTTCTTTTTTTAGGTAAAGAAACTTTAAGACCCAGAAATGTTAGGTGAAGGTTTTGGTTAGATCATAAGCAAATTGCCTTTCCTATCACCTGTTGGTTGTTAATGGTGTTGCTGAACCTGCAGGAATTCTGTGTCTTGAGTTTACTATCCATATGATATAGTGTTCACCCCAAACCAGAAAACCAGGACTTGTAAGTGACTAGAATAAATGGTCAGGATACTTCACCAAAATGCCTTTAAATCATTTACCTATCTCTTTTAGCTGAAATCAGTTCCTTGTACTTTTCTGTAACAAAGAAGTGAATGGTATGGGAAGACACTTTGTTACATACTATGAAATACGTATCTAATTATTAGAGTAATTTTCAGAATTTAATTAGACACAGTATTTTTTTGTTCTTGTTGTTCAGTATACCAAGACTTTGAATATATCCCTGTGGTGTGTATGTGCTTGATGAGTTTGTTAGGCAATAGAAAGGTGATGGTCTATGGCCAAAGAGAGCCTTTAACCCCCACCCCTGTAGCCTGCATTTGACTTTGAAAAGTTTTGCTCAGTTATGAGTCTGGGAAGGATTAAGGGTCCAAACCCTCAGTTTCACTTTTCCTTGAATCCCAGCCTAGTTCTGTAACCTTTAGCTGTACTTTGTGGTCAGAGGGGAGGAAAAGATAAACATATTCTGTTTTCTGCCTGGTCTGTCTACGTTAACAGGTCCTTTAATACTGCTTCTGAATGAATGGAGAATTCTGTGAGACAAGCTTAATCTCTCTTAACATTATAGCTGATTTCTTTTATGTACTGATAGTAAGTACCTGTAGTATGTACCTGTACCGAGGAAGAAAAGTCTTTGTGTTGAATGACTAAAAATACATAAAGTAAGTTCAAACTATTTGTCTTGTATAGGATGGTGTCCTAATGAAGCCAGAATTATATGGGCCTAGTAACTAAGGAACAATAACTAGTCCATGTTCATAAGCCTCTTATTCTAAGCTAGCTGTTTCGTAAACGAATGCCATGGGCTATAGGGAGATGTGTGCAAAGCCATGGATGATGCTCAGTGTGATCTGCATATGGTGGAGGCAGCAGCAGTATCTTTGAAGTCCAAGAAAGAACGATCAAATTTCTCGAATTTTGTGTGTGACAAAAGAAATGTTTGGATTTTGTTGTTTCTAAAATGTATATATAGTAAGAAATTTGTTTTTCTTTTTTAAATTTCGGTTTTTTTCCTGGGTGTTAAATATAAGCGCTTTAGATCCTTCACACAGTGAACAAAGTACACGATGAAAAAATAAGTAAACAAATAGCTTGGAAACAAAATATATTTGAGGGGAAGGAGAAAATCATATGCTATATATTAAAGGTATGTCATAAGTAGCCTCCACTCTTTCTACCCATGCGATTGTTTCTCTACAGTCCTATCCAGTGGTGTTCAATTACTGTAGTTTTTCACCTTGGTTTCCCCAGCTAGAAAGTAGATGGGAGGGAAGGGGGAGTGTTGTGGTTTCTTAGGTCAGGGTTAGTAGAAAGGTTTCAGTTTTGTGTGCTTATAGAACCATAGTTTGACATTAGATGATTCTACCAGATCAAAAATTAGTAGTCTTCTTTAATAGTATAATTGCTTTAAGTAAAAATGTGAAGATGTTCATTTATGCCGTACACTTACAGGTGTATTTTTTCTTTCTAATATAGTGAAGGTGAACGATCAAGTCAGAATGAGAAGAGGAAGGAGAAAAATGTGAAAAGAGGAGGGAATCGATTTGAACCCTATGCCAACCCTACTAAAAGATACAGAGCCTTCATTACAAATATACCATTTGATGTGAAATGGCAGTCGCTTAAAGACCTGGTCAAAGAAAAAGGTAATGGTATTGGTGTTGAGTAGGGTAAAAGGTTGGTCTGTCATCTTTCCTTATGGCTATTTCCTTGGCTATAATTTAATCTTTTTGTCAGTCGAGGCTGTTTGGGGTAGATAAAGTGGTTTTTTTTTGTCTAGGTTTTAAAGTAAAGCCCTTTTTGGTTTTTTGTGGTCATGCAACTGCGTGTCAAAGAGAATAGTTTGTGTGGTCACTTGGCCTACAAATGATACTATTGGCTAAATATGGATTATAGGGCTTCGATTAAGTTTGAAAGGAGCCTTTTTGTCTTAGGGAATATTTTTTGAATTATCTACATTAGTGAGAGTTTTTGAAGCCTTTAATGCAGTTGGGCAAGGTAGTTTGCTGATTCTGGTACAAGTGGATGTCTGTCCTGGGATCTAAATTCAGTAGCTTGACTTGTTCTTGGTCTAAATTGAAAAACATTCCATAGCCATTTTTATGTAAAATGCAGAGTAGAATGGAGACTTGATGGCTTAAAATAGGCATCTGTTTGAAATTTAGTGCCTCCAGATGATCAATGGTTGTGGCCCTGGTAACAACTTTTAAAGTTAAGTTTATTCTCCTCTCTAGAACAGGGGGTAAGCAGCCTAAACAGCACTGTTGCCATGCAGCATCTGAGACCTTTCTTGATGGTGTTTGGTTTTTAATCCATTTTCCACCTCCATCTAACATGTTCACTTTCTCTACCTCCCGTCCTAGGTTCTCCTTTCCCTACCTTTCGTTTTCCTCTGTTTTCTTATTCCTGTTACTTTTTATAGAAATTGTTTAGCCTCACTGATAGCACTCAGATAAAAGGTTGCTTGGGTCCTGTTCTAGAATAAAGTGTTGGTAGAGGGTGGGAAAAACAAATTTTGTGCATTACTTTGAACTTTCCCTTCCTAGAGACAAATTAGTCAAGTTACAGGTAAAGGGTTTTCTTGAAGGATTACAGGGTATTGGGTTGGGGGTGCGGTGGGAAGGGACATTCATATTGAAAATAAATATGTGAGCTTGATTTTCAAACCAGTAATAAGTAATAGTTTAAATTACATGAATTGATGTTGCTTTGGCTGGCCATTTTGGTCTGGTTAGGGTTCATCACTTTTAGTTTTGCAGTTATGAATGATCCACAGAGAGTACTTCACCATAACTGAATTTCACCATGATATGCAAGAAATATTAGTAGGCAATATGAATATCTTTATATAGTTTTTTCCTAAGAACTATAAATGCCGTTCCAAGTATTATGTGGTTTCTCTCCAGATAACATGGATGGAAAAATGTTGGGTGTGAGATTTGTTTTCCTGCCTTGATCAGCCAAATCATTCCTGCCATGCTCCTAGGGCAACAGTGAAATTTTATTCATTTTGTCTGAAGGACTTGTCATGTTACATCCCAGATGCATTGTTCTTGGTTTTTGGGACTGCTGCTTCCACACTGTTTAGAATTGCTGTACAGTACAGTTGGGTCTTATTCTAACTAGTCTTTGGAATCACTCCCAAAATTGTGATCTTGTGATTTGTTTGAACCACTGAATTGATATTTCTTTTGATACATAAGGTATAGTAGTTCCAAGAACCAGGAATGTAGCTTTGAAAATGTAATTGTTAGAACTCTGTAAGAGATTACAGGCCCAATTTTTCATTTTTTAGGAGTGTGTGAACCAGTTTTGGGACATAATGGAGAAAGTAGGTGACATTTTGACTGCTTTACCATTCAGCAATTAAGTTTGGAAGATCTAAAGCTAGTAGTAACAGTGAAGTTTCTGGATGTAGAAGCAGTTCACCTCAATTTGCCATTTTGCACTGGATATATCAAGTATGGAGACGGCATGGTGGTTTACTCAGATTTCTCCAAACTGGTTCTCATAGTCCCTTGGTGCATTGCTTTGAATGCCCGGTTCAGTCATTTTGTGTATTTTTTTGGTGGTGAAATTTAGAATTACAGGTGTGCAGTAAATCAATATTTTTAATGAACTGTAAAATGTTCTTGTTTAGAGCTCCCCTGTATTGGTTAATGAATTTGCTGTTGAACTAAATCATTGTCAGCAGTATTGGACTTTTGGTAAAGGGGTGTTCATAAGAAAGAGAATGAAAGTTTTGGTTGTTTTTTTTTTTTAATTGTATACCTAGTTTCAGTGTGTGAAGTCTAAAAGAATTTGACTACAAAAATAACCATTTTTTACCATGTTTACCTACCAAATAACTCTTTAAAAGATAAACTGTTCTGTTGAAATGTCTAGGAACCCTTTTTTCTTTCCACATCTTAGCATCCCAAAAGTTATTTTTCAGTGATAACGTAGATTTTTTTTCACAGAAATACTTTGCACTTGTTACCGATGTTTTGCTTTATGAACATTAGCTTTTGCTCAGTATAGAAATACAGATAATGCATTAATTTAAAAGCATTAGAAAAGATTTAGCACATGAAAGTTTTGCCTAGTAACAAAGGAGGTTTGGTTTATACAAGACAAAACACAATTCAGTAGTGTTTAGAGTGTTGGCCCTGGTGAGGGTCAGCTACTACTTTTAGTAACACAACTAATGGAATCAAAACCAGAATTACAGGCATTCTTCACTTGAAAATATGAAATAATTTCTTACCAGATAATAGGTCATTATTAGCATTGTGTTTTATGGTTGCAAAGCATTTTTTAGGTAGATTGTATCATGTGATTACCACACACAGGAGATAGGTCAGAGATAGGACATAAAATATCCCCATTTTGTAATTGAGGAAACAGACATGGAAGTAGGACCCTAAACTGAAGTCTTTGGACTGGTATACTACCTACTGTTGAATAGGGATGGGTTCTTTTTTTCAAGAATGATCTCATATTAAGGCTACACTGCTTTAATATCCTCCTTGTCACACATATGTGTGTCTTTCTCCCTTGACCCAATTTTAACTTTCTTCCCATAAATCTACCACCTGTTCATTATATTGAGCTAACCTGTAAGACAAATAATTGTGCCTTAGCGTTTTTCTTGAGCATGTCCTCTTAGAGTTCGTAAACAAACCATATGTTAGATAAACTAGACCATTATTCTTTGTAGTTTTGACCGATTGGTGAAGATGGAGTATTAATTTAGCTTTGTTGACCTTCTTAAAAAATTAAACATTTAAATGTGAAAATAGTATAGCTAACTTTCTTAACCTAAATGAACCTAGTAGTACTATGAATCAATTCTCCTTTTTTACTCAAACTACTTGCCCACCATACACACATTGTATGGTTTTGATCTTATTTCTCTAGTTTTTTAGGTCTTTGAGTCCTTGATGGTTCTCATGGCTTAAGTAATCAAAATATTTTATTCCCAGTCTATTTTCTAAATGTTAGGTTGTTAGTTTATTTCTTTTAGTTATGTTAAAGTTTCTAGATTACTAATAGTAACATGATAAATTGTGAAATATTCTTATAAATTAGACTTTTGGAGAGTTGGGGCTTTATGTGGCTTTAGAAACTTTATCCATTAAAGAAAGATTTTTGGCAGACTTGAAACTATAGCTACCAGTAATCCTATATTGCTCAAAAAGGAAGTTTCATAGAGCAGTGCTCCCCACTGACAGACAGCTGGGAATTGGAGGAGGACTAATGGCCTTTTGGAAGGACTAAGAAACATTCTCCACTTTCCTTTACCAGTGCTCTTCTCTTTCCTAAGATTCCAAGATTTAAGAGTCTGATAAGGTTTAGCTACCTAAAACACCTATTTTGACTACCTGCCTGGCCTTACCCTCTCCTAGATGAGATTTTCATTCTTTCTTTGCTGCCATGCTGATTTTTGCTGGATGAAAAGGTGGGCAAGACAAAGAGTCCTAGTACCAGCAGCAAGGATATTGAGTGGAAAAGTTAAAAGAAAAAATTTGGCAAAAAACAATTTTAGAATTCCCTTAAAATTTCAAGAGTTGACCTAATTTTAACTACTTTTTCTTGAAATGTGCTGTAGGTCTTCTAAAATGTTTGAGTATTGGAACTGAGTAAAAAAGAGTATTAGATTATTTGAGCTAAAGGTGATCTGGGAAACTTTCCAATTTTAATAGCTAGCAGTTATAGAATGTTTTAAGGTTTGTATGAGAATGAGATTGTATAATCTCTATCCCTGGATGAAGAAAACCCATCTTTCAGCATCTAGCTCACTTGGACTATCTGGGGAATGGGGCAGATGGAGCAGAGGCAGGACTGTGGACCACCAGTAAGTACTTCATGGATCACAGTCAGAGGAAGAAAAGAAGGCAGGTCAGTAGTATTTATTCTCGATACCACTTATGGCAGTGACCAGTTTACTTCAGTAAGCAAAGATTTATTTATCAAAGTTCTTAATCTTCCCTTAATAAAGTTTGTGCAGTGTTCTAAATAAATTTCAAGTTGTTAACTGGCTGAAAACAGACACACATGCACATACCTTGGGCAGAGTCAGATTAGCAAAATGTTTTGATTTACATTAATTTATCTACACTGAAAGTTTATAGGGCAAATCTGACATAATCCCTTACTTAAACTCATCTACATATTTTTCCTTAATAAGACTCTAGCTTGCTGCTCAGTAGGAACTAGACTGGGCCCTATAATTGGGGTCCACTATTTGGAAAGGCCAGTTAATGCACATACACTCGTCTGTGAAGTTGATCATCAAAAGCCTGTGAGATGAGCCCAACATTATGTTGTTGACCGTTTGGGTCATTCTGAAGGGTAGGACTATCCCCACTTGGGATTTGGGGAAAAGGAAGCTTCTAGTTCAGTTTTCTACATCTTGTCAAATTGTCATGGGAAAATTTAGATTATTTTGTCACATATGTTGTGAATCCCCAGAAAAGGCATTCTAAAACCAGTTTTAAACCATGGCTGCTCTATATTGGGTGTGGATAATTGACTTTTGAGGTGAGAGGTATGTTCTGGGGGGTTTTAGGTTGATTTTAATTTAGTTTTTTTTTTTTTTAATGGTACAATTTTCCCTGTTGTCCATTAAAATCTCTAGTAGATTTTTATTATAATACTTAAACATGAACTCTCTTCAGTGACACTGTGTTGTCTACATTACATCCCTTCCTTCATCTCATTCCAGACCAAGAAAGAAAAGAGTAAGCATATTCCTTTTTAATCAGAGTTGGAAAACATTAATAGTTTTGTATATTTAAGATTCATACAGATAATAGTTCTAAGAGGCTGTCTCAGTTCTTCAGTTTGGATTAAATATTGCTTGTAGCAGCAAGATTCATTGACTCTACCAGTGAGAAAGTGGCTTTAGTTGTCTGTTTAATTTCTTATTTTTTTAAAAAAATGCATGATAAAGGAGGCCATCTTTGGGGTTTTTCAGAATCTTGTATTCAGGTTCTTTTTATTGCACACTTCAGTTTTCCTAGAATTGGCTTTTGCATAATACTTAAAACTGGATGCAACGTTTAACGTTAATTTATACCAATATTTAAGTAGCTTCTAGAACAATTTCAGCCCACGGGCAAAGTGGGGAAAGAAGAACGCCAAGGGTGCATTCGTACATTTATTAGGTGCTTGCTATCTACCAGGAACTATTCTGGGGAGAGGAGCACATTGGTGGTTTTTATCTGGAATTATTACCAAAGTCAGTTATTGAGTCTGTTCTTTCCACTTGAAAACATTTTTTAGTCAAAAGTTTTTGTGAATTTTTTAGCAGATTTTCTTTTTAAATTCATCTAAGTCATTTTAACTGCTATGCTAACGTACTCTTAAAAACAAAACAAAGACTATTAATTTGCTGAAGTCTAACCTAGCTTCAGGAAGCCCTCTTAAAGCAGAACCATCATCTCCATGTAGGGTAAATTAAATCCCAAAGTTTTGCCAGCCATTGTTTTGAAGATGTTGAATGAGAACTAAGATAGTCCAGCTCGTTTCCTGATTAAATCTCAAAATAATTAGAAGCCAAGGTAGAATTTTGTTGAATGAAAAGCTACATGAAATAAATAAGTATCCATTTCCATTTGTAATCTAGAGGAAAAGAGTGTTATAAAATATTTTTATGACCATGGAAGGAGGTAGTGGTTTGGATAGATTGGGCTTGACTTTTAGGTAGCAGTCACATCGTTCTATAAAATGTTTATGGTGAACATGGACACTGACTTTAACATGCACCAATATTTGAAATCTGGCAGTAAGTTATAGCTGACTTGAGTCAGACCTTGTGATTCTTTTTTTTAAAGGACATTGGTTAAATAGGTCATGTTCTTATAGTTAATAAACTTGGGGGTTCGTCTTAATTACAGTTTGACACAATATGTTATTAAAAGAGACAAGAGCTGTTGGTCCTCTAATGGCTGCTGCTGTTGAAATGAATGGCAATTGAAAAAAATTGGCCTCATTTAAGTGTTTTTGCTTTTATTTCAGGTGGTAAATTACAGGCCATTTTAATTTAATAATTCTTAGGCTTTGGCTAGGCCTGTTTTATTTATGCTTTGGCATTCTTCAGTTTGTACTATACATAAATCAGTGCATATTTGCAAAAAGTTATTATCACAAGGTTCATTCATTTCTTGAAAATTCTTTATCCTCTAGATATCTCTCCCTTTGCTTTTGGCACACAGTATTGCCAGTTGAGCTTTTCTGGGAGACTTTAGGTAGGATAAAATACCCTGACTCATTTGCTTATCTTGACCATAAGCACTTTACAGCAGTTACTTGATATTATTGACTGTATGCTGGAAAGCAAAACATTCTTCTTTCTCCTAAGAAAATACTAGTGTTTTTCCTTGACTTTTAAAATAATTTGCTTGTCAAAGTGTTTATCTTAATTATCCTTTGAAGAAACGATATGGAACTTGAATAGTTTGTACATAGCCTCCTCTAAACTTTTGTAGAAATGTTCAAAACCAAGCAAAGATAAACTTGGTCTTTTGACATTATTAAACGAATATTTTTTAAACTTTGGGGGGATACAAACCCTTGGCTTAGATATAGACTACCTGATTTTTTTTAACCAGATTTTAAAAATTATAGCTTCAATAAGCCATCTCCTTCAAACTCAGCAGCCATTTTGGTAGTTGTATTCTTGGTGGTAAACAATTTGGTTATGGTGGTCATGAATTGGCAATCCAAATCTCAAGGAAAACCTGCAAAATTAGCTTTTTGAAATGCTCTTGGGTTTTGGCCTCTGTAAAGATCAGAATTATATAAGGCTTTGTGCTGTAGATGTAAAGTGAGCATTAAATTTTGGTTTCTTCTTTCTGTCACCTGAAGGGAAGTGTTGAAAGCAGCAGGAGTAAATAAAATGCCTATCATAATCGTTGAAGAGAATCTAGATGCTGCTGTGGTTTTGTGGTTTTGTAGCAAACCAGTTGAACCCTATTTCCAGGATTAGTGCGGAGCCAAGATCTATGTACTCATTTGGATCTTCTGTTTAGTGTCATTCTAATATGTACTGTTCACCTGCCTTCTTTAAACAGCCATCAAAATGTGTTTTCCTCCCTTTCCCAAAAAGTTAATGTGCAGACATGTTTCCTATAGATTTGGATTGCCTCTAGTCATGAATGAGTATTCCAGACAGGAAATTGATATCATGGAAGGAAGTCTGTGGAAATTGCTTGTTTGTGGTGGGAGGAAAATCAAGGACATATTGTTAAACTAGTCTTACCTATCTTTACTGCACACCTGTAATGCCTAGCTTGGTGGTTTAGAGAATATGGAGTGTTTCTGGGCTTTCTTATAAGGCAGAGGCTCCATACAAGGTTGCTGATGATTGTTCTAAATTCCCATTGTTTTCTTGGCTTTTCTCCCTTGGTATATGTGTCGTCTGGAATCTGATTTGTAGTTGGTGAGGTAACATACGTGGAGCTCTTAATGGACGCTGAAGGAAAGTCAAGGGTAAGTGTTTGAGAGAATTTCTTCTGTGGATTTACTACATGACAAATGTAACTGTATGGTGGCGTGGAGTGGAATGAATTCAGGAAGGTAGCGAGTGCTATGTTACCAATAGGTAATCGACATTGCCATACTTTTGAAAGGGGGTGGGGAGGGTTTGCAAATGGGGGTCCCACTGCTCCAAATGATTGTCCAAAGAGTTTTTTGGCATTCTGTTTGGATGTTTAATTTGGGTAACGGGGGACCAATAGTAGCATCGTCTCTTTGTTAATAGAGGAGTTGGCTGTGTGTGAATTATGCATGGAACTCTGGCGGTGGCATATTAATGTAAAACGTGTGTTCTTGTTCTAGAAAATGTTATTTTTGGTTGTTTGCTGAATTTGTAAGTTGTGTGAAAAAACGTTTCTGAAAAGTTGCCCTTGTGCCAGTAAAGCATAAATCATATACTTAAAACTTGAAAGTTTAAAATTGGCAAATAGATATTAAACTATTTTCTGTTGAGTGTAATAGGATGGCTTAGAACAATCAATAGGACAAGCTTATTTAATGTATTGAAGGGATGGATTTAGGATGAGTAGGATAAGGAATTGATTGACTACAGAGGGGAGCAGATCTAAAGTTTGTGGAGTGTTCTTGGAGAACCTGAATTTAGGTCTGCTTATTACAACTTCAGAAACTACAAGGCAACCCTGGTAATGTGTAGAAGCTAGGATATCATGGAGTCCAGCTTTTAGTAAGGAAGGATAGGTAAGATACTTCTTCTGTCACCTTCCCCCTTAAAAGGGCTAATTTTTAAACTAATTTTGTGTGAACTTTATTTTTAGTTTGTTAAAAAAAAAGTTTTCTTTGAACTTACTTTCTTGTTTTTTTCTTTTTCTCTTTCCTTGCCCTTCTGGTTGGTCTGTGGCTGCTTCTAAAGGGATGTGCGTAAGTATTCTTTAATTACTCATTAGTGATTAGGTTTTCAAAGCTACAAGACATTCCATTCATATCTTTTTGATATTCTTTTTAGTGTTGTTGAATTCAAGATGGAAGAAAGCATGAAAAAAGCTGCTGAAGTTTTGAACAAGCATAGTCTGAGTGGAAGACCTCTGAAAGTCAAAGAAGTAAGATTTTTAGTACCTCTAAGATTAGTTTATGGAGTCTGAAAAGTGACGTTTTTATATGACACTTGACATTCATGAGGTGTCTAATTGGAAATATTCCTGCTCCATTTTCCTGTCCAGTGCCCCTTCTAAATGCCTCTAAAAGAAACTAGACTGCAAATTCACTGAAGAAAGCTCCAGTCCCTTGCATATTTTCAGCAAATTTGAGAATAGTCCTCTTTTCTATAATCCTGGTGCAATCTTACACAATAGTACCAGTGCTCCTTAGGGGACTAAACAAACCCTAAATTGGTCACTAGGCACATTCAAATAAGATTGTGTGAATCTCTGAGCAGGGAACTGATTTAGTAATACTAAGAGCCTGCATATGGTTGGCATCATTTTGCTATCCTCTCTTGAGTTTTACTCTCTTTGTCTTCAGTTTTGTATCATTTTGCCTTTTTTTCTGGATAATTTGTCAGTGACACATTTAGGAGGCACCTCTTCCATGATCTATTTTGTGTTGTACTTTGCTACAAGTGCTTTACCATTGCCCACCCTGATTTGAGAATGCCTCCTTCCTTGGTACTTGAACCAAATTTCTTCCTGTCTTTGTTCTAGGTGCAGATTCAAATTAAATGGCCTGCTGCTGAGGGAACTCAAATTATATTTTACATTCTTCTTTCAATCAACAATCAAATTAACTATCGTTTTTTTGAAAACACCTAAAATGCCAAGCACTGTCCTTAGTACCAAAAAACAGTCTTTACAAGGAGCACATGTATCTCATGGGGAAAACAAAAAGAATAAATGAGGAAACAGAAATACAAGATAGTGGAGGGGGGCTGGTGTTTAAAAATTGCCTCCAGTGTGCCAGACACTATGTTAAGCACTTTATAGATACTAACTTACTTTATCTTTACAAAAACCTGGGAAGTGAGTGCTATTAAACTACATAGGCAAGACTCACAGGACCATTAATGAAGAGTTGAATGGAACCTCAGAGTTCGTCTAGTCTAGCCCCCTCGTTGTACTGAAGTACAATGTCATGACCTTAGAAGGAATCTCCAGTGAAGTACCCCATAATCTGTATTTGCATTTCTGCTCTTTAATATTTCTATCACTGACTTGGAGAATCAGTCAGTAATGCTTTATTCAACATTATGTGCTAGGCACAATGCTAGGGGCTTAGGATACACAGAATGAAACAATTCCTATGTTTTTAGTGGAAACAAATATGCATATGAATGTACATGCCCAGTAACCCTAAAGAGAATAGGTTAACTATTCTCTTAATTTTCTACCTAGAATAACTAGGTAGTTAGTGGGGGAGGGGGATTAGGAAATGTTGCTTGGGCTGTAACTTGAATGAAAAGATGGATTCTATAAGTAAGAATTCAGAAGTAAATGTGTTCCAGGCCTAGTGATACAGTGTTGTAGATGAGGAACAGAGAGAAGGCCAGTTTGGATGGATGGCAGAACATGAGGTGAGGAGGGCTGTGCATTGGGCCTGGAAAGAGAGTCTGGGCCCAGATTGTGAAGGAACCAAACAGCAAATAGGTTGTAGGAGAGTGACAAGATCAGGCCTCATTTTGGCAGGTATGGGGAAGATGAATTACAGTGAGAAAAGGCTCGAGGCAGGGAGACCAACTGGGAGGCTGTTGGAATCAGCTAAATGAGAAGTGAGTGGGCAAGTAGAGAAATAATCCATAGCAATAGCTAGCATTTGTATAACCTCTACACTGTGTCACACACTATGCTAATCACCTTGCAAGTAGCCTCATTTCATCCTCATAACCCTGAAAAGTGTAGGTGCTGTTATTATCCCCATTTTACAGATGAGGAAACTGAAGCTCACGGTGTAAGTGATTTGCCTGGGATCACAAAGCTAGTAAGTGACTGGGGCAGGATTTGAACTCCGGGCCCAGCTCTCTATCCACTGCCACCAGCTGCCTCAGTGGGTGGCAAGATCTGGCACCTGATTGGAGATGTTTAAGTGAGTGAGAAGTTGAGGACATTGATGAAGTTATGTTCCTGAGAAGGGCAGTGAAAATTAAGTTCTGCGTTGGACAAATTGAGTTTAAGATCTCTCTGATATGTCCAGTCTGAAACATCTAATTGACATATTTGAATGTAGGCCTGAAGCTTAGGGGATTAACGGGGGTTTGTTATATAGATCTCTAAGTCATACACAAGAGATGGATAATTAAACCCAGAGGAGTTTATGAAGTCACCAAGAGAGAAAAGGGGCCCAGGACAAAGCCCCGAGTAGTATCTAGGTATTCCCCAGGTGGAGGGCAGAATAAGCATGGTGAAGCAGCAAAGGAAACTGAGGAGCAGACATGGATCACAGAATTAAGAGACAGCAGTATCACAAAAAGATTATCTAAGAATAGAGCTCTCAGAGGGTCGCATGTAACAGTTCAAGAAGGGTGAGCACTGAGAAAAGACAGTTGATGAGAGCAGTTTTGGTATTGTGATAAGGTAGAATAAATGTTTATTATCTCAAAGTACAGAGTATGAGAGTAGTAAAGGTGGTTTGGGCTACTTGTGGTGTTCTGGAAGTCTGTTTCTGACCTCTCAGAGAGAAAAACGTGCAGGTAAAAATGCAAGAACTCATTTTAATACCCAGCCTTCATAAACCTAATTAAATATATTTCTCCGAACAGTTGTGCAGAAAGTAATAACTATTAAGCTACTAAGCTGTGTAGGAGAAAAAAGGGAGAGCTTTTTGATTGTTGGTCTTATCATGGAAGAGGCCTTATAGACAATTTATTCTAATCATAACATCTGCAGGCCCCTATTTGTGTGTGGAACAAGTAATACCAATGAACAAAACTGCATTCATTCATTCCCAAAAGAATTCAGTGAGCACTTCCTGTGTGTCAGGCCCTGATAGTATTCTTTTGTTGTTTCCACTGTTAACCTTTCTGGTTCCGTTCTTTATCCCACTACTTAAAACTTGGTCACTACAATACAGCAGGCACCTGACCTGCCTAGCTGCCTACTTCTCTTACCAGAAATTATTTTTTCCCACCTGTAGCCTGGTGCTCTGAAACCAGGTTTTGAGGTTCTCAGGAGGACTTGGAATCAAATCTTGCCTCAAATATTTATATTTTCTGGACAAGTCACTTAGCCTTCCTGATCCTTAATTTTCCTCATCCCTGAAATGAGATTGGTGTAGGGGAAAGAGTGCCAGGCCTGACATAAGGAAGACTCATCTTCCTAGTTTGAAATTTGACCTCAGACATTTAGTAGCTGTGTGACCCTGGGCAGGTCACTTAACCATGTTTGTCTTAGATTCCTCTCCTGTAAAATGAGCTGGAGAAAAACGGCAAGCCAGTATCTCTGCCAAGATAGACATAACTGAAAATGACTGAACAAAATAAAACAAAAACAAACCTCACAAGGTCGTTGTGGGGAAATTATAGTTTTGTTTTTCATGAGTCAGTTTGGTCTCACTTTCCAAGCTTTGTACTATAAACGTGAGTGTTGGGTATGAGAGCCTCCTGTAACATTGAATCCTGAGAGACTGCAGCTAGAAGGAATCTTAATCCATCTGATCCAACACCTTCATTTTATATAAAGGAAGCTGAAGACTGGAGCTTAGACTAGTTAAGTAATTAGGCCAAAATGAGAACCCAGGTCATCCTCATGCTCTCCTGCATAGTCAGATTTTCCTTTTTCATTATCTCCCAAGAGGGTGACATAGACTTAGCGTTTCTTGGTTTCACTAGTGCATTTGACAGTCATTTCATCCTTGTGAACTTATGTAATAATATCATTAGAGGGACATGGAGCTTATTGAATGAAAGAACAGTAATTAATGCCTGGCACCCTAGAGGGAGCTCACTATTGTTTTCCCACTGAGTTCTGAAGGCAAGACAAAAAAGGAATGCTAATGCAAAATCCAAAAGCCATTATGCTTTTCAGATTTTTAAATTCTGATTTCAAATTTTTCCAGTTCACTTTTCAAAATTTAATTTATACTTTACTGTTTTGTAATCCTTTTCTTTCCTGTAAAAAGTACATTTTATGTGTGATTATTTAATTTCTTAGAGGATTATGGGTGTTTACTTCTCTTGTGCCTGCATTTTATTTCCTCTTTAGATTGAAGTGCTTTTCTATTCTTAGAGATTTTTTTTCCTCTATCCATATCATGCCAACACCTAGTTTAAGGGTGACTCTTAAAAATAAGCCCTTTGAGGGTAGGTCATTAGGCTCTGTGTTAGGGAAATATGTAATCTCTGTCCTTCAAAATACTTAGAATGTATGGGTTTTCCTTTAAGCCCTGAGTGAAGCCTTATGCCCTCTCTGTTAGAATCCTGTACATTGGTAGATGCTCAGGAGCTAAAGATCAGTTCTAATTCTCTCTCTTCCTGTGCTCTAATTTTTCAGGCTCATTTCCTACTGTCTTTGATACCAGAAATTTGTTCCTTTGCTCCCTGTAAAGTGCTTTATAAAAGCTAGCTTTTATTATGGGATAGTGTATCTACCCAACACCTTTGCCTTATATAACAAATTGTGTGTGAAGAAGAATTAAATTATATAATAACAAGAAAAGTTGATGTTAGTTGTATGTTCTGGGAAAATAATGAGAAGCTTTAAAAAGAAATTAACTGTAAATGAGTACATATTTATCAGTCTTTTGACTGTTTGACCTTTTATCTCTAATTACTTATGATCTCTAGCACCAGTTTTAGACTGTAGGGGATAGGTGCCAGATCTGTGATTCCATTAGTGTGTGGAGTTCCCTCTGTAGGAAACTCTTGAGCCCAGTGCATGTTAGCATCTTCTCTGCAGCTTAGAGAATTGTGGAGAGCAAGCACTGAGAAATGTGACTTAAAGTGCCATTGCTCACAATTCAAGGGGGGGGGGGAGGTGAAGAATGCTGGTGGCTGCCACGTAAGCAGCTATCAGGGGAATCAGTTTTCTTTTGAGTGTGCATGTGTGTAGCAGGCTCTGACCTAACCTGGAATCCCATAACCTAGAACTTGGTAGCAGTAAAATGAGTTCATCAAATTTTTATTGCATTTCTTCTGATGGCCAGTATCAGCTTCTGTGAGTGCAGAGGATGGGCGGTGTCCACAAGAACGTTACATTCAGGTTTTATTTTGAAAGTGAAGCTCTTCCCTGACTTGTATTTCCCACATCTGTTTGTGGATGAGTCCTAAGGCACTGAGCCCCTGGTACTTGATTTTCTAAGTTAAACTGGGGGAGGTGGTTTATTTTCAAATTCTTAGGTTCTCTTCAAAGAATTTATTGAAAGCCACTGAGTACAGTAGAGTGACTTTGCACTGTCAGTTTCACATTTCAGACCTAGAGCTTGTACTCTTTCTGCTAGAAAGCTGTGGCTAGTATACTTCTTTAATTTATCAAGGTCCTTAATTATTTGTCTATAATTTATATTTAATGTCTGAAATATTAGGAAATATAAAACATTGTAATACAACCCTTTAATGTTTGGTATTACTGAATCATATATACCAAATATAATTCTGCTTGTTTTAGGATCCTGATGGCGAACATGCCAGGAGAGCAATGCAAAAGGTGATGGCTACAACTGGTGGGATGGGTATGGGACCAGGTGGCCCAGGAATGATTAATATCCCACCCAGTATCCTAAATAATCCTAACATCCCAAATGAGATTATCCATGCATTACAGGCCGGAAGACTTGGAAGCACAGTATTTGTAGCAAATGTAAGTAAAACCAACAAAATTTTAAAATGCAAAGTTTGGATGTTGTGAATTATTAATATGTCACAGTTCGTAGAGCAAAAGTGATTATTCAAGTTAATAAAGAACTAAGGGAAAAGAAGATATGCAGGATTGAGAAAGATCAGGTGTTAAATGTTTGATTCTTTCTGGTAATGTTGTTTATGTATCAATTCTGGACAGAACAGATAGGTAGAAGTATTGTGGATCCAGTGACCAGAATAGGCCAAGGTCTCTCATTGCATCCTGGGCCTTCTCCAGTCATCCTGATGAATATCTGGTGACGATCCAAATGGCTCAGGATGGGAAAGTGAGGTGTAGTGACCTTACACATCCCTCCCTCACTCAAAACAAAGTAGAGTGCAAGTCATGTCATCATTTCTCTGATGTCATGGTCTTCTTCAAAAAGGATGAACACAGACCTGTGAGTAGACTGAGCCGCCTGAATGGGGATCAGCTGGTGGGGTAATTCAGCTCATCCACTCCCTTCTGTTGCCCCCTTTCCTTCTTGTCTCCAAAGGAAGATAAATTTGGATGACAAGAGGACCCCCACTTAACTTGGGGTTACTGGGCCAGGTTTCTCAAGAGTATTCCACAGTACAAGAAATTGGCATTTCATTTTCCCTCCATCTCCCAGTGCCACAAAGGAAGGAGGGCTAGGGCTGAGAAGAAGGCATGAGAATGACCAAGGGTCATTTTATGTCCTTGGCTGTGTCCTGGTCTTCTCTGCTTTGTTGATACACAGTCCTGAATGGTTCTCCAACTCCCTGGGATAAATGGTGCCCATAGGGCCAATAAGGCCTTCTTCTACCCACTCCTAGCTCTCTTAGGAAATCCACAGTTGTTCATTGAACTGAAAATAGTTTAAATCATTCTCGAACCTACAGTTAGGAATAGTTTGGGGCTTTTATTAGTATAGGTACTTGTCCATATCAAGGTAATTGAAATTCTGTGATTGTATGGGGGGCTTAAAGAGGAAAAAATCAGTATATAAGGGGGCCTCGAAGAAGGCTCACTGTTGCTGGGAAAATACAAGGAGGACCAGCAATGGAGGACATGGTCTTTAGACATTGTGATATAGTAGAAAGAATGCTGAACTTGGGAGTCCCAGGGCTTGAGTTTGGATGACAACTTTGTCATCACTCCTTCTGTGATCTTGGGCAAGTCAACATCTGTATAATGTATGGAGTAGGTAACATGCAGGACTTAAATGTAACTGCTTATTAGCTTTACTTAAGAGTTGCCAATGGGCATGTAATTCTTCTCCATGCTCACTTACCCTTGTATTGAGTTGCTTGGGCCCTAGCCCCTACCATGCTTCTGACCATTATTGGAGCAGAAATAGAACTTGCAGGAAGAGCTTTAGAGTCTTTGATCTTAGGGGGGAAAGCCCAGTGTCTGATCTTTTACCAACTCCCTAATTCCTAATATTTTGCCCTCTTTTCTACCAAGACAGCCTGTGCCTGAAATGTAGATATCTGTTTTGGACTTTTATCTTCACCTGAAAGGAGAAAGGAAAAGGGACTATACTGGGGGGGGGACTGCAGCTGGTGTTGTCATATTATTCCTTTTCCTCTTTGTTACTGGCACATTTTATTTTTTAAATTAAAAAAAAAAAATTTGATAGGATTGTATACTGATCTTCTATGGTGAGAAGTCCTATTTTAGAAACACCTGGTCAGGAAAATAAACTCATTTTCCACTCCATGTCAATTATATCCCCTCTACTCCCCCCCCCCCCCCCCCCCAATATCTTTCCTGTCTCTTTCTCTCACCTCCTCCCCCAACCCAAGAAAAAATGGCCAAGGGGAAGGAGGGACTCTCAGGACTTGGGGTGTTTTTTTTCCAGGTCCCAGAAGCAACTGACAGAGGATCTGGGAACTGGTCCTAGATTGGAACTCAGAATGTACTTCTAAAATGTTGTTGCATGTATTTAGTTCTCCTTTGAGCTAAATAAGCCTTTGTGGGCTGCTATGGAAACCTAACAGCCTTCCTAGGGCAGTAACTGAAAATGGAAGTTTTGAGCAAACAACTTATTTTTAAGCTTACGTGTTCTTCTTAGTTTATTGGTACTGCCTTTTAGGGTAATATTCTTAATAATCTGTTTTGTTTGGGTCTTAGGTCACACACAGGACCCGTAACTTAATAGTAATTTTTTAAAATGCAGGAGATGCCCATAGTCAATACAGAAGTATGTTTTGCATGATTTCACATGTATGATCAGTATACTGCTTGCCTTCTCAGGGGGCTGGAGGGAGAGAATTTGGAAATCAAATTTTTAAAAAATGTCAAAATTTTTTATGTAATTAAGAAATATTTAATGAAATAGATAAAATATTTTTTTAAATGGGAGGTGCAGGTGTACTCTTGCACTTAGTTAATCTTAAATTAATCTTAAGTGTAATTTTCTGTGATTTGGATGCAGGGCAGACATTATAGGTAATTGACTGTGCCAATATTAAAAATTTAAGATCAATGAACAATGAATGGCAAAAAAGGAGAAAAGTAGATGAGGCCTTATAGATCATTGTATCCGGAATTCTGAAAGTGCATTTTATAGCAATAGGGATGTACAAGGCAACTTCCTCCAAAAGACTGTGATAGATTATGTTGAAGTGCATGCCATGAGGCATCTCCACCTTTCAAGAATTACATTGCCAGTTGCTTTAGTCTTCTTACCCTTTTTTCCTAACATATGCTCCCAACAAGTGTTGTATCCTGTTTATGCAATAAAAACTGCTTGTAAATATTCCATGATATACAGAGTCCTTTCCTTTTCAGCTGGATTATAAAGTTGGCTGGAAGAAACTGAAGGAAGTGTTCTGTATGGCTGGCGTAGTGGTTAGAGCAGACATTCTTGAAGATAAAGATGGAAAGAGTCGTGGAATCGGCACTGTTACTTTTGAACAGTCAATTGAAGCAGTTCAGGCTATATGTATCCTTTTGAATCTGCATAATTACCATCCTAATGATTAAAGCAGGTTTGATTGGTGGGAGAGGGGGACGGACAGTTACTATGTCATATTTTACTTCAGATATGAGAGATAACTGTTTGAAAAGAGTAATGTACCACTGTGGAATTTGATAAGTACTTTGGTATGAAATAGGCTGAGGAAGGTTGATAGCTAATGAGCCTGGGTTTTGTTTTTTTTTTTTTAACCTGATTTCTCAATATTTTTTATTTCTAATAACAACTTTCACCTATAGTCTTAATTCCATTGTTTGCATTAATGTATTGCATTGCTTCCCAGAGAATGATGCCAACATATCCAAAAAGACTGATTTGGTATTTAGTGTTCCACACCTATGCTCCCTCACCTTTTGAACAAAAGAGGCTAAAATACCCCAATATTCTGCTGTCAGTGCAGTCTCTTCGACTAGTAATGAGTTTGCCCCAAAATCCAACCTTGATTTCACACAGGATAACCCAGCTTCTACTGGACCTGTGTGATTGCCAATAATCCCGAAATGTGGAATACCAATTGCTATTTACTAAGAAGATCGGACTTCTGTACTTTTTCCATAGAAAATGTTACAGTGTTGGAGAGAATCAGTATGGCAAAGTAGAAGAGTGCTAGGGTTAGTGTAAGAGAAAACTGAGCTTTGAAACCTGCCTTTGACACTTTTTACTAGTTGTATGACTTGTGGATGGGTTAGTGCTGTGACTTCTCCAACTCTTGTTTCCTCATTTGTAAAATAGGGATAAAACCTGTAATGCTAGACCTCCCAGGGTAGTCTAAGAATAAAATGAAATTTGAAATCACTATACAGATATTAATTGTGATCATTATTATTGCACATAATGGGATCCATTGTGAATTAAATAGACTTTATGTCCCTTAAAATTTCAGTATGCTTGATGAGCATTTTATTTAAATAAAAATACTTTTAAAAGCTAAAACTTAACATCAAGCGTCAATACTAAACTTGCTTCTTGTTAGTAACTGTAATGAACGAATTTCAACACTTAAGTATCATAATTCTTCAGTAACTAGATGTGTCCAGATTTCATTGTCCTTATTCACTTTTCCTATGATATGGTTGTATTTAACATGCATTCTGTTCTTTTGTCTTTTTTCACTTTGGCATTGTAACACTTTTTTCAGGTTTCTTTGTATTCATCACACTTGTCTATCTTGATTTACATTGTTTATATTAGTGTACCACAGTATAATCATTTGACTGTATTTCTTTCAAAAAAGCTCACATTATTTTGTATGTGGACCTATTATTAGTCCAGGGTTCACCTTGAAGACCCGTGACCCTTGTACACTGTGTCATGGTTAGAGAAAAAGTTCATTTGGTAAGAAGAGTGTATCAAACAGTGTGATGATGATGCTCACACTGAATTTCTTTAGTTTGAGATCTCTGATTTGAAAATAGCAAATAGATGGCCTTAACTAGTATGTTAGCAATGTTCAATGGCCAGCTGCTATTCGACAGACCAATGCATGTGAAAATGGTAAGTTTGACACAAGGGTTTCTCCATTATATGTGCTTTTTTAGAATTGCAGAATCATGAAATTTGAGAATTAGAAGGGACCACAGCAGCCATCTAGTCTCAAATGTGAAAGAAATCCTTTTATGATGTACCTGCCAGATAGTCATTTAGCTTTAACATAAAGAATTTTGGGCAGCTCTTAGAAAAGTGTGTGTGTGTGCGCGCGCATATGCATGACAAACCTAAATCCTGATTGTCTGCAGTGTATTCCCCTAGTGCTCCTGGTTTTGTCTTATTGGACCAAAGAGAATGTGTTACCTTTCTTCCCCATGAGAAACCTAACAGAAGGTTGTTTAGTTCAAAAGATAGAACTGATTCTTACTGAACCGCGTCCCCTTTGTCCTCTCTAACAATATTTAATGACTTAGTAGGTTATTTCAACAGATAATTTAATATTTGGTTTCCACCTTCCATAGCATTTGTGGACTGCTCCACCAGCTCTTATTTGGATACGTCTGCTCAAGGGGTACAAGTTCAAATTATATTTACCTAAGCCAAAAACAAATGCTTTGAAGACAAAAATGTTTTATTATCTGCTGTCACTTGGTTCTGTGTCTTTGGCATGGATAGATGAGGGTTGCCCATGCAGTAACAACAACAAAAAAAAGATGCTCCTCAACATGCAGCTTATCAGGGAGGGACTCCATTTAATTCTCCATTTAAATTCTACCATCTCTTGCTGCCAAACCTACGGGGGCTCCCAGTCAAGACCTGGTCATGGTGGTGGCACTTTTCTTTTTCTGTTGTCTTTCTTTGCCACCTTTCTCTAGAAAGCCTTCCTTTACATTTAGGACTTTAGAAATTGGCATACTTTGACAGTTTACGGTTGCTCCCTTCTGGAAAAAGTTTAGGGACCTTTGATGTAACCTAACATGTATTGACAGTTGTCTTTGAAGAAGCAAATGAAGAGCTAAACTAAGTACTAGATGGAAAAGTCATAATTTAATGTTTTATTAATCCTTCAAATAGCTTTTATTTATTTGTTTGTCAATTAAGTATGGCATTTTCTTAGTATCTTGGGAAAGATGACTTTCTGGAAGGCATCCATTAAGAAAATTAACAGACTTGTGTAAGGCTTTGTCAAGAAAAAAATTTCAATTTTCTTAACAGAAAATTGACATACTTACATAGAAGCTTAAAAGGCTTTTGAAATATTCTGGCTTTGAAAGGTTTGGTATAGGAGAAAGTCAGAATTCAAAGCAATTCTTCAGTTAAAAGTTGGCTTCTTATGCTGCTGAAATTCCAAACCGGGTTTCAGAATAAAATTGTATTCATAATGATTGCATTCATTAAACTTGTATAAAATAATTCATTTTGATCAAGTTGATGCTCTGTTCTCTCGTGTCTATGAGGAGGGTAAACTATTTTGGGTTTTTTTCTATTTAGGATGAGAGGGCCCTGCCAAAAGGTGACTTTTTCCCTCCCGAGCGCCCCCAGCAACTCCCTCGTAAGTATCAGTTTCATCTTTACAAGTAGATACCTGATGAAAAATCCATTGATGTGATAATTGTGTGTGGGCACACATATTTAGCAAACACTTGTTGTCTTACACTAATTTTCAGGGTATGAAATAAGTATAAATTCAGCCAAGTGCTTTTCATGCAGTAGCCAGGTCTGGTCATTTTGGGTATGCTCTATGTTACTGTTAAGGAAATTAGAGCTTGGAGATGGCTTGAAGTTTCTTGACCACTCTACTCGTGTAGCTGTGAATATCCATAAATGGTATACTGTTTTTGGCCTTAGTTTTATAATGTCAGTTGGTGAATAGAACTCTGTACCTTGAGTCACAAAAGTTGTGTCACTTTGAGTTGAAATCTGACTTCAAACACTTACTAGCTGTGTGACCCTGGACAAGTCACTTCACCTCTGTTTCCTTCAGTTTCTGCATTTCTAAAATGGCAATAATAGCACCTATCTCACAGGGGGTTGTGGGGATCAGCACTATGTAAACCATAGTTATATAAATGCTAGCTTTTATCATTATTATAAGTATAGAAGCGATCATAGCCTGGATTGGACAGATTATTGTCAGGAATACTGTTGGAGATTTCTCTCTTGACTGGTCCTTAGAAACTTTGAGTGATTCTCAGATAACTAGAAATGATTTTTTTTCTTTAAGGTAGAAAATGGGCTACATGAGAGGAGCTCAGGTAATGGCCTCAGTCTCCTCAGGGTAGGAGACAAAGTAGTCTTCTAAGAGGAAGCATTTTTTCAAGATGTTCTCCAATCCTAATTTTTTGCTGAGGAGTTTAATAATCAGTTGAATTGCATTAGACTGATCTTGCCCCCTTCATGTGGTATATTTTCACATCTTTACAATTTAACATTGTGGTTTGGCTTTTTGGGTTTTTTTTAACTTTGGGAGGTAGGTAGTATGATGATATAGCCAACGTGTTAAATTTGGAGTTAGGGAACCTAGGTTTGAATTCTGCCTCATGCTAGTGATCATACACCAATCACTTGGCGCTTTGGAACTTGATTTTCTCATCTGCATAACGGGGATAATGATACTGCAACTACTTACCTCATGGCTTTATAGTGAGGAAGGTGTTTTATAAGCCATTTAATTATCCTTCCATAGTAAAATGCTTAACTTGGCTTTCAAAGTTGCAAGAAAGCAATAAATGGTAAGCTTCCTTTGGAAACCATTTGTTAATATAGAAGCTGACTCATTTTCAGCCTCAGCTGGTGCAGAATGTGATGTTGAACTTGATAATAGGATATTGGTCCCAGGGAACTCATTAATCTTGTGCTCTCCTGTTTTCATTGGCTGCTTATTTGCCTCCCTAAGTCCATATCCAGGTGTTGACTTGCATCTAGAGTCATGTGTGATTTGGGACCATGAAACCATAGAGACCAATTCCTTGTATTACTTGATTAAGAAAAATAGAAGCAGATGGGTTGCTGGCAGATTGATTTGCAGGAAGAATCTTCCCATGAATATTTTTTCTAGAATTTTTTTCCCTATTCTTAGCCTAATTAACCTTAATTTCGACTCTAAGAGAACTGTGCAAAACATAGCACAACATTGGACAGCTCTACAGCCCAACAGTGTATACTGTCTGAAGCCTGCTAAGCTGTAAATATGTTCTGGGCTGGTTGTATTTGGTAACAGCTTTCTAGGTAACTGCTTTAGGAAAAGAATTGCATTGCCATTGCCTTTCACATGAGGTAGTATTGTGTGGCCATTTACTATCAGTCAATATTATTAGCCAGCCAATGTGGATAGTTTTTAGTGCATTGTTCATTTGTGTGGCCTTCCTGGCTCTTAAGACACTGTGACTAATGCCTGACCTCCTAGGTCAACTCAGAGCTTTATACTATTCCTCAGATATAGACATAACTTTATACATTTCCATTCTGAGTACTTTATTCCAGGTTTGAATTGGAGGAAGGGAATGGTCTGAGTAGAAATTCCTGGACCACCAATAATTTGCTTTATATTTTTCCTAATAATGTAATTATGGATCAGTCACTCTCCGGTTTTGAATTATGAGTGCAAAGGTGGGTTATGAATAAGTATATTATATACATCCAGATACTTGATTATTCTAGGTAATGCACTTCATTGTTGTGAACAAGGGAACAAAAAGAAAGTTTTGGAGGATCTTCCCCAATATTTAACTATAAATATATGTATTGAAGACTCCGTACTTAGCAGTTTGGGATAAGAAATGTGACTGGAATTATAGATTCCAGGTAACAGAACGGATTTGCTCATAGACCCTTCTTACATGTGAAAATTCATACTTGTGACCTATCTCTCTTCCCTCCAGATGGACTTGGTGGCATTGGCATGGGGCTAGGACCAGGAGGACAGCCCATTGATGCTAACCATCTAAACAAAGGCATAGGCATGGGCAACATAGGACCTGCAGGTAAAGACAGTTCACCTTATTCCATTCTACTGCCTGTGTTGAAAAGAAACATGATCTCCTCTAGAGGATAGTGAAAGTAAATGTATTGATCAATATGTACCTCACATTTTTACAGAAAATAATTTTTTAAAGTGATGTCATATTTTGTTCTTAAAACAATCCTAAAATAGATAGGAAAGTTGGTTCAGCATATTTATTAAAAGCATTTAGTATATGTGATGGACTGTAATACCTGCCGAACAGAAATACAAAACCTAAAGTGGACCCTTTTCCTGTGGAGTTGGTCATTTAGTTATTTCTTCCATTTGGCAGATAGATGAAGAAGCTGATTAAAAGAGAGGTGTCTTATTTAGGTCACAAAGTGATAGAGACAGGCATGGATTCCATGAGTTGACCCTTACAGTTGCCTGAATTTCCTTGTTACCAGAGGTTCGTTGCTAAGGAAACCCTCCCAAAACAAACAAGGTTTTAAAAGACACTAGTACATTTGTAGTCAAATCATTTTGGTGATGTGTACATGAACCATTTGATTGATTTTGGTTTCATTTTAAAGCCTACCCTTCAAAGGTAGACACAGTTTACAAAAAAAAAAAAATGATGCCTGACCACAAAGAAAAAACAATAAAAAGCATAAAAAGTCAAAACCTGAAAGACAGCAGTCTAGTGCCCTTTTGTGTTGGAACAAACAGCCCTATGCATGCCAATCACTTTTGAGCCTTGAGTGGTCATAACTATTTTATCAAGGAAAGGTGGTTATGCTTAGATTTTTTCAAGAAGAAATAAAAGCATGTGATACGTTGTTGAAAGATTTTTATTATTAATTATAGAGAAGAGAAAACAGTTCTTAAAAGGGATAAGCTTTCGTTATCTGGGAAATTAATATGTGAAATAGTTTCATTGTGTTCTATAAGCCTAGTCTCTCATGGTGTCAGATAATTGAGATGTTAACGGTATCATGAAGAAATGGCTTGGCTTTAAGACTTGTTTTTTCTCCACTTTCTTACTCCCTTATCCTTGTATTCAATTTTCTGTTATCAAAAACAATTTTTTTTAGGTAGTTGAAAAGCTGCATTTTACAAATGGACTTAAAATAGAACGAGCATAACACCCACATGTATTGGAATAGTATCACTCGTGTAGCATTGGGTGTTTTATCTCTCACTTCTGGTCTGATAGTGTCAGTCTGGGAGCATCATAATTGAGAATTCTTGTGCCTTTTCACAGTTGTTCAGCAACATAGTGTAGTAGATGAAAGGGCTCCTGTGTTCATGACCTTAGTAGTGCTTTGTATGAAGACATAAGTAACAAATATTAAATGTGCAAGTGATAGGGAATCTAGGCAGGATAGCCAGTATGTTGGATGACAAAATCAGGGTGTAATAAAAATTGAATGGACAAGGTAGAGCAGTGGACTGAATGATACGTTTTCTTTATTATCCACTTGATGAAGCCATGTTTTTGTGATGTGTTGTAAGAAAATGTTGTGGTTAGAGAAGACTTCTGGGTAGTCTTAATTCTTGTCATCTAATTCCTCTGAACCTAAACTTCCTTGCTTTATAAAACACTGACTAATTTACTTGTGAGTTGTTGAAGATTAAATGTGGAAGTACTTTGTAACAAAAGGCACTATACAAATGTGAGGTGATAATTGAGAATGGCATTTTCCTTTTTGTTTCACTGTTACTGTTCAACTAAGATGCATCATTTACTACTTTGATATAGTTTGTTTGCATTGAATTTTTCTTTTTAAGGAATGGGAATGGAAGGCATGGGATTTGGAATAAACAAAATGGGAGGTAAGAAATTCTCAATATAATCCTTATTTGTGTGATCTTTTATCTTCCCTCCCTTGCTCAGTCTTAGCACCCTCTGTGAACTTTTGAGTTTGAATCTAGGAACTACCTTTTCCCCTGACATTAGTTCAGGAGGCCCCCTTATGCTCTCTGGTATGAGAACCAGCACGGTAGGTAACATGCTTGTTTCCAAAGGCACAAACACTGTGCTGGTGTATTCCCAGCTGGAAGCATATGAAAGTGTCGTTTTCCCCAGTTAGTGTCAATGGCTCCCTAGCAGT
Organism: Notamacropus eugenii; assembly: GCF_028372415.1. Classification (NCBI taxonomy): domain Eukaryota; kingdom Metazoa; phylum Chordata; class Mammalia; order Diprotodontia; family Macropodidae; genus Notamacropus; species Notamacropus eugenii. The sequence goes on along the minus strand of NC_092875.1, from coordinate 52,078,109 downwards.
GAGATTAAAGGTTTCATTTTAATTTCAGGCATGGAGGGCCCCTTTGGTGGTGGCGGCATGGAAAACATGGGTCGGTTTGGATCTGGCATGAACATGGGCCGAATGAGTGGTGAGGATCTGGTTGCTATAGTATTTAGACTCCAGTCTTCTGTTTTGAGATGGAAGACCCAGTTTGATGCGAAGCAGTATTTTCCCCAAAAAAAACTATTAGTAAAACCATTTTCCACTTCCACTCTGCCGCTAAACCAACAAAGGCTTTGTAAGCATAGACATATACTAGATTTGCTAAATGAATCAGGAAATGCAATGTAAGTTAATTTTAGGTGCTTTCTTTGGTTGTCTAGGCTTAACAGGAATTTCCTAGCCAATTTATAAAGCTTTCATATAGTTGTCTTAAACAGCAAAATGCCTCATGTGGTTAATTTTCAGTAGAGCAGCAAATAGTTTTAAGCTCTTTTAAAATATTCACATTTAAAGATGAATATGATTGGTTTAAAAGACGTATGCACAGTCTGAGTTGATTTTTCCAATTGGAGATGAGAAATATGAACAAACATATATATATGTGACATTTTTTTAAAAGATTTTTATTTTTTCAACAAAATTCCATTTTCATGGAGGTGATAAATTCAGATATATTGTGGAACGTAATTGTCTTCCCTAAAACATAATTATTCCGTGATAACCACTTAAAACATGGTTAACTACATCCGTGGTATAAGAAGGCCTTAAAAAATAGATCTGGGAATAGGTAACTTCTCAGGCCAGTGTAAAGAAATTCCCACCAATGAAGTTCTTGTTTCCTGGAATGTGGAAGTAGTTTAAATATTTGACTTTTAAAAATCCTTTTAGACTTTTAGAGCTGTCAGGGAACTTAGAACTCTTCTGGACATACAAGGTGATAGAGCCCTGGGTTTGGAGTCATAAGGTCTTATCCAAAATCTGGTGCTTATTAGCTGTGTGATGACCTGGCAAGATTTCTTGACTTCACTGAGCCTCAATTTCTCCATCCCTAAAATGGAGGTAATATTTGCATACCTGCTGGTTCTTACACTTAAATGAGACAGTGTCTATAAAATGCTCTCTAAAGGTTAGCTGCTACTTTTTTTTTTTTTAATTTTTGAGCATGTGAAAGGCAGTGTGGCCTTTAAGAGAGCTTTGAAAGACAAAGCCATTGAAAAGGTTCACAAAGGAAGAAAGAGATTGAGGTGAAAGTGGTTTCTTAGTATCTTTGTGGCCAATTAAGGTGTAGAAAAATAAAATTGGAGTATGTATTCTGCAAAGCAGATGCAACAGAATAAATGCGAAGTATTGAACCTTTTCAATATGATATAAACTTAAGCAAAGAATACGTTATTACTTATATTTTAATATAACTGTAATTGATGTTATTCCTCTTCTCTAGGAAGTGACTTTAGATTTCACCTATAGGTTTATGTAGATAAGTCTAAAAAAAGTTTTTAAGCTAAGTGGAAGATGAAATGGTTAAGAATTTTTAATTTTCTTTAATATGATTAGACTGAGTGGCTGAATTGACACTAAAAAATAGTACTACTCAGTGCTGATTAAAATCAAACTGATTCTTAATAGGAATACAGAGTTGTAGGTCAAATCTTGTTGTAAGAGGTGCTCTAATGTCAGTTTCTGTATTAGCTAAAAAGTTTCCAAATCTCAGAGGAAAAAAAGATAGGTTTATTTAGAGCAATGTTAATTCATCAATGGCCTGCTTCTTTAGAGAGGAAATATCTAAAATTGCAACTCTCTGCAAGAGCTGATAACTGACTTTTTCAGTAGTGCTAAATCAGGTCAAAAGTGCTTTATGTACATTTATTCCTATTGGTCCTTGCAACATCCCTCCAAGAGAAACAGGACTATGCTTAATTATCCTCATTTTGTAAATGATGAAATTGAGGTTCTGAGAAGAGAAGGTCTCATATCTAGGAAGTAGCAAATGGGCATTTGAATTTCCCTTTGTTGTAATTTGAAGTCCCAGGTCCTTTGCTCTCTGCCATGCCCACCCTTCCAGTGGATGGACCATCAGACATCCAGTCAGAAGATTGGGATTGTCCTTTGGTTTGCTGACTAGATGTCTTTAAAAATAAATAATTCACCTTCTCTGCCTTTGGAATATGTCTTAAGTGGACAATATACTTTGGAGAGGTATTCATGAAATGTTGCGAACTTCTCTGAGAAAACTGTTCAAGAAATAAGGATGAGAAAGAGAATTGCTTATGGAAGAAATAACCATTTTGTCTTTGTGGTAGTTGATTCTTTGGGGAATGCCCCAAACTTAAGCTAAGAACTTTGTAACCCCTAAGGTGATTCTTTCCACAGAAATGGATCGAGGAATGGGTGGAGGATTTGAGAGAGACTTTGCACGAAATGAGATGGGAATGGCTCGGAGTTTTGGAGAACCTCTTGGCAGGGGAATGGGTAAGAAGCCATTTGAATCTACCAATTAAGAGAAACATTTAGTCCTGGTTTGAAAAGCAGTCTATTTAGCATAATAATTTGAGTCTTCTAAACTAAATTGTGTCCCTTTAGTTTTGAATATCCTAAAATTGTTATATGGTATGATACTTCTCTAACATTATTTTTAAAATGTGGCTCCTGTATGGTTTTAGCCTATCGTTACTTAAGCAGATCACTATTACTGTTGTTTGTTGGTATCTGGAAAACAGAAGGCCTACCTAGTTTCCATCTAGTTTTAGTGTACTCTTACCAGTGGGCAATTCTAAGATCTTGGAGAAAAATTTTAACTATCCTTTAAAAAAAAATGCCCTAGACTGCATTCTCGATTCTCATATTTCTGATTGATTTAGAAAGCTATTGGTAGTAAAACATCTTTATTTAATTCTCAAGTTGGTTGATTAACATGTTTTTGGAAATGTGTACTCATAGCACAGAAGCAATGCATGATTAATTTTTAAACCAAATTCCTGCCTTTTGGACTCCCTGTCAACATCTGATCATTTAATTATGGTAAGGGAATCCGCCAAGGGTTTAGGAGATGAGGAAAGGTGGTTCGAAAGTGTAGATTTAAATTTAATGATTTAATTTAGTTTGTCTACATTATTGGGCAGCTAGGTAGCACAGTAGGTAGAGTGTTGGGCCTAGCATAGGGAAAACTCATCGTCCTGGTTTCAAACCTGGCCTTGGACACTTGATGGCTGTGTGACCCTGGGCAAGTCACTTAACCTTGTTGCCTCGGTTTCGTCATTTGGTGAAATGATCTGGAGAAAGAAATGGCAAATCACTCTAGTATCTTTGTCAAGAATACCCAAATGGGTTCACAGAGAGTCAGACGCAACTGAAAAACAACTCAACAACAAATCTACTATATTTATTATTCATCTATATTGAATACATTGTTCTTCTTACAATGAACTGTCTTTTCAACTTGCTAAAAAATGCTCAGGACCAGCAGACTTAACAAAATAGTTCTCTTAAACCATGGCCTGAAAAGAAGATTAAAAAAAAAAAAGATTTGTTTGATATTTTAAAAGTTTGTTGGTTTAACTTCCTTTCTTATGAAGAGATTTGGAATCATTAAGTTTCTCTCCTCCTCCCCACTTCTGCCCCACATGTGTTTCCCAAGAAAGTCACAGGTTTATGAAAGGTTTTTCATTTTTCTTTTACACCAGATAGAGTATTCCTCCATTGGTCACTCCAAAATCCCTAATATAGCGTTCTGTTTTTTCTTATTTTAGGTGGTGGCAGTGTACCAGGAATCGAGAGGATGGGCCCTGGGATTGACCGCATAGGTGGTGCTGGGATGGAAAGAATGGGTTCTGGCCTAGGCCATGGAATGGATAGAGTAGGGTCTGAGATGGAGAGGATGGGCCTTGTCATGGATCGGATGGGGTCAACTGTAGAGAGAATGGGGTCAGGAATAGAACGAATGGGTCCCCTTGGCATAGACCACATGACTACAAGCATTGAAAGAATGGGCCAAACCATGGATAGGATAGGTTCGGGTGTAGAGAGAATGGGGGCTGGTATGGGTTTTGGTATTGAGAGAATGGCTGCTCCTATAGATCGAGTTGGCTCAACTATAGAAAGGATGGGATCAGGTGTGGATCGCATGGGCACCACCATGGATCGCATGGGTCTAAGTATGGATCGTATGGTGCCTGCTGGCATGGGAACTGGCATAGATCGCATGGGCCCAGTTATGGATCGAATGTCTACTGGTTTGGACCGTATGGGAGCCAATAACATGGAGCGCATGGGATTAGACCGTATGGGAGCCAATAACATAGAGCGCATGGGATTGGACCGTATGGGAACCAATAACATAGAGAGAATGGGTCCCACTATGGGTCCAGCTCTAGGTTCAGGAATGGAGCGCATGGGACTTGCCATGGGAGGTAGCTTTGACAGAGCTATGGAAATGGACAGGGGAAACTTTGGAGGCAGTTTTGCAGGCTCTTTTGGAGGTGCTGGTGGCCATGTCCCTGGGGTTACTCGAAAAGCCTGCCAGATATTTGTGAGAAATGTAAGTTTACTACTTTTTATTTTCATTATTGCCTTATTGTTTCAGTGTCCAAAAACCCAGGAAACTTTCTGTAATCCAGTATCATGCAGTCAAGAATCCAGGCTGACTTTATTCAGATGCAACATGTTGCTTCTGAATAGTTTTCAATAAATCAAATTTGCTTTTAGACATAATACATATATTACTGTATAAGCTGCATGTGGAGCAACTGGCCGTTAAAATGAGATCAGTAACATAAACAGTCAAGTTCACTCCTGCCTTCCCTAATGTACCAGAAGGCATCATCAGACCTGCACATTGAATAAAATTAAGCAATTTCTCAAACTGTAAAGGGCGTTTTTTGGTAGGCACTGTGCCAAAGGTGGGTGGAAAGTGGAGTAGTTTAAAAAAGCAGTTAGATTCTTTATAAGACCCTGAGATTTCAGTGGGAAGAAGGAATTTTTAAAAATATGATAAATTTTGAACTAGTGAGGTTTTATGTTGCATTCATGTTCCATGCTAGAGAAGTTAATAATTCACTCTCCAGAGTCTCCTATCTTTGCAACGAAGAGAGGGAGATGTGATTTGTCCTCATATGTTTGGGGTCATTTTAATTTTGATTTCTTGGCTTTCATTTGTGATTGTTTTGTTCTTTCCATTTCCATTGTGTATATTTTCCTGGTTCTCTTCACTTAACTTTGCATCAGTAAACTTCATAAAAGTTTTCAAATGCTCCTGTGAATGGAACATTTCTTATAAGCACAGTAATGATGCTGTAGATGTAGTCATCCCTGCTACAGAAATCTCCACTATGATTTGCACACATACTTGTGCCTAACAGTTTGTTTGGCCATTCCCCAATTGATAAGCCAATTTAACAGCATAACAGTGATAATTGCCCTGTGTTCTACCCTCCCACATGATCTGCAGCCTGGCTTGTAACCTATTTGTGGAGCTAGCTGCTTTCAGTGGTTTTAAACAAACAAAAAAATACCAAAACCCTAGACTGAGCAGCAGTATGATCTCCTTTTCTTTCCTTGTTAATCTCACAAGAAGGGACGGATTTACTGTCTTCCTCTCCTCAACAATACTTCTGATACAGGAATTGGCAAAACATAATTTCGTAATTCTAGAATTGGAAGTAATTTCATTGGCTGAGTAATGGAACTCATGTCTGACAAGTGGTCATCCAATCTTTCTACTTAAAGATAGTATGGGGAACCTTTTCTTCCCTGTTCCCTCTTCCTCCTCTTCTCCCTGCCCCTTCTCTTACTCCCTCTCCATTGCCATGGGGAAGCTTCCATGTTAAAATCTCAGGAAGCCCCTTCCTTCCTTTCACAGAACTAATAGTAAGGGAATATTAACTAAAATAGTTCATCATCAAAGTTTGCATCTTTAATCAAGAATTTCTTAGCCTTGAAATCAGTGCCATATTCGACTTCTCTGTAATAAGCAATATTTTTAGCAGCAGAAATAATATTATTGAAGTATGTTGAGATTTTTTGTGGGCTACACAACTGTAGTCTCTTAATTGACAGTGTGGTGGTTTTTTCCTTCCCTCAGCTCCCTTTTGACTTTACATGGAAAATGCTAAAAGACAAATTCAATGAATGTGGTAAGTGTTTTAAGATGTTGATAAGCATGTTTCCAGGTGATGTGGAATGCACATCATCCACAATCCTAGGGTTTGTGGATGAAAATACTTGTTTTGAGGGGAAATCAGAGGTGCCTGTCAGTAGCTGTTGCAGGAAGGTTCATGATAGTTGGAATTTTCACGCATTAGTAGAAAACTCAAAAGAATTTGTATAAAATTCTTAGTATATGCTAGAAACAGCCTCACCATTTGGTCAGATCTTGCTTTTGTCTCTGTCTGGTAAGCACTCCCTAGTCATGGCTCTCATGAGTCTCCCCAGGACTCCTGGTGGTATTGAGGGCCCAGCTGGCCTGATACATGCTGCCCTCCCTTTTCCTGTCACTCCAGCTTCTTAGCACCCAACACCTTCCTCACCAAGACAGAATTAGCAGCATGGAGTATATTTCTGTTGCCATCAGACTTGCTGGCCCTGTGTGAGAGTTGCCAGTGATTGATTACACTGGATTAACACTTGAAGGAAAAGGTTTTATTCCCTTGGCAGATGTGAAACTATCAAAATAATTTAAGAGAAGCTCTTATGCCTTCTCAGGTATTGTTTTAGAAGGTGCCTAGCATCCCTTTCTTCCTTGGCACTATACTACATAAGACCTCTCCCAGTAGTTTTATCTTTTCTCTCCTTGTTTTGTTGAGGGGTAACCTTTAGGATTGTCTGTGCTGTCTTGTCCCTGTCCCCAGGGCCCATGAGCCTGAGGACCTCCACATCTTGCCTTTCTCAGTGATTGGCACGAAGCAGACTCTCAATAAATGCTTGTTGATTGACTGACTTCTGTTGACCATTATCTATGTTCTGGCTGATTCAGTCCTTCTTCCACTTGTGCTTAGCAAGGCGGTTTGCTTCTGTCACTAAATTTCTACAAGAGCCTTTCCTCAGTAAGCTTTTAGAATGTTCTTTCTCTTTTTGCCTGACCTTCCCCTGTGAAGTTTTTTACCCATCTTGAATCATTTCATTGAATTTTAATGCTTCCCTAGTTCTTTGAGTCAGGTACATATTATTAGTTTGGTGGTGTTTTGTTTTCATATGTCATTTTTAAATTGTCTTAGAATAGATTTTTTTTTAACTGTTCCCTTTGTATCTATCTGCAGCCAACTATTTTGCTGTGTTCTGTACTTAAATACTTGATTAATGTTATCCTAGTACTGTCAGCTGTCATCTTCCTAAATTTACATACCTCTGAAGACCCTATATCTTCTCTGCTACCTTTTGTGTTCCTGAAATCATCTCCTCCCCCTGTGAGTTTCAATTCTTGGTTCTTCAGGGCTCCCCTTCTTGCACTCTTCTGGGATTAAAGAAGGTTTTTTTCCCAGTTCTTGGAGCTTGGCATGGTTGAGCAGATCTCATTATTATTTAGGCAAGATCCTGTTAATCATGCCTAGGTAATTATAACTGATTAGTAGATTACAGCTTTATTTAATGGGGCTAGTCAAAGCTTCGTTTAACACTGACCTTGTCTTTAAGTCAGTAGATTATGGGCATTTACATGAGAGAAACATTTGTTTTACGAAGAGGATCTTTAAAATTCTTTAGACCTGGTAAATTTGCTTTGCTTGCTCAATCATTTAAGAGTACTGATATTAAAAATGACAGATAAAATTATTCTTGTTGCTGAGGCAATTTTAATAGTGGATAAATGAGGTTATTTCCCTTTAAATCTCAACTAAATTATTGTGACCAGTTGGATTCTAGTTTATACATAGTGGGCATATTTGATAAGTACAAGCAGATCAACTTTTACATTGATTTGAAAGTGCTTTGTAATAATTGATCCATCATGAAAATTCCTTGAACAATTCAGTAAATATGTGTATGTATACCTACTCAAGTTGGGGGGGAAATCCAAAGACTTTGAGATCAAATCTGGTTGGTTAAGGTTGTTATATAACATTTTCTGAAACCTAAAGAACAGTATAAATGTTAGCCAGGTTTTTGATGGGGTTTATAAATATTGTAAACCTGTTAGGAGAAGAACAGCAGGACAGCCACAGAACACTTATATTTTTAAGTGTACGTGCCCTAAATATTTGTGTGGCAGAATTCAGAAGGGATTATTTTTGTGACTTCATCAACCCCAAAATCAGCAAATGTTCTGAACTGAATGGAAATGGTAGTATTTGATCCTCAGAAAGCTGAGAGAACATGGAACTGTTTGTCATGGGTCTGGTGGCCTGATCTGGTTTGGTCTTTTCTCCTCCCCTGTTCAGGCCATGTGTTGTATGCAGACATCAAGATGGAGAATGGCAAATCCAAGGGTTGTGGCGTGGTTAAGTTTGAGTCACCAGAGGTGGCAGAGAGAGCCTGCCGGATGATGAATGGGATAAAACTCAGTGGCAGAGAGATTGATGTGCGAATTGATAGAAATGCTTAAGCAGTTGCCTTTTTTTTTTTAACATCAATACCAGACTTCCAAATTTGTATTTTGTTTTTCTTGTTAACCATTTTAATTTGTTGGCTGGATGTATAAAGATGTTAAAATTCAGTTGCTTTCTGGGGTGATTTTAATTACTTTTTTAATGACTGGGATTCCATTTGACTGTTTGCATTGAGATTGCAATGTACGCAATTTTTTTTGTAGTTGTGGCATCTTGTTGACATTACGACTTTGATAATAAATACCAGTTACTGAAAGCCTCCTAACCTTGTTGTGAAGTCTGTTGGAAATGTTCATTATATTTTGAATATTTGTCTCTGTTTAGTATTGAATGATTTTTAATTCATAGTCTACTTGAGCTGGATGGGATTGTTAGATCATTAAAGAAGGAAATAGAGGATCATGATCATTATCGTTGTCATCAAATATTTGAAGGTCTCCTTCCTGATAGGATTCTCCTGCCTTCCTCCTCTCCCCCTTGTAGTGACTAGTTCGCTACTTTTACTGTCAGGACTGAGGATTTGGGCATCAAATTTTTAAGTGTGCCTTTTGCCTTATACACTCAAACCGTGTTCTTCAGAGCAGCAATGGCTATAAAAGGCAAAAAGTATACCGAAGTACTTGACCATTAGGTCAGATCACAGCCAATTTATTTTACATACTAGTCCCCTGGAGCTAATTCTTCAAGAAGTCAGCATCTCCCTTTTTCTTTGCCTTGGCTAAGCTTTTTTTAATAGACCAAAATAACTGTATTGTTGCATGTCCCAACATTCCTTTGAACTGAATGTCCAGCCTAGAGCTTGGCTTCTAAAAACTTCTGTTAAACTAAATTATATGTATTGTTGACTGTTTCCTGCTACACTACGAGAAAGTATAAGTGAGATAGCCCCCTGGAGTGTAAACAGTTCATTCTCCTTTGCTCTCCCCCTTTCTTCTGATCCAAATCTCTCCCTTCCACATCTCTCTAAAGGGAGGGTATAGAAGAAAGGAGGCAGTCAAGCAGAGAGCCACTTGAAGTGGTGATTTAATACTGTCAGTGTTCATCCATGAGAAGTACAGGCTGATGGGTTGAATATATGAAGGAGAAACTTGTAGTTTTCTCTGGACCCACTATGGAGGAGAAAATGGTCCAAGGATGATCCAAGGATGCCCTGCAAAAGAAGATGGGGCTCTGTAGCCCTTCAGGTAGGTCAGTGGTTCCAGTTGCTTCTCATCCTACATTTCCCTTGGGAGATGGGAGCTGGATTGGAATCGCCTCTTTGCCAACCTCCCTTGCTGCTCCAAGAGAACAGAGCTGGACTAATGGGACACTGGCCAAAGTCTGGTTGGGTGTATGTAGCATAACAGGTACCTACCTTAGAAACTAACATCATCGTAGACTTCTGTCTCCCTGTCAAAGAGAGAATAGACCATAAGTAGTTGACAAATGCCAGCTCATCTCTAAATTCACTTTAGAATAGAAGGCTGTAAGCCTCCCAGCACCCACACTTGCCCACATGTCCTCAGCTTGGTCACTTACAGGGGGAGCAGAACTGTTCTAGGAACGAAGCCATCTGCAAAAAGGGAAGGATAAGCTTAATGGGATTACAAGGATAAATGCCCCGCCCATTTCTAGGGCATACTAACCAACTCACATTTTCCACTGACATCCCGGCATAGAATCTGTTCTCTGCTGGTGAATTGGATCACATCCAGGATTTCCCCACGTCTAATAGCCAAGTTTCTACCACCCCCACGACGGGTATTGGCATTGGGGTCGATCATCATCCTTGTCAAAGTCACAATGTCCCCTTCAAACTAGAGCAAACGAGTAGTCTAGCTTCGGTCACTTACCCAGGACTTTTTTCTGCACCCCTCCCTCCCAGGTGTTTATAGGATCCCTGAAAATCTAATGTAAAAGTCAGTGTATTGTAATTAGAGCTACTCTTAATAAGTCATCTCCGATCATAAAAGTTCTCCAAGTCCAGTTCATATTTAGGTCATAATGGACTAAGAAGAGGTTGGTGCTGCAGAAATGTTCTCTCCTGACCTTAAATTTCTTCCTGAATTCTCTTTCTGCTTTCTCTTCCTTTTTGTACTGCTTCAGGGGTTTGGGGAGCTTCAGGGGTTTGCAGATTTCCTCTGTCTTAACCTCTTCTGAGGGTTTCCAACTGTTCCTGAAGATGGATAGTTAACATTCATAACTAACAGGATATAGATGCCTCCCCATCCCCAGACTCCCCTTCCCTAAGTTACCACATTTGCTGGCCAGGTTGTTGGGAATCTTTGAGAGTTCTTTCTGCAACCAGTAGATCACCTGAGGAAGTCAAACAACTAGGCTACTAAAGGGGCCCAAGGTGTTCTCACCATCCCCCCAATTCTTGGTTCTCTACAATAGTTTTCCCCTTACCCTTAATTTTAGAACTTGAATATGTGATGTCTATAAGCTTAATACTGTAATAGCAGTCATTTATAGATAAATAGGGAAGCTCTGTGTCTTTCACAGGAAAGGCAAGATAATTCTGGGATTAAAATAGCACATCTGAGTGATGTGTATGGCTGGAGGGAGCAAATTAAAAGTGAGATTGGCTTGCCAAAGGTCTAGCAATGTCATGGAAAATGATCTGCACAGACTTCAAATGAGAGTTTCTTTGTAGGTGGTGAGGATGCTTTAAGACAGCCCTATTTGCAGATGACACTGCTTCTTACATCCACACCCTGCTCTAAAACACTGCAGGGAGAGCATTGTTAAGGAGAGGTACAATGTGAATCAGGAGACAGAACGTGAAGAAAATGACAGAATGGAGACAGCAATATATAAGCCAAGTGATGACTTGAAAGTTGATTGGCAACCCCTAGGGTTAATCTGTTGACACGTGTATTCTAGAAACAGATACTTGGACCCCAAAATTTTAAAATGAGAGGAGGGTTGATTAGATTGCATTTTGATGGTCCTGCCAGATTGCCTTTCTCTGAGAGGACCACATGGAGAAACTGAGCCGGAGAAGGAGCATACCCAAGACCCTGCCATCTGTGAACCTGAAAGGAGATATGAGAGGACTAAGTAGGGGATCTGGCAGTTGTCCATAAGTATTAAAGGGACTGTCATGGTGTAAGAAGAGTGAGACTCATTGTCTTTGGCATCAGAAGATGGAACAAGGCAACAGCGGTGGAAGCTTTGAGTGGCAAGAGTGGTCCAAAAGTAGAATGACCTGCATTAGGAGGTAACAGGGTCCACTCATGTAGGTGGTTGTCAAGCCACCTTTAATGACTGCTTGTTGGGGGTATGGTAAATGGGATTCTTATTCAGGTGCAGGTGTGCATAACCTCAGATTGAGAAGATAATTTTCCTGGGGAGTTATGGGAAGGTGAGCTCAGGGAACCAAGTTGAGGATATCTAAGGCCAGAAATACTTGGAGACCTAAGACCTAAGAAAATGAAGAATGAAGTTGAAGTATTCACAAATGTTATTACCAAACTTGTTCAAATAACTGCTACTCTCATCATCTATAGTAAAATTACTTTTGCCCTTCCAGACGATTGCACTGTGTTGCTGTTGTGATGACAGGTTAAGAGGAGGAGTGTGTGTGTGTGTGTGTGTGTGTGTAAGTAGAAGCAGGGCAGAGTGAAGCACAGGAGTAATTCATTTTTATATAGTGTCTGAAAGTTTACAAAGCACTTCACAACAAGAAAGCATGAAGGGGAAATAGTGCATGTAGTAATATCCCCATATTATAGATGAGCAAAGAAAGGCACTCAGAGATCAAATAACACAGCATTATTGCTGAAATTCATGGTGATTTCAAGTCTAGTTCTCTTTCTACCATAGCATGCCAATCCCTTGGAAGGTGGAAGGTGGCAGCTGGCAGGGAGTCAGTGGTGATCAGCAAGATGACTAGAACTGAGCCCTATGGACTAAGATAGGACCCCCCTCCTTTTGCCTCCCAATCCTCCAGTTTGGAATTTAAATGGAGGACTCCATCTCAGCGTTAGCACTATTGACTGACAGAAAAATGTACAATGTAACTTGAAAGAAGGCTGAACAATTGTCAGGTGCAATGCAGAGCACGGGATTTAATGTTGGGGTTCCAGTCCCGACTACTGTTTTGGACAAGTCACTTAACCTTCCTGGGCTTTAGTTATTTTCTTTGTAAACCTACTTCAGACCATTTCTGCTGCTGGAATTCCTGACAGACCAGACATTTAGGCAGAAATCAGGGTCCAAAGACCATTCTCCATTAGGACACCTGAATTTGGGAAAGTTGGGTGGAAGTTGAGGAGCAGCTGCTCCCTAACTGGAAGAAAAAAAGGAGATTAAGGGCCTCAGATTTGCCCCTGAAGGAACAGTTGAAAGAATGCTCAGAGGTCGCTGAATTGGTATCGATCAGTGTTCTGGAGCTGGTCAAAAACTACAAGAGAGATGGATGTACAAAGCTCTTATTGTGGGGTCTCAGCATCCAATTCCTTCTAATAAGGTAGCACTAGGGAAGCCACAGATTTATGGGGCAATGAATGAGGTTCCTGGGACTGACTTTGAAATCAAATAGGGGGAGCCAGTGGATGAGAGAAACCCTTCCTGGATCACTGCCTTGTCATAGCAGAAGGACTTGCATAGTTCAATGAAACACTGAGCTATCCCATGCAGGGGTTACCTAAGATGAACAAGTTATAGTGGAGAGTTCTGATAAAAGGTGATCTACTGAAGAAGGAAATGGCAAAACACTGTAGTATTTTTGTCAAGAAAACCCTGTGGATAATATTAAGACGCTGAAAGATAAGGCATGAGCAGATGAACCCTTCAGGTTGAGGGCTTAGCGTGCCAGGATCTATGGGGTCATAAAGAGTTAGACTCAATCGAACAACAAGTGGAGGAGAACCAGAGCTTCCTTTTCACCCTCTAGAGCTAAATCCATTTCAAGTCTCCATTTGCAAGTGTGGTTGTGGGAGGGGAGGGTTCACAAGGATAGAAGGTAGCTGAGGAGTTAGGATCAGGCATGATGAGACCTGATGTAGTCAGGCAAGAGGGATAGGTCCCTTTCAGACTTGGAAAGACATCCACTGATTTTCCCTTCCTAGAGCAGGCCCAACCAAGATTTCAACCCTTGGGAAGTGGATCCATAGGTGGAGATCCTTAATTCTGCAACCTTTGCCCAGAGACATAGGAGAGGCAGTGGTAGGAAGCCACATCTGTGGCTTCAATTGTGTGCTAATGGAGAGATGTTGCAAGTTTCACTGCAGACCTCAGGAGAAAGCCAGGAAAAGCAAAAACCAATCTGAGGAGCAGCCCTATTTTGGGTTGCTTAAGGGTCAAGGCACTTCAGACCTGGAAAAGGTATCTAAGATTGCCTCATATCCAAACCCCCACCATGTGCTAGAATCTCATGGGCCCCCTGGAAACTTGTTCATCCAGCTTCCATGTTGATACCCAAATGACTGAAAACTCACTCCTTTAGAAGTCTGACTGCTACACTGTTTAAAGCTGAGGTGGTTTTCTGAAGGAGCAATTGAAGGCTGTTGACAGGACGAGTCACTCATAACTGGGAGAAGGGTATATGTGTGTCACAAGTGCAATGAGAAAACTCAGGGACAAGCCACTTGTCCCTGAGACAACAAACTCAACAAAGTCAAGAAAGGAAGAAGATGGAAATCAACAAGGATCACAGGGCAATATTGAAACTTCCAAATGCATCCTCAGAGCTGCATTAGAATTAATAGACTTTTGTACATCCCCTTGACCTTCTCTGCAAGAGGCAGTATTGCAGATGAAAGGGTCCTGATTTTGGAGTCAGGAGACCAAAGTTCAATTCCAACATTCAGCTCATTTTACAACTAAGGGAACTGGGACTCAGAAAAGGAAAGCAGCCTACCCAGAGTCGCAGAGTAAGTGGTGAATGGAAACTCAATACTCCCTGAATAAGTGGGTTCCTGAGATCCTGAGAGTAGAAGATATGGAAATGGGAGAAAAATGGGTGGACTCTTTTAGGGAAGTCCACAAAGTCAAAACTATTTTCATAATTCCAAGGCATTATTTGCCTCCTAAAATAATCCTTCTTTTTCCAACTATGTGTCTGTGTGAAGCTGGATTTTCTTCAACCAAAATAACATTGTAACTGAGTCAACAAAGAAGCAGAGGAGAATTCAGCTATCTTCAATTAAGCCAGACATTAAAGAGATTTGCAAAAATATGTAAAACAATAGTATTCTCGCTGATTTTTTTTGTTTTTAAAAAATGGTTATTCTAATTTAAAATATTTTGTTATGTATAAAATAGATTTATTATTATAAAATGAACTAAAATATTCTCAAATTTTATCAGCTTTACTTTCTAATATAGTAACTCTCAATAGATATAGCCCACATAAACAGAAGTTCTTTAGGGGGAGTCCTCAATTTTTAAGAGTGTGAAATGGCCCTGAGACCAAAAAGTTTGAGAACCACCCACCTAGATTTTTGTCCGCGGACCACAGGCTCAGACCCCTATCAGTTAACCAGCCCAGCTAGGTTAAAAGGACCTGGCCTTGGGCATGCACAGAGCAGAGAGCTAGCTAAAGTTCCTCTCTCTAGGACCCTCATCTCCAGACCCTGACCTCTTCACTTCCCAGTCTGGGCCATCAGTTTCCTTGCTTGTAAAATGGACATCAACTACATTTATCATTCATTGAAAGTGAGGGAATTAGACTGGAAAGTCCACACCACCTCTCCTGAAATTTCCATCTCATGCTCCACTTCATTCATGGATACACACCTCTCCTCCTGGGGCCTGGTGGGCAGGGGTTTGGCTCCACATCATCATAGATCTCATCTGGATCCCTGAGAGGAGAGTGGGAATTAGGGCTTCCCACAGCCTCCCCAAAGTGCCCCCCACAAGTCCCCAGACTTACTGTGGAATGGCAGGAACTGGAGGACCCAGGCAGTTGCTACTGGAGAAGGATCCTGGCTTCTTTGGAAGTGCTGGCACTTGGGTCCCCCCACCCAGGATGATTTTCTTGCCTGGATACAGTTATATAGTTTTACCAGGGCAGTTGAGGACTTTCAGGAGAGTGACTCCATTTACCCACCCACTGGAGCTATGTAAATTATATAATAATAACTTATCTATGAAGATTTGAAATTTTTTCCCTCACAGCTACCTGAATTTTCTACAGAAGTTGAATATCACCCCCAATACTAGCTAAATAACCCCATGGGCAAGTCAGTTTCTCAATTAGAGAGCAGAACTGGATGCTGATCATGTTGGAGCTCCAACCCCAGGTCCAAAATCTGAGTATCACCCTCCCCAGGTCATCATAATCCCCACTTCTCAGGGACTTCCCCCCCCCTTCTCAAAACTTTCTTGACATGATCCAAACACCCACCTGCAGCTCTTCTGTTAGTGACCTCTTTTCTCCTGAAACGTTCTAAATGCAGGGTACCTGGTGGAAGGGGGGGCTTGGGAGGCTGGGGACCAAGATTCTTCAGAGGTGGCAGAGGTCTCCTGCGGGGGACACTCAGGCCCTGATCCTTCCTAGGTGTCCTTGGAGAGCCCAAGGGGATAGGGCTTGGAAGTGAGGAAGCCTTCTCTGCAGCATCCCCTGCAATTCCCCACGATGTCTGCTGGTCTCTTGGAGCCTCCCTGGTCCTGGGACTGGCTTGAGAGCCTCTCCCTAGGTTAGGGAGCCAAGGGCTAGGTGGGGTCCCTTGTCCTTGCCATGGAGGTCCCCTCCAATTAGCAGCAGGAGTCCCAGAAGAAAAGGAACTCTCAGAAATAGTATTGGCTTGACCCAGACCTGGCAGCTGAGAGCCTTTGGGCAGTGGTGGCTTCCTGGGTAGCTCACCAAACCCAGCCTGCGTGCCCTGGAACTTAGCTTTCAGGTTTTGAAAGTCCTGATGACTCTGCTGTGAGACACAAAGCATCACAGAATCTCAGAATTCAAAGATGGATTAGACTCCAGACGACATCTTATCCAACCTATGTGTAAACAGGAGTCCTTTCTGCAATATTCCAGATAGGTGCTTAGCCAGCTTCTAAAAAACCTCCAAAGGATGAGAAAACCCACTACTTGTCAGCACCCTAGGGACCACTGTACTTCTAGACAATTCTAATTATTCAAAAAAAAAATTTTTTTTTTCTGATATCAGGCCAAAATCTACTTATCTACAAGCACACAGACAGGCAGAGATGGTCAGAGATTATGAACATGCAGATAGACTCATGTACAGAGTAATAAGCACACGTAGACACACATATACCATTTCTCAGGTTCCCAAATTTCGTTAGAAGTCCTGGATGGTGTCCAGATTCCTTCCCCCTGTCCAAAAGTCTGTAAGAAAGTGAGCCTCTGGGTTGATCTAGAAATCTCACTGCTAGTTATATACCCTCAAGAGATCATTGAGAACTCAAGAGAAACTCCGTGAACATTAGAACTTTTATAACAGCACTTTTTGTGGTAGCACACAAGTGGAAACAACTTATCTATATTTACTGGAAGATAGCTAGACAAATGGGGGTACATGAACATAGGAATACGACGGCTATAAGAAGCAAGAAATAGGACAAAGACAGAGAAGTATAGAAAAATGTATGAGCTGATGCATGCTCACTGAAGGAGCCAGGAAAACAGCATAAACAATGTTGGTGTAAACCTAAGAACAACCTTCACAAAGCAATCTTATAAGAATGTTGTGAAATCATGAAGAATGAACTTGACCCCAAAGGAGATATGAGAAAATACCTCCACCTCCACACACACACACACACACGCACATACACAAACACATACATACATACATACATACATACATACATACATACATACATACATATACCCCCTCCTCCTTTACAGAGTGGGAGACTCCATGGATGTGAAACATTACATATATCTTCATATTTTTTCCATAAATTGATTTGTTTCGCTCATATTTTTTCCTCTTTCTGTTTTAGAAAATTTCTTTGTTAAAAGAAATGGCTCTCTGGGAGGAGGAAGGGAGTGAAATACAGGGGAAATCTGGGCCATGTAAAAACAAAATATAACCATAAAATTCTCATTTTAAAAGGAGGTTTTAAAGTGAGTTTGTGGGACCACACAGCTGGGGGAGAGGGAAGAGAAAGAGAGAGAGGAAAGGCACTGAGTCATAAACTCAGGAACATGGTGAGAGGCCTCACAGGGCTGTAATGGAGATAGTTTTCAATGTTAACATTTATACTTCAGAAATCAATAAATGCTATAAATTAGGGTTTGATTTATTGTTCTGTTAATTGTCTAAATGTAAGGAAGTGATGCAGAAAATGGTAATAATGCAGACTAAATTTTCAAGTGTCTTGCATACACCCCCCCCCCCCCCAAAAGCTGGTTGTTAAACATTTACCTGCACACCACTGCCTCAGGAACAACTGAGCTAAAGAGAGAGATGAGCTGAAGACCAAAACCATTTTTTCAGTGTTGTCACAAATATTGCCCTACCCCATTTCAGCCCCATAAGTAGGGGCAAGTCCTTCTGACCTACTTTGCCTAGTAGTCAGCACCCCTGGGGCCCACAGGAAGCCCCCACCCCCTTGGAACTGAGTTTTCAGGTCACCACCAACCAGGCCCTCCCCCTAAGCTTTAACTATCATTCTCCCCCTTCCCACCCTTCCCCCACACACACTATGTCCCCATATTTCTTCCCCCATTCCAGATATTGTTCCTGTTTCCCACCAGGGTAGCTATGGTGTGCCATCAATGTCGCCCAAGCTAACAAGCAAATCCTTGATCTAGGGCTGCCTTGGACCACTGTGGTGTTAAAGAAAAGTGAGTTAGGACACCAATGAGGGTAGGAGTGAGCAGAGGAGAAACGAGAGCGAGGAGAGATGGAAAGGGCTGAGTGAGAAGTGAGCAGAGCCTTCTATGAAAGCTAACCCTTTGAGTCCAGTGACTGATTCCACTGTCCTAGGGAAACTCAATAGAAGGTGCCTGCCATCTTGGGTAGGAGCCCAGGAGAAATGGGCCTGGGCTGGGGGATGAGATTGGTCTCAGGGACTGGGCAAGCCCAGTGGGGGCTACAGCCAGCCTCTTCTGTTGTCTGTGCGACCCCCAATGAATAATGACAAACAGTAGATTAGCCCTTCAGGTCCATTAAGCTGTTTTACCTTGCCTTGTTTGATCTCCACAACCACCACACAAGGTCAGTAGTGCACAGAATCTCACCCCCATTTTACAGATGAGGAAATTGAGATTGTCTTGTGGTTAGCTGTCTTGTCCAAAAATACAAAATTAGGAAATGTCAGAGCTAGGACTTGAAGCCGCTTGACTTCTATCCCACAGTGGCTCTGGTTACTTGGAAGATAAAACCCAGACTCCTTTGCTGACACCTTTTAAGCTGACACCATCTCAAGCTCTGTCTACTTCTTGAGCTTCATCTCTTTCCCTCATATAGTTTGTATTCCCAGCCTAGATGGTCTCCTTCCTCCTCTTTCCTCTGTTATATCTCATCCTTCATCTTCTGCTCCTCCTGACTCCCCTCCCTCAACACACGTAGGGACAAACACCTCTCATGTTGAGTCAAAAGGAAAAAAAGGAAGTTAGTAGAGGCTGTTTTTACTTCTGCTTTCTTCAAACATCCCTGGGAGTGAGAGTAGGGGGATGGCAGGGAGGGAGGTAGAGAAAGGCTTACTTACCATGACTTTCCACCTCCTTTGGTCCAGTGGCCTGTGGATTGAAATACTCTGCTGGTTTCTGGGACCTTCCAGGGACTGAAGGGTTGCAGAAATGCCTGGGGCTACTTACTTCCAGGAAGTCAAACCCAAACACCCAGATGATTGTATGTGTTGGAGTGTGGGGAGGGAGGAGGAAGGAGGAAGGAAAGGACGGAGAACAGGAGGTTGGAGGGGGTGGGGACAATGGGGAGGGACCTTCCTGTTCTCTACAGGTGTTCCCCCAACTTCAAGTCCTGGCTCTAACGCTGTCTTTTCCAGGAGTCACTCCCAAGACCATTCTGGTTCAAGGTGATCTCTCTTGACTCTAAACAACTTTCCTGAACTAGATGTGGTTATAATCTGTATATGGGTGAATGTGCTTTTGTTTTTCTGGGCTCTTCTAATACAAAGTCCTAAAGTAAGAGCAAAGCCCAAGTCTGGGTACCTCTACTCTTAACTGATGGCTGAAGGAAAGGACCAGTTTTCTGAGTCCTGGAGACCATCACTAGACAGGGTCAAGGGTCTACTGACCTGAGAGATCTGTTGAACCTTGGCTCTCACCTTCAGATCCATCTACCAGAGGGTCTCTGACTTTCATCCCCTGACCCAATGGCCTGAACGAATGGACTTACTGAACTTCAGTTCAATTCAGTTGACATTTATTAAGTACCTCCTATACTTATCCCTTCCACATGGAGGGGATTAAGGGTATGGTGCTCCTGAAATCTGGAAAATCTAAGTATAATTCTTTTGACCCTCCTTTCATACTAGAGAAGAAGTCTGAATCTTTTCTTTTGCTTTTAAGAGGTGCTTATAGTACCTTATTGTAAAATTTGGGTTGATGTTACATTATATTGATATTATATATAATATTATACATGTATTTTGTGCATTTCTGAGTTTCTAAACTTTTTCTGTTGTCATCTGCTGACCTTCACATGTCATCTGTTGCTTCCACCAAACTCTCCAAAAATTCCCATTTAATTTCTTATGCTAACCCACAATATATTAAAACCACAATAGGGAAAGTCATGGTGTGAAAGGGATAACTGAATGGGTAAGATATTGTGCTAAGTGCTGGTGGTAACAAACATTTGAGAAAAGAGAAGCTAAGTTCCATGTGAAGCCTGCTAAATTTTAATGGTTGGTAGGACCTCTGAGTGGTGATGTCCATCAGGCAATTAGAGATGTGGTTGGATCAGAACTCATGAGAAAAAATGGGACTAGATGTATAGTGCTGACCTAATGAATTACTGGCCCATCTATCTGAGAATCTTCCTACCCAGTGACCCACTGGTCTAAGAAACCCTTGACCCAAAGATTCTAAAACCCACTTACCTATTTACCCTGACCTACTTACCCTCTGACTCTGACCTAAGGACCTTTGGGATTCAAACTTCAAACTGATTCAAGAATGCTACAGACTCTCTGATCTATAGATATAAGATCCAGTAGCTTAAGATGACTGAACCAATTTAGAGTAAGTACAGAGAATTCAGGCTCGACTTACAAGATAGTCTCCCAAGGTCATAGGAGGCTTATAAGTGATCTTTTGCTTTTTTTTGGAGGGGGAAGCTTCTTTATGGGATATGTCTCAGGATTGTGTAAGGGATGGGGGAAGAGTTGGGAGAGTAAAGTCCTCCAGATATTCTTCCTGTGATTACTGGATCCAAACTCATTTTTTTAAGTTTAATTTTTGTTAATCTCTTTTGTTCTTATATTACCTTCATTTCCAAATATATCCTTCCCCTTCCCCCCAACTCAGCCCGTCATCCCTTGTAAGAATTTAAAAAAGAGGGGAAAAAAGTGTTTCAGTCAAACTAACTCACACCTAAAGAATCTGACAGAAAATACAATGTTCTACACCCATAGTCTTTCACTTAGGCAAAGAATTTAGGAAGATGCATCTTCTCATCTACTTTCCAGGGTGAAGCTTGATCATTTTAATGACATAACATTCATTTTCATCTTCTGCTCTTTCTATTTACATTGTTCTAGTCATTGTGTATAGTTTTCCTGGTTCTATTTAACTTCACTTTGCATCAATCTACTCTTAATTGATGACTGAAAGGAAGGACCAGTGTTCTGAGTGTGTGCTACCACATAAAGGGCTGTTGGAAATATTTTTATGCATATGGATCTTTTCCTAAAAATGCTATATCTTCACATCACCTTCATTTCTAAATATTACCCCTACCTTATTATCAACAAATGATCCACCTCTTTGTTACAAAGATTTTGAAAAAGCAAGAAACAAAAGCAAATCAGCAAAATCAACCAACACCTCAATCAAGACTAACAATGTATGCATTTTCTGTACCTGTCTTCCTCCACCTCTAAAAATAGTAGCTAGATGCATTTTCTTGCCTGTTTTATTTTTGCAGACTTTTGTCCTTATAATTACATAGCACCGAGTTTCATTTTTTTATCAATGTTCTCTCATTTACAGTGTCGCAATCATTGTGTCTACTGTTTTCCTGCTTCATTTCGCAACAGCGAACTTCTGTATAAGAGTTTTCCCTTGCTTTTCTGATTTCATCACTTCTTACAGTGTGCTAACATTCCGTCCCAATCAGTTTATCTATCCCCCAGTCACTAGATCTTTTGTTTCCAGTGCTTTGATATTATTGTGAAGTGCAGCTATAAATATGTTGATGCTGATGAGGCCTTTCTTTCTACCTTTGATCTCTTTGAGGTGTATCTCTGCCTAGCAGTGGGAACTCTGGTTCAAAGGCTATGAACAGGTTAGTGACTTTATTTTTTAAAAATTGTTTATTTAGTATTTTTTTTCCCCAATTACACGTAAAAACAATTTTCAACATTCATTTTTAAAACTCTAAGTTCGAAATTCTCTCCATCCCTCCCCACCTCCCACCCCCATTGAGAAGACAGTTCTGTATGTTATATATGTGTAGTCATGCAAAACATATCCATAATAGTCATGTTGTGAAAGAAAACATAGAAAAAACTCAAGAAAAATAAAGTGAGAAAATAGTATATACCTCAATCTGTATTCAGACACCTTCAGTTCTTTCTCTGGGTATGGATAGCATTTTTTATTATAAGTCCTTCAGAGTTGTCTTGGAGTTTTGTACTGCTGAGAATAGGTAGTGAGTTAATTTTTTTTTTAAGTATAATTCAAATTGTTTTTGCCAGTAGTAGTTCAACCAATTCACTGCTCCACCAACAGGGTAGAAGTGCACTTGTCTTTCCAAAACTCCTTTGACCAGTGACCATCCCATCTTTTGTGATCTTTGCCAACTTGCAGGGTATGTGGTAAAATTTCAGAGCTGTTTTGGTTTGCATTTTTCTTTTCATAAGTGATTTCGAGCAGTATTTCATATGTTTAGAATTTGCAATTTTTCTTTTGAGAATTGTTTGTCCACATTCTTTGACCACATTCATTGGAGAATGTATCAGTTTGACATATTCATAAGTTCCCTAAAATATCTTTTGATCCTCTCTTTCAATGTTATGACATTAATTCATTCATTCAGTTCATTCTACACATTCTACAAGCCTTCATTAAACACTTACTGTGTGCCTGGTGTAGGAAATATAATTACACAATTAAATAGTGCCTCTCCTCTAGGGCCCTGGAATTAGCAGACAGGCATGTCATACCCTGTTACAATCATTGTATAGATTTTAAAGAAATGAGTGAATATGTATATGTCTATGGTTTATTTTGCATATATATAGTTCTTATTTCATGTAGACATGTAATTTAATTGGTGCAGGAAATTCCAAGTAATAAAAGTCCCTCTACCCATGCTGATCTGTGACTCAGAGCAATTTGCAGTCTTAGGTTGTTGCCTAGGGCTAGGTGATTTGCCTAGTATATGTCACAGGGAGTATATGCAAAATAAGTAGGACATAACAACTAGAGGGAATTAGGAAAAGTCTTGTGTAGCAAGTGGGGCTTTATTTACCTATTGTGACCACCTGTAAGGGCAAGCAAAGTAGGATCTTTTGTTGTTTTTGTTTTAGACAATCAAGTGCCTCTGACTGAATTTTGCCTTTGATTAATCAGGGATCTTTAACTAGAAACAGAGTACATATATTGTAGAGAGAGTTTTAACCAATCAGATATGTGCAAGTGAGCTCTAAACAATCAGATTTCTCAGACAGAAGCCCTGTCTGTTGGTCTTTATGAGTGAATTGAGATAATGGTGCTGTATTGTTGTTTCCCTCCTTAGCTTTGTTTTTTCAGAGACAGAATCTTCGGAGTAGAGCAGTCCCCATGAGCTGAGACATGGAGCAAGAGCAGAGAGCTGTCTACATGTGAATCGAGGCAAGAGTCCAGAGTGGTTAGCCCACAGAGGAAGAGCCATGGGACTTGGAAGCCAACCTCAAGCTAAAATGAAAGAAAACTTTATTTGGACACTTTATATTAAGAATATTGTTCTTACAGTAATCTAGGGATGGAGGGTACCCCTGGAAGAGTAGGTAGAGGATCCTCCAATCACTAGATAAGGCACTGAATCACTGAGGATCCAGGCCTAGAAGAAGCCCTAGCCCAGAGGTGGGGAACCTGTGGCCTTCTAGATCCTTAAGTTGCAGTTTTTAAAAAGGATGCACTTGAGTATCTAGAAGGTTACATGTGGTCTCAAAGCCACAGGTTCCCTGCTCCTAGGCTAGCCAAATCACCCACAGAATGCTTCCTTCTGTGCTTGATTTTGAACCTGGCATCCCATGGCCACTGCTGGTTCCCATGGCTGAGTGGAGCTTCCCTAACTAAGATCATCCTCCTTCCTCGAAGAGGCCACCTAAGTTGCTGGCAGTGGGATCACAAAACCTTAAAATGTTAGACCTGAGAGGTCACAGGGTCCAATGTTCCTATGACACAGTTAGGGAAACAGGCCCATAAAGGGGAAGGCACTTGCCCAGTGTGACAGAGCTGGAAGCAGAATCAAGTTTTCTGACTCCCAGCCCTATACCTTGTTGACTCTGCAGAGACTTTCCATGGAAATTGTCACAGTTCAGGGGCATTGGAAACCCAGGTGTTCCCACGGAGATTCAAGGATATTTGGTCACCAACATCTCAGTGAGTACCTTGAAATACAGCTTTTAAGGGTTATAAACATATATATATATGATCTATTTGATCCTCCCTATAAGGTGGATGCTGTAAAATCTTTATTTTGCATTTGAAGTAATGAGGTACAGTGTGTTGAAGGAAAAGCCTGAGAAACATAATTTCTGGACAATTAGCAATCTATTAATTATGGCTAGCAAATAATCAATAAAATGAGGAATGCTGTGGGCTGCTGACCATTTTAATCCCCTTGGAAGAGTGGGTATTCCTGACAGGTAGAAATCAACTCCAATTAGTTAACGATGAATGAAAGAATGAATATTATAATGAGAGATGGGCTTATTCTAATGAGAAGCTGGAGGCCCTGTACTCTTTTTTTTCACTCTTGGACAGAAACTCATCTCCATCCAGCATACCTACCTCAGGCAATCTAGATAAGGGTATCCACCTCCATCCAGGCCACTTACATAGTTGAACAGTGAACTGAAATTCAACTAAATTAGATTAAGCTATCCCAGTTGGGTGAAGTCTGGCCCAAGACTGAGCAGAATGTTAATCCAATCTCATCATCTGCCAGGTCCTTCAAAGATGGCCTGGATAACCTATCAGGACTACTTTCTGAATGAGGAGATTCTGGATGAGAAAAAAACTCTGGTGTGTCCCCACTCCCATATTGATTGGTTATTAATAATAATTTCTCTCAACAGAGAGGTTAATTGACTTGCCCAAGGTCACACAGTTAGCAAGTGTCTGAGGCCAGATTTGAACTCGTGTTTCTTGACTTCGAGCCCAGGGTTTCATCTACCTAGCTTTCTCTGAGCTCTACTCAGAACTTTAATAGCTCAGAACTCAAGTTCAAGTGATCCACCAGCCTCAAGCCTTTTCCAATAACAGGATTATAAGTGTGTACTGCTACAACCAATGAAGCAATATTCGTAAAGCACCGGCCCAGCCAAGTCCCTCCCTTGCTCAGTAAGCTCCAGTGGGTACTAAGCACTTCTCAGATCAAATACAGGCTCCTGTTTGGTGCTCAAAGCACTTTACAACCAGCCTTAAATCTACCTTTCTTGACTTAAAACATACTCTCCTTGACACATGCTAATTTAGCCTTCTTCCTGTTCCTCACAAAAGAACCTCAGTATCTCATCTCCACGCCTTTGCACCAGGTGTCCCCCTTGCCTAGAAATGCTCTCCTTCCTCTGGTATCTGCCTTTTAGAATCTCTAATTGTTTTTTTTTCAGTTGGGACACCAGCTCCTATAAAAGGCTTTTCCTGATCCTTCAAGCTGCTTATGCCTCCTTCTCCTTCCCACCCTGGAAATTAACCTCGTATTATTGTGTAGTATATGGATGTGAACTGCCACCTTTGATAGAATGTAAACTTTTATTGTTGTTCCCTTAGCACAATGCTTGGCACATAATAAGTGCTTAATAAATAATTGGTTATCAATCTTTTATCTGACCATGAATGGTTTATGAGAGGGGCTTCTCCAACTACCACAGTCAGTCATGGAGTACATATAGGCCAGTCTCCTGCTGGAGAAGAAAAAAGAGGACAGAACCTGATCAGGGAAAGGGTCATGAAGAGGCGGCGTGGTGCCCTGCTGGTCTTGGAGCTGGGAAGACCATTTACCTCTATCTCTGTGGTAGTTTCCCGGGCTTCGTTCAGGTACTCTGCAAATCTCAACGTGCTATATACGGCCTTACAAATATTATTTAATTTCATCCTCACAACAGCCTTGGGTACTCTCTCTCATCATCCCCGTTTTTACAGATGAAGAAACAGCTGTTAAGTGACTTGCCCAGAATCACTTAGATAAAAATTGTCCACAACAGCCTGTCCTGATTTCAGGTCTAGCATTCCGATGGAGAACACATCCTAATGGACAGGTGGGTAGGTAAACAGCTAGAACAATGGATAGGCATTTATTAAGCACCTACTATGTGCCAGGCACGGTACCAAGGGCTACGGAGACAAATACAAGCAACCAAGATGACCTGTACACGGAAGGGGCTTACATTCTAAACGGGGAAGACCCAGAAAGAGAAGCTAGACAGCGGTCCTGGGAGAAGCGGGAGGAGGGATGGCCCCTTCTATCAGCCAGGGAGACCTGGGTTCTGGGTTCAAACCCTGCCTCGGTTACACACTGCTTGCGCCACTGAGCAAGGCATTTAAGGTCACAGCGCTCTAGGCCAACCTCTAGGACTGTCATCCAGGTGCAGACTTGCACTGGTAGATGGAGTTTCCTCCCCTGGGAGTTCCCTGTACCAATGAAATCTCAAATGCCAGCCTCTGGAATGACGGGCACTGCTGCCCTAGGTGGGGAAAGGGCACGCCCGCGCGGAGGAGCCCCGACCTCCCTCCTCCTCTTCCTCCGTGCCAGGGCCCCCCCAGGGGGGCTGCACGAAGCTCTCCGGGATGGCAGGGGGCGTGCCAGCCTCGGGCACCAGGGCCGCGCTCCTGGCCAGCAGGGGCGGACGGGGCCCCAAGGGGGAGGCTTTCCGAGCGCAGGCTCGTTGGGGTCACCGGCCGCGGAAGGCCGGGGTACGCCCCGCTGCCGGCAGGAGGCTGCGTAGACGGAAGGCCCGCTAGGCGAGGCGGGGCCCCGCGCTGGGAGGGGCGAAGTCCCGCTCCGGGAGACGAGGTGTGGACGCTCCGGCACAGCAGGGGGCGCCTTGGGGGCGGGGCCGTGCGCTGGGAGGGGCGAAGCCCCGCTCCGGGAGACGAGGTGTGGACGCTCCGGCACAGCAGGGGGCGCCTTGGGGGCGGGGCCGTGCGCTGGGAGGGGCGAAGCCCCGCTCCGGGAGACGAGGTGTGGACGCTCCGGCACAGCAGGGGGCGCCTTGGGGGCGGGGCCGTGCGCTGGGAGGGGCGAAGCCCCGCGCCGGGAGATGAGGTGTGGACGCTCCGGCACAGCAGGGGGCGCCTTGGGGGCGGGGCCCCGCGCTGGGAGGGGCGAAGCCCCGCTCCGGGAGACGAGGTGTGGACGCTCCGGCACAGCAGGGGGCGCCTTGGGGGCGGGGCCGTGCGCTGGGAGGGGCGAAGCCCCGCGCCGGGAGATGAGGTGTGGACGCTCCGGCACAGCAGGGGGCGCCTTGGGGGCGGGGCCCCGCGCTGGGAGGGGCGGGGCTGCCCTGTGAGGGAGAGGTTGGTGCGGTGATACCGGCAGAGGGAGCTGTGGGGTCATTCTCGGGACAGCCGCACTGGCGCGGCGAAAAGCCAAGCCCGCCGTGGCTTGTTGGGGTGGGGTTGGTGCTCCTGGGCCAGCAGGAGGCGCTGCGGGGGCGGGGCCGCGCGTGGGGGGCTGGGGTTTGGCGCTCCGGGGCCAGCAGAGGGCGCGTTGGGGCCGGGCTGGGCCGCCCGGGAACGCGCTCCGGGGCCCTCGGGGGCGCGATCTCCTCCCCCCGCCCCTTTGTGTGCCTTTGGCGCCTTCCTGGCGGTCTCCCCGGCGGCGGCGGCTCTCGGGGCTCTCGGGGCTCCCTGGCTGGGCTGGGCTCGGGCTGCGCGGCCATGGACATCAAGAGGCGGGTTACGCTGGAGCTGCGGAACAGGAAGCCGGGGGAGGTGAGGCCCGCGCGGGCCGGAGCACGTGGGCCCGGGGCTGGGGGCGCCGCACGTGGGCAGGCGCGCGGGGGCCGGGGCCGGGGGGATCGGGGCCCGACTGCGGGCCCGGGGCGCCGAGATCCGGAGCCGTGGGCCTCTAGGCCCCACGCGGACGCCGGAGGCCGGCGGCGGGGGCACCGAGATCCGGGGCGCACAAGGCCCGGGAGGGAGGCCGGGGAGAGCGGGCTCCGAGACCCGGGGACGTGGCCTTCAAGGCTCGGCACATGGGCCCCGGAGGCCGGCCGGCCCGGCCGTGCGCTGCGAGATCCCGTGCTTGGGCGTTGAAGGCCCGGGGTGCAAACGCGAGCCAGAAGACCCCGGACTTGGAGCTTGGAGGCCTGGGGTCCGGGGACCGAACGTGCGCTAGGAGATCCCGGGTTTGGCGCTTAGGGCCCGAGCTACGAGCTGGGAAGTCTGGCGCGGGGACATGGGGTTGGGAAGCCTGCAGAGAAGGGCCTGGGGTTGGTAGCCGGGGCCGGGGCGGGCAGATGGTGGGGAGCGGGCGGCAGGACCCCGGCTAGAGCTTCCCAGAGTCAGCACGGGGGCATTTAAGCGGAAGACGGCTACACGTGGGGCCCTGGCTCGGAGGTTGGGAAGGTGGAGGGGCCATGCTCGGCTTTTCCTTTAGTAAATCTTGCCATCTTCCCCCCTCCCCCCAGTCTCTCAGCTCTGAAATTGAGCCTTTGGTCTTAGGAACGAGTGGTCTCAAGTTCAGGTCCAGAACTTGAGATGAAGGATTCCTTTAGGCTGCCCAGGGCTTGGCGTTCATTAGAGGAGAGAAAGTGAGGCTTTGGGGTCTTCTGTCCTTATAAAGACCTGAGCCCAGCTCGGAGGCTTCCTGGGCCTGCTTTCTCTGGAATCACAAGGACTAAGATGAGCCAGGATGTGTGGACAGGAGCCCAGAATGACCTAAGTTTAGGGTGGTTAGAGCCAGGGCCTGGAGTGACTGAGCCATTCTTGGCTGTTCTGGTCTTTGGGAGGTGACCAGAGCTGGGCTGGCTTGAGGGGTTTGGAGGATCATCCAGAGAGAGTGAAGCGGTTTAAACTTGCAGTTTAGAATTAGGGCTGGGGGGTGATGGTGGGTGTGAGGTGTAACTGGAGCCAGGATAATCTGAGTTGGACAGGAGGGGGATTGTGGGCTTGACTGGATTTGGACTTTGGGGGGGGGCACGCTGGAGGTTGGGCTTGGATGGTCTGAGACCCAGACACCATGGAGGGGGGGTCCTGGTTGGGATGGAGCCTCACAGGTTTGGAGATGACTGATGTTGTTCTTCACCCCCAGGTGAAGGATCTAGTCTTGGATAACTGCTTCTCAGATGATGGAAAGATTGGGGGCCTGTCTTCAGAATTTGAAAATCTTGAGTTTCTCAGCATGGTCGACATCAACCTTGTGTCTTTGGCCAACCTACCCAAGCTTCCCCGACTTCGAAAGGTGGCATGGGGAAGGAGAGATTGAGGGGTGGAGACACCAGAGATTGGGAAGTCCTAAGCAGGGGTGGGGGATGAAAGGCAGGTGGCCCCCCTGGGAGTGGAGATGGAAGGTCAGGGCCCCTGACTGTTCTGTCTGGGCCCCACAGTTGGAGCTCAGTGATAACCATCTCTCTGGAGGCCTGGAGGTCCTGGCGGAACGAACACCCAGCCTGGTCCAGCTAAACCTGAGTGGGAACAAGATCAAGGACATCAACACACTGGAGCCCCTGGTGAGCCTGCCTAGACTCCAACCCCTTATTAGACTGTTCACTGAGGGCTAGGACTGGTCCTTACCTAAATTCTTACTTCCCCAGAGGTGATTAGCTTTGACTTTTGCACATAAGGTGCTCCATCAGAAACTTGCCCTTGCCCTTTCTTTGGCCCAAGGCACGTCTCCTGCCTCAGGTCCTCTCTTGGCTCTTTGCAGTTTTCTTGGAATGTTCCAGACTGCTGGGGCACCCTTGGCCAGGGGTTGGGTAGGTCAAGCTTCCCAAACAGTACTGGGTCTAGGGTGGGGTGGGATTAAGGCCTGGAGTTCTACCTGTGCTCTCTGCTCCTTGTAGAAAAAGCTGCCGAACCTCAAGAGCCTGGACCTTTTCAAATGCGATGTGACCATGTTGATGAGCTACCGGGAGAGTGTGTTTGCCCTCTTGCCCCAGCTCACCTACCTCGATGGCTATGATGTCGATGACAAGGAAGCTCCAGACTCTGACCCTGAGGCTGAGGGCCTGGACAGCGTTTGCGGGGAGAATGGGGAAGGTGAGGATTTGCCAAGGGAGGCCTTCTAGCCTTCAATTTTGAAGCCCCAGCCCCCTTTCCCAGTCACTATTTTGGTCTTTGCTGTCAAGTGAGGATGGACTGCCTCAGTACGTAGATGGGGAAATCAAGGCACAGCCAAGTTCACCTAGGCAGTCACCCTTTGGAGCCAGGGAGCCCTGGTTATTTGGTCACCAACTCTCTGTTGTCAGTGATAGGTGAAGAAGAGGAAGAGGACGAGGAGGAAGAGGAACTTGATGAGGATGTAATTGATGAGGAGGAAGATGAGGATGATGAAGATGTTGATGGAGAAGAAGATGAGGAGGAGGACGAGGAGGAGGAGGACGAGGAAGAGGATGGGGTGGAGGATGAGGTGCGGACTGGGCAGCCCTCCCTGGGAAGGGGATCGAAGCCGAGGTGGGGGCCTCCTTCCACCTAACATGAGGACCCATACACTGTGCCTGGGGCTCACTATCCTGGACCTCACTATGGGGTGGGGGACAAAGCTGAAGACTTGGGGTTGGTGTCTGTTTCTGCCCCTTGCTTTGCCCCCCCTGGGCATGTCTTTCCCCCCTCTTGGTTTGGACTTCCTCACCTAAAATTGAGAGGGAGGGTCAGGCTGGCTTTTCCCCCAAGCACTGTTATTCTTAAGTTCACTCCTGCCTTTCTTCTCCCCCAACCCTGCAGGAGGATGAGGAGGATGAAGATGATGATGGAGAAGAGGATGAAGAGGAAGAGGGAGAAGGTGAGTCCTGACTGCATGGAACCCAACTCTAAGCTTCCTCCTAGAGGTGTGCCAAGTAGGGGATGGGTTAAGGGGCCTGGCAGTGTTGCCTTGCCCCCTCTCATTGCCCATGGCATGATTCCTGGGAGGCAGCTAAGAATTCTAGCAGACCAGGGTGGGGCGGGCTCTCTGCTCAGCCCCACCCCTTGAGCCCGGCCCGGCCCTTCCTGCTTTGTTTTTCCTCCAGCCCAGTTCTGGTGAACTCCCTCTGAATTCTAGAGGCCTTGGGTGGGAGGGTGCCTCTGAATTCTTGATAACCCTAACTAGCCTGCTTGCTCTCTGCATGTCAGTGTGGGTCCTCTGGGCTCTGTTCCTTCTTTTGACGCTGGTTTGCTTCCATACCTTCAGAACCCCAGCATGGAGAGAAAAGGAAACGAGCTGCAGATGATGAGGGGGAGGACAGCGAGGAGGACGAGGAGGACTGAGCCAGCTGCCCTGCCCTCAGTGAGCAGTGGGTTGTGGATGGACTCTGCCAGCTTGCCCTGGGCACTGCTTGGCCAGGGGATTCGGTGACCAAAGGTTCTCTCCGTTTTCAGGGGTGTTTTGTGCAACAATTTGTTGGAATTCTTTCTAAATCTTTGTTTCCAGGAAAAATGTGTCCCATGCCCTGCCTGGGCCCTGAAGGGGCAGGGGCTCTGGCACTTTCTCAGGATAAACCTTGCAGCCCCCTCCCTCTTCCCTCTTATTGGTCTTTTTAAATAAATAAAAACTGGAATTTTTTATCCTGTCTAGGACAAATAGTGAATGGGTAGGGGGTGACCAGATATCTGTTCCCGAATTATTCAGTCTGTGGAAGAGTCCAGCTTGGTCAGTCAAACCTACAGTTCCCCGTGGAGGGATTCCTTTGAAACAGACTGGGCCTCACCCAATGATTCTTGAAGCCCGGTACTCAGCAGGCAACTCCTATACAACTGTTTTATTATCCCCACCCCCAGCTGATCCTGGGCCAAGCCAGGACAACTGGACCCAATGACCCCCAGAGTTCCAAAGCAACATTAAGTTAATTATAAAAATAGTCTTCTACCTCCCCACCTCCTGCAGTCGCAAGGGCCCAGAGTGAAGAGTAGAGGGAGTGGTCCATCTTTGTAGCCATCCTGGAAGGGGAATGTCAGGCCACTTGCAAAGTTTGCCTAAGAGTGACTCCACATCACAGGGTGGCCTCATACAACTTGGAAATGAAGGAGAGTTGGTTTCCCAGCCTTAGAAATCCCAGTCCTCGCCAGAGGCTGGGGGGCCCTGGGCCCGGGGTGACTGGGTGGTGAGGGAAGGAGGACCACTTGATGACCCAGGAGTGGGTTCCAGTGACCAGACTGTGCCCCCCTGGGCCTCCAGTTGAGGGGGAGTTGAGGGTGATGGTGGCTGTGGGGGTGGGGCTGGAGGTGGAGTCTTTCGATGATCCTCCAAATGAAGGGTCATGGCCGGTCTGGAGGCTGTGGAGAAGGGGCACTGCATGCAGGTGTATCGGCCCCTGGTGTGCTCCCACACAATACGGCTGGTAGAAGAATGACCTGGCATGGAGGAGAGAGGCCTTAAGTGTATGCGCCTGGGACCTCCTGAACAGGAGGGGTCTTACACAATCTTAGGCTGCATCTGGGGAAGTTGGAGGTAACTTGGGTCATTTTCTTCCTGAAGACAGTTGAGCAATATGGAGTCTTTACTAAGGAGGGCCTACAGCTCATGGTTTTTGTCCCTTTCACATTTTAAAAAGTCTGGTTGGATCATTCCTCCCCTACATGCTTCCCCAGGGATGTCACTGACCTGTAGGTCCCTCAGAGCTCCCAGGGGGCCTCCTTGGGCTACCGCTGGAACCTGTGGAAGGACAGATGGAAGGAAGGGGTCAAGGGAGGTCATGCTGCAGCTTTACCTGCTACCTACTTTCTCCCTCTTCTGGCCCCTACTTGAGGAGAGCACATTGAACCCCTGCTTCTACATAAGGGCTGGATTTGGGCTGTCTGCTCACCCTGATTTTTTTTCCAGACAGCTGCATTAGTGTTGGAATTGGAGCCAGGGCCAGAGCTAGGGAGACTCTGGGCCTGGGCAGGCAGGAAGGGACGGAGGCGCTGGGGCCCAGAACCAGGGGCCAGCCCATAGGGAGAGGGACCCAGGTAGGGTAGGAAGGGTGCTGGTACAGGGCCTGAGGCCTGGCTGGAATAGGAAGGCAGTGCAGCAGAGCTGTAGAGTGAGGCCTCCAGCAGCGGGAAGGGGGCCCTGGGACGAGGTTCCGGGGGCAGGGGCAGCGGCGTGAGCAATGGGGCCTTGTCAGGGCTGGGGCCCGCTGGTCTCTGAGCATCAGGCAACTCCTTCTCCAGAGCTGGGGGCAGGGGACCTGGGGGTTGGGCCGGGCTGTGGGACTGGTCGGAGCAGACGTGTAGGTGTTTGAAGAGGGAGCGGTGAGTCCGGAAGCGGAGAAGGCAATTTTCGCACCTGGGGTAGGGGGAGACAGAAGCTGGACTGAAGGGTGAGCAGGCCTGATAAAAGCAAGGATGGGGCTGGGTGACTTGATGGTATACAGGATGGCAAAGGGACGTTGGGAGTGAGTGAATGAAGTGGATGAGAAGGGGTTAGGTCACCACAGAGAACCCAAGAACACTTCCAATGGGTGGAGGGAAGAAGGATGGGGGGAATGGGAGAGGCCTCACTTGAAGTATCTGTTGGGCTTGTAGTGCAGCTTGGTGTGGGCCATCAGCTCCTGCATGCTGGGGAAGGTCTCTGTACAGCTTGGGGTAGAGCAGTGAAAGAGTTTGCCTGTAGAGGAACATTAGCAGAGGTCATGCTCCTAGGGGCCGTACACAAGGTTCCAAGATCCAGGCCATCATTATATAGATGAGAAACCTGAGGTCTACAGCGGGTCTTGTCCAAGTCAAGGAGTCAGGATTTGAATCTAGATTCTCCTGACTCCAAATCCAGGATTCTGTCTTCTTGCTT
This sequence comes from Notamacropus eugenii, assembly GCF_028372415.1. Taxonomy (NCBI): domain Eukaryota; kingdom Metazoa; phylum Chordata; class Mammalia; order Diprotodontia; family Macropodidae; genus Notamacropus; species Notamacropus eugenii. Next base: position 52,044,406 of record NC_092875.1, on the reverse strand, counting down.
ATAACTCTTGAGGAAGGTAGGCTTCTGAACCATTCCCACTGGGAGCCAAGACCAGGAGTAACAGCAGATAGGACTGCCTGTCATGTCAGGGTAAAGTGGTCCTCTGCTAGAGAGGATCCTAGGAAGAAAGTCATTGTTCCCCTCCCCCATTTTCCCCACCCCCATGCTTACCTTCCATGGACTGTGTGGGTTGTAAATGACTGTGCAGGTGCTGAGCAAGCTCTCGGGGGCTGGGGAAGGACAGGCGGCAGCCATAGCTGGAGCAGGGGAATTGTCTCCCTAGGACACAAAAAAATCCCCAGAGCCTGGTCACATTTCCCCTCTTCAGCCATACCTCAATCTGAATCCTGCCACTTACACTCTACCACGGATTTAAGTACTAGGCACCTACTGTGTGCCAAGTCCTAGGCTTCAGGGTGGGGGTGGAAGCCAAGAAGATGAAATACAAGTGACATGGATCTGAGGCCAGCCCTCAAGGAGTTCAGAGTCTAATAACCATAAAGGAATAGCTCTTGTCTACAGCATGTAGCCTCAACAACACTGGGGTAATATGGGTGTTGGTTTCCCTTTCTATGAGAAAGGAAACATGTTTAGGAAGTGGAATGTCCCATGCAAGGAGGTCACAAGAAACAGCTGAAAGCCTAATTTGAACCCAGGACCTCTGCTGCTTACAGCAAGGGCAGGGAGCAGAACCACTTACAGGAATCTATCTCCAGTAGCAGCTGCCAGGCAGAATGTAAAGAGCACAGAGAACAAAAAGCAAGGCCCTGAAAGATGAAGAGGAGACAGAACAGGAATCAGGTGGGAAGGAATGTGGGGGGTTCCAGGCCAAGGGGAGGCTGTCAGTAGAGATGCAAAGGACAATATGGGGTGAGCAATGATCTCCTTTGGCCTAGAGAAGGATGCTGGTCCAGAAGTTTAGATTTTCCTGAAGGGTGATGGGACTGGAATAGAGTAAGGCCTTTGGAAAAGAGAAGGTTTAGGCAGTAAATAATGATTGCCTTCCAGCTATCTGAAGGGAAATCATGAGGAAGGGAGGAGACTTATTCTGTCCCAGAAGGAGGGACTAGGACCAGTGGGGGGATGTTTTAAGAGGGCAGATTTTTATGGCTTATTAATGATTGGAGCTGTCCAATGGTGGACTGCCTTGAGAGAGAGTGCCTTATTGCTGGAAACAGAATTTTCTACAACATCACAACCAGAAGTGACCTTAGAAATAACTCATTTTCTCCACTGTCCCTCCCTACAACTCATTTTCCTCCAGAGAAGGAATCTGAGGCTCAGAGAGGGAAGTCACTTGTCCAAGGTGAAAATGGCAGGCCTGAGACCAGAACTCAAAGTTCCAGACTCCCCCAAAAGCCAGGGCTCATTAGACTAAGCATCCAAGTAGAAGGGGACTTACACTTTTTTTTGAGAGTGGTTTTGAGAGTGGACTAAATGCCTTCTAAGGCTGCTGGCTCTGAGATACTAGCATTGCAGCACCAGGACTGGGTTTCAGAAAGAATCTCCAACCTCCCGGACACTCTATATCATGAGCTCTAGTAAATGAAGGCAGAAAGAAAATTTAGGATAATCCTGGGGAGACATAACAAGGACTTTTTCTTAAGGGAAAGCAGTATGAATGCAAAGGAAGGGCCATTTGCAAGAGGTCTGTAAGTGGGAGGACAGAAGGAGGCAGAGATAACTCAAGGTCTCAGGCGAGGAAGGACAAGGATGCTGCCAACAGATATAAGAATGATGAACAGCTTGGGAGGAAAACGACCAAAAGTCCAACTTTGGACATAGTGAGTCTAAGGCGCCAGAGAAATATCCAAAGGAATTCTGAGATTTGGAGCTAGAAAAGAGCTAAGCGAAGACTCAGAGAAGTGATTGACTGGCACAAGGTCACACAGCTGGAGAAGGAGCCCAGGGCCCCAGTCCTCGAATGCACAGAGGTCCTAGAGGAGACATGGGTCTATGGCTTGAGAGAGACTGCACTACGGAGTTTCCCTTGGGCCATGATTGTCCTATCCAGGACGGGGATTTCAATGTCTCCAAGGGAGAGGGGCCAGCAAAAGTCACCAAGACAGGCAGGGAAGAGTACCCAGAAGGAGAGGATATGGGGAACAGCTGTGCTCCAATGCCTGGCTGCAGCTAAGTGAAAGAGAACAAGGCTGGAGAAAAGGACAATGGTGTTGGTGATGAAGGAAGCATTGGTAACCAGAGGGAGGAGAGTGAGGAGAGTGGGGAGACAGAAGCCCTAGGGGATCATCATCTTTCACCAGACTACAGCATGTGTTCTCTCTCCCATCTGCTTTCAAGCCTCCCTGTGTGCCAGTGCCCTTTCCTGTGGTCCCTGTGCCCCTCCAGGCTATAGTTCCTCACCAGAAGAGGGGGGCCAGCGTTTTGGAAGGCGTGGCTCCTCACTGGGGCTGCTGTTTACTCCCCCTCCGGTGCTGGTTCTGCCAGAGTGCTTGCAGTCTGCAGAGTGGAGACAGGTTACTACTCAGCCCTTGCCCCAACAAACCAGGCCCCCTGGACTTGAGGATTAGGAAGAAGTGCCAATCCACGATCCTTCTCATACTCACCCTCTGCTGAAAAGGCCGGAGACAGCTGCTCTTTCTCTGGCTTGGCTGCTGGGCTCTGGCTGGGGCTGCCATAGATGTCTGAGTAGGGCAGTGGTGCAGGACATGCCTGAATCCCAGGCCCTATCCCAGAACTCTCCTCCTGATGACAATGAACCAGATATGGAGGAATCAGTTATCAGTTCTTGAACTTCCCTCCTCTTACTTACCCCATCCCCCCTACTTCAAGCTTCTGCTTCCCTCCGTCCTTTCTTGTGCCTGGGCCATCCCAGTGGGGGTGAGGGGAACTGTGCTAAGAAGGGGACTCTAGTTTAGAAGTCCCTAGCTCTCTCCCATTCCCTTCACTTGCCTCAGGTTTCCTTCATCTTCTCCAAGCCCATGACTGGGTCCAGAATGACCCACAGAATGTCAGCAAGGCAACAGCTGGTTGGGAGTCATGGAACTTAGCAGAGATGAGAAATTTGGGGACCATCAAATCCAACTGACAGAAGGGAAATGTGGTAAAAATGGAACTTGTTCAAAATCTCCCAGCAAGTCAGGCTAGGGTTTGAATGTAGGCTGGCCTGACACTTTCTACCCTGATAGAAACCCTTGCGGTCACTTTGTACCCCACTCCAAGCCAAGGAGAGCCCCAAACCCCTTCTTCCAATAGTAGGTTGATAGGACAAAAAGCATGGGCTGTGCCCCATAGGAAGAGGGCACAATAGGCTCAGGGTGAGCTGAAGATATTGTATGACTGCCATGGATGAGGGTGTTCAAGGTAGTGCCTGGATGACTAGGAGCCAAGAGATCTGGGATTGGGAGATGGGAGTGCAGGAGGTGAGGGTAGAGGTGTGTGAGGAGAAGTCTGGACTAAGGCAAGAAAAGGGAGTCTACCACTCTGGAAAACACACCTTTTGATGTCAGATGACCTGAATTCAACCTGGTTTTGTTACTTACTACCTATATGACCTTGATTATGTCACCAAACCTCTCTGGGCATCAGTTTCATCATCTCTAAATAGGAGGAGAGGCTGGGTCAGACTAGATCAGAGAATGGGTGAAAAGGATCTTGGAGGTCATATGGTCAAAGCCCTTCATTTCTCAAAAGAAGAAACAAGGGTGGGGAGAGTAAATCAACACTATTACACAAAGGAGGGTGGTGGAGCTGAGTGTCAAACCCAGGTTCTCTAATTCTAAATGTAATACTGTTTCCAAACTCTGAAGTCCTTTAGGCCAGAGTCCTCAAAATTGGAGCGAGCTGCCTACAAAACTCCAGAGTGCAGCCTGAACCAGGTTACAATGTAATTGGGAAATAAATGTTTCACAAAATAAAGATACAACATAATTTGTTCATTTCTAAGTCAACATGCTTCCTAGAGGAGTCCATTTTTATTTGAGTTTGATACTTAATAAATGATTACTCCTCTTTCCCTTTGAGCTCTAAACCTTACAAATAGAGTCAGGGCCGGAGGTAAGGAGCAGGCCTGGATTGTGGCCTATTACTAGTTATAGAAAAGGTGAGGTAGAAGAACTGAGGATGGGGAAATCTTGGACCTCGTTAGAGAACAGAAGAATATTGGGTGCAGGGGGAGTTGCTGGGGAAGAGTCCAGGTGATGGACAAAGACTGGGACAAAGCACAACCTAGAATGGGTAGAAGGTACTGTTTTGAAGCATAGGAGCATAAGGCTGGAAAGAGTGTCAACAGGTGGCCCAAGGAAGTGCACCTAAAGTGATCTGCCTGAGGTCACATATCTGTTGTCAAAGGCAGAATCTGAATCCACTTTCTGAGTCCAGAACCAGTGCTCTTTCCACAGTACTACCATTTTGGAATGGACAACAGCCCCTAAGGGCCGGGTTGGACTCTAGTGGGGTGGAGCCTAGCACAGAAAGGGAGATACTGTAGGAGAGGGGACAAGAAAGGAGGTGAAATGTTTATAGGGTTGAGAACTAGAAAGAAATGGGAGTTTCCACAACGTATGGAAAAAAAGTGGAATCTGCATGGGTTGGGGAACCTAAAACAGACGGCTCTGGAATAAGGAGAGGCCTAGATCACAGGTAGAATTTCGAACTTCGAGGGGGCGGCGCCCATGATATTGACAAAATCCTTGGAGGCGGGATCCATGATATTGACGGAGTGGGGGCGGAGCTAAAGCCTTTGATACAACTCCGGGCGGGGCCCCGAATATTGACAAGGGTTCCTGGGAGGTGGGGCCTAGGGCTCTGGCTAAGGAGCGAGGGAAAGGAAGCACAGAATAGAAAAGTCTTATGTTTGCAAGGGCGAGGCCCAGAACGGAGGCGGAGTTTGGGCCCCTGGAGGCGGGACCAAGCACAGGAGGCACCTCCCTACGGGGGGCGGGACTTGGAACGTGATGGGCCAGGGCCTGGAAGAGGGGCGGAGCTAAGAAAGCAGGCGGAGGCGTGTCCCCGTCCTTGTTTCCCCAGCTGTCAGTCAGTCTGTCAGTTCCGCGCCCCGCCCCTTTACCCCCCTTCCCTCAGCGACGGCTCTTCTCCATCCCCTCCTTCTCTCTCGGCCCCAGCCCCGGCCCCGGCCCCAGCGCGCGCTCACCATCCCTCCCCGTGTCCGCGCGCTGCCTTTGTCCTGAGGATCCCGCTGCAGCTCCCCCCGCTGCGGGGACACGCTCACGTCGCCGCCATCTTGTGCCAAGGCTCGGCTCTCGCGAGAGCAGGCGCGGCCGCGCGGGGCCTGGAATGGGGGAGAGGGCTGGGCCGCCGAGGCCTGCGGAGTGACAGGGGCGGGGCGTGTGGGGTGAGAATGGAGGCGGGGTCTGAGCGCAGCCTGGGACGCATGCGCCCCGAGACAGGGCAGCGTTTCCGCTTCTCCGGCTCACGCGCCGTCCGGCGTGGCGTGGGACGGGCGCGCCGCCTGGTCCTGGTTCCGTTGGGTCACCAGGGAAGCTCCGCCCCAACCTAGGCCATGCCCCAGCGCTGCAGGAGGTGCCAAAGCAAGGACCCACCCCCGCCCCCGCTGAAAAGGAGAAAACTGAGGTCCGGGCTTACGAAACCCAAAACACGTGAAAATAAAAACCTCCGAAGAAAGCGGATCGATCTTTTGCATCCCCTGCCCCTTCCCATCCCTCAGCTTCAGTTTCCTCATTGATAGAACGGTGGAAGTGGGTAGGGCACCGGGCGCGGAGTCGGGAAGGCAGGAGTTCAAATTCTGCCTCCCGCAGGCCCTGGGTAAGTCACTTCCCCTCTGCCTGACTCAGTTTCCCCAACTGTAAAATGGAGATAATCCCTAACTCCTCAGTGTGAGAGGCTCGAAGGACGTAACACACTGTAGCGCACCGTGCAAATTTTAAAGCAATCTATATGCTAACTATCATTATTGTTACTTCCACCTTTTGCTCCTAAAACTGCAATCAAACCAACAGCTCCATGCCATCCTTCAAGAAGGGCGTCTCAGTGGACTGGACTATCCGTTGTTCCAGTGATCGATCATACTGCTACTCACCAGACCTTGACCACCTTCCCCAGCTGCTAGCACTGCCCTATTATCTGTTTGTTGTGTCATTTAAGTTGGGTTTGATTCTTCTGACCCCATTTGGAGTTGTCTTGGCAAAGACACTGGAGGGGTTTGCCCTTTCCTTCTCCAGCTCATTTGACAGATGAGAGAACTGAGGGAAAGAGGTAAGTGACTTAGCTGCCTAATAAGTGACTTGGCATCCAGTAGATGTCTGCGGTTGAATTTGAACTCAGGTCCTTGCCTCTAGGCTCAACCCTCTATCCACTGAGCCACCTCTTATTTTCCCCCATTAAAATATAAATTCTTGGAGGTCAGAACTTTTGTATTCCCTGAAGTGTTTAAGTACAGTGCTTGAAATGTGACAAGCAGTGTAACAAATGCTTATTCCTTCATTCGTCTGTCCATACATTTTGTATCTTTGTCTCATTGATAAATTTTTTCTTCCTTCTCTGTATTGAGTCTATTGGGCAACAAGAGTGTTTATAGCAGTAAGTCACTTGGATAACTTAAGCTTTACAAATTATTTCATTCTCAACAATCATATTAGATTTGCTTTTGGTCTTTGTATCCCCTGAACTCTTCCAGTGCTAGACACTTTGTATCACTTGAAGCTCTTCCAATCCAAAATCAAATAGTGGCTGGTTTGCTCAAGGAGCATGTTGATCTACAGAGGGATGTAATTTTGACAAAGATGAACAAAGTAATTTCAAGAGGGAGAAAGCGTTCTTACCTTTTCAGAGGGAAGCACGATTGATGTAAAAGAGTGTAGGAACATATGGCATGTAAGGTTTGAAGGAAATTTAGGCCTTCTAAACTGAGGGGTGATAGTAAGCTCCAGAAGTGGGAGATGACAAAGTTAGTCTAGAGAGCAGCTAAAAGGTCAGTTTTACTGAGGAGGATTGAAGCCCTGGGAGTTCGAGGCTTATTTAAGTGGCAGAGTGGGAGCTTGGCCTCCAGTCTGGCTCTTTAGACTGAAGGTCCCAAACTTGCTGTAACACCTTGCCCTTCTGTTTCACTATGACGAATCTGGTGGTCATACCCATAGGAATCCAACGTAAGTCAGGTGCCCCTTGAGGATAAGAATGGTTTGGTGTGCTCAGTCAACGTCGTGTTTGGTCCAGGGGGAGAGAGGAAGACTGATGTTCCTTGTGAAAAGTCCCAGGCAAACAACTTCAGACACCTTGGAAGACCCAAAAATTCAGTTTCCTGTGAACCATACAGTTTGGAAAAAGTCAAGGATCCTGCCCCTTCCTTTTGAATTCCACCTTACCTGTGACCCCACCTTCTTATTTCATTTAGCATTTTGATTGATCTAGTACACTGATCCTCTTCATGCCTGGGTTTCCCCCTGCTGAGCTTAAAATAATTGATTCCCGTTAAGTATGAAGGTTTTAAATAGGATGGGGGGGGGCATTATTCACAGATATGAGAGTGATAAGTGGTAAGGAGTTCTGGGGGGATAGGAAAGAGAGTTCAAAGTACTATAGGAAATTTTGAGGAGGGAGAGAAATGATTAATTGGGAGAATCAGGGAAGGATTCATAGAACTGGCACCTGGAACTGCATCTAGAAGCTAGAGATGGATTTGAAAGGGCAAAAATGAGAATGGAATATATTTCAAGTATTGCGTAGGGACAGCCAGTGCAAATGTATGGAAGGGGAGGAGGTTATGCTGAGTTCAGGGAAAACTAGTAGTCTCGATATGTGGCATGATGACAGTATGCTGGTCGTGGAGTCAGGAAGAACTGTGTTTGATTCTGATCTCAAACACTAGTTTATGACCCTAGGGAAGTTACCCTCTTTCTGCCTCAGTTTCCTCATCTGTAAATTGGGGGTAATAATAGTACCTACTTCTGATAGGGTATTGGTGATGGGGTTTTGGGAAAAGACCATGTCTTTGGGACATGGATTCCAAAGCCTCTGAAAAAAGGTGGAATGGCTTAAATGACAAATTGAGTTTTTATTTGATCAGCAACAGGGAGCTACAGGTTTTTGAGAAGGGTGTGACAAAGCCAGACCAAGGGTTTATTTTGCCCTTGGGTAAAGGACTGGTGGGAGGTGAGGAGGACAGAAGAATGAGGAGAATATAGAAGCTTATTGAAGTAGTCCTGCCAAGAAGTGATAAGGCACATCACTAGGGTGGTAGCTGTTTGAATGGGGAGAAGGGGCCAGATGGGATTGAGATGTCATGGAGGAAGACTGTGTTAGGCTGGGTAAATGATTAGAGATGGGGGAGGGGAGTTAGAGAGAAAGAAAAGTCAAGGAGATTCTGAGGTGGGGAACTTGGGTGACTTTCTCCTGGTACTGCCTCTTTTTGATCTCCTTTGTGGATTCTGGTTTGGGATCATCTCCTGCCCTCTAATCCAGGATATCCCTGGAAGACTGTCCGGGGCTCTTGGCTCCTCCTCTCCCCAGCCTCTCCCTTGGCTATCTCATTGGTTTCTAGCTTCAATTATCTTCACTAAGGAGATGACTCCCAAAGCACAAGTCTGATCTTGTTACCTCCCTGCTCAGGAAGTAGCTCCCCATGGCCTCTAGGATCACGTACAAAACTCCTCTGATATTTTAAGCTTTTCACAATCTGGCTACAATCTATCCTTCCAGACTAGTTTCACATTACTCCTCCTCACCATGCATTCCAGCCAAACTGGTTCCTCCTCTATATGACATAACATTCCACATCTGGCCTCTGTGTTTTTACCCAGGCTGCCCTATCAGTCTCCCCCTACCCCTACGCCCCATCACCCATGCCTGGAATGCTCTCCCTCCTCACTCCTGCCTCTTGGAATCCCTAGCTCCCTTTGACGGAGTTCAGGAGCAGCCTCCTACAGGAGATTTTTGTTGATCGCAGAAACTGTTGATGTTCTCCCTTTAAAATTACCATGTACTTACTTTGCATATGTTTTCTATTTATGTGTGTGCTGCTGTTTCCCCTCAACAGAATGTGACAGGAGTGAGCTTGTGTTGAAAATGATTGGTTATTCTATAGGGATGAAATCCCCCCTCCACCCTCCCAATCAGTTTTGAAAGCAGAAATAAGATCTGATTTTGTACTTGATCCCTCTCCCCTTAGTCATTACTTGGGGCTCTGTGAGCTCTTTTGGACTTTGAGCAGATAGGAGAGGAAAGTCTCCCTCCACTCCCAGCCCCACCCCCATTCCCAGCAGCAGCTATAATGCCTACACACATAGTGTCTATACATCTGTTTGCCTCGATAAACCTGAAACAAAATGACAAAATGCCAAGTCCTTGGCTGCCTCTTCTCTTCTGCTGTTTTTTTTCCTTTGAGCACAGGTGATTAAACTGAGAGATGGATGTTTCCAGCCCAAGAGAATGTCAGCACCTTGAGGGTGAGAATTGTTTAGGCCTTTCTTGGTATCCACAGTGCTTAGCAGGATGTCTAGCATACAATAGGCCCTTAATAACTTGAGGAGGCCACCAGGTGGCATTGAGCCTGGAGTCAGGAAGATCTGAGTTCCAATTTGACCTCAGACACTTACTGGCTTACCAAGTGACTGGGTGAGTCACTTAACCTCTATCTGCCTAGTGTCATCAGTATTAAAATTGGGAGTGATAATAGCACCTACTGTGAAAGGTGTTTGTGAGGGTCAAATGAGGTATTTGTAAAGTGCTTAGCAAAATATCCAGCCCACAGTAAGGGCTAGAAAAATGCTGGCTATTATAATTAGCTTGTTTTGGACTTGATAAGTTCAGAGTTCTTGAGAAGTCTGATGTTTCGCCGCACCTTCTTGGAGCAGATGACTGCTGTCAGGAACATGAACCGTGCCTACCTGGGTGCCCAGAAAACATGGATCATGACAGAGGTGCTGCATGAGGAAGCTCCGTGTCCGAAATGAAGTCAGGAAGAACCAAGTCCTGCACAGTCAGGAAGATCTCACTTCATATCTACCCGCAGATACTTATTAGCTTCATGACTCTGGGCAAGCCACAACCTCTGTTTGCCTCAGTTTTCCTAGCAAAGTGATAATAACAGCACTTATTTCCCAGCGTTGTTGTGAGGATCAAATGAGATCACATTTGTAGCATTGTAATATGTGCCTCACACATAGTAGGCTGCTATCTAAATGATTATTTCCCTTCCCCTACTTCCCTGCTTTGACTGTGTGGATGAGGTGAAAGGGGGATCTCTTAATCAGTGCTACTAATCTCATAGAAGTTTTTATTACCAGGAAGACTATAGTAGTTAGTGGTCATGGGTTTCTATAAGTCCTTTGAGTTACTCATGTGTTTTCTATATCTTAATGGACTCCTGTGAATGTTTTGTTATAGGTTACTATTTCATGTTTTAAGTATTATTCCATGTGTACTTGTGAGTCTTTGGGGTCTTAAGCATTTCTTTTGTGGTAGAAGAAATAAATAGGTGTCCTGTGCCAGATATCTACTACTTTGGACAGCCATGTAACTTTTCTAGAAGAGATAATCTGGCAGTCCCACTTTTGGGGAGATATGAGCCAAACTAAAGCTTTGCTTAAGAAGGTTTCTCTGGAATACTTTATAATGCACCCAGAATAATACAAGAAAAGCTTGAGTCTCTCTCCTTGAGATTAGGCTCACCCATGCTGAATCTAATTTTCTGGAACTCAGAGCCAGAGCTCTGAGGTAACCTTCTTTGGCCATGAATAAATTAGGTCCTTGAGGACAAGGGGTATTTATTTATTTTTGTCTTTGGATTTCTAGTGTGATTGATATTTAGTATAGTTCCTAGCACATAGTATGTGTGTTCATCCTGTGTTGCTGAAAGAAGACCATGCCATCAGAGAAATGATGACATGACTTGCACTTGACTTTGAGTGAGTGAGGGCTGTGCAGGTCACCAGCCTCCCTTCTCCTCCAGAGCCATCTGAATCTAGTGGCCAGATATTCATCAGGATGACTGGAGATGACCCAGGATGAGGCAATTGGGGTTAAGTGAGTTGCCCAAGGTCACACAGCTAGTGAGTGTCAAGTGTCTGAGGTGAGATTTGAACTCAGGTCCTCCTGACTCCTGCACTGTTGCTCTCTCCACTGCATCACCCAGTGGAGTGCTAGCTGCCCAGTACATAGTAGGCATTTAGAATAAATACCTATGGAATGAAATCTGTTTATTGTCATGGGAGGATTTTTCTGATTTGGTTTTATTACCATTATTTACTTAAGACAGCAGGTCATATCTCTGTCTAGAACCTGCAGAATTTAGCTGAGACATCAAACTTTAGCCCAGAAGATTAAGTGGTTAGTGATAAGAGAATTTCTAGCTTAGTTTTATTACCTCTGTTTACTTAAGACGAGCACGTCCAAAACAGAATTCATGATCATTTCCCCTGACTCTCCTTTACTCCTATCCTATGTTACCGTAAAGGGCAACACTATGTTCCTATCTCCGCACACTGACAATTTAGGACTATACTTCTGGACTATACTGTGGGTCTATGCTGAGGATATAAGAAATTACTTATTAAAGTGCATGTTGAAAAGTCTGATCAGCAGCAGCACCTATCGATGAATCCCTGGACAATTTTTATGTCCCTCTCCAGGTCTTACAGCTTTCTTTAGTTTCAGCTTCACATCCCACATTTCCTTCCACGTACCTCTACCTGGATGGCCTATAAGAGGGCTGGGGATCCCTTTAGCTCACCAAAAGTTTATCTTAGAATCCTGAGGGGTGGGGAAAGGAGCTTTTGTTTACTCTTCCCCAGATCAAAGGAGTAAATACTAGAATTTCCCCCAAGAAAACAGATCTTTCCCCAGGATGGGTTCTCATTAACATTACTATTGTTCAACCAGTTAAAGGAAAACCCTTTAAATTTCACCCGAGGATTCTTTAAAATGTTTTTCTTTCTTTCAGTTTCTACATTACAATGAAATGTAAATTGGAAGTTGCCCGGAAGTTTTATGCAAACTGGCAGCTGTAAAAGTATTTACGAAGTACTTACTGCGTGCCCAGCCCTGTGCTAAATACTAGGCATACCATGGTCTTTGCCCCATTGGGGAAAACAACCTGCAAACAACTAAATACCAACAAGATATAATGATTGTGATACTTTAGCTAAAAAATGCAGAGTATTGAGGTCCTCTTACTCTCCTCGGCTCATAGGCTTTTGTTCAAGGAGAGGAGGAAGGTTCCTTTCTTTGTCTCCCTTAAGAGAAGTCCCTAGGCAGGAGGAAACCCTGGACAAAGTAGTATCTGGGGGAGGAAAGTGTTCCAAGGATTAGTGAATTGCTTCCCGCAGGTCCTCATAGTAGGGCTCTTTTAGAGCCTGGTTCTGATGAATTTTAATTGACCCATGCACCGTTGCTTTCCCCTTCCTAAACCTAAAAAACTCCTGTAGCCTTTATTTCCTTAATCACTGTCCCACAGACCCTGCCCAAAGTCCTTTGGCTGCTATCTCTTTTCTACAGTATCAACCTCACCCAACTTGGGTCTGTCCCCAGACCCTATCTCTCTACTTTTCTCTCCCACTTTAATCACCTACTCAGTCATTACTAAACTCTCTTTCATCCTCCATGTCTTTCTCTCACAAGATTTCCATTTTCTGGAAATTTAGATCTCTCCAAAAGATGCCTGTTCCCTTAATCCTTTGAATGCCAAAATTCCTCCCCTGAGGTCCTGATCCTGAGTACCTACCTCAACATGTAGCCACAATATTGGGTCCCCTAAGCCTAGCAATGCTTCTCTTAAGAGCCCTGGAAAAGCACTGACCCTACTTGACCTCTCATCACTACTGCTAAGCAACCTTTCTTTCCTTGAGGTTCACTGAAATATATAATTTGAGGAAATTAATCCTATGGTCTAATTCTTGTTGCCACTATCTACAGTCATCCAGGCTATCCTCCCACCACACACTTTTTTTTTCCCCTCTGGGGGTTACTACCTGTCTCACAATTTTCCTCCCAACCCCTATCTCTGCTCCCATATTTGGAAGAAGAGTTTCTGCCCTTCAAGTTGATGGGGTTCGGACTCTGGGAACTTCCTTGAGCTCCCCTCGTATCTCCCCTCAGAACCTGGCTTTTCATACTCAGATCTGTGACCACTGTCTGTTACCTCTCAATTGCCCCACCTGTTTCCCACCTAGGCGCCCCCAAGTCTGATGTTTGTTGATTGCCTCCAGCTGTTTCCAGCCTTTGATTCTCCTGGGATTCCCTTCCTGAACTTCTTCTCTCATCACTCTAGACTACCAGACGTCCCCCCTTCCCATCCCTCCTATAGTCTTTTCTGTATTTAGTCCCACCTTGCCTCCATGAAGGTGCTCAGATGCAATCCAGCTCAGACTCTGTCTAGTTCAGATTCTGTCAGGCCCGCTTGTGAATACAAGTGTCACAAATGCTTAGGCTCCTTAAAAGGCAACCCAAGATGGCGAATCTTTAATAAACTCTGTTTTCTTTGGCTTTGAGAAGGCTTGAGTCGAATTCATTCGAGCGCGACCCGGACCGTTGGTATTTTTGGGGTTCCCATCACCCCGAAGCCTCATCATTTATGGTTCCCTGACCCAGAAAAGCTGCTAATCTCAAGTTCTTCTGCTCAAACTGGAAGGTATGTAAGCCTCCCCCTCTCCCTATCCTGGTACTTGCTCTCCAAGCACCTTGGAAGCAGATTTTCGGACCTGGCTTCAGGTCCCAGTATCAGGCTAAGTGTCTGCACTTTCTGGGCGCTAGAGAGTTAGAGACTCAGGTTGTTGGTCCCTTGGTTGTGTTTGGGGCAGTGGACCTGGGCATGCCCTCCAAGAGTGGGTCCCCAATTCTCTGGATTTCCTGGGCACAAGGAAATCAGGGAAAACTCAGTTATTTTTGTCCTCGTGCTTGTTTGTTTTTTTCTCAAGGCTTACTTCCATGTCCTCCTTTAAGGAGGGGGGGAACTTCCAGTCCCATGCCGAGAAATGGGTCAAAATTCATCAATTCCAAAGAATTCGCCTTTGGGCTGTCTTTTACAAAATTGGAAAAAACTTAGCTTCTCTAAAGAACTTAAAAAGAAAAAGTTGGTGTTCTTTTGCAACACACTTTGGCCTCAGTATCACCTGGAGGAAGGACAACGAAGTGTGGCCCAAGTTTGGGACTTTACAATGTAATAATACCCTTTTACAGTTAGAATTATATTGTCTCCAAAAGGAAAAATGGATAGAAATACCTTACATAAGGGCCTTTGTCAATCTCTCAGGACCCCATTCTCAGAAAAGATTGCAAGGTGCTTGTAGCTAGAGCTGTCCCACAAAAGAGAAATGGGGGTGAATTGGATGTTTTGGATGACCCCCTGTTTATGGCTCCTAGAGTCTCGGCCTCACTTCCTTCCCTATCTCTGTTCCCAACCCCCGCTCAGTTCCCAGCCAAGGAGCTTGCTGAGGTGAATCCCTCTGGAGCCCCTCTCACTGGGGCAACACTCGCTCAGACCTCAGGCCCCAACCCCACGGCAGTCTCTACAGTATCACTGCCCGTAACCCACCCCTCCTTGGGGACTCTACCTCAGGCCCCAACTACAGGCCTTGCTGCGGTGCCTCCCTCTGGAGCCCCTCTCCCTGGGGCAATATTCACTCAGGCCTTAGGCCCCACTCTCGTGGCACTCTCTGGGGCATCTCCCCCTTTGATCCCTACTATTCCTCAGGCACCAGCGGATCTTTCTCCATGCCAGCCAGATCCCCTGGCCCTGCAGCCTAATCCAGTTCAGCAGGTATTCCCCAACCCCTCCCTCACAAGAAGTGGGACTCCTTTCTTCCTCCCCAAGCCCCTATCCCCACTGGGCTATCAGGGCTGTTTTCCTTGAGAGAAGTGCCTACCCCACCCAGTGGGACAACCAGGGTGCATGTTCCACTCTCTCTTTCGGATCTCCCCCAGATTAAAGAGAAACTGGGGAGATACTCGGAAGACCCCACTAGGTTCACTGAGGGTTTTAGGGACATATCCCTACAATTTGAACTTTCTTGGAAGGATCTGCATATTCTTTTCTCTGTTGTACCGTTGGGGAGAAGGGGAGAATTTGGGAACATGCCCAAAAGTTTGGGGATCATGTGGCTAGCAATAATCCCATAAAATTCCCCCCAGGACCAGCTGCTGTTCCCGCGAGTGACCCCAGATGGGACTATCAAAAGAGTGAGGACAGGGGAAAGAGAGACCTTATGGTAATTTGCCTGTTAGAAGGCTTAATTCAAAGACAAGTAAATTTTCAAAAAATTAGGGAAATTACTCAGGGAGAAAAGGAAAACCCAGTCCTTTTTCAAAACTGCCTAGTAGAAGCTATTAAAAAGCATACCAGTTTGGATCCTGACTCCACAGAAGGGGCAGCAATCCTTAGCATGTATTTTATTAATCAGTCTGCCCCAGATATTCGGAGGAAACTGCAGAAATTGGCAATGGGACCCCAAACACCTCAGGCCCAGTTACTGGAGATGGCCTTCGGAGTCTTTAACAACAGAGGCCTCTCTTTGCAACAGAGGAAGAGGAACGAAGAAGAAGGGCCAGGGCCAGGGAGCAGGCTCAATTCTTGGCTGCTGCCTTGGCCAGGAAAAGACCCAGGGGGCACCCCCCCCAGGGCACCCCCTTGGAGGAAGGCTGGCTACTTGGGCAGTGGGGAAACCTGCTTTTGTTGCCACAGAGAGGGTCACTGGTCCAAGGAGTGCCTTCCAGGGCACCCCCCCCCCCCCAGAGGGAGCCAACGCCTGTAGAACTGTGCCCATGTGACCAGCAGGGACACTGGAGGAAAGATTGTTCCTCAGGTTGGAAAAGTGGTGGAGCCGCCCCCCAGTACCCTGTCCTCCAGTCTTCTCAAGACTTGGAACGTCGGGAAAACCTGGGTGCTGGCAGTGCTCCCACTTTCTCTACCTCTCTCGCCAAGCCCTGGGCAAAAACGAAGGCTGAAGGTAAGGTTACCCACTTTAACATGGCTAACTTCTCTGCTTTAACCAGTCACTCTGGCCCTACCTGTCCCTTGACCCCTCAGGTCATAGGCATTGAAGGGGAAACTAAGGAATGTCTCCAGACATACCCCCTCCCCAGCCTGCTTGAGGATCTGTTGTTTAAACACTCCTTCCTTATGCCCTCCTCTGACCCTGCCCCCTTGTTGGGAAGGGACCTGATGGTGAAATTGGGGAGCCAATTTTCTCTAGTTCAACCTCTCATCTCCCTTTTGCCTCTGTTCACTACATCTTTCCCCGGTTTGCTTGAGAGTGTGGGAGACAGTCAGGCCAAATATGTGGGACACTGGAATTCCAGAGAGAGCTGCTTCTGCAACCCCAGCCACTGTTAGTCTCGCAGACGCTAAAGTGCTCCCCATCTCAGCCAGTATCTGATTAAGCCTGAGGCCTGGGAAGGACTACAACCTTTAATTGAAAATTTCCTTAAGTATAAAATCTTTGTCCCTTGTTCATCTCCATGCAACACTGCAAGCCTTCCCACAAAAGGCCTAATGGAGAATACTCCCAATTTATTTTTGCTTTTGAATGTACTTTTCCTGGGGAATCAAGTCCATATCAGCTAACATGGATAGTCTTGCCCCAAAGCTTTGGATATAAACCTCAGTTATTTGGCCAGGCTTTGGGAAGGGATTTAAGGCACCTGAAACTAGCAGGACAGTACCTTAATTCAGTATGTGCAGGATATTCTTCTTTGTAGCCCCACCCAGGCAGATTCTTTGGCTGCTGCCACATAAACCCTTCATTTCTTGGGCATTTGAGGCTATGGGGTCTCTCAGAACAAAGTTCAGATGGCATGCCAGTCCACAAAGTATCTGGGCCATGAACTCATGCCCACCTCTCTCTCCTCAACCTCGGAGAGAAGGACAATCCTATCTATCCCTGGTGTTTTTAGACATGACTGGATTTTGCAGACTCTGGATTCCTAATTTTGGTTTTATTGCTAAACCCCTTTATGACCCTACTCAGGGCATTGACTCAGACCAGGCTAAAGCTTTTGAGACTCTGAGAACTAATTTGCCCACCACCCCATCACTAGACCTACCCAATCTAGAAAAACCTTTCACTCTGTATGTTGATGAAAGGAGAGGACAGGCTTTGGGAGTCTTAACCCATTCCTTAGGACTTGACCCCAGGCCAGTTGATGTTTTTATTTACTCATGTTTTACTTATGTTTTCCTTGTTCTACATGCCCATGGAGCAATCTGGAAAGAAAGGGGATATCTGACAGCAAAAAACTACCCTATCAAACATGCCCTTCTATGTTTTGGCCTTGCCATAGTCATCTTTGATTCTGCTCAGAAAAATTATCTTTTATGCCAGGGAAATTGTCTTTTCTTTATACTCCTTTTGTGCCTGTTTGGTGTGTGTGTGCCTTACCTCCTTGCCAGGTTTGTCTTTTCCAGAGTGCAAGCCATCAATTTCCAGATGACAGCCCAGGCTATATACCAACCTCTGTCTGAATCCTAGGTCTCCAGCCCAATGGACCTGGCACCGCCCAGGTTCTGAAGTCTGACCCATTGAACAGGACCCATCAAGGCAAGGAAAACTCTACGCCCCTTGCCAGCAGGAAGAAGTTTCAGAAGCTGAAATCTTCTCCCTTTACTCCAAAAGATTTTGGGTTTAATCTGTTTGAGGGGGGAATGATGGAGTTCAGACTCTGGGGACTTCCTTGAGCTCCCCTGGAATCTCCTCACTTAACCTGGCTTTTGATACTCAAATCTGTGACCACTGTCTGTTACCTCTCAATTGCCCCACCTGTTCCCCACCTATGCACTCCCTAGTCTGATGTCTGTTGATTGCCTCCAGCTGTTTCCAGTCTGATTCTCCTGGGATTCCCTTCCTGAACTTCTCCCATCACTCTAGACTACCAGACGTCCCCCCCCCCCCCTTCCCATCCCTCCTATACTCTTTTCTGTATTTAGTCCCACCTTGCCTCCATGAAGGCGCTCAGATCCAATCCAGCTCAGACTCTGTCTAGCTGAGATTCTATCAGGCTGGCCTGTGAATACAAATGTCACAAATGCTTAGGTTCCTTAAGTGGCAACCCAATTTGGAGAATCTTTAATAAACTTTGTTTTCTTTGACTTTAAGAAGGCTTGAGTCAAATTCATTCGAGCATGACCGGGACTGTCGATATTTTGGGGTCCCCAATTACCCCTAAACCTTGTCAAAGTTACATGATATGTGCTTTGTATGTGTTATGTATAAACCAAAAAAGTGAATAGAACACTAGACCTGGATTCAGGAAGTTGTGAGTTCAGCCCCTGTTGAAAAGGTATATAAACTAGGTACCCCAACATCCGGATCGAGCTAGTTCTGGACTGGCTCCCTCAGGGAAGCTCAGTTCCGGACTGGAACTCCTATGCAATCATTGCCTGTGTGTCACCAGCTTGAGAGAAATTAAAATATGGGTACAACCTAATTTGTTTATCTCCTTCTTAGAACAAATGTTTTGGGATTGACACTGGCTAGTCAAAAGGCTTTGAATGCAAAAAAAAAAAAATTTTTTTCCCCATGATCCAGGAGGCAATTGGGGAAGCACTGGAGTTTATTGAGTAGAGGAATGACATAACTGTACCTGGGCTTTAGGGAAATCACTTCACTGGCTCAATGGAGGATGGATTGAGTAGGGAGAGTTGAGGCAGGCAGAACTGCTAAGCAGGCTATTGCAATAATTCTGGTGTGAGGTGAGGATTTGTGCCAGAGTGGAGGCAAGGTCAGAGGGGAGAAGAGGGGCATATTTGAGAGATTTTGCACAGGCGAAATCGACAGACCTTGGCAACAGATTGGAAATGTTGAGGTTCACGGGTGCTGGGGACCCTGATATACCGACACTCCGGGTCCTGCTCTAATGAATTTGACACAAGCCTTCTTAAAGCCAAAGAAAAACAAACTTTATTAAAGATTGGCCATACTGGGTTGACTCTTAAGGAGCCTAAGCATTTGTAACACTTATATTCACAAGTGTGTCAGATAGAATCTCAGAGTCTGAGCTGGATTGAATCTGAGCGCCTTCATAGATGCTAGATGGAATTTACATACAGACAGTCCATGGGAAACATCTAGAGGTGGTCTAGTGTTCTGGGAGAAGGATCTATGGAGGATATTGCTGAGGCTGGGGTAATTAGTGATGTAATCCAGGGTGGGAAACAGCTAGAAGAAATTGGGAGGTATCAGACTATGCAGGGTTTGGGTGGGAAGTAGGTGGGGCAATCAAAAGGTAACAGATAATGGCAACAGATTTGAGTATGAAAGGCCAGGTTAAGTGAGGAGATTCTAGGAGAATTCAAGGAGGTTCCAAGAGTCTATACCCTATCCAATATAGGGGAATGAGAAATAGTGAGGAGTCTAGAATGACTCCTAGGTTAGGAGCCTGAGGATAGTATTGTGCTCTACAGTAATAGGGAAGTTAGGAGTGGGGGTGGGGGAAGAGTTATGTTTTGGACATATCCAGTGTCATATTTCACGTCTGAAAGGCAGTTGGAGATGTGAGATTGGACGTTCACCAAGTTTGGGGCAGGAAAGGTAGATTTGAGAATTATCAGTAGAAATATAGCAATTAAATCTGTGGGAGCTGATGAGATCACTAAGTGAAGTCGTATAGAGGGAGAAGAGAGAAGCATTCAGGACACAAACTTCTGAGGAACATCTACAATTAGAAGGTATGATCTAGAAGGAGACTGAGAAGGAACCATCAGATAGAATAAGAACCAGGAGAGAATAGTGTCCCAAAAACCTAAAGAGAAGAGAGTAAGGAGTGGAAAGTAATCAGCAGTGTCAAAAGCTACAGAGAAATCAATGAGAATGAGAACTGAGAAGAGGCCATTGGATTTGGCTACTAAGAGATCATTAGTAACTTTGGGGAGAGTAGTGGGAGGAGAAAAAGAGGAGGTAGCTATTTGTACATGGCCTTTTCAAAGAGTTTAGCTACAAAGAGAAAAAAATATATGATGATGGCTAACAGAGATGGAAAATCAAGGATGTTTTCAGGATGGGGAGATGCAGGCATGTTTGTTGGCAGTAGGAACTGAGCCAGTAGGCAGTGAGAATGAAAATAAGTGAAAGAATAAGTATGACAGAGGGGGCAATGTGTTGGAAGGGGTGGGATGGAATGAGATCTCTTGAACAACTAGAGGGGTTAGCCTTAGTAAGGAGTAAGGTCACTTCATGTCAGATGGGAGCAAAGGAGGAGAGAGTGGCAGGAGCATCTGACTGGAAGAAGATGAGGATGAGAGCAGAAGAAAGCTCATGGAGAATGCCCTCCATTTTTTTCTATTAAATATGAATGTCAGTCTCCCAGGGTTGCTGAGGTAATACTTGTAAAGAGCATAGCAAGGTGCTTGGCAAATAGTAGGTGCTTAATAAGTATTTGTTTTTCTACCTTAGCACCATATTAACTTGATTCAGAGTTTGCTATCCACTAAAACCCCCAGGAACTTTTTTCAAATCAACTGATATTTAGCCATGTCTTTTATATTTTTTCCCTGGTAAATCTGATTTTTTTGAACTCAGTCATAAGATTTTATATTTATCACTATTCATTTTAACCTAATTATCTAGTCTGGTGATTTTTTTTGGATTTTGCTATTTTTCATCTTTTAATTATTCATGCTAACTTTTTTTATTATCTTCAAGTTTGGTAAGTTTGTGATTTGTGTCTATTCAAATCATTGATGAAAATGTTATACAGTACTGCAGTCTGTCAAACTTAGAAAGGGGACCGTCAAGCCATACAAAAGGATTGCTGTGGGTGCATGTTCACTAGAAAACCACATATTAACATCATCTATGTTTTGTTATATTTTAAAATTATTTTCTTAAATATTTCTGATGACATTTTAATCTGTTTTGGAAGTGGTGTCTGTGTGTATGTGTTCTACACCTCTTACTGCCCTGTGTGTTTGACACCTCTGCAGTACAGGGTCAGGCATCAATCCTGGAGGCTCTTAACTGGAGTCCTCCTTCCAGGCTGACTTGATCCTACTCAAATGAAGGTGTGACCTCAATGATTTAGGCATCCCCTCCATCCATACCTGCCATCTTATGCAAATCTTGCTCAAATCCTCTCATAGTTTCCTTACAAGTGGTTCCTCCCCATGGCTCCTCCCACCCCCTTCCCCATGCTGAGGACCTTCCCTACTTCCTCAGGCTGCCCATCATCTCTCACTCTTGCCAGGGGAGCAGACCATCTTTTGCTTTGATAGCATCAGTTATTTCCCCCTTTTCCTTACTTTCCTATCTGTTATATTCTACAGCCTGCTTGCAGCCATGATAGGCTTCCTTTTGTCTTCAGGGTGATACTCATTAGAGATCAGAGGGCTCCATGTGTCTACAGACATGATATTGGAAAAAATATGAATATTTTTAAAAAAGAACTGAAGTTTGAAGTCATTAAAAGAACTTTGCTCTTTTCTAAATGCAACCCAACCCATTGTCCTTGCTGTCCAGATCTGGCTTCAAATCACTGACCATCTTCAGTGTCTAGACATGGGTTATAGGTTGTCTATCCAACTTGACATCATACTCTGGATGACTAGTTGGCAAAGTGGTTTTCATGTTACATGTGATATCAAACCTGTGTTTGAATCCTGCCTCTGATTTTGAGGCAATCAAGGCTAAATAACTTGCCCAGGGTCACACACCTAGTAAGTGTCTGAGTCAGGTCCTCCTAACTCCAGGGCCTGGTGCTCCACCTAGCTGCCCCTCCCAATCCTTCTTAATTCTAAAAACTGTCCTCTGTTGAATATCTCCAATTTATCCTGTCTATACCTTGTTTGGAATTTGTTTTGTATATATTGCCTCCTCCCTTTAGATTGTGAGCTCCTTGAAAGCAGGAACTTTGACTTTTCTTTGCATCCCCAGTTCTTAGCATAGTGCCTGACACATAGTCGATGCTTAATAAATCTTTATTAACTGAGTTCTGACCTTGGAATCAGGAAGACCTGAGTTCAAATCCAGCCTCAGAAACTCACTAGCTGGGTGGGCAAATCATGCAGCCTTTTGACTGACTCCCTTTCTTCGGGGTTATTGTGAAGGTCAAGTAAGATAACATTTGTAAAGCCCTTAGCACAGTGCTGGCCCATAGTAGGTACTTAATACATGCTTCTTTCCTTCCTTAGCTATAAAATAGGGATACTATTTGTAGTGCCTGGATGGGGCTGTTGTGAGGCTCAAATTAGATTGTACATGCAAAGCATTAGTTAAATATCTGCTCTTATTATTAAAATGGAGCTATCACTTCCCCTCCAGGTTTCTGTCTCAAGTTGAGCAACCATTTCCTTCCTTTTGCTGAGAATCAACTTCAGAATCACCTCCTTGCTTCTTTCCTTCCATCTTTGCAAGGGATGAAATTATCATTCTCTGCTTTTTGGCAGAGAGAGCTTCCAGTAGAGGCCTTGATCATTTCTGTTCTTCTCACAGATATATCATGCCTCTAAAACTCATCTACTTCATTTCATGTCTAGGTTGTTTGTAATATCATCCTTTGACAATGTGACCTCTGTTTCTCTTTCTGTTGAGGTTCATGAGTGCTGAGGACCCAGAAAACAGACACGCTGGGTACTGTTCGAATGAATTTGACTCAAGCCTTCTTAAACCAAAGAAAAACACACTTTATTAAAGATTTGCCATATTGGGTTGACTCTTAAGCATTTGTAACACTTGTATTCACAAGCAGACCAGATAGAGTCTGAGCTGGATTGAATCTGAGCCCCTTCATGGAGGCAAGATGGAACTTAAATACAGAAAGTCCATGGGAAAGATCTAGAGGTGGTCTAGTGGTCTGGGAGGAGGATCTAAGGAGGATCTTGATGGGACTGGGGTTAATTAGTGATGTAATCCAGGGTGGGAAACAGCTGGAAGCAATTGGGAGATATCAGACAATGCAGGGCTGGGGGTGGGGGAGTAGGTGGGGCAATCAAGAGGTAACAGACCATGGAAGGGAAGGCTAGGCCTAGGGCAACAGATTTGAATATAAAAGACCAGGTTAAGTGGGAAGGTTCAAGGAGGTTCCCAGAGTCTGAACCCCATCGTTTCCACAGGTCTTTGCTCAAATATTCTTCTCTGGGCTGACCTCTGGTTTCTAGATCTCCTTGGAAAGATATCTTCTTAAGCTACAATGCTATTTCCCCCTCTTCTCCATCTGACCCTCTCTCTCCCCTTTTACTTAGCCCTATCCATTTGAAGCAACTTCGTCCTTCCACAGACATTAAATATTCCAAGCATGTAGCCTATCTTGGCCAATCTTAATGAAACTGAGGACAAGTTCACTTCCTTGCACTGGGATCTCTAGTTCACCTTGCTGGTTACTACCCATTCTTTGTGTATTGGTTTATATATATAGCCAGCAGTCCATAGGTTTCACTGCTGACTCCTTTCTTGAATTTTATCTCTTGTGGGTTTCTATTTCTATTGTAATTCTTCCTATAATGTGAGTACTCTCTGGCAGAAGTTTTTGCCTTGAGACACAAGAACTTGTTTTAAAAATTTTTTGAATATTTTTTCCAATACATATAAAAATTTTAACCCTCATTTTTTATAATTTTGAGATCCAAATTCTCTCCCACCATTTTTTCCTTCACCTTCATTGAGAAGGCAAGCAATTTTCATATTAGTTGTGTTGTGAAAGAAAACACAACAACACCACGATGGGGTTCAGACTCTGGGAGCCTTCTTGAGCTCCCCTTGAATCTTCCCACTTAATCTGGTCTTTCTTACTCAAATCTAATCTTCCCTTTTGTTCCGGCGGTCTCTGGAAGCCCATTGGCTGGCTTTTCATTATCATTCTGCTCAGGTCTCGGTTGCACCCCCTACCCTTGATGCCATCAAAACCCCATTCCCCAGGCTGCCAACCACTCCCATCAAGATCTGTATTCCTTCCCATGCTGCCCCTATCAAGATCTCTGGATTGCCCCTCCTGCTTCCCACCCAAACCCTCCTTTGTCTGATATCTCCTGATAAGCCTCCAGCTGTTTCCAGCCTTTGACCCTCCTTGGATTCCCTCCTAGTACTTCTCCTCAAGACCCTCCCTAAACTCCTCCCATCACCCTGAACTACCAGACCACCCCCCAGATCCCTCCTATGGTGTTTTCTGTATTTAAGTTCCATCTCACCTCCATGCAAGTGCTCAAATGCAATCCAGCTCAGACTGTCTAGCTGAAATTCTATCTGGCCTGCTTGTGAATACAAGCGTTACAAATGCTTAAGCTCCTTAAGAGCCAATTCAGTATGGCAAATCTTTAATAAACTTTGTTTTCTTTGGCTTTAAGAAGGCTTGAGTCGAATTTATTCGAGCACGACCCGGACTGTCGGTATTTTGGGGTGCCCAGCACCCCTAAAGCTCATCAACCCCACCCCCAGAAAAATAAAATAAAAAACTCCAGTATGCTTTGATATGTAAATTAGTTCTTTCTCTGGAAGAAAGATAATATTTTTAATCATCTGTCCTTTGAGATTGTCTTGGGTTATTGTCTGGGAATAACTAAGTCGATCACAGCTGATCTTTGTACACTATTGCTGTTACTGTGTACAATGTTCCCCTGGTTCTGCTTACTACGCTTTGCATCAGTTCACATAAGTCTTTCCATGTTTTTCTGAGAGCATACTGTTCATCATTTTTTTTTTTTTAATTTTATAAATTTATTTTTTAAAGGCCAACACATATTCAGACAAGTTAAATATAATTCCAACAGAAATACTCCGACAAAAGCAGCAATGGTCTCGTAATTTGTTCTCACATTCAGACACTCGCTGGGATCATCCAAGTTCTTTGATTTTTTTAAAAAAGACTTTAATGGTACACATCTTTCTTATCTGCAATGTAATCTACAATCTCTTGTGGACACATTAACTTTTCAGCATCTGTGTCAGGAATTTCAAACCCAAATTCATCTTCCATGGCCATTATAATTTCTACTTGGTCCAAACTATCCAAGCCCAGGTCTTTCATGAAATGGGAAGATAACGAAAGCTTTTCTGGATCAATCTTATCATATAGTTTCAAGACATAGAGGACACGGTCTGTAATGCTCTCCAGCGTGAGAGGAGGCAAGTCACTATATTGGCGGCTCAACTGTAGGAATATTCCTGAAACCGGCATGTGTGCAGGGGCAGACACCGCCGCTGCAGTCCTCCTCCTCCGGCCTGCCGCCGCGCACGGGGCCGAGCCGGGGCGGACCAGGGCGAGCGCGGGGGCCCGGGCAGGTGGCGGACACAGGCGGAGAGGACACGGCTGTTCATCTTTTCTTAAAGCACAATAGTATTCCATCACAATTATATCACAATTTGTTTAGTCATTCTGTAATTGATGGACATCCCCTCAATTTCCAAATCTTTGACACCACAAAAAGAGCAACTATACATATTTTTGTACAAATGGGTCCTTTTCTTTTTCTTTCTTTTTAATCTGTGGGATGCAAAACTAGTAGTGGTATTGCTGGGTCAAAGGGCAGGCAGTTTTATAGTCCTTTGGGCATAGTTTCAAGGGTTGGATTGTTTCACAACTCTCCCAACAGTGTATTAGTGTCTCAATTTTCCCACATCCTTTTCAACATGTGTCATTTTCCTTTTCTGTCATATTAGCCAGTTTGATAGGTGTGAGGTAGTACCTCAGAGTTTTAATTTGCGTAAGTGATTTAAAGCATTTTTATATGAATTTAATTTTATATGATTTTAATTTTTATTCCATATTACATCCTTCATACATTTTAAAAAGTAATATTTTATTTTTTCCTAATTGCATGTAAAAACACTTTTTAACATTCATATAAAAAAATTTTTAGTTCCAAATTTTCTTCTTTCTCTTCCCTCACTCCTCCCTGAAACTACAAGTAATTTGATATAGGTTATCCATGTGCAATCATGCAAAACAAATTTCCATATTAGACATGTAAAAGAAAACCCAGAGTGAAAAAACCCCCAGAAAAATAGAGGGAAAAAATAGTATGCTTTGATCTGCGTTAAGACTCTATCAGTTCTTTCTCTGAAGTTAGTGATTTTCATCATGAGTCCTTTGGAATTGTTTTGGACCATTGTATTACTGAGATAGCTGTCATTTATAGTTGATCATCTTAAAATATTACTGTTTTTGTGCATCATGTTTTCCTGGCTCTGCTCACTTCACTTTGCATCAGTTCATTGAAATCTTTCCAGGTTTTTCTGAAAGCATCTTACTCATCATTTCTTGTAGCACAATAGCATTCCATTATAATCATATAATACGAGGTGTTCAGTCATTCCCCAATTGATAGGTATCTCCTTAATTTCCGATTCTTTGCCACCACAAATAAAGCTACTATTAATATTTTTGTACAAATCTCTCTCCTCCTGGGATACAGAATTAGTAGGGATATTGTTGGGTCAAAGAGTATGCACAATTTTATAGCCCTTTAATTTGCATTTCTCTAATCATTAGTTATTTAGAGCATTTTTTCGTAAAACTATAGATAGCTTTGATTTCTTCATCTGAAAACTGCCTGTTAATATCCTTTGACCATTTGTTAGTTGGGGAATGACTTATATTCTTATAAATTTGACTCAGTTCTCTATATATTTGAGAGATGAAGCCCTTATCAGAGATGCTTGCTATTAAATTTTTTCCCTAGCTTTCTGCTTTCCTTCTAAACTCGGCTTCATTGGTTTTATTTGTACAAAACCTTTTAAATTTAATATAATTGCAATTCTCCATTTTACATCTTATAATGCTCTCCATCTGTAGTTTGGTCATAAATTCGTCCCTTATTCATAGATCTGACAGGTAAACTATTCCATGTTCCTCTAGTTTGCCCATGGCATTACCCTTTATGTCTAAAGCATGTAGCCATTTTGACAAGAGCTTGTTTTTAAAAGTATTGTGATGGCTGTATTTCAATATAATAATAGCTAGCATTTATAATGTCTTAAGTTTTGGAAAATATATGTTACCTCATTTGATCCTTACAACAACCCTGTGAGGTAGGAACTATTAGTATCTCCATTTTACAGATGAGGAAACTGAGACTGAGAAAGGTAGTGACTTTCCCTGTATCACACAGCTAGTTAACATTCAAAGTAGTATTTAAACTCAGAGACTTTCTACTCCAAGTCCAGCACTCTATGCATTGTACCATGTAAGTGCCCCTAATATATTTGGTTTCTTTTGTAATTCTGCATGTTTTATTTTATGCATGTAAAAAACTTATTCTGAGAAGTAGCCCATAGGCTTCACCACAGTGTTCAAGGGCTCCAGGGGTCCAGGACAGAAAAAGGAACTCTTTCTCTTTGGTATCCAGCTTGGAAGACATGTCCGTGATTTTCTCACTGTCTTCCTTATACTTATTTCTCTTTCTCTTTCTCTTGGAGTTGACTTACTAGCTGCTTCCATTTTCCAAGTCTTTGCCCTTTTGCTTCTGACACCATCACTTTACTGAAGCTGCTTTCTCAGAGGTTAGCCAATCATCTTTTAACGATAAATCTGATGGTCTTTTCTCAGTTCTCTTTTTCCTTGACCCTTCCACACTGTCCACCATCTCTTCCTCCTGGAATCTTCCTTCTTCCTTGACTACTGTGACACTAATCTTTTCTTATTCTCTGAAGAGATGCCTGCCTTAACTTGACAAGGAAACACTCTAAGAGGTTTCCGGAAAAGAACAAATTAGCTGCTACTAATAACCTATAATCAGATGAATTTATACTCTCTTTCTTGCTCAATCTTTCTTTCTTACCCCACATTTACACACACACACACACACACACACACACACACTTTTTTTGATGAAAACCAAGCTCTGACTTTCTGAATGGGACACTGTGTTTCTGATTGTTTTTCATTAATGTTACCTTGTTTCTCATTCATAAACTGCAAGTTTCCTCTCCTCACCCTCTCTAGAAAATGGGTCCAATTCAACTCAACTGAACAGATAGTTATTAGTAGAAGATACTGTGCCAGGAGCTAGAGATACGAAGACAGAAAACAAATAAACAGTCCTAGCCCCCAAGATGATTCTATCCTACTAAGAGATACAATACATAAACAGCTGAATAAATCCAAAATAACTTGAGGTGAGAGAGAGCATAGAGCTGAAAGATGATTATTCCGAGGGGTGGAGTGAGGGAGTTCATTCCAGGCTTGCAAGAAAACACTGAGATGTGAGATGGAATGTCAAGTTCAGGAACACATAAATTGGTAATCAAGTTTGACTGAAACACTAAGTAAAGCGGGGAGAATGTGAAACAAGAATAGAAACGTGATGTGGGATAATGTGGAAGGCTTTCAGTGCCACATTGAAGAGTCTGAATTTTATGCTAGTAAAACTAGGCAGCTGTTTATAGCTTTAGAGCAGAGCAGTGACCTGATCAGACCAGAATTTGGGGAATATTAATTTGGAAACTGTGCAAAAAGATCAGAGGTGGGAAAAGCTGTGGACAGACAGATCAGTTCAGTGGCTGTTGCACTAGTCTAGATGAGAGGCAGTGAAGAGGATATGAATTAGGGTAGTAGGGATGAATGACAAGGGATAGACTGGGCATAAATACCTTGGTGGATGTCTCCAGCACTTCAGTAAAAACTGCTGCTGATGTTTAACGGACTAATTAATTGGTTGGACAGTGTAGATTGTTGCAAAGTAGTGCAAAGGTACTGGTAGTGTATGGTCCTGCAAACAGCCCAGAGGTACTGGATCCTACCACTAGAGCTGGTACCTGTGACCTCCAGGTTCAATATAGATCCAGGAGTATGATAGGGAATATGTCCTAAATTTACTAAAATAGGAAAACCTCCCCTCTCTGTTTTGGAGCCATATCCCTCAAGGTGAGGTCCTTCCTCTCTCAGTGCCAGCACTATCACCTACTCCCCTGAGCACTCCCAAGTCTCACAAACCTTTTTGATCTTGACCTCATGGAAGAAATGGAAAGGAATGGTGAGTTAGAAGTCTTTTTAAGAACAAAGAGAAACACACCTGTCAGGATAGCAAGGATAACCTAAAAAGAAAGTGAAAGATGCTGGAGGGCCTGTGGGACAACAGACACATTAACGCACTGTTGTGGAGCTGAGAATTGGCGCAGCCATTCTGGAGAACGCTTTGAAAGGATACCCTCAAAGATTAGTGAACTGAACATACCTTTAGACTCAACCTACCACCTCTAGTTGTGGTTGTGTCTGACTCTTCGTGACTCCATTTAGGGTTTTCTTGGCAAAGATGTTGAAGTGGTTTGCCATTTCCTTCTTTACAGATGAAGAAACTAAGGCAAACTGAGTTAAGTGACATGCCCAGGGTCATACAGCTATCAAATGAGGTCATATTTGAACTCAGGAAGATGAGTCTTTCTGACTGTGGATCTGGTGCTCTGTGCCCTATGGCACCACCTAGCTGCCTGAGATTAGTTAAAGAGAAAAGAGACCCATATGTTCAAAAACACTCATAGCAGCTCTTTTTATGGTGGCAAAGAACTAAAAAAAACTAAGGTGAGTACCTACCTATCTAGTATGCCAGAGCAGTCTTTCAATGTATTTGTCATCTATTCTTATTTTTATTATGGTTATCACTGAATTTTAGAATTGCAAAGGAACTTCAGCAATTACCTGGGAACAGCTAAATAAATACAAACTAATTTGAGGTGGGAGGGAGTGTTAACAACTATAACTCATACTCTAATGCCTGCTGTAATGTGCCTGTCAAATGGTCTGCTAGCCTTTTCATGAAAACCTTTCATGATAGGAGAACCCACAGCTTCCTGAAGCAGCCCATTCCATTTTTGGACAGCTGTAATCATTAGGAAGTTTTTCCTTACATCAGTCCTAAAATTATCTCTTTCAGCCACTGCTCCTGGTTCTGCCTTCCAGGA
The DNA here is from genome assembly GCF_028372415.1 of Notamacropus eugenii. Classification (NCBI taxonomy): domain Eukaryota; kingdom Metazoa; phylum Chordata; class Mammalia; order Diprotodontia; family Macropodidae; genus Notamacropus; species Notamacropus eugenii. Next base: position 52,014,659 of record NC_092875.1, on the reverse strand, counting down.
CCAAACAAAAGAAGCTTAATGCTTCTTCTACATGGCAGCTCTTCAGATACTTAGACACAACACATCTACCCAATCTTCTCTTCTCAGGCTAAACATCCCCAACTCTTTCAACTAATCCTCTAAGACCATGGAATGAAAACCTGGTCCCATCTTGATTGCTCTGACTGGACTCCAGTCTGATAATGTCCTTAATAAAATATAATGTCCTTTTCCCAGTTGATAAATGGTCAAAGGATATGAATAGGCAGTTTTTAGAGGAAAAAATTAAAGCTATCTATAGTCATATGAAAAAATGCTCTAAATCACTATTGATTAGAGATGCAAATCAAAACAACTCTGAGGTACTATATCACACCTAACGTGACAGAACAGGAAGATAAGAAATGTTGGAGAAGATGAATTAGAACACTAATTCGTTGTTGTTGGAGCTGTGAGCTGATCCAACTATTCTGGAGAGCAATTTGGAACTATGCCCAAAGGGCTACAAAAATGTGCATACATTTGACTTTGACTCAGCAATACCTCTTCTAGGATTGTATCCCCAAGAGATCATAAAAGGGGGAAAAGGTCCGACATGTACCAAAATATTTATAGCAGCACTCTTTGTGGTGGCCAAAAACTGGAAATCAAGGGAATGCCCATCTATTGGGGAATGACTGAATAAATTATGGTATATGAATGTAATGGAATACTATTGTGCTATAAGAAATGTTAAACAGGAAAACTTCAGAGAGGCCTGGAAAGACATGTGATCTGATGCTGAGTAAAAGGAGCAGAACCAGGAGAACTTTGTACACAGCAACAACCACAGCGTGTGAGGATTTTTTCTGGTAGACTTAGAACTTCATTGCAATGCATGCCTTCCACATCCAGAGAAAGAACTATGGAATTCAATCGCAGAATGTAGCAGATCATTTTCTTTTGTATTACGTTTTGGTTACATGATTTCTCCCATTCGTTTTAATTCTTCTATACAGCCTGACTAAGGTGAAAATGTATTTAATAGGAAAGTATGTGTCCTATATAAAATTGCATGCCGTCTTGGGGAGGGAGGGGAGAGGTGAAGGGGAGGAAAGGGGAGGGAGGAAAAGAAAAAATCTAGGTTGTATGGCAGTGATTGTGGAACACTGAAAATAAATTAAAAAAAAAACACGGTGTCCTAAACTGAACCACATACATCAGCTGTTTAGTTTGCCATTCACTAAAACACAGATTTTTTTTAGACTAGTCTCTACCATCTCTATCTTGTGACATTGATTTTTTTGTAAACTAAATATAAGACTTTACATTTATCCCTACTATTTTTCACTTTGTTGTACTTGGCCTAAAATTCTAGGCTGTCAAGATCCTTATTTAAAATTAATTTATTTGTTTTCAGTTTTCTACAATTACTTCCATAAGTCTTAGATTTTCTCCCCCTCCCTCCTTGTCCAGATCACTTTGAATCCTGACTGTTGTACAATCAATAAACAGTTGTTAAGCACCTGCTATATGTGCAAGGCATCGTGCTAAACAATGGGGGTACAAAAAGAGACAAAAGACAGGCATCCCTGTTTAGTATGTTAGTTATCCCTCTCAGCTTTGTCATCTGCAGGTTTAAGCATGTTATCTTTATTTTTACCCAACACTGACAACAATGTTAAACAGCTCAGATCCAAGAATAGATTTCTGGAGTATTCCATTGGCGTTCTCACTGGAGACCTCCCTCCAAGATGATGTTGGACCATTAATGACTACTCTTGAACTCTGGCCATTTGACTAGTTCTAAATGCTTTAAACCATAATTCCATCTTTTCCATGTGACTTTTCAATAAGACGAGATTCGGTTGAATGTTTTGGTAACATAGAGTCTACCTACAGCGTTCCTCTAACTACTGGTTTAGTAACCTTGTCAAAAAAGGAAATAAAATTAATGCCATATTGACTTTGTAATCATCGCTTCCTTTTGGAGTTGTTCACTGACTATCTGTTAAATATTCTGATCTGGAATTTTGTCAGTGATTGAAATCAAGCTCATGGACCTGTAGTTTGTAGATTCTAGTCTCTTCCATTTTTTCAATATCAGGACAGTGTTACCTTTCTCTAGTTTTGGGGTATTATTTATATTCTGCCATCTTTTAAAGATCATTGTCAGGGCCTTAACAATAACATCGTTATTTCCTTCTATGCCCAAAGTTGAAGTTCCTCTCGGCCTGGTGATTTCTTAGCTCTATTTCCTAACTTATCTTGGATATCACTTCCCTCTTAGACATTCTCCTCAGCTGTAGAAAGTAAAACAAAATTAAAAACCTCATTATGCTGCAAGCTTGAATCTAGCTGGTACTCTTATCTCATCAGTATCCTCTACTCCCTTGACTGGAAGGCAGAGCTGTGAGCTCCGGGGCTTCCTTAGGGAAAGGGCTCAACACAGTCTTCTCATTAGCCACCAACTTTTCATCTCCTCCTACCCCTTTTCAGCTTCCTTTTACCAGGTATCTTCCTCCATTCCTTGAGGGAAAAGACTGTCTTTGTTTTTATTTGTATCTCAGCACTTAGCATAGTACCTGGCACATAGTAGGTACTTCATTAATGTTTATTGACTGACGAGTTATATGACTCTATCTTCTCTCAATGGACCATCCACTCTGATCCAGTGAATTCTTTGACATCCCCTCCTTCCTCTCCCCTCCCCAGGACTAAAAACTCCCTTTTCTTGTCTTTAGTTTGGTTCATCAACCTTGGCTCATTCTGAGTTTTTGTGCTCCTGACATTCTTATAGGACTGAGACATGCTTTGGGGTCCATCCTCTATTGCCTTGCTTCTGTGCTCTGTCTCTAAAAAATCTGTGTTGTCAGGTATCTCTGTATATCTACATATACATTTTTAGGTAACTTTTCCTCCAAACCAGAATTGTTTCACTTTGTGGCTGCAAAATTAGATTCCTTATGTCTTCTCATACTCCCTGGGCTTTATCCTGTAGATTTTTAGTATATAGGATCCTACCTATCCCTTCTTTGAACCCTTTAAAACCTGACGTCCCCAAACTCATGGTACCTTTCAGACTTAGATATTCTCTCTTATTCGCTGTTTATGGTAATTTTTTCCTTTTACCTATAGATGTTGGATTTTGGCTATGATGTTCCTGGGGGTTTTCATTTTAGGTTTTCCTTTGGGAGATGACCACTTTGCCCTCTGGTTCTAAGAGATCGGGACAGTTTTCAGTTATGATTTCCTGAAAAGTATCCAAGCTTTGTTTTTACTTATAATTTTAAGACTTATCTTAATTTATTACTTTTTTCTCTTTGACCTATTTGCCAACAGTTTTTTTAAATGACATATATCTTACATTTTCTTTAGCTTTTTCAGTCTTTTGGAGTCACTTTAATATTTTTTATTGTCTCAGTTTTTTTCTCCTTCTTTTTGATCCATTCTGATTTTCAGAGAGTTCAATTCTTGGGCTAGGTTTACCACTATCTATTATAAGATTTGAATTCTCCTTGCTGTCCTAGCTAGTCTATGTTGTAGCTCCTGTTTCATTTCTTCCCAAATCCTCTTCTAGTCTTTATGGGGAAGATTTTTTTTCCCCTTGAACTAATACTTGGACTTGGAGCTCTTTCAGGTTTGCCCCTTTGGTCTTTTCTTACTTTATTTCTTCATTATGTTTGGCATTTTCTTCTGTTTACTCATATCTCCAGCTTTACTTTCTGGATTGGGGGATCGTACTTGGTTCAAACCCTATTCCCACATACACCTGGATGGCATGGTCAGACCCTGTTTGATCCTGAGTGTGGCAGCCAAGACTATGCTGTCTGGTCTTGTTGCTTTTTGTGGTTCAGACCTAGGCTGCTTGGGTGCCAGGCTGGGCACAGGCTGCCTGGATGTTGGGCTGGCTATATTTCCTGTGGTAGCTAGGGCTCTGGGTTCACCTTATACTGGGCACCTCTCTAGCCCTGTCTCTTACTGTGAGACCAGCTTACTTTTCATCTTCCACATCCCCTGACTTCTCTTCCCTCAGGGTTTCTATGGAATTATGGCAGGATTTTTGTGCAGTACTGGATGGAGGAGTTTATAGTTGAATCCTTCTTGCTGTATTTATCATTGTTCTTCCTGGCCTGTTTTTATAACTTTCATCTGGGGGGGTTGTCTGAGTAGGGTCTGGGCTCCTCTAAGTCCTAATGTACCCTCTTCCCATGATTTCTCCTCTTTTTTTCATTACAAATTCTAGAATGGAATGACAGTTTCCTCTCAAAGTTCCCATCATTTTCCACTAAAACTTCTGCTTTCAGACTTCACATAACATGTTGTTTGTGCCTCTCTGATAAATTTAGAATGTAACACTTTGCATTAGTTACCTGTGTTTCTATCTTATTCTTCTACCAGACCACAAACTTCATGAGGCCAAGAATTGTGCCATATCTAAACTTCTATTATCTCCAGCACAGTTGTCTGCACGTGGAACATAATTAATGAGTATGCCTAATGAATAAATCAATCAATATATCCATTCCCTCTTCTCTTTCCTCATGGTTCCCACCCCAGTCTAGACCATCTCCCTTGCTCTCTTTTACTAGTTTCCTTACTGGTCTTCTTGTCTCTTTTCTCTCCCCTTTTCAAAGTCAGATTTGTTGTTCAGTTGTTTACATGTGTCCAACTCTTACTGATCTCGTGGACCACAGCATGCCAACACTGTCCATGGGGTTTTCTTGGCAGAGATACTGGAGTGGTTTGCCATTTCCTTTTCCAGAAAGCCAGATTAAACTTTTGTAAATCAGCAGTTTCCTAATAAATAAGTTAACTTCCCCTCTCAAGAACTTTTAATGACTCCCTGTTCCTAACAGTAGGAAATCTAAGCTCTTTGGTGAGGGTGAAAATAGTATAATGGATTTGGAGTCAGGAAATCTGGATTCAGATCCTGACTCTGCCACTTAATTATCCATTTGACCTTGGGCAAATCATATTTTCTGGGCCTTGGTTTCCCCAGATGTAAAATGAGAAGAATGATATTTGTAGAGAGGTTGGAGGGAGAGAACAGGCTGTATTGTTGCTGGACCAAACAGGATAAAAAAAATCACAGTGCCTCAGAATTCTCTGACCAACACAGCAATTGCTGTTTTGCATAAAACAGAAATGTTTTTCTGGAGTGAGGCTAAAAGCTTCCTTAGGAGATTTGACAAAAAATGACAAACTGGATGATTTCAGAAAAACCTGGGAAGACTTACATGAACAAATACAAAGTGAGGTAAGCAGAACCACGAGAACATTGTACATTGTAACAGCAATATTGCACCAAGAAGAATTGTAAATGTCTTAGCTTTCTTGACAATACAATGATCAAAGACAATCCCTAAGGACTCATGATGAAAAATGCTTTCTTCCTCCAGAAAAAAGAACTGATGTTGTCTGAATACAGACTGAAGCATGTCATTTTTTTTCCTTCCTTCCTTCCCTCTTTCTTTCTCTCTTTATTCTTTCCTTCCTTCCTGCTTGAGTCTTTTTGCACAAAATAACTAATATGGAACTGTTTTATATGATTGTGCATGTATAACCAAATCAGATTCCTTACTGCCTCAGGGAGGGGGGAGGGGAGAGAGGAAAGGATGGAATCTGGAACAGAAAACTTAAAAAAAAATGTTAAAAATTGTTTTGCATGTAACTGAGGAGGGGAAATTAAAATATTATTTGAAAAAAATAATGGAGGGAAATGAGGGGAATTTGGAAAAGAAACAGTTAACAGAGGAGTTTAAAGTATTGACCTAATGGCAGTCTAGACCTTTCTCCCTTCTTGTGTAGCCCTGTTGATAACAGTTTCATCTCCTTTGACTGAGAAGCAGGATGAAAGTTGCACAGCAATTACTGCTTGAAGAAAGTTGTATCTTCTCTACCTAAAAGAGCTTTATTAAATCACACTATTTCCAGGGGAGAACCAAGAAGCAAGGTGACTGAAAATAGTGAGCAGATCCTGGAGGGATACCCGTCCACCAGGGAGCAGTGTAATCACACTCGTAGGAGAAGATGGAGGCTTTGAAGTGGCAGAGGCATGAATTTCCCTTCTTTCCCTTGATCCTGAATTCTCTGGGTGTGGAAGGGGGTGGAGGGGGTGGGGTGGGGGTGGAATAGTCTCAGCCACTACTGAAGATCCAGAAGAGAAAGTCCTTGTCACCAGAGTCCTTGCACTGTCAGATGACTCAACATCGGGAACTGATATTTTTTGGAAGTGGAAATGACATTAAGGATGCCTCAACATCTGCTTTGCTGCTGCAGTCAAAGATGGGGTTTTTCCATCTGATTTATGACTAAAATCTTCCATCTGTGTTGTCTTGACATCAGGGAATATTTTATTTTTCTATTTGTATCCCACATATTTAGCCTGGTGCTCTACACATAATCAAGCACTTAATCAATTCTCCCCTTCCTTTATTTAGGTGCCCTGTATTCCCTAATGGGATCATGTATTCCCTATGTGTGAATGCTCCACATGTAATTCCTGTGAAAGCCCACTCTTTTTGCTGTGTATATGTATGTATATATGGGTTTGTGGGAGAGTGATCTCATGGTGGGAAGGGCTAATGTTTTGTCATTTTATTTTCTATTTAATGCCTTTGTTATTAACTGCCATCTGACTGGTACAAAGTAAAGTATGCTGGCGGGGGGCTCATGAGCAAAGGTATAGCAAGGATCCTGACCTTCAAAATACTGAGAACCTGGTGTAGCTAAACGAGGGTTCTGTGGTGGAGGGGCCCCTGTGGGCTACTGTTGTTATGCTATCAACTTTTGAGGAAAATGCTTTGTAAATCTGAATGATCTATAGAAATTTAGGGTCTGTGGACATGCAGAAGTTCACAGGATTTAAAGTTCGAAGGGTTCTCATAGACCATTGAGTTCAATGGCCTATAAGTGGGAAAAAAGTCCCCTAAAACAGAAGGAACTTACTCAAGGAAATAAAGGCAGTATCTTCTTGAGTTGTAGGATGGGAAAAACACTGGGTTTAGAGATAAGAGAACCAAGTTCAAATTCCGGTTCTGCCATTGATGCGCTAGATGACCTTGGGCTAGTTCCTTCCCCACTTTGGGTCTCAATTTTCCCATCTGTAGCATGAGAAGTTTGGGCTTGATGATCTCTAAGGCCCCTGTCATGGTCGTGAATGTGGGTAGTCTAGGGCTCGGGATCGTATTTGGCATTGTCGTCAGGATAATTGACACTCAAATATCACTTTAAGATTTACAAAGCACTTTATAATAAGATTCTCATTAGATCCTCAGAACCAATCTGCGAGGTAGGTATTGTTATTATCCCCATTTTACAGATGAGGAAACTGAGGCAAACAGAAGTTAAATGACTTGTCCAGGGTCATACCACTAGGAAGTATCTGAGGCAGGCTCAAAGACTTCCTAACTTCAGGCTATCTGCTGTATCACCTGTGAAGGAAAACACCAGACCATGTTCTGTCTGTTAGTAGAGACATTGTTTCTGAGTCCTTCCTTTGGAGTAAACCCAGGCAGTTGCTCTCTAGTCCTTCGTCCTTGGTTTCTCTTCTCTCCCCCAACCCCCAAGTCTCAGCCTGGAAAGGTCCAGGACGAAGAGGCCTCCTGCCCTGCTCCTCCTCCATGAGGAAGGACAGGTACTTGGCTTCTCCTAGGGAGAGCTGGGAAAGAGGGCAGTGGGTCAATAGGTGAGGAGGGATTTCCTGTTATAAGGACCCAGCTCCTCATGGAAAAATCCAGGGGCCTTGAGCTGCCCCATTGCTGCCAAACTTCTGAGAGGTCCATGCGATGGAGGTTCAGCTCCCCTAGAAGAAGTTTGGAGTAGAGATGGGGCAGATGTGAGGGCTGGAAAGAATTCCATTCTGACTCCCAGATTTCCTGGGGTCTTAGATCTTTTCCACATAGTTTCCAGGGAAAAGGCCCTCCTGGCCATGCAAACGGCCTTTCCACCAGCCCGATGGATCTGCAAAGGAGAAAAAGAGACAAAGGCCAGAGTCAGCCCCTAGCCTAGTCTTTAGTCCAGCCCTTTGAGCACATGCCTCATGACTATTTTTGTACGTGTCTTTTCTCACTCATCCTCTGATAAGCTGTGAGACTCTAATCAAGTCTCTTTCCCTCTCTGTGCCTCAGTTTCCTTTTCTGTAAGATGAGAGGGTTGAAGTAGGTAGGAAGGAAGGGAACATTTTATTAAGCACTTACTATGTGCCAGACATTGTGGTAAGTGATTTACAAATAGTATCTCTTTTGAGCTCCACAACCCTGTGAGGTACATGCAGTTGAGGAAACTGAGACAGACAGATATTAAATGACTTTTCCAGGGCCACATAGCTTGTAAGTGTTTGAGGCTAGAGTTGAACACGGTTCTTCCTGATACCAGGCTCAGGGCTCTGTCCACTGGATGGTCTTTAAGGCTCCTTTCAGTTCTAAAATCCCTGGAAGGCTATTATTACCCATCTGTGAGTCTGCCCTCTGAGCAGCATGGAAACAAGAGTCCTCTTTATATCTCTGAGGGGAGGGGAGCCAATAAGTAGATCCAGCCCTCCTAGAGACCCCACCAGTCCCCACCAGTGCTTACATACCCTCCAATAGGATCTCGATGACCTCATTGACATTGAAGCTCAACTCATCCACATCCTGGCCCACATATTGATAAAGGGCACGGCAACGTGGACCTGAAATTCGGGGCTGAGGCTTGGGCCGTCCCACACCTGGCACAGGTCTCTGCCCGATGCTTCGCTTTCGCTGCATCCTGTGGGGGCACAGATGCCAGGCTGCTTATGGGAGGCAGCAAGATAGGGGAGGGACTCCTGTGGATAGTGGCACCTTATCCCACCACGAAGACATATGGTGTCTGTAGGAGCATGAGAGGGTCAGCAAGGGGACATTTCTTTGGGGGAGTTGCTTGGGGTCACCTTGTCCCTTTGATCCCTTTCTGTTTCCATCCCCAGAAGTCCCTAGGCATAGAATAGGGGGTACATATAAATGTTTTGGGGAGTGACCCTAGAACCTACCCGGCCATCCCCTGATCAGGCACATTGAGGAACTCCATGTTGTGCTCAGACGGCGGTCGTTTGTGGGGTCTTCGGCTACTCCCACTATTCCCCAGTGCTGTGGCTGGAGGTCCCCGCTGTGACCTTGGACCACTCCCCATTGACATCTGCTCCAGGGGTGAGGGGCCACTGCGAGCCATGTGGGGTGCCCTATTCTGAAGTGGCCCTGCATAAAGAGAAGGTGCTAGGGTCAGGCAATAGGAGTAGGAATGTGGGAAACTGTTGGCTCATTGGATATGATCATTAGGGCTACAAGCCACAAAACACAAATTCTGGGGACATTCAACACCGTGAGAGCATGAGACAACTTCTGAAGACTTGGATAACAGGAAAGAAACTTCAGAGAGACGCAGAGTTAGACGAATATATGACTCATTCCTTCATTCTCCAAAAGGTTCAATGATGTCATGAGGGTGATGTCTTGATTTTTGAGTGAATTGGATTTAAATGTCTCTCTTCCAGAGTCATTAAAGTCCAGCAGCAAGACAAAAACCAAGATGGCCAAAGCACGCAATGGGTCCTTTAGCAAAGCATGGCCTTGCTAAATTAAGGTCTTTCCCAGCTCTCAGTCTGAGGTAATGCTCATTCAATGATTAAGGCTAGGTAAGAATTGAGGCAAAAGATGGCCTAGTTTGCCACCACTAAAGAATCAGTCTGAGAGGGGAAGACCCTCAGAGTTCCTGACCAGAACAGAAAATTATCACACTCACTCTTAGCCTCAAAACTCAAACAATGGGCAAGAGAGGCCTGGGTTGAGACCTCTCCGTTGGCCATTTAATGAAAGCCAGAGTGATTTGGGTCTAAAGGCTTAGTCAAGTGGCTCCAGTTAAAATACTATAGGGTTTTTAAAAGGCTTTTTTTTCAAAGCTATAGTTCAAGAAATCATAAATGAAAATTGCATGGGACAAAAAGTAAACTGTCCCAGCTTTTTGAAAATTAATAAATGAATAAAAAAATTAGTGATACTGATTAGAGGGTAGAAGACATAGACTCTGAAGATATGGGATTGTGGGAAAAGAATATATTATCGCTAAGATTTGTCTCCTCCTTTTCACTCACGTAGACACAGCTCCTATTCCTTCATATCTGGAGTGTTGTAAGACTCTCTTAACTGGCTTCTAGCTTCTCTGCTGTTCTTTCACCCAGAAACCAAAGTGATCCTCCCAAGGCATAAGTCTGTTCATATCACTCCTCTGTTCAAGACCCTTGCCAGCTCCCTGTTGCTTCTAACATAAATAATAGAATGGTTTAGTAGGTCATCTTTATTATCCTTTAAGTGTAACAAGTGCTTTTTGAATTGTGTTGAATTAATAAGCTATGAACAACCTGGCATTCAAGGACTTTATAAGCAGTTAATCAACAAGCATTTGTTAAACACATTCTATGTGCCTGGCAATGGATCTGGTGCTAAGGATGCAAAGATAAAAGTGATAAGTGCTCTCTGCCCTCAGAAAGCTTATATTTCTAACCAAGCAATCTGGCTCCAACCTAATTATCAGGCTTGATCTCTTTTTACTTCACTTTAAGTAGCCTGCTAGCCAAATCATGATACTCACTGTTCTGCCTTCCCACAGGCCATCTCCCATCCCTGGAACGCCCTCCTATCTTAACTCCTCTGGTTGAAATCTTTATGTAATCTTGGGGACCATAACTTCTCTGAGACCTCTAGCTACAAGCAAACTCTCTCTTCACAAATGTTCCTTTGTGGACTCATGATGAAAAATGTTATTCACGTCCAGAGAAGGAACTAATAGAGCCTGAATGTAGAGTGAAACGTTAGTTTTCACTTTTTAGGTTTTTATAATTTTTTTTCTTTTGGTCTGTTTCTTCTTCTACAATATGACTAATATGGAAATGATTGCACATTTATAACTTAAATTAAGTTGCTTATCATCTTAGGGAAGGAGGAGGTAGAGGGAAGTAAGCAATTTGGAACTCAAAATTGTTTTTAAAAAATGAATGCTAAAAATTGTCTTTACATGTAATTGAGGAAAAATAAAATGTTATTTAAAAAAACAACAACAAATGTTCCTTTGTCATGGAAGCTGCTTAATAAATACTTGGTCACTGAATGATTGACTCTTGGGATATGCCCTTTGCCCTCTCATTGCCTCTCTGTTATTAAACATTAATTTTTTTTCAATAACAGAAATCTACCTTCTCTCTTACTTTCCTCCAACTTCAAAAAATAGGAAAAACAAGGCCCTTGTAACAAATATATATGGTCAAGAACAACAAATTCCGGCGTTGGGAGTGTCTTGATATTATATTTAACTATGTAAATATCTGATCATGACTTTTAGTTCATAGCATATGTAAAGTAGCAAACCAGCATGAAGACCTGGCTTCAGGTCCCATCTTTGTCACAAAGCTGTGTGACTGGGTGAGTCACTTAACATCTCAATACCCCAGGTAACTTTCTGAAACTCTCCACTAAAGTTTGGGCATAGATCTGCATTGCTGGAGGGAATTTCTTCCCTGGGAATTCTTCACATTACTACAATTTTATGTCTGGTCCAAAAATAAGATAAAATTAGAGTGGAAGATATTTGAAGGCAAAGACAGTTTTCTAATCAACCTCTACACACTGTAGGTACTTAATACCTGTTGAGTTGAAGGTGAATAATTATTTCTGTCATCAACAGAGGAGAGAATAGAAATGATGCTGAAAGATTCGGAAGTATGGAGGAGAGGAGAATAGTGCTCCCAAAGGATGGCTTCCATTTCCTTGGCCCATATCATTGTCTTCCTTAGAGGCTCAGCATAGCAGCGAGCTCTTCTAAGGAAGCTTTTTTAGAGCCCTCTACTTGTTGTTAAGGCAGGTCACCTGACCTCTCTAGGTCTACATTCCCTCATCTTCAAAGTAAGGATCTTAAAAATATTCACACTGAATGGAATACTATTATGCCATAAGAAATGATGAACAGGTGGCCTTCAGAAAAATCTGGAAAAACTTATATGAACTGATGCTGAGTGAAAAGAGCAGAACCAGGAGAACACTGTATACAGTAACAGCCACAGTGCACGATGACTGGCTTTGATAGACTTAGCCCTTCTCTGCCATGCAAGGACCTAAAACAACTCCAAAAGACTTATGATGGAAAATGCCATCCACATTCAGAGAAAGAACTATGGAGTTAGAATGCAGAGCAAAGCAGACTATTTTCTTCTTCGTTTTGTTTTCTCATGGTTTTTCCTATTTGTTATAATTCTTCTATGCAACGTGACCAATGTGAAAATGTGTTCAATAGGAATGTATGTGTAGATCCCATATCAGATTGTATGCTGTCTTGGGCAGAGAGGGAGAGAAAATGAATACTTATGGAAGTGAGTGATGAAAACCAAAAATAAATAATAAACTGAAAAAAAAATTCACACTGTCTATCAGGAATGGTGAACCTGGGCCTCGAGGACACATGTGACCCTCTAGGTCTTCAAGTACGGCCCTTTGACTGAATTCAAACTTTGAAGAGTCAGTCAAAGGGCCATGCTTGAGGACCTAGAGGGTCATATATGGCCTCAAGGCCACACGTTCCCCACCCCTGGCCTAGGTTAGACGTATGTTGGGAAGAAAAATTGGCCAAGTTTTCCTTTGTAAACCTTCAGCTGCTCTATAAATAGGAGATGATGGTTGTTTGGCTTTGTTTTTCAATCCAAATCTGTGATTTCCTCAGTATAAGAAACTCAGGCACATTGTCCACACCATATGGTCTTAGACAGTTACCTGTTTCATGGAGAGGTTACACTACTTGCTCAGGGATTTCACAGCTATCGTGGCCAGAGGTCCCAGGTCTTTCCAGTTCTGAGGCCAGCCCTCTCTCTCCTAGGCCATGCTGACCAGTTATTATAATTGGTGCAGTAAAGAAGGCTCAAACACTGTCTCCATCTAACACTAGCCGAATGATCTTGGACAAATAACATCTGTAATCCTCAGTTTCCTCATCTAGAAATTAGGGGTGATAATATTTGTATTACTTAGCTCATAAGGTTGTGGTGAGAGAAACATTCTGGAAGTCTTTGAGTGCAATAGGAATAGGAACTGTTATCATTATCTCTCAGGGACCTGGTCCACAAGGTCAAAATCAGAAGAAAGTATTTATTTGCATGAGAGAAGGCAGCCTAATATGGTGCTAAAAGCACTGGCCTTGGAGTCTGGGGGCTCTGCCATTTACTAGGTGACCTTAGGTAGGTATCACTAGGGTTAGGTAGGCATCATCTCTGTTTTCTCATCTGTAAAATGAGGGCACTGGACTTACAGTATATGGGCCAGATCATGGGATTTGAGTTGCAGATCTGCAACCACCTCTCTATGTGATCACCAACTCTCCTTGAGTTTCCATTTCCCATTAATAGCATGATGGGATTGCACTCAGTGTTCTCTAAAGTTCAATCCTATTCTGAAATTCTGTTCACCTCTGAGGACAGAGTGATGGGAGAGGGAGAATAGTTGGGTCAGTAGCAGCAGGATAGATCCTGAGGTGAAGTTGGGGCTATGCCAGAGAGTGCAGGGAGAGAGCTGAGGCTGATATAGTTTGGATGATGCCCTGCCAAAGATAGGACAGGGGAAGCCACAGGGTCCTCACCTCTGGAGGGAGCTGGGGCTGCTCGGGCTGGGACTGGCCTCCTCCTCTGGCCTTGTGCAGGTCCTTTCTTTGTTGGCTCTGCAAAAAAAAGGAGAGCAAGGGCAAGGGGCACAGTTGAAACACAGAGAACCAGGGTGCTCTGTCCCCTAACCCTGACTTGTTTGTGAAAAGGCAGCAGCTGAGGACACATCCTCATCCATGCATCCCCTCTTGTCCCTCTCCCTCTTCTCCCAGAAGGGTCTCCTCGCCCTCACCTTCTCTGTCCCTCTGCCTCTCTGCTCTGTTTGGCCCAGCCTTGCCTAGCTTCCCCAGATACTCACTGGAGTTCTTAGGAAGTCCATCACTGATGCTGACCATCAGGGTCTTGCCACTGGCTTTGAGTGTGGCCACCTCTCCTGGACCTCGGGAGAAGGTGATGGTCCGGGATCCTCCTCCACCCCAGCCTTCCTTCTTCACCCGGAACTGTAGTCTGACAGAGCAATGAGGGAGTCAGGGAGAGAGGCCCAGATCACCCTTGCCCCTTTTTGTTTTACCTCTCCCATCCCTGGCCACTCTTCCCATCCACCATGCTGTGCTCCTAGCCACTTTCAGAAACCCAAGCTTTTGTAAAGTGCCTACTATGTGCCATGCACTGTGCTTAGCACTCTCCAAGTATTCTCTCCCTTGATCCTCACAGCAGTCTTGGGGAGGTGCTATTATTTTTTCCATTTCCCAACTGAAGAAACTGAGACAAACAGAAGTTAAGTGACTTGCCCAGGGTCACACAGGTAGGTTGTAAGTCTCTGAGGCTAGATTTGAACTCAGGTCTTCCTGATTCCAGGCCCAGCACTTCCTCTATTGTACCATCTAGCTGCCTTGCAGGTGAGGTGGTAGACATGGGATGATCTTGTAAAATTACCGTCCTCATTGCTCATTCAGGGATGGGTAATGGTGGCTTTAAAAATATATGGAAGGGCTCAGATGAAGGGAGAAACATTACTGTTATCCTTGCCAGGATCATAGGTTTAGTGCTGGAAGGAGGCACAATATCAAATTTAACCCCCACTTCTGTTTTGTAGATGAAGAAATTGAGGCACAAAGAGTTCTAGTGATTTACTCAAGGTAGTAAGTGTCTGAGGCAGGATTGGAACCTGGGTCCTGCCAACTCCAAGTCTGGTGCCCTACCCACTACACCAAACCCCAAGTATGAAAGCGGATTGGATAGGATTATCTTTCGTTGTCCAGCATAGGTCCCAGAGCCTGCCCCCACTGCCCCCACTCCCACCCCTCCATACGTGTCATTGAAGGTCAGGTTCAGGGTATTGTGAGTGAGTTCCTGGAAACGCTTGCACAGGAGACTAATGAGCTCTGTTTTGAAAACACTTTCCAGGAAGCTGTCTGCTGAGACTTCATGGAGGATAAAGAAGTCGTCCTGCCTGGTGCTAGAAGAAGACAGAAACACAAGGGAGGGAGGGGTATTGAAGGTCACAGGGGAGGCGTTGAACAGTGAGATGTGCAGAAAGGACTCCTGTCTTCCTAGGGGCTGGAACTGTGAATTTGCTTCAGCTTGGTATGGTCAAAGCAGTGCCAGACTGAGTTAGGACCACAGGATTTGAATCCCATTCCAACATGTCCCAGCTGTGTGACCTTCTCAGAGACTCCTTTTTGCCTTGGGTAACTGAGGCTAACAACACTCCCATGGCTTTCCTCTCTGGGTGGCTATGAGGAAAGTTTTTTGTAAACCTTAAATGGGAGCTATGGTTATTGTAATTAACCACAGAATCTAGAAGCTGGAAAGGACAGCACAAGCCATTCTAGTTCAGCCCGGACTTGACCAACAATCCTCTCTGCAAAAGGCCTGACAAATGGTGGATCCATTTTGCTTGAAGACCTCAGTGAGAAGAACTAGATCTTTCTGCTATCAGAGGCAGAATTTATTACTACTACTACTACTACTTTTACCCGTGTGTCACATTGTAAACTTGAGAGGGGCCTGAGTGAATATTTCCCAGACCAGGGAATCAATCAATCATCAATCAACATTTATTAAGTGCCTACTGTAAACCAGGCATGGGACCAGGTGCTAAGCACATAGATAAAAGTGAAACAATTCCTACTCTCAAAGAACTCCCATTCTATCAGAAGAGACAACATGTACATAGACAGGTCAATACAAAACAGAAAATGACTGATGAGTAGGGCTTGGATTAATGGGTGGGAAGGAAGGGAATAAGCATTTATATAGCACATACTACATACATAAGCATTTATATAGCACATACTACATGCTAAGAACTGTGCTAAGTACTTTACAAATATTACCTCATCTGATCTTCACAATAATCATGTAAGGTAGGTGCTGTTACTGTTACACTTTACAGCTGAAGAAACTGAGGCAGGCAGTGGTTAAAGTGATTTACACAAAGTCATTCAACTAGTAAGTATCTGAGGCCAGATTGGAACTCAGGTTTTTCTGATGTCAGGCCCAGCGCTCTAGCCACTGTACAAGTAGCTGCCTCTAGAGATAGCCAGTGTTCTCCTGGCCTGAAGTACTGATCCCTAGGCTGCAGAAAGGCTCCAGGCAGTAGAAAAAAGGGAGGTAAGAGATGTGGGCAAATGGATGGATGGGCCACTGCAGCTTACCTGAGGGAGACCCCCCGGAGGGCCTGAATTTCTATTTTCTTCTTAAGAACTTCTTGAATCTGTCCCTTCTCTGGACCCTTCTTTACCTTCTCTCGCCCAATTATATACACATACTTAGGAGTCAGAATTAGGTCCCGCTTGATGGACTAAGGGGAAGAACAGGCATTGCATTGATATGGGGATGGGGGCTGGAAGGGGCTAGGGATGTGCCAGGGACTACCTGAGAGGCAATTCATTAGAAAGAGACCTAAGGAGATCTGGGTTCGAATCCTACCTCTGACATCTATTAGGTGGATGGCCCTATGGTCATAACAAGTTAGTTAACCTCCCTCGATCTCAGTGATCTCATCTGTAAAATAGGGATACTAATTAAATTAAAGTCTTTGCCTCCTAGGGTTGTTGTGGTGGAAAGGTGTCTTGTAATTCTTTTGAAAAGTCCTGCATAAATGTGAGCTATTACTATTATTGTTGTTGTTATGAGGGCCTCTGGGCCTGGGGGAGCAGGGGTTAGAAGCTAATATGCTCATAGATGTAGAGCTTGAAGGAGCTTTAGAGTCATTGAGTCAAATAAGGAAACTGAGTCTCATTGAGATCACAGAGGCTACAAATGATTTGGGCTTCAAGATCAGGTCTTTTGTGTGGAGGGAATCTAAGTAGAAGAGCTAGAAGGAATGGGGGGTATAAGTGGAATATCTGAGTCTATCAGGATGTTGGGAGTTGAGTAGAGAGACTCTAGCTGGCCTGGGGGTGGTGTCAGGGGCTGTCTAGTAGCTCTGGGCCTGGAGGGGATTTCAGAGGTCAGAACTGATCCAGGGGTTCCCTTCGCAGGTCTGGCCCAGGGCTTCAGCAGGGCCATCCTCACCTTGAAGCGCCGGTCATACTTGGTGATGGAGTCTGCAAAATCTACACGCTCACGCTTGGCCAGAAACTGGCGAAGCTCAGGCCTTGACTCCAGTCCCAGGTAGTCGCCCACAAAGTTTCGGTTGATGCTGTTTCTTCTCCTTTCTTTCTTATTTAATAGGATGTTGGAGGCTGTGGGGGGCCAGGATGCAGGATCTCAAGACTTGAGGCCAGAGGGCTCGTGGCCTTCAATTCCCCCATCCAGTGAGTGCCTGTCCATGTCTGTCCCCACTTGTCCCGTGGCTTACCTTCCTCCCGCATCTGCTCATATCGTCTCACAGCCACATGGCGCCTCCAGGCTTTCTGGATAGTACGGGCAAAGCCATCAAATTTGCGTTCTCTCATTTCTTCCAAGAGAAAGAGCTTGGGGAGAGAGAGGACAAGGGGCTGAGGGAGATGGGCCGGCAGCAGCCCCAACCCAGACCTTCTCGCCCGCCCAGGAAGGGCCCATGGTTGTCTTTCCCCAGCAGGTAGGGGATCCAAGCTGGGATCCCCCATTTCTTGCTTTGAATCATCCCATTCCTCCATCCCCCAAACACAACCACCCTCCCCTTTCTTCTCCTTCTCAATGTTGCTGTCCCGCAACATGAGAAAATAAGATAACGCGTAAAAATACTTTGCAAATCTTAAAGGTGTCTCTGTGGCTTAGTTGGTTAAAGTGCCTGTCTAGTAAACAGGGGATCCTGGGTAGCTAGGTGGTACGGTGGATGGAGTGCTGGACTTGGAGTCAGGAAGACCCTGAGTTCAAATCCAGTCTCAGACATTTATTAGCTCAGGCAAGTCACTTAATCCTGATTGCTGCCTCAGTTTCCTCATTTGTAAAATGAGCTGAAGAAGAAAATGGCCAACCACTACAGTATCTTTGCCAAGACAATCCCAAATGCGGTCACAAAGAGTCAGATGACTGAAAGGACTGAATAATAAGATGTCTATTATTACAATCACCTGAAATCACACACATGGATTATACCCAAACTCTGTGTATATGCAAGGAGACCCACAGCCACAAATGATCACAGATAGCAGCTATGTGGATCGCTCCTGATGCGACTGCACATGGGTTACAAATGTTCACATATCCATCAGACTGTGAATTCCTCTCGGGGCAGGGGCTGTGCCTTTCCTTGTATCCCCACAGTGCCAAGAACATAGTAGGCCCTTTATAAGTGTTTGTTGATTGACTGACTGACACATCACACATATCACACCGTTCACATACATGTACACAACAATCACTCATACAAATCAACAAGAATTCTTGAAGCACCCATGATGGTCCACGCACTGGGCCGAGGGCTGAGGCACACTTACCATACACATGCACACACACACACACACTTACCGACTCTGGGTTCTTGATGAAGACCTTGGAACGCCCCATTTGGTACTGGTCAGGGTCCATGTTGACAGATCGGAGCAGGTGCTGCACCCCCTGACGTTCATCCCCGTGCCACCGTGGCCATGTCTCTGGAGTCAGGATGGCATACCTAGCGGTGTGGGCATGAGCCTGAGGGGGGCCCTACTCCATCCCCCCGTTTCATCTGAGGTATGCCCATCCTTGTACCAGGAGGTGGGACCCGGAGGACCATGGGCTTAGAGGGTCTGGGATATCCACAATAACATGTAATGAATTAATGAATGAAAAAACATGTATGAAGATATCCCTGTGGGCTGAACACTGGGCATGGGGGTTAGGAACAACCCCTCACCTCTGCAGGAACTTGGAGAAAACACGGCGGTATGCAAAGCCAGCTCGACGGACGCGGATGTTTTCTTTCAGACCCAGATACTCCACCTGATGCTTCACCCTGGTGTCCATCAAGGGTCAGGGGAAATCATTACACAGAATGGCTTAACATGGCTCAGTTTGAAGGAAGCAGTGCCATAGGGAAATGGTCAGTGTAAGGAGCAGTGTAAGGGACCTGATCACTGAAGCAGGGAGTCAAGGGGGTGAGGAGGTCAGTGAAGATGATGGGAATCCTGGTAAGGGCAGGTGGTATGGCAGGTCCTTTACCTGCTTTCCTCCCAGTCATGGGGCCTCTTGGTCTCATTGGGCTTAATGCAGCGGATGTAGTGGGGTGTACATTTCTTCAAAGTGTCCACTAGGTCATTGGCCTGCCTCTGAAAGGACAGAGATGGAGGTGAGAGACTGGACTGAGGGCCTGCTTTGTACCTTTCCTCTGTGGGCACCCATATCTTATGTTGCTACAGCCTCAGAAGGTAGAGAGGGAAAGAGGCAGAGACATGACTGTTTTCGTCTTCCACTAGAGTCTAAACTTCTTGAGGGCAGGGGTGGTCTTTCCTTCTGCCGGTATTTACGGCATTAAGCACAGTGCAGGCACATGATCAACACTTAGATGCTTCTTGGCTTGACATTAGAGAGCTACAGAATCACAATGTCAGACATATAGAGACATAGGGGAGAGACACAGTGCATGGAGAGACAGAGATCCAAAGTGGAGGTGTGAGGAGATGCCCTTCATGTCTTCTATGTGCAGGAAGCCTCTCCCAGGGACATAGGAGAGAAGTTCCTACTGAATACGAGTGCTAAACCCTGGCCCTATCTCACAGATTGACAAATAAAAGGCCTCACCAAGCCAGACAGAGCCCATCAGATGGGGTTGCACAGGAAAGGAGACATACCCCTGTGGAGTTTAGGAAGGGGAAATATTGAGGTTCAATAATGAAGGAGAACAAATACATTGCCTCCTGGACATTAGCTCTGTTACAGAGAAGATGAACCTTCACTTGGTTTCTTTCTGCCATGGTGTTAACCCCTGTGCATGGCTGTGCTTGGCTAGCCTTAAGTGAAAATCTAGAGAAACTGGAGGCATGTGGGGTAGAGGACAGTCAAGCTAAGGAGCACATTAAGTTCCAGGCCCCCAAATGAGGCCAGGGATGAAATCTTCCTATGCAGGAGTATCTGAGGTAATGACGACAATGTTACAAAGCCAGGGAGTAGAAACACCCAGTGTCACTTGGTCATGGCTCGTGTAACCAGCATAGGAATGATAGAATCTTAGGTTGGAAGAGACCCCAGGACCATCTAGTGCAAGCTCTGAACAAAACTTCCCTTTGCTTACCCCTAACAAGAGGTCATCTGTCCTTCCCTTGAAGACTTCCTGAGATGGCTCATTCCTCTTTTGGATAACTCTCATTGTTCAGAAGTTTTTAATTTTGTCATGCCCAAATCTACTTCTTTATAATGTCTTATTGCTCTGCATTGCTTAGTGGATGGGGTGTCCAGGCCTGGAGTCAGGAAGACCTGAGTTCAAATTCAGCCTCAGATACTAACTAGCTGTGTGATGCTGGGTAAGTCACTTAACCTCTGTTTATCTCAGTTTCCTTGACTATAAAATGGGGATAATGATAACACCTCCTTCCCAGGGTTGTTGTGAGGACTGAAGGAGATATTTGTAAAGCCTTTAGCGCAGGGCTGTAGTAGGGACTTAACAAAAATAAACTGGGGATAAACTAATGGGCCTGTAATAGCTCCCATTCCCAGCTGTTATCAGAAGGAGATAATGCTTATAATGAACTTGAGCTCTGCAAACATTAAATGACTTTATGAATTTTACTATTGCCACTCTTATTGAACGTGAGTCACCACTATTACCATTATCTGGGACAATTGGGAGCTGGCTGCTTTGGTCAGCCATGACTGGTGGGAGATCGTGGCCAACATGAGGAGACAAAGTTGGATTTGTGGAAGGAAAGATAGAGACATTGGGTGTGGGGAGAGACATAGGCCAGGGCCTGGATGAGAGAGGGGGAGCCCTGGACTCTTACCTTAATCTTGGAGCCTGCAGTGCTGGGCCGGCCCTTCTTCTCTGAGTCCAACCTCTCAGGAAAGAGCATTTGAATGAAGGCACTGTGGGGGTACACTCAAGTGGGCGTGGGGCAGTGTGCAAGTCTATTCCCTCCCAGCTCCTGGCCCTCTGGCTTCCAGGGGTTCCCACTCTGCCCCTGACTCATTTGGGTAACCCTGGGTAAATCCTCTGCCTGCACTGGGATTAGTAAGGGGCTCTTGTAAGCATGGGGTTGAATGAGATGATTTCTAAGTGTTATTTGAATTTTGAGTTTCTCTGAATGTAAGGAAAGGGCCCAGAAGCTTTTCCCTAGCTCCTTGTTCCTTCCTGAGACCCTCATCCCACCTGTCTTTTAGCTTGTTCTGGCTTTCTGTCCCTATTCCCCTCCCTTCTACTCCCAAGGCCTCAACCTTTTCCTAATTCCTTGTCCCTGCCCACCACCCTGCACTGGCCTCAGTCTGTCCTCAGCCTGTCCCAGCTCCCTGCCTGCCCCCTCAGCCCTCGGGCTGCCTCATCTCCTGGTCTCCACTCACTGTTCGCTGCTCTGCATAAGCTCGATGAGGTCTGAGAAGAGGACATCTCTGTTTCGTTCACAGAAACCACTGACATCATAGGAGACCTGAGCAAGGAAGAGGTAGGGAAAGGCCCTTAGCAAAGAGGGGAGCCCTGGGGATCCCCAGCATGGGTGAAGTTGGGGAGGAGGGGTTGCTGGAATCCTAGGGAAAGGGGTATGTCCAGAACATGAGGACTTCCAGTGGAGAGATAGGTCCCTGGGGGCATCGGGGTCACCTTGATTTGGCCCCAGGATTGGGGCAGGGAGACAAAGCTTGGAGAGCACAGTGTCCCTAGGCCAGGAAGATCTTGGTCCCCCCATCTCTGCAGCCCTCTACAGTTTACAAAGCAGTTTCTTCACAGCCCCACAAGAGACTTGATGGGGCAATTCCTATTTCCTCTGTTTTACAGAAGAGGAAGTTGGGACTCAGACTAGACAGAGGAAGTCATTAGACCAGTGTTACCATAGCTGGTGAATGTTAGCCTGGCCTTCTGACTCTGAGTCCAACCGTCAGGCACACCAGCCTGCTTCACTCAAAATAACAGAACACACTGACGTAGGACCATAGAAAACACACTGGGGACAGGAATGCCCATTTTACAGATATACAGACTGAGGTCCAAATGGGGGAACTGACTTGCCTCATGTCACACAGGTAGTAAGTAGCTAGCTGGGGCTAAAATCGGGGTCTTCTCTGATTCCAAATCCAACTGCTTTTCCTACTATACCTGCTGGGGATGGTAGACCTAGAGCTCCAGGTGGTGGTTGGGCATGGGCAGTGGGATGAAGGGTATAATTCAATCCAAATGAATTTGATTTACCAAATATTTACTGTCTTTATTTAGAAGGAGGAGGCGGTATCATGATACAGTGACTAGGGACCTGGCCTCAGAGTCAAGAATGGGGTTTGAGTCCTACATCTCACACCTACTGATATGGGACTTTGGACAACCAAGTCACTAAACTTCTCAGCACTAGACGAAATTGTCTAAGAGTTTCAGAGAAGGTGACAATCTGCACTGGGAGAAGAAGCACTTCCCTGGGAGTCCTCTCCATTAGTGACATCGTATCTCCATCCTTAAGTCTAGATTTTGTATGGTGAGTAATGGCGGTTGGAGAGAAAGACTTGCATTCAAAGGCCCAGCTCCTACACATGCTGGTTTTGGGGTATCAGGCAGGTCTCTCAGTGCTCTGGGCGACTGTCAATCAATCAATCAATCCAATCATATCAACATTTATTAAGCAGAGCAGGGGCTCCCCTGATTGGGTAAAGGGAATTTCTGAATGCACGAGTTTCCTTAGATTAAGAAACTGGAAGGGCAAGCAATGGAGAATCTTTTGCTGTTTTTGTTTTACTAAAAGTGCCTCTAAATAATATGATTAAGGAGGATCTTTCCCACTCATTGTTGTGCCTAGAAAGGTTTGTGGGAAGGTCCACACCTTTTGTTAATGATGCACTGGTTCTCAAGGGATGAGATGTTCTCTGGTTCTAAAAGGTGTATAAAGACTCTGACCTGTGGTTTTATTTTGGGGCTGACTGACTGGAAGTATTTGTTTGGCCAGATGAGGACTCTAGGAAACCTCTTAAGAGGACTCCCCCACCCCTTTGAAAACCCCAGTGTCGGTGCTTCCCTCTCTGGTAAAGATGTATGTGTGTTAATGGTTACGCAGTTTGGAAGTGCTGTCTGTTCATTTTTGATTTCTCTGAAATTTTGATTTTGATTTTCTCTGACACCTGTGCTTGATTAAAATGATTGTTAACCCCTCAAAAGCTGCCTTTCCTTTTAGAGAAGCACATCAAAGAACCTGTGGTAGCAGACTCCCCTGTGTATGTTGGAGTGCTTACTGATACAGAAATTCACAGGTCGAGTACCTATCCCTAAGTACAAAGTGCTATTCTAGGCACAGGGGTGGGGAGGGGGACAGGGGGAGCAAAGACAAAACCTTAAATATCCCTATTTTAAAAGGCTTACTTTGTATTGGAAATGAGGAGGAATTGGGGAAGGGGGTGACAGCTCAGGTAAGTGACATGGTTCAACTGGCAGAGGTTGGGGGAATTCCAAGGATGGCAAGAATGGGGGCCAGACTATACCTTGCCTGCATAGTGGTGGATGACAAAGCCTGAGTTCCAGCTGTTGAAGTGCTCATGGCACCCCACGGCCCCCTGTAGCTTCTGCAGCAGGGTCTGGTCAGCCCCATCGCCTGTGGCATGCATTGTGGCACACACGTCATCCAGTACGCTCATGATACCCGGAGGATTCTGAGACCAGAGAAAAGGCTTAGACCAGGGCATGGTGCCCGAATCCCCTCCCCAGTCCATGGGCAGCCCTTGGCCTGGTCATCTCAAGGACAAAGGCTTGTTGGGCTTTTTAGAACTAGAAAGAGCCTTATAGGTCATCTAGTCCAAAGTCCTCGTTTTTGGGAAAAGAAACAGTTCCAGAGAATGTCTTCCCCAAGGTCACACAGACATTGGCAGAATTGAGATGTGAACTCAGTTCTCCAAATCCAGTATTCTCCCCACCATACTGCACTCCTTGTCCTAACTCCTGCCCAAATCCTGGGATCTCAACTCAGATCTTCCTTGAATTAGATTGTATCAGATCTTCATCCATTCCAACACTGACTGTTGACCTCCCTCATGATCACTGACTGCTCTGTGATCACAGCCTATGATCATTGGTGGCTTTATCCTTGACCAAGACTGCCTGACTGAGAGTCACAATGGATAGGGGCACAGTCCATTCTCTAAGCTCCCCCTTTCTACTGTCTGGGAAGAAATACCCCTCCTCCAAGCTAGTGCTTTCTCATACATAGGCCCTTGGCCCAGCCTGTCCTGCTCCCCACTCACAATACCCAGAACCTGGGCTCACCAGTTTGTTCTCGATGAGGTCACATACAACCTTGTTGTTGAAGTACTGGATGGGGGTCCATTTAATGCCTTCCTGAACATATTCTTCCTGGGGAGGGATGGGGGGGAGAGACAATGAGCAGTGGGTAAATGGGGGGAGTTAAAGGGAGATAATGACCAGAGAGATCCCCCTACCCATCCTAGGCTAGGAACCCAGGGTTCCTTTGATCTACACTAACCTCTGTCTCCTTTCCTCCATCCCAGGAAGCATCTGGGGCTCTGATGGGGAGTTTTCATTTTATCCTGCCCAGACTCAGGTCTCCTTACACCTCTACCTCCCTCTATCTCACTTCCCAGCCACTAGCCACTGCACGTACTCCCCCCTTCTGTCCCAGAATTCCTTTATATATAGTCTCTCCCCACTCCCTATTAGAAGGTAGGGATCACCTTTCCTGCTTGCATTTGTAGCACCAGGGCTAAACATAGTGCCTGACACATACAGCCAATACTTAATAAAGGCTCTGCCTGTATTTTGCCCAGGGAAAGTCAGAGCAGAATGGGGGAGCCTGGGTGTCAGTGTCCATAGTCAGGGTTGGAGGGTTGGGTCAAGCCTGGAAGAGCTTTGAAATCCCTTGGAGAAACCATGTGCCCCAACATGACTCTCCTAGAAGAGCACTAGGTTTCCTGGTGCTCATTTATCATACTCTGTCTCCAGGCTCAGCACCTGCCTTTCACACAGGCTGTCTCAGTGCCTGAAATGTCACCTCCTCACCTTTGCATCTCAGGATGCTTCCTTCCAGGCCCAGCTAAAGAGCCACCTCCTATCCAAGGCCTTTACATCCCCCCCCCACTATGAGAGCCCCCCACCAATTTTATATTTACTTACGTGAGTTTTGATTTTTCTAAAGTAAATTTCTGACCATGCTACCTTCTCTCCTCCTCAAAAAATCTTAGTGGCTTCCCATTACCTCCAGGATCAACCATAAAATCTTCTATTTGGCTTTTAATGCTCTGCCCCTTCCCCACATTTTTTAAATCTTCTTATACCTTACTACTCTCCCCCCACCTTTTGTTATTGTTCATCATGTACGACTTTTCATGACCCCATTTGGGGTTTTCTTGGCAAATATACTGGAGTGGTTTCTCCAGTTCATTTTATAGATGAGAAAACTGAGGCAAACAGGGTTAAGTGACTTGCCCAGGGTCACACGGCTAGTAAATATCTGAGGGCAGATTTGAATTCAGAAAGATGAGTCTTCTTGACTCCAGGTCCTACAATCCATCCACTGTGCCACGGAGCTGCCCCTAGTTACACGGTCCTACCTCCACTCTGTGATCAGGGACACTGGCCTCCTTGTTGTTCATAACTTGTACTAACAAGACTAATTGATCTCTTGAATTCAGGCATTTTCACGGGGCTGTTCCCCATGCTTTGTATTATCTCCTTTTCCACCTCTCCTTCCTGCCTTCCCTGGCTTCCTTCTAGTCCCAGCTAAAATTCCACCTTTTCCAGGAAGCCATTTCCGATCCCCCTTAATTCCAGTGTTTTCTTTCTATTGATTACCTCTGATTCATCATGTCTCTAGCCTGTTCATACAAAGCTGGTTGTATGTTGTCTCCCCCATTAGACAGTGAGCTCCTTGAGAGCTTTCTGCCTTTCTTAGTATCCCTAGTGCTTGGCACAGCACCTGGCACATAGGTGCTTTAGAAATGTCTGCCTGACCCCAAACCTCTTCTAATGTACCATTGGTGCCTTTGGACCAAAGCATAAGGATGTTACTTTTGCCCCAATTAGATTTCGTCTCTTGAGATCTGGCCCCCAGAAGGCTTGGTTCTGGGAACCACTTTGGGAAATGTCAATGGATACAGGAAGAGAAGAGCCCTTGTCTCTTCCTTTGTCTTTTCCCCTCTCCCTGGTGTCTGGGCACTCACCTGTTCAGCCTTCAGTGTCAGCTCAATGAAAATCTGCTGTAGTTTCTCATTCACAAAGTTGATGCAGAACTGCTCAAAGCCATTTCTCTAGGGGCAGGAAGGAGGCACTGACTCCATCACAATTCCCTGCTTTCAGCCCACCTCTCCCTACCCGGCCCCCCATTCCTAATAGGGTGGCATCGAGAGCAGTGGATGAACCTCTGACTCTTTGAGGATGGGAAGCAGGCAGGACCACAAGGCAGGGATGGGAGCAGACTGAGGAAAAAGGGACACTGAGGCCCAAACTTGGCTCTCTCTATCTCCAAGTTGTCTGGTACCTGGAATATCTCAAAGCCATAGATATCCAGGACTCCAATGCTGTATTCTTCTTGTGGCTTCTGCATGGCTCGGTTTATGGCCTAGGGAGGGAAGAGGCAGAGCCCAGGCTGTTAGGAGGCAGCAGGACTGCCCAGTACCCACCCTCGGTCAATCAAAGCAGTGATAGTCCAAGGCTCTGCTACTTGCCTCCTTCTATAATCTTTTCTTTTGGTAAATTTTTTATTCATTTTTAAACTTAAATTCCAAACAAGAAAAGAAAAGAAAACCTTTCCATGTACACAGCAGACCATAGGAGAGGATTAACTATAAAGCAATAAATTTCCATTTCAAGAAAACCTATATAATAAATACTCCACATTGTTTTCAGTGCTACCTGATTTTCTTTGCTTCCTTCTAGGTTTTCTTTTGTTCTCTGCTGCGCACTTTTTCCTTTATTTTTCCCCCTACCTCTCCTATCTATACCCTCTTGAAGGGTAGGGAAGACTCGGAGAGGAGAAAAAAGCAGCTATGTTGTGTAGTGTGTAGAAAACTCGATTTTAAGTCAGGAAAATCTGATTTTGCCAAACCTGTTTCCTCAACCATAAAAGAGAGATAATAATCGCACCTACCTCACGTGGGTGATGAGAGGATCGAATGAAATGATATATATGGTGTCTTTTGTAAACTTTAAAGTGCCGTATAAATATTAATTATCATTATTATAAATATTATTGATGATAATAACAAAGGCTTGGGGGATGGGGATGGGCGAGATGTGAGATCTCAGCATTAGGATGATAGTCTACAGGAGAAGGGTAGGTTTTAGGAGAGAAGGAATGAGATGAGAGAGATCATTGAGTCATAGAAAGACAAAACTCAGAGGGAGCCTAGAGACCATCTGCTAATTTTTGTTTGTTTTTTAAAATAATTTATTTTTCTCCAGTTGTATTTTTAGCATTCATTTAAAAACTTTTTTTAATTCCACAATTTTCTCACTGTTTCCCTCACTTTCTGCCTCCCTGAGAGGGTAGGTTATAAAACCATCTCTGCTAATTTTACAGATAAAGAAACTGAGGCAGGGGGTGACATAGCTTATCTTGTGTGAAGGTTTCCATGTTTTCCCTGCCATTCTCTCATCCTCCTTTAATATCGACTCTCCTTGTCCAGAGACCATGGGGATAAGTGGTCAAAGGATATGAGTAAATAGAATCGAAAGAAGAATTATAAATTATTAATAATCACAGGAAAGAAGACATTGCCAATAATAATAAGAGAAATGTAAAAACCAGGAATAGCTAGTACTTAGAAAGCCCTCTTGCAAGATTGGCAAATCTTTACATTATCTCATTTGATCCTAGCAACAACCCAGTTGAAGTAGGTGCTATTATTACCCCCATTTTACAGATGAAGAAACTGGAGTTTCAGTGATTTGTCCTCTTACAGCTAGTAAGTGTCTGAGGTATTCCTGACTCCAACTCCAGAATTCTTATCTACCATTATTACCCAACCCCAAGGTTTCTTTCACCTTATGTACCCTACAAATTGGCAAGGAAGACAAAATATGGGAATAGTCAATGTGGGAGGTGTTGTGGGAATGTAGATGCCCTGATGCATTGTTGGTGGATCTGTGAATTGGTAAAACCATTTTGGAAGGCATTTTGGAATTACGTAAATAAAGTAACTAAAATGTCTATACTCTTCTGACCCAGAGATTCCACTACTAGGTCCAAAGAGCCCATTGACAAGAAGCAAGTCTCCATATGCCCCCAGATATTTATAGCAGCACTTTTGGGTTGGAAACAAAGTATCTGCCCATGGATGGGGGAAAACCTAAATGAGTCCAGTCACGTGAATGTAAATGGAGTATTACTGTGTGTAAGAAATCATGTGTGACGATTGCAGAGAAGTCTGAAAAGATCTACATGAACTGATGCAGACAGTGAAGGAAGCAGAGTCAAGAAAGCAATATACACGATGACTACAATGATGAAAATGGAAAAAACCTGCAGAAAACCAAAAGTGAAAATTGCAAAATTACAAAAACCAAGCATGACTCAAAAGAACAGTGATGAGAAGACAACCCCGACCCACCCCCTGGCAGGAGTGGGTGGCCCATGAATGTAGGACTTTTTAAATGTATTAATCAATTATCCTCATTTTTTCTATTTCTTCTGTTTAAAAAAAAAAATACTTGTCACGTTGAGTGGCTCTCCGGATGGGGGATGGGGAGGGATACTGGGGGGAATTATGGTGATGTTAAAAAAAGACACTAATAAAAGCTTTTTTTTTAAAAAAAAAAATGCGAAAATCTCTTATAGACAAGATTTCCCCAACATTCATTGCCTCCTCTGGTAAGTTTGGAGAGGCTCAGCCTACCCCAACCTGGCCCTCACTGACCCCCTGAAACTATTGGTCTAGGGCTTACCCTCTTATAATCATAATTTATACTTCTATAGGTCTTTAAGTTTGCAAAACTTTCTATGTACATGACCTCATGTGATTCTCCCAATGACCCTATGAAACAGAAATTATTATTCCCTTTTATGAGTTTCATTGCCTTGCCAGGGGGTCACACAGCTTGGAGATGACTCAGGTGGTATTCGATCCATGTCCAACACTCTGTCCAGTATGTCTCATACTCTCCTTTCCTACTCACCACACCAGGGCTTACCTCCACCAGGAAATCAAAGAGCCGGGAGTAGAGCCCCTTAGCCAGGGCATCTCGAGTGTAGGCAGCCTGCTCCACGCCCAGTGTTACATTAATGGACTCCGAGCGGCCTCCCCATCGGCTGTCCATCTTACGGCTAGTTAGTTTGTCCCGGAGGCGCCCACTGTCAATGCCCAGCAAATAGGCAGGAAAGGCCAGCACTGGAAAAGGGACCAGGACAGGGTCTGAGGTCAAGGCCATGGCTCCCTAGCCCCCACAGCCTCACTCCTCTATGCACAGGTCCTGCTGTCCCCTAACATGAATGACTGCCAAGTCTCTCTCTCCCTCCCCCACCCCCAATAGGATCCTTTCCATGCACTCCCCTGAGCACTCACGGTCTGTACTCTCCACTCTGGCATAGTTCCCCTCTTCACAGAAGCTAATGTTCCCCAGGTGTAGGATTCCAGCCACGATCTGTAGGACCAGCTGCTGGACATTGGGTGGGATTCCGATGACCTGCATAGCATCCTGTGGGCCCACCTCAAGATGGTCGGTGCCTTTGTTGGGAGCCCCTGATCCTCGCCCTGTCCCTGCAGTTGTCCCCTGCCCATATCCTCCCATCTGCTGTTGCTCCTTCCTCCGTCTCTGCCTCCTGCCCTATCCCCTCTTTGCCCTTGCCCCTTTCCCTTTGTGTCTGTTTCTGTCCCTGCCCCTGCCCATATCTCATCTCCATCTTTCCCTTTGTTTCCATGCTTGGGTCACCCCTCTGTGGTCCTTGTAGCCCCTGCCCTCTGTGTCTGACTAGTCTCTGCTGTTATTTTGCCCCAGCCACAGTAGTCTCTGAGGATATGAGCCAATGCCCCTTCACTTAGCAAGATGGAGAGTGGGAGGGGCTCCAGGGATGTGGAGGAGGACAAAATAGGGCATGAGGCCTGGCTTAGGAATGGACATTCCCTTTGGCTTGAGGATATGGGGCCCAGGACAGAGTGTCCCTTAACCTTATACCTTGATTTGAATAAAGAAGGTGACCCTGTCCTCCTCTCAGGCATTTCCCTGTGGGCTCAGCCTAGATGCTGGGGGAAAGTAGGGGTCACCAGGCCCTTACCAGAGTCTCATGAAAATCATTGAGGTCGTTGGTGCCATCCACCTTATAAGTGTCAGATTGGTTGAGGTAATAATAGTAGTCAGGGGTCATGATGCCCAGGTTCTGCCTCTGCTCTTGGGAGGCACCTTCTAATAGCTGGGGGCAGGGGAGGGGAAGAAATGGGTGGAGAGAAGGATAGATAGATAGAGGGAGGGAAGGAGGAATGGAGGCAAGGCTCTCAGTGGATCCTGCCTCCCTAAACCAGTCCTCTATGCTCCCAGTGCCCTGCAGCGGTCAATTCTAAGATACTTGAGTCACCTACCCCTTCAGACCCAGGACCCCCCAGTCCTCCATTTCCAGGGTCTCAGTATCATTTAGTCCTAGGTGAATGCATCACCTATCTTCTTGCCTCCCTGATTCTAGGTCTTAGGTTCCTCCCCCAGCCCTTGACCTTCTGGTTTTCTGCTTTGCTAGCTTCTTCCCCTAACTCCCAATTGCCTGTACTCACTGGGCCCCTGCTTCCCCAGCTGTCTCTGCACACTTCTCATGACCACCCTCCCCTAAACTAGCTCGCTCTTTTTTCATCCATTCTGTGTGTACTTAGGGATGTACTTGTCTCCTTGACAGCTAGATCTGCTGCACACAAGAACTGCTTAAAAAATGCTGGTTGATCCACCAACTGATTGGTCCCCAATGGCATTCTCCAAGTCTTTCTCTGCTCCCAGGATCCCAGAGTGGGCCCCTCTCCCCTTCTCCCCTCACCTGGTAGTAGATGTGGAAGTTCCTCTCATTCTCGTTCTGTGACACCACTCTAGATTTCTCCAGAAGGAAGTTGGAGATCTTCCCACCATCCGGCTCCCCTCCTCGACTGAATTGGATCTCAAAGTACTTGCCCTGGGCCCAGAGAGGCCAGTCAGAGCCTTGCAGGCCTGGTGTTGCTACACATATATATATGAGGGAAGGGATCTCTACAGATGGAACTTTGGAGCCCACATTTACTGGGGACCCAGGGCTAGAACCTTCAAAACTATTGGGTGGCAAGGGTCAGCTAAGCCAGGGCCCCAGCTTTCCAGGACCTCGTTGTCCTCCTGGAGACCAACATGGGATCATAGACTTCCAGCTGAAGGGATTTTACAGGTCACTTAGTTGGACTCCACCTCATTTTATAGATAAAAGAAATGCACTCAGAGAGGGGAAGCATTTGCTCACATGGAAGAACTGGGATTCAAACCCAGGTTCTTTGACTTCCAAATCGAGCATTCTTTCTGCTTTCTCAAGGAGGAAACAGTTCCTAGGCCTAAGTTCAGACCCTTCTGTTCAGGAAGAGGAATCCTATGGGCTGGGTTGTGTAGGACAGGTTTCAGGGAGGTGGGAGGGCTTGGACTAGGTCTCAGAGGCTGAGTGGACATGGAGAGGGATGGCATCAATGATGAGGGACTCTGTGGTGGCAGTGCTGGGCTCATGGACCAAAGCCCGCAAAGGGCTAGTGTGGGTTATATGTGGTTGGGCAATGAATGTGGGTTGGGTGCTGGGTGTTCCAGGACTCATGCTGGGTAGACTCACAAAACGGCTGGAGTTGTTGTTGCGAACAGTCTTGGCATTGCCAAAGGCTTCAAGCAACGGGTTGGACTGAAGGATGATGTCCTTTACATGCTGCAAGTGGGATCAAGGGGAGACAGAAAAGGTCAAGGTCAAGGTCAGGTCCCTGGACTATTTCCCCTCAATCACCAAGCCTATCTATTCTTCAGGCTAAACATCCCCATTCACATAATCTTTACAGGTCTCCAGTCCTCTCCCTATCCAGATTCATTATCTGAGTATAGGAGATCATGAAAGTGGCCATCCCCACCTCCCTACTCACCTGGACCTTCTCTCCCCCTCCAGACACCTTGGATATGTAGCCCATGATGTATTTGGCAGCCACAGTCTTCCCTGCCCCACTTTCTCCACTGTCAGAGGAGAGGAGAGAGATGGAACTTAGTTCTCCCAGAAGGGGGACCCAAAGGGTGCTGTGTTCTGTGACCCTCAAATCCAGGGAACAGGGGGAAGAAGGTGGAAAAAGGGAAGGGATGGAGATGGAGATATTCAGGCCTGGGCTCTCACCTCCTGGGTAGGTCAACCAGGGTCCAGCAGGAGAGGGTCAAGGAAGACACAAAGGGGGTAAGAGATCCAGGACAGACGGGGGCAGAGAAGGCATGAGGTTTAACGGTACCTGATAATGACACATTGATTTTCACTGTCAATGAGCATGTTTCGATACATATTGTCTGTGAGGGCATAGATGTGTGGCGGGTTCTCATACTGCGCCTGGGGTCAGGTGGATGAAGAGGAGAAAGTCAGGTCCCCTACAGTGCGGGTACCTTCCCTCTGGGCAGAGTCCTGAGGGCCCCCTCCCTGCTGTTAGATGCCTTGCCAGTTCTGGAGTAGGGTGGTTATGCTAGAAAGAGGGCAGGGTTATATCTAGAGCTGGGAGGGAACTTGCAGGTCAGATAGTTCAATCCCCTCATTTTGCAGATGAGGAAACTGAGGACCGAGGGAAGCTAGTAGAGTTGGAATTCTTAGGAAGATCAGGGAGGATCTCAGAAATCCTACAGACATCCGAGGAACCTCAGAGATACTGGGGGACTGGAGACATTTCTGAGACCCTGGTGGACCTGGAGAATCAGAGACTTTTGGGAGTGAGAGTTGGGGGGCAGATTGATGGAAGAAGTGTAGAGTGTAATTTAGTAAAATTGTGTCTTGAACTGGGATAGACGGAGACACCAATCCCTCCTTACAAACATCATCCCCCCAACTACCCCAGGGGTCTGGGTCTCACCGCTCCTTGGTACAGCTCAATTTCTCGGTCAGTGAAGTATGGCATCTGCTTGAAGGGGTTGACAGAGATGAGGACTGAGCCAATGTAGGTCTGAGCTGCTGGGTTAAGGACCAGACATGGTTCCTGGCTGAATCCCCTCCTCCCCTTTTCCTGCTACCTGCTTTCAATAAAAGAGAGCTGAAGGCCTCTGGTCTAGCCTGCCTCTGAATAGGAACTCTTTAAAACATTGTCTGGGATCCTTGAGTTAGAGTGGAAGGGGACTTAGGGTTTTAGAGTCAGAGCTGGAAGGGGGACTTAAGACCATAGAGTTAGAGTGTAAGGGGGCCTTAGGATCCTAGATTTAGAGTGTAAGGGGGCCTTATGATCCTAGAGTTAGAGTGGAAGGGAGCCTTAGCACCATAGAGTTAGATCTGGAAGGGGGCTTTAGTCTAACCTTCAAGGTCACACACATCTAGTAAGTAGCAGTGAGCTGAAATTTAAATCCAGGTCACCCAATTCCAGAGTCAGGTCTCTTTCTACTGAAAATCCCCAACAAATGGCCACCTAGGCTCTGCTTAAAGACCTTCAGCACTCCCTCACTTAAATCCAATTCACTTGCATGTCATGGCATCACCTCCATGATCCTCTTCAAGGACAAAGGCCAAACAACAGTCTAGGGAAGAGGAACTGCTGTTACCTGAAGCAGCTCTTTCCTCTTTTCTACAGCGCCAGTGGTTAGGAGGTTTTTCTCTCCATGAAACTAAAATTGACCTCAAAGCCATTTCCTGCCTTCAGTTCCCTCATTTGGATTAGATGACCAGGGAGATTTCTTTCAGTTTTAGATCTATGGTCCTAAGATCTACCTATTGTTCCTGGTTCTGCTCTGTGCGACTAATCCCTCTTCTTGAAGACAGTTCATCTGTCTTTTCTCCTTCAACTACTTGAGTATATAATGTCCTCCCTCTTATCAGTCTCTTCTTTTCCAAGCTAAAACCCCCATTCCTTCTACTGATCCTTGTGTGTAGTAATAATGGCTAATATTTATATAGCACTTGCTTTGTACTAGACACTGTGACAAGCACTTTTAAATTATGTCATTTGATCCTCATAACAGCCCTGGGAAATAGGGGCTATTATTAATCTCATTTTATAGATGAGGAAACTGAGGTAAAGTGACTTGCCTAAAGTTACACAGCTAGTTAAGTATCAGAGGCTGGATTTGAAATCAGCTTTTTCTGACTACAGTCCCAGTACTTTTCTCTATCCACCACATCATCTCAATCAGAACCCCATGCCCCATGCCCTATGCTTCATGCCCCAGGGTGGGACAGAACCAGGACCAATTACTCAGCCTTGTTTCTTCTTCCTCAGCGTTGGAAGGAAGAGAAGGAGAGGGAACAGAAGGAAAGAGTATGGGAGGAGAAGGAAAGTGACATTCCATTGAATTCTTCAGGTTCTGTTTAGTGCTCGACCCCTGCTTGCCTTGGGTGGATACAAAGATGTAGTCATCCAGGAAACGCTTCTTGAGGTTGCTCACAATGGCATCCTCATTGATCTGGGGGAGCAGCACCATGTCGTCCACACCACTCTGTTTCACATTGTGACTTTGCCAGTGAAACCGTTCCTTGCTACCCTGGAGGGGAAGTGAGGAACACAAGGTTTTTCCCAATACCCCAGAGGTTATTGCTTCCCTCTGTCCCTCCCCATCAAAACAAACCCTCTCTGGTCAACCCTCTCATCTTATGAATGAAGAAAACTGAGGCTCAGGTGATGAAAGGACTTGCCCAAGATCACACAATCACAAAGACAGGAATGATTCCAACCTAGGTTTTCTCTGATTTTAGAGTCAGTGCTCTTTCCACTGCTGAAAGTTATATTTTCTTATGTGTACATCTGTTGCTCCAAATGTGGGCTAATCAGGGCTGAGGATAAGAAGATGGCCACCTTCCTCATTCTAGGCTCTATGCCAAGCTCTCATTTGGTTTTCTGGGAGCCAAGACACACTACTGCCATATTTTTATCTTGGGCTCTATCTGGGATTTCCCAGAACTTTTTCAGTTGAACTGCTCTCTAGCTTCAACTCTTCTATCTTGTGCCTGTGAATTCCTTCCTTCCTTCCTTCCTTCCTTCCTTCCTTCCTTCCTTCCTTCCTTCCTTCCTTCCTTCCTTTCTTCCTTCCTTCCTTCCTTCCATCCTTTCTTTCTCTCCAATTTGTTTTTTTGTTTTGTTTTTGTTTTTTTTTTTTAGGAATCCAGTCGAGCAGTTCTGCCTTCTCTGTAATTGTTGAGGTCAGATTTGGGAGAGCTGGTTCAGATGTGAAAGAATCCTCTTGGACCTTCGCTTTAGCCAGTGGGAGCTTTACTGACACAAAAGCATACGGACATGAGATTTAGCAAGGAACTAAACAAAGACATGGATATGGGAAAGGACCAGACTTACATAGAACAGAAAGTTATTCAGCCTATAGGATGATGATGTAGTTTTTAGGATTTCCAGTGGGGGTTGGAGACTTAGGGACAGGATGAGGAAGAAGGATGACACAAGATAAGGGAGACAGGGGAAATTTTATAACCCAGGATGGGGGAAGACAAGGAATTTTATGGTTCAGGATAAGGGGGAAGTTTTATGGTGTTTCAACATAAGGGAAAAAACTATGCCCAAAGGGCTACAAAAATGTGCATACCTTTTGACCCAGCAGCACTGCTTCTAGGACTGTATCCCAAAGAGATCATAAAAATGGAAAAGGATCCCACAGGTACCAAAATATTTATGGCAGCTCTCTTTGTGGTGGCCAAGAACTGGAAATCGAGGGGATGCCCATCAATTGGGGAATGGCTGAACAAGTTGTGGTATATGAATGTAATGGAGTACTATCGTGCAATAAGAACTGATGAACAGGAAGACTTCAGAGAGGCCTGGAAGGACTTATATGAACTGATGCTGAGTGAAAGGAGCAGAACCAGGAGAACTTTATACACAGCAACAACCACAGTGTGTAAGGAAATTTTCTGGTAGACTTAGTCTTTCATAGCAATGCAATGACCTAAACAATTCCCAGCGAACTCTTGAGGCAAAACGCCTTCCACATCCAGAGAAAAAACTATGGAATTGGATCACAGAATGAAGCAGACCATTTTCTCTTGTGTTACGTTTTGTTTTATGGTTTCTCCCATTCATTTTAATTCTTCTATGCAACAAGACTAAGGTGGAAATGTATTTAATAAGAATGTATGTGTAGAACCCATATAATATTGCACACCATCTCAGAGAGGGAAGGGGAAGAGATGGGAGAAAGAGTGGGGAAGGAGGGGGAGAAAATCTAAGATATATGAAACTGATGGTGAAAAACTGAAAACAAATAAATTAATTTAAAAAATAAGATAAGAGGAAGAGACTTTAGATGCCCTCAGGTTAGAAAATAAACCAGGGAAAGAGCAACTCGACCCTTAGGACACTTTTGTATCGCCATGGTTTGGTATTCACCTCAGAATCACAAAATTTAAGAAAGGACCTCAGTGAACCTGATTTAATCCATATTGCTGAGGGTAATGAAAGTCCTTGCCTATCCTTTTGGAAAGAGGTTACCTTATCCCCGGCAGCATCCCTATCTCTTCTCTGAATCCCCCCCAATTACAAAAAACATTTTTTTTGAGGCAATTGAGGTTAAGTGACTTGTCCAGCTTCACATAACTAAGTGTCAGAGGTTGGTGCTCTGCACCACCCAGCTGCTCCTTCCTCCCTCATTTTCTAACTTAGCTTTTTAAAAAATCAAAACAACCAACAATCAGGCAGATCCTTTTTCCTGTCATCCCCTTTCTTCAGCAGATTCAGGTCATTCTAAGCCTTAGTTTTCCTGACACTTCTCTCCTAGGACCAAGCCGTGAATCTGTACTCATTCAGCTTTCATCACCTTGTTTCTCTCCTCCATAGTCCCCAGCCCACATCTGACAAAGAAGAAAGCTGAAGCTAAAAGAGCGGACAGCGCCACAGCATAGCAGGGGCAGGGTTTTGTCTTCAGACGACGAGGCAAAGGCTCTTTCTCCTCTACTTGGCTGCCTTCCATAAACACAGGGACTGTGGTGGTGGGCGCACTGATAAATAGATTATTCATCAATCCCTTCATCAGAATAAGCTCATAGTGATTGTGAATTTGAAGTAGATGAAAGTGAAATATTGGAGAGGGGAAGGAGAGGAATGAGAGTTGGAATTTCTTGTTCCTTGGAGGCTTCAGGGCTACTTTTCTTATTCCAGTCTAACAGGTGGTTCAGGGCATACTCTGGCATCCCACACACTACTCAGGGAGGCTACCTGCCTGAAGAGTCTTCCTTAAGCACAAAACTGACCAAATCAGTCCACTGCTCTAAAACCTCCAGTGGCTCCCTATTGCCTCAAAAGGATAAAATGTAAACTACTTAGCCTGGCATTCAAGGCTACCCCAATCTAGTTTCAATCTGTCTCCTTCCCCGATTAAAAAAGATATTGATACTCTTTAAAAACCATCAGCATCGCTTCCCAGGGGCTCCTTTCTCCCATGAATGGGAGTGGCCATGGAACACCAATCATGGCCATTCCAGGTAATGTACATTCTGCAGCTAGAATCTATACTATGAACGAAGAGGAGGGGGGCACACTGCCCTGAGATCACTGCCTTGATTAAAATTCCGTCATTGCCATTACGGTCAACCTTTCTAGGCTGATTGCATCACTCTCCCCTTCCCCAACTTAAAAGTCCAGGCTGTTCAGGACATGCTGTCTCCTTCCTCTGGCATTTCCATGAACCTTCGTCTGCCTGAAATGCACTCCTTCCCTATCTCTCTGCCTTTTAAAATCCTCTTCTTTCTGGCCTGAGTTCTGGGGCCAACTCCTTCATAATTTTTGATTCCCTGATTATCCCAGCTGAAGCAGTTTGTTCTTTACTTAAAAAAAAAAATCACTAACCCTCCCCTGCCCCATTTTTCCTCATTGTTGTTGTTTAATCAGTTTTCAGTCTTGTTTGATTCTTCATGACCCCATTTGGGGTTTCCTCAGCAAAGATACTGGGGTGGTTTGCCATTTCCTTCTCCAGCTCATTTTACAGACAAGGAAACTGAGGCCAACAGGGTTAAGTGACTTACCAGGGTCACACAGCTAGTGTCTCAGGCCAAATGTGAACTTAGGAAAAGGAGTCTTCCTGACTCCAGACCCAGGGCATAATTCCCACTTTGCCACAGAGCTGCCCCGGCATTTTTCCTCATTCTTAAAAACATAAACAAGAGGCAATATTTCCACAGACTAAGTAGAAAAGAAAAAAGTGATCTTATGGGAAATCACCAATCTCTTTTATAGACAGCTTACTTTTAACAAAGTACATGATGCACTGAACATGGCCCTTTTGAAGTCAGCCAGCTTGGTTTTTTAATGAACTTTCCTCCTTTTCCTCCTCACATTTCCCCAGGACGTTTTGTCTGGATCTCTCCTTTGTCCATCACTTCCCACCTTGAATGGCACTTCTCTGGGTACCCCTTATTAAAGTGTAACTCGATGAGGGAAGAGACTGTATCTTTTTTGCATCTTTGTATTTTGTGTTTTCAGGTATTTAATATAGTTCTACTAAATGGAATTAACCTTTATTTCTGTTATTAAAGTCTTGTGGAATGGAAAAATAAATGCTGGACTTGGTTTTTGAGCCCCAGATCTGACACTTACCAGCTGGATGACCTTGGGAAAGTCATGTTCTGAGTTTTCTCTTCTGTAGAATGGGGAGGGGATGTCCAACAAGATTACTTTTGATATCTCTCTGGCTTTAAATCTATGCCCCTATAGATGCCCAAACAAGATAGAATGCAATAGGACAAAGGAGAGAGCAACTTGAGGAGCTCTAAAATAAGAGAGGGCATCAGGGGAGGCTTCACTTGAGTCACTCTCCCTCCTCATCTCTGCTTCCTTCGTTGGCTCCCTTTAAGACTCAGCTTAAATCTTTCCCTCCCCAGGTACCTTCCCTCTGGGATTGCCTTCTATCCTCTCTGTATGTTCTTATATACATATGAACATATGCATACACACACAGTTAAAATGGAAGCTAATTAAACACTACATGCTAGGCACTGTGTTATATACAAACCACTATACACATAATCATGAAGCCTAGCACATAAGTGCTTAATTAATTCTTGTTGATTGATCAAAGGAATAGAAAGATGTTAACAAGAGGAGATAAGAAGAGGCTTGTCTGCCTTCACAAATTCATGACTACAAGAAGAAGCCAGGCTAACAATCAGGGAGAAAGGAGAATTCTGAAATTATGAGGAAGGGATCTCATGGGCCTTAATATACTATAAACATGTGGATCTTTCTCTTCTCCCTCCTTATCATATTGGGTTTCCCCATCTTGCCAAAGCTGGAAGTGCAGGGGCTATTGTTCAAGGGTCCAATGGGTAGAACCCACTGTAGCTCAGAAATATCCTTGCCCAAACTCAAGGGATCCACCAGTCTCAGTCTTCTAAGAATTGGTCTTGAAGACATATACCAGCCATCTGTAAGTTATTATCATTACTTCAATTTTTAAATGGATTTTTTACTTCCTAGATGGGAAGACTCCCATGTATGACTGAACTGAAACCCTCTCTTGCCTTCTCATCCTCCATGGTTCTGGTTTGTGCCTTTCTGTAAAACCTCCACAAGGAGTCAACTGAATATTCTGGGTGCTATAGTCTGCACAAGGAGCCCAAGGGCTGTCCTTTTCTTATGGTTTGCCCTTGCTGTATGACTGGCTTATTTCCTTTCTTGGTCATACATCTTTCTGATGCTCTCCCTTACGCTGCTTCTGTTGCATAATTCTTGGTTGCTAAGATGGCATATCTGGTTCACACCCAGAATGGTTCTGTTTGTTGCCCTTTATATGACCTGCAATTTTTGGTTCTCCGAGACTAATTCTGGTATGACTCATAACTATATAGCGTCACTGGAAGGATATTGGTATTTTTTAACAAAATGGGTCCTTGTTTCAGGGACAAGATGAGGGTGGGAGTTAACTAAAAGCACTGAGTGATTTCCCAAAGGCAACTGAGTCTGGTCTCTTCCTCTTCTCCAATTCTAGGCCCATTTTATTTTCTAGACACAGTGTTTATCCAAGATATATGTTCTGAAGGACCAGCTTTATTTGTTGTTCAGAACTGTATCCAACCCTTCAAGACCCCATTTGGGGTTTTCTTGGCAAAGATACTAGAGTGGTTTGCCATTTCCTTCTCTAGCTTATTTTATAGATGAGAAAACTGAGGCAAACAGGACTAAGTGATTTGCCTAGAGTCACCCAGCTAGTTAGTGTCTGGGGCCAGATTTGATTTCAGAAAGATGAATCTTCCTGACTCTAGGCTTAGCACTCTATCCACTGTGCTACCTAGCCTCCATCAATGTTATAGGTATCTCGCAGTCTGGACAGAAGGCCTTCTTTATCCACTTAGTTTTTTCCTACGTAGATAATTAGGTTGAACTCTTCTGAGATTGGTGAAGGTGGGCAGTAAATAGAGATGATGGTGACCAAAAAAGATAACGGTGAGCAGAGTGGTGATTGAAAGAATGAAAAATGGCTTATGAAGTTTGCTATATATTACCATGCTTAGTACTGAAGATAAAAATATAAGCAAGTAAAATAGTCCACTCCCTCAAGAAGCTTACATTCTGTATGAAAGTAGGGCTGGAAGGGACCTCCGTTGTCATGAGTCTAATCCCCCCATTTTACCGATGAGGAAACTCAGGTCCAGAGAGGTTAAATACCTTGGCCTTGGCTACACACGTTCCTACTGAGATTCAAACCCAGGTCTTCTGACTCTACATTCAACATCCTTTCCCTCACATCACTCTGACAAAATATCTTATTTGCTACATCCTCTTCTATCCACATACATATCAAATTTTCTATCTTTAAAATATATATATATATGATCAGGGCCTATTGTTCTGATCCTTTATAATACTTTACGTGTTTTTCCGCATTTGTCATGTTTTTTGATGCAATAAGAATGCATTCAATTAATTCACTACAACCATTTCCCCCAATCGTTGGACTTGGACAAGGTTTCTTTTTTATCATGAGTAAAGCAGCTATGAATGTTTTTTATTTTAAGTTTACATTCTAATCAGAAAAGGCAGCACATATAGAGAGGCTGAATGAACAAGCATTTTTTAAGGTGCCTACTATGTGTTAGGCACTATGCTAAGGTTGGAAATGGTGGCTAGTTTGGACAAAGAAGTCAGAGGAAGTGGTGATTAGTCACTAAGTAATTAAAATGCTCTTTCCATCATAATTATGGATCTTAGAGCTAAAGTTAGACAGGGGGTTTGGTACAGTAGCACGGAGCAAAGGGGAGGGTAAAGTAGAACATAAGCACCCTAAGGGCAAGGACTGTATCACTTTTTTTTTTTTAGCATTCCCAGCATCTAGACCAGTAGAGGTCACTTTGCAGGCAGTCTCCTAGCCTTCCATCTGTAGAGCTGGGAGTGATTTTACTTAGAATTGGCCACTCGACTCAAGTTACTCTTCCTACTTGAAACTTAATCTCATATTCTCAGAGTTTCCCACCCTGTTCTTCCTGTTCTGGGTTCCATGTTTGTCCAGTCATGTAAGGCAGTGTAAATAGCACTGAAATCCGAGTCAGCAGAATCTTGGGTTCAAACACTGGATTTTCCATTTATTATGTAGGTGATCATGAGCAAGTAATATTTCCTCTCCAAGCCTCAGTGTCGCTATCACTTAGATGGAAATGAGAACATGGGCAAATTGCTTTGTAAAACTCAAGGACCTAAAAAGACATATGAGAAGAGGTGGGAGACTAGGGATATGGAACACTATTAATATTCTATTTTTTTGATGCTGTTTGGTTTTTCTGAACTTCTCTCTCATCTCTGTCTCTCTAGGAGGTGGCAAGACTAGATACATAATGGGAAATGTAGCAAATGAAGCAAAAAAAAGCAATACAAGTTATTATTTTTTTGAATCACACCTCTCTAGAGTTATGTGCTCCATTATTATTCTCAATGGGGAAATTTCAGGCACGAAGAGCAAACTCTCTTGGATCAGATCTCAGTCCCTGGCTGCCCGGCTGTCCCCATCACAGAATTAACGCCTGCATCTAGCTGATGATGCCCCAGCACCCTCACGGATGGGTGCCTGCCTTTAGCTTCCATGAACTTTTGTCAAAGCAACCGATTTGCTTCACTCCAACACCAAACTCTGTGTGTAGAAAGGTCTTGATGGAGTTTGGAAGAACCAAAGGCAGCAACCTCAATTATTTTATTATATTCTGGTGATTATTTGGCTTTCATCTTTTGCCTGGTTTCATACTTATTAGTGTAATAAGGGTTTGGCAAATGCCCAGATTGCCTAAGATAGAGTTACCTAGATGAAAGGAAATGACTGACTCCCTTTTAGGTGATCTGGGCATGCGCCAACCCCTGACTACATTTGTTTACAGGTTACATCTTGCCTATAAGAGCAAGCATGGCCAAGGCTGTGCCAAATGATCATTTTTTTTGTTGTAGGAAAAACTAGGGGAGGACTTTTCGGGGCTCAATCTTCTGCCCATGCAGGGGTGGCAGGAGAGAATGGGGAAGGAGGAGGGGAGGTGGCTCTTGGACAAGAATCCTAACTCTAAAAGCCCTTTAATGTCATTGATCATGGGATCATGGATTTAAAGTAAGAAAGGACCAATCTGAGGCCTTCCAAGCAAATCTCTTTATTTTATAGATGCAGGAACCTAAGCCTATTTTAGGTAAAATGACTGGCCCAGGATTGCACAGGTAATAAGTGCCAGATAAATTGAGATAATATTTCTAAAGTACTTTGCAAACTTTAAAGCATCATTATCCAGGATTCACCAGTAGCCCAAAGGAACCTTCAACCACCTGCCCTTTGACCCTCTCCCACGACCTTTAATCCATCAATATTTCATTTGTCTTCAACAAATGTTTGATTACATCCAATTGTGACTGTCTGTTTCTTGTGTGTGCATGGTTGTGTGCATGCTGATGCCCCCATTCGACTACAAGCTATTTAGGATCTGTTTTTTACTTTTTTTTGTAACCCCAGTACTTGAAACAGTACCTGGTACACAGCAGGTGCTTAATAAATGCTTATTGACTGGCTGATCTGAGAATGTGGACATCTAGTAAGCACCAAGTGTGTACACAGCATTGTAGTTGACAACAATCTCCACCCTCCAGAGAGGGCTTCCATTCCACTGGGAGAATGCGCTATGTATCCCTGCATATTAGAAGGAAAATGGAAGAGCTCCCTCTAGTGTTAGATCACTAATCCTGTGGGAGGATTAGAGGATGTAGAGGTGGGTGTAGAAGGGGAGAGTGGAAGAGGCAACCAGCAAGGAGAGGTTTGATGAAACTAAGAATTAGAGCTGGCTGTGTGGACTGAAGGACTGATGGTTAGCAGCAGAAAGGAAGACTCTGAAAGGGTGACCTAATAGCTATGGAGGAAGAATTAGCTTCCCAGAGGGCAGAACTCAGGCAGGGGGTGGAAATTGACAAGGTAATGGGTTCCCCTCACTAGAAGGCCTCAAGTAAAGACTTGGGAGATCATTAAGAGACCTTACTATATGTTAGAAGCTGGGCTAAGTGCTGGGAATTTCTGTGCAGGCATGGGCTGGATTAGACAGTCAGATTCTGGGGTTTATTAATGTATACCTCCTCCCCTCCAAAAGGCATTGAGGGAGCCCAGGGTGGATAAAACCCAGTCCATGCCTACCATGTGCATACAGGTTTATGTAGTGGTGTGCTGGTAAATGGTTAACAGCTGCTTCTCTGGGCGGAAAGATCGCTTGTTCAGTTATTAAATGTGTGTGTTCGTCCTGCATTGCTGAAGAAGACCATGCCATCAGAGAATTGATGACATGACTTGCACTTGACTTTGTTTTGAGTGAGGGAGGGCTGGGCAGGTCACCAGCCTCACTTGTCCTCCAGAGCCATCTGAATCCAGTGACCAGATATTCATCAGGATGACTGGAGATGACCCAGGATGAGGCAATTGAGGTTAAGTGACTTGCCCAAGGTCACACAGCTAGTGAGTGCCAAGTGTTATTAAGAGTCTACTATGTGCCAGGAACTGTGTTAAACTCTGGGGATACAAAAAGAGGCAAAGACAGTCCCAGTCCTCAAGGAGCTCACAATCTAATGAGGGGGATAACAAATAAATATCCACA
The DNA here is from genome assembly GCF_028372415.1 of Notamacropus eugenii. Taxonomy (NCBI): domain Eukaryota; kingdom Metazoa; phylum Chordata; class Mammalia; order Diprotodontia; family Macropodidae; genus Notamacropus; species Notamacropus eugenii. Next base: position 51,970,391 of record NC_092875.1, on the reverse strand, counting down.
AACCATACTCAGGACAAACAGGAAATAATGAAGAGAGAGAGGACACTAAAATAAAGAGGGGGAAAGAATCCAGTAGAAGGTGGGATTTTAGGTCTCAAAAGAAGCTAGGGAAACCTGGAGTCAGAGATGGGGAGGAAGAGCATTCAAGGCACCTGATCAGACAAAGAAAATGCTCAGGGCCCAAGAGATGGGAGACCAGTGTCAGAAGATTGAAAAATATATACACACAATACACTTTTAAATTTAATCTTAATTCTTAACAACTCCAACACTTTTTTAAGTCTCAACAATCAACAAACAATATGTCAAACCCTTTACCCTACATGGAAAATTTTAAATGGGGGGTGGATTAGGGCTGGCTCCCACACACCGTTAGCTGTCTATAGGAGGGGCTGGGGGAGGTGTGGATTAGAAGCTGGGTATGAGATAGGAGTTTTGAATATTAGGGAGAATGTGAAAATTATTCAGACATAAGAAAGATACTATGTCAGGTTCAAAACAAGAAAAGAGCCCTTAGAGCAGAGATTCTTAACGTTTTTTGTGTGTTCTGTATCCCCTAGGTGGTTAGAAGGAACCACTTCTCAGAAAAATGTTTGTAAAATAGCATTTCAAAGAAAACCAATTAAATTGAAAACAGTCATCAAAAATGGTTTGTTTTTGGAAAGCTCATAGACCCCAGGTTAAGAACCCTGCCTTAGAGGTCACCTAGCTCAACCCCCTCCTCCTCATTTTACAGGGGAAGAAACTGAGGCCCAGGCTAACAGCTTCCTCTCCCCCTTCTTCATGCCATCCCTCCCCCCCACAAAGGACACCACTTGGCTTCAGCTGCCTCTTGTATTCCTTAGCTAGCTGCCAAACTTCCTGGTTTCTGTTTTCTTTCCCAGGCAAATACCCAGGTCCACTTTGGTCTATGGTTTGGAGACACTGGTTCCTTTATGAGTTATCCACAGCGGCCTCTTCCTTTCTGAGAAAGATCACAGTCTTCAAATGGGCCAGAGGAGATTCTTTCTGACCCTAAATCCTGTGGTCCTGTGAGATTGCTGGATGAGACAGAGCCACTTAAGACAGGCCAGGGGGCACTGGGCCACTTACGGTGGAAAGGAGCACTGGCTTTGGGATGGGTGGACCTTAGTCAACATTCTTGCTCCAACATACCTGCCTGTGAAAAAAGCAAGTGATTGAACCTCTCTTGGCCTTGGATTCTTCTTTGCTAACAAGTAAAGGCTCATCGATTTAGAGCAGGGATGGGGAACCTATGGCCTCAAGCCCTCCAGGTCCTCAAGTGTGGCCCTTTGACTGAATCCGAACTTTACAGAACAAATCCCCTTAATAAAAGGATTTGTTCTGTAAAACTTGGACTCAACTTAGAAGGTCACACCGGAGGACCTAGAAGGCCACCTATGGCATCAAGGCTGCAAATTTCCCATCCCTGATTTAGAGCTAAATTAGAAGGAAATTTAGAGGTCATTTAGTCAGGCCTCCTTATTTTACAGATGAAGAAACTGAAGGCTTTATGACCTCAAAGGGCTGGTGGAGATAATAATAGCTGGTGTTTATATAGCCCAGCCCTTTATGTTTATTATCTCATTTGATCCTTACAACAATTCTGTGAAGTAGGTGTTATGATTAACCCCATTTTATAGCTGAAGAAATCGAGCTGCAGAGAGGTTGAGTGACTTGCTCCAAAGCACACACATGGTAAATGTCTCAGGCAGGATTTGATCACAGGCCTTCCTGGCTCCAAGTCCCATGTTCTTTCTTCTCCACCCTCCTGATAGCTTGTGGTCAAGTCATAGAAGCTGGGCCCAGATCAGCTTCTGGGGATACATTCAGCTTCCCAGCCAGGAAACTTTAGTGGGCTTACTTGGGAGACAAGCACACAGAAAGACTCACAGATACACACCCACACAAACACGGGTAGATGTTTGGTGAGTGGTTGAAATCCCTTCCTGACAGAGGAGGGTAGGGCTGGGGAGAATGGTGTGGATGGAAAGAGGGAAGGTCTGGAAAAAGAAGTTGTGGTCACAGTTGACTACAAACTAGATGAGTCAACCAAACTGGGGGTGTTGTGAAAGGAGGACAGCTGAGAGTGAGAAGGGTAGTAGCAGTGGGTTATGGGGAGGGCAGGAAGTCTGTAACTCCCTCACCCTGTCTCCATGACTCTGGACCCACCGACCAACCTAAGCCATGGTACCCTCCAAGCTGAACAAACCCTGCGTAGGATTGGAGAAGCTCAAAAAGGGATGGAAAAATGGGGTGAGCTTCTTGGGGAGCCAGGACTCTCATCCTCTAGGTTTAAAATGAACTTCTCTCATCTTTATCTGTTGAATTTCTTCCCTTTCTTCAAGGCCCAGCTCAAGTGCAGCCCCTTTCTGTAGCCTTCTCTCTCCCTCCCCTCTCCCTTCCCCCAAAGTGATCTTTCTCTTCTCTCATTTCCCATAATACTTTGACCACCGATCTTCTTCTCCATGGTATCATCGATGTTGGTGTACTTTTCCTCACCAGTTGAGTGTAAGCTCAGAATGAGTCTAAAGTGAAGCTCTTTACCTCTTTGGCCAGCAGCAGGCCATTACCCCCAGGATCCTGGGGCTGTTATACCCCTCTCTCAGGGCCCACCTTCTCCCACCACCACTACCATCTTCATTCTCCTTGTTGTCCTCTTCCCATTGTCATGAAGGTGATGGCCAACTCTCTGGGGAGGATGGATCACCCCATTCCCTGGTGCAACAAGACCCCACTGGGGCACATTGTTTATCTCTGCTTCCTTCTTCTTTCCTGGCCTCCAGCCTTATTCCTACACATTCTGAGAATGTGTCCCCAAAGCAAGAATTGTTAGTTCCAATTTCAGGTACAACTCTGATTACCCCCGTTGGACAGGGGATGAAACAGACCTAGAGTGGTTAAGTGCTGTTTGCTCCAGATCGTACCCAGTATAATACGCAGTTTGTTGACTAGCACTCAACGGTATATGGGAGGAGTCAGGAGACAGGTCAGGTGGTGTGGGGCCTCCCTGGGAAGTGGAGTGGCTGGATCTTCTAGGGGAAGCTCAGAACTGACCTCCCATCCCCTCCCCCTCAGCTCCTGGGGCTACTGAGGATGATGAGCAAAGAGTGAGAAAGAGCCACTTCCTTCCTTCCCGTTGCCCACAGGCTGGGCCACCTTGGGGGGGAAGTCTTGCAAAGAGTGGCCCCTGCGCTGAGGAGATGCTGCTACAGCATCTACCTTACTTGGTAACTCTTGGGCTCCAGGGCAGCCCCACCCTACTTCTTGCCTCTGAAGTAGAGTCTAAAATATTGGACTCCAACTGCCTGTGTACAGAGAGAGATTCTCATGGGTATAGATTTACCTCTAATTAGCAGACATCCCAACTCGCCAGGTCCCTAATTAATCCCATCATCCCTAATTAATCCCTGATCCTACCTTTTCTGCTACCCCCTCCCAGCTTTGGGGTAGGGGAGAAGAGAGGCAAGAGAGCTTAAGGTAAAAAAACCCAAAAAACAACAACAAATAAGCATTGCTTAAGTACTTAGTATGTGCCTGGTGCTTTTGAAATCTCTCTTTTGGTCTTCGAAAACAACCTTGTGAATTAGGTGTTTTAGCTTCACTTTACAGACTGAGGAAAGTGAGACAAACAGAGATTGAACAATTTGCTAATAAACATCCTGAGGCCTGTTTTGAACACAGATCTTGATTCCAGGCACAGTGCCTTAACCACTGCACCATCTAGTTAACTGAGTAGAATGGAAAGAATACTGGATTAGGAGTCCTGGTTAGTGAGTATGGTTCTGGGGTTCAAAGCCCAGCTTGCCTGGACCTTGGGCTGTCTGACCTTGGGCAGGGCCTTTCATTTCAGGGATTCAGTTTCCTTAATTGTAAGAAAGCAGTAAAGCAGTTTTGGGGAACCTACCTCAGTAGAGTATTGGATGGATGGAGCTAAGGGCTTTGCAAACTTCCAAGTGCTGCTTATCAAAATGTTCATTGTCACCATTATTGCCTTCACAGACACTCCTGGACATTCCCTCAGTCACTGGCCATTTTCAGTCATGGAAAATCAGAGCCGAAGGGCATTTTTTTTTTTTGGATGTTCAGTATGTGTCAGGCTCTATAGCCAGAGTTGTAGTCAGCCTAATTTGGAGTCAGAAGTTTGTTGCTCAGTTATGCTCAACTCTCCTTACCCCATTTGATGTTTTCTTGGCAGAGATACTGCAGTAGTTTGCCATTTCCTTCTCCAGCTCATTTTACAGATGAGGAAACTGAGGCAAACAGGACTAAATGATTTACCCAGGGTCTCAAAGCTAGCAAGTGTCTGAGGCTGGATCCAGCTGGATTCTGGCAAATCACTCAACCTTGTTCAACATTGTTTTCCTCACTAGCAAAACAGAGCTAATAATTCCACCTACCTTTACCTCACAAACACTGAGAAAATACATGTAAAGTGCTAGTGCAAATATTAAAGTGATATATACATGCTCATTATTATTATCAAATACAGAAATGAGACAGTCTTAGAACAAAGAATGTCAGGGATGGGAAGATCATGGAATTTAGGGCTGGAAGGCACCTTGAAGATCATTTCTTGACCAATCTCTTAATTTTAGAGAGGAGGAAACAGAGGTGATGTGATTTACCTAAAGATACACAGCTAAGAGGCAGCAGAAACAAGTATTGGACTCTGCTCCTCTCACTCCTCATCTAGTCCTTTCCTATTTTTGGCAGTTGAGAAATTAGGCTATTGGAGCTCTGAGAGCCCTGAGAGGACAGAACATCAGAGCTCAGAAGGAACTTAAAACACAGAGCATTCTCAGAGTTGGGAGGGGCCTTAGAGCAGCAGTTTCGAACTCAAACAGAAACAGGGCCACCAAAACATCCATCCAACAGATCCTTGTTATTAACTTAAAAAAACATGTTAATATTATCTATGTTTTACTGTATTCAGGTGCAAGTTATGTCATTATTTCTCTGATGGCATGGTCTTTGGCAACGAAGGATGAACACACACGCATTTTGTGCCTTAGAACACAGGATGCATCAGAGTTGGGAGGATCTTTAGATGAGAGAGAATGAGAGAATGTTGAGGGTTTTTGAGGTCACTTAGTCCAATTCTCTTATTTTGCAGATGGAGAAACTGAGTCTCAGGGAAGGAGAGGGCACTTGCTGAAGGTTACATAGCAAGTCAGCCCCTCTTTTGACTACTAGCAATTTACTCTTTTCATTATCTCTCTCCCTCCCATCACCATTAGTTTGCTATATGTATATAAATATGTATGTATGTGTGCATGTATATATCTCTATCTATCTATCTGAATATAGACTCTGGTCAAGAACATAATCATCCAAGCTTTAACAGTCTGTCTCCATCAATGATCCTGTGCACCACTGTGCCATCACTCTGTCTTGCTGACATCACCATCAGTCATGTTGTCACGCTGTCACTGCTCTAAAACAATCTAATCCAAGAAACTTTAAAAGTACCCACTATTTACCAGGCACTGTGCTTCAAAGGAGATACAACAATAAAAGGAGAAACAGCTCTCACCCTTATGGAGTCTATGTCAATAATAATCCCAGCTCATCTTTATAGAACTCTTAAAAGTTTGCAAAGCGCTTTATATGTGTTAACTCATTTGATCCTCAGAACAATTCTGTGAAGGAGGAGCTATGCTTAGCCCCATTTTATAGATGAGGAAATTGAGATACAAAGATTAAGTGACTTGTCTAATTATACAACTAGTAAACGTCTGTGGTAAGATTTGAACTCAGAAACTCAGGTTTTCCTGACTCCAAGTTCCATACTCTGTGCCCCCAGCCACCTCGTTGTCATGGGATATCACATGACATTCTGTCCTTGACAAAGAGAGCCCTACTGACTATAGACTCATCTTTCCAACATGGTGTCTCTTCTCTTCCCTCCCAGCATCTCCTGCAACCACACTCTCTGCTTCATATTTCCTACCATCACATCACTTTGAGTCTGGGTCTCTGAAACTGACACACTGGTTGAGTTGTCCCAGCCTTCTTCTCACCTCCACCACTGAGACCACAAATGCTACTAGTAGGGTATGTCTGTCCTTGGTGGAGGTGAGCACAGATGTCACAGAATCAGAGGAAAGCAGAAATGGCAGCAATCAGCGCCTTCACTTCTCCACTTGACTTGTTCATCGTACTCAGTGGTCTGACTTCAAGTCATTGTGCTTCCTGGAGACTCAATCAGTTAGCACTCTCTCCTCTTCCCTCAGGTACTTAGGGGGTCAGGCCTCCACCTCTCCTCTTAGAAACCCCAGTATGTAGGTTCCAAGCCTATCCCAGATGTCCATTTCCTCAGGGACCAGTCATCCTGCCCTTCTATCCTCATCCTTAGCTCTTTCCAAACTCCCCCACTTTTTTTTTCTCTTCTACCTTTAACAGAAAAAAGACATCTTGGAACAGGACAAGGCAGGATAGAGGAAGGGACAGGTAGAGTTGAAGTGAAGATTCCTGAACTTTGATTTCCACCACTGCAGCCTAGAGGTCACAGAGGCTGGCCTGGAGACCCCCAGAGAGTCACCAGTGTCACAAACCAGAGAGCTCAAGCAACTAGCCTGGTGATCCAGAGCAAACTCAAGAAAGAGCCTAGAACTTAGCTCTAGTTAGCCCTGCTCCAGGTCTCAGAGAACAGCAAAGCTGAGAGGGAACTTAAAACAATTTCAGAGATGGGAGCCCTTAGAAAATACAACCAAGCACATTGGGGCTGGGAAAGACCTTAGAACACAGAAGGGCCAAACTGAGAGCTTAGAGCTCATTTGACCCAACTATCACTTGACAGATGGGGAAACCAAGGTCCTCAGAAAGGGAGAAAGTCTTTGTCAAGCTTAAACTGGCAGCCAGCAGCAGATTCAGGATGAGATTTTTAGGTATCCTAGCTCCACGTCTGGTCAGGGTTCTTCTCACATTGTAATGCCTATGGAGCCAGCATTAGGACTTCCCACACTCTGGTGTGACCATGCCAGTAGTACAGAGACAGCCAGCGCACTGATAGCTTTGCTGTAATAATCATTATTAATGTTGAGCCCTGATCCTAGCCACAGGCACTGATGCTCAGTGGGGTCCCCAGGCAATAGCCTGTCACTGGGGCTAGAAGGGAGGGACACTCTGGGGGAATCTCCTGGGGAGTCCCCCGTCCATCCCCTGGGCACCTTCCTGGGCAAAGAGTGATGGCAGGATGAGCTTTGATATCCCTCTCCCCTGAATGGGCAGCACCAGCTGCCCTTGGGCCAATCCCTTAAAAACTCTGGCTTTGAGCACCCCCCAGGAAAGAGTGAGCTTGAGGCCTTGGTTCATAAAACCCTTCCAGATAATTAAATCCAACCTCCTCATTTAATTGATAGGAAAATTGAAGTACAAGGCAGGGAGGAGATTCACTATAGTGATGTCAGTGGTAGATCTGGGATTAGAATCCAGATTTTTGGCACTCAGTCAAGGGCCCCATCCTGGTCCATTTCTCTTGGGTCTTGGGAGGAAGGTGGGCAGGCTTGGGAGAAGGTGGTCTCCCCTGGACTGAAGTAGGGATGGGCATGGGCTGGGAACTGGCACACTCAGTGGTCTGTCTGAAGCAGACAGATCCCACAGAGGAGCCCTAGGTCAGGGCTGTCATCGTGAGCAGAGAAGGTAGGGTGGGGCAGGGAACCGCTGAGGCGGCTGTGAGCTGCACAGTGACAGCAACTCACCATAGTGGCTGCACTTCTCGGTCCCTGTGGCTCTAGGTTGGTTCCCCTGGGGTGAAGCAGGTGTCTGTGGCTGTTGGGAGAGCCAGGTTCAGGGGGCTCCTGGTAGGGATTCACACATAGCCTGGTGCTGGCTCCTGGGTAGCAGGACTGGGAGCATCAGTTCCTCTTACAAAGGCCTCAGCTCCCCCACACCCACTTCCTATCACTGGGAGGGGCAGGGCCAGGGGAGAAGGAGCTCTCACCACAGAGAGAGCAGAGGCCTCCTGTGAGGAGGGGGCAGGATGGTGTCATGGGTCCCCTAGAAGTAAGTCTAGGACACTCTGGGAGGCACCTTTGATTCTGTTAATTTCACCTTTGGTCAGTAGACTGACTATAAGCCCCTTGAGAGCAGGGAGCTGTATTCATTTTTGTCTCTGTATGTAAATGTGTTTACATGTTGTTGTTGTCTTGTCTGACTCTTTGTGATTCCATTTGGGGTTTTCTCGGCAAAGATACCAGAGGAATTTGCCATTTCCTTTTCCATCTCATTTTACAGATGAGGAACTGAGGCAAACAGGGTTAAGTGACTTGCCCAGGATCACACAGCTAGTAAGTGTCTGAGGTCAGACTTGGACTAGGGAAGAGGACTCCAGGCTCAGCAACTGTGCCCCCTAGTGACCTGCATATTAAGCACATAGTAGGTTCTTAGTAAAAGTTTGTGGAATTAAATGGTGGGTCTGGGAGCCCCATATAGCCCAACCAAGCTCCACAGCCACATTTTTCAGGGACTGGGAAGAAGCCTGGGGGAAAAGGTTGAAGGGAAGGCTGAGGCTGAGGCTGAGGTTGGGGTGTTGTAACAACAGTTGTCTGAAATGTGGAACTCTTATTCAGAGAATGATGGGAAACCAGAATCAATTTCTTTCTTTCTGCTAGGGACACGCCAAGGACAAAACATACATAAATAGACTGAGATCAGATGTGAGGAAGAACTTTTTTCTCCTAAAGGGACTTTTTGTGAGACTTTTCAAAACCTTTTCCCATTCGTGGTCTTATTTGATAATACCCCCAAGAGGGAGACTGGGAAGGGTTATTCTCCCCCTTTACTCCAGGAGGAAGTAAAGACTCAGCAAAAAGATATGACTTGCCTAAGGTCACACAGCACCTCAGTAGCAGAGTTGGAAATAGAATCTGTGATGAGAAGTCACAGGAAAGTCAAAGTGGGCTCTGCAACTGGAAAGCTGCCATTCATCTATCTACATGCCCTCCTAAGTGGGTCACATTGGAAATAGATAAAAGTTCCCCATCTGAGGCCCAGACACACAGAGCTGGCAGGGACTTTTGAGATCATCAGGTTCAATATTCTCATTTTTACACAGGGGGAGCCTGAGACCCAACGAGGGATAAAAACTTGCTCAATGGCAGAATCAGCACCATGACTCAAGCCTTTTGGCCCCCAAACCAAGGCTACTGAATCAACGCAGGACAGATGTGGCCATCTCTATGTTGCCCGTCCAATTTTGCTAGATGCAGGTTCCAAGAATTTTCACATGAACCTAGACTAGCTTCCAAGGGGTGTGATGGGAGGTGAAAAGAATTTACTCACCCAGTGTTGAGTGTGTGATAATAACAAAAACAACGGTAATAGCTAGCATTTATATCGTGCTTATTGTGGACCAGGCACTGCACAAATTTTATCTCCTATGGCCAGCGTGGAAATTGGTTTTGCTTGACCGAGGCTATTTTTCACAAAAGTTATGTTTTTGTTCTTTTTTGGGTCAGGAGGCAGAAGTGAGAAGAAGATTAAATAGGTGATCATTAATTGAAAAAGTTTTTAAAGATTATCTCATTCAATTCTCACAACAACCTGGGAGGTAGGCACTATTATTATCCTTATTTTACAATAGAGGAAACATAGGCAGGCAGAGGTTAAGTGACTTACCTGAGGTAACACAGCTAGTAAGTATCTGAGGCTGTATTTGAATTCAGGTCTTCTTGACTCTAGGCCAAGTCAGAGTTGGCTCAGAGGTATTTTGCCTGTGTTGATTAGGCAATAGCAGCTATGGTTCACAAGAGTTGGTACAGTATAGCTCTTAGGCTATGGCTTAGTTTCTGAATTGTCATTTCTCCCCTAGGTTGTTGTGGTTGTTCAGTCATTTTGGCCATGTCCGACTCTTCCTGACGCCATTTGGGGTTTTCTTGTCAAAGATGCTGAAATGTTTGGCATCCCCTTCTCCAACGCATTTAACAGATGAGGAAATGGAGGCAAACAGGGTTAAGTGACTTGCCCAGGGTCACACAGTTAGCAAGTGTCTGAAGTCAGATTTGAGCTCAGGAAGATGAATTTTCCTGACTCCAAGCACTTTGGTGCCACCTAGCCCCTCTTGGTCTCTAGGAGCAGTTGCAATTCAGGGGCAGAACCAGTAGGAAGCAGTGTAATGGATTGATACCCTGAGCTGCTTTCTGGGTTTCAGAAGCACAGGGATTTTTCCAACTGGAATGCAGTCCTAGGACTGTGAGATGGGGGTGTGGATGGAATGTGTATTTCCTTTCCCACTCATGGTATGGGAATGCAAGCCGTTGTGCATAGTGGGGGTGGAATGAAGTATGAATTTTCCTATGACTATGTTATATGCCAGTTGAGGAATGTTTCTGATGTGTGCCTATAAGTTCTATGTGTTCTGGGTGTGGGAAAGCACTGGGCCTGGAGTCAGGAAGTCCTGAGTTCAAATCCTACCTCAGACACTTACTAGCGGTGACCCAGGATAAAATCACTTAAACTCTCAGTCTCAGTTTCTTCTTCTACAAAACAGGGATAACAATAGTGCTTATCTCACAGGGTGGTGGAGGTCAAATGAGATAATATATCTAAAACGTCAGCAGACTTTGAAGGACTAGATAAATGCTTATATTGTTTTCAGAGACTCTACTGCCATCTTCTGCAACTCCATTGAACTGCTATTACCAACTAAAATCCTGACTGACCACTGCCATCCGCTGGTTCTTTACTGAACTGCAGCAGCTATTTTGGCTTTTTTCCCTAAGGACACTTAGGAGATAGCTTCAGGCTCTTCCAGTTCTTTTGTGAGTCAGGTCCCTTGGGCACCTAGCCAGCATAATGAGAGTCCTTCAGCTCAAATCTATCTTTTGAACTCCTTTTGCTTTCTCCAACTGGCAGTTCTCTCTCTCTTTTTTTGCTGTTATTGAGTAGTTTTTAGTCATGTCCTACTGTCTGTGAACCCCTTTGGGGTTTTCTTGGCAAAGATACTGGAGTGCCTTGTCATTTCCTTATCCAGCTCATTTTACAGATGAGGAACTGGGGCAAACAGGGTTAAGTGACTTGCCCAGGGTCATATAGCTAGTAAGTGTCTGAGGCTAGATATGAACTCAGGTCCTCCTGACTCCAGGACTGTTACTCTATCCACTGTACCATCTAGCTGCCCTGGCACCCCAGGTGGGACACAAACCTATAATGCTCACCAGTTTTATATGTTTTATATTTGAGCTGGAAGAGAGCAAATTCTTTCCAATGCCCACCATGCCCCTAGAAGTTGCTTAGACTCATGAAGCTTCCCATGGCAAGAGGGGGTAGAGCTGTCGATCTTTGTCTTGCATTTCTGTAGTTACACAGGAATTACACACTTCCCTACCTTGTTTGTTGGGCCTCTGGGCCTCTAGTGTGTGGGTATTCTATTACTTGTCTATCCACTTGTATCCTGAACTTCTTTTAGTGCCGACCCTTACTTTCTGAATCATTCTTTTTTTTTTTTAGTTGAGAAGTTTATTGGGAAGACATGACAGGCAGAGACACCTCACATGACAAAAAAGAAACAGACTTTGAAAATGGCCCCTCCAGCCATGTGAGAGCCCAGCCCCACCTCCCTTAAAAGGACAGAAAACCTGGCAGATTAGTAACAACATTCTACAGCAGCCAACTCGCCCTGCTCGAGGGCATCAGCCTGGACAAAGCCCAACACCACGCCCCCTCAGAATGGAGTTCAGCACCTCCCACCAACAATCGGCAGTGAACAGAGAGCCCTACTGGGAATGACAATGTGGATCTGATGGAAATGTTGTTCAGCCATCTCAGACCTGGGATGCTGCAGGGGGCAGGGACTGAAGAAGAGGATGACAGGGGCATGTTAAGGAGGGTCCCAAACTTCCAGCTTTTCAACCACTTTGACAAATATCTCCAAGTAAAAAAAAGTCACTTAAGTAAAATGCCCAATGTTTTTTCCGAGAGTTCCCCCTGGACTTCTCCCCCACTCCACACACCCATAGATGCAAATGGTAGAGCCCAAAGGCCACATTTTCAAAACAGAAAAGCAAGAACAAGCCCTGGCACTCTGTAAGGAGTCAGGAAGGAGCTGGAGTGTGCTGGCGCCTCTCCCATACAGGCTTGTGTTCTCCAAGGTGACTGTTCAGCAGGTGTATTGCACTGGTCTAGGTAAGGGTCTCACCCTTTGTTACCCTTGCTTCAATGTACTCAATTCTCCTTTCCAGAGCTGTCAGTTTCTCATTTAGTGTTGCAAGCCTTGAATAACAGGACATATCGAACGAGTTAAGGAAGTCCGCAATCTTCTTGATGCTGCTGCTGCTGACCTCCATGTATTCGCGGTTTGCCCAGTCCTGGTGGATCTCCAGCTGCACCGGATCCTCCTGCCCCTCCATGGCCCCCACCCGACCCAGCCGCCCACCTGAATCATTCTTACTTGTCTTTCTGTTTCTGTTTCAAGGCCTCATCCTGATCTTTGATACCAGGGTCTGGCTCACACCCTAAGATTGTTCAGGGCTTTGGCCCCAAGTTTTCCATGGTTGGTTGACTCCAAGGCCTATATGTTCTCTGATTCTCCAGCTGGCACTAGATCTTCTTGTACCCATTTCTACACTCACCACTTGCTGCTGTTATGCAATATTTTGTAATCAGGAATAAGAGAATGAGAAAAGACCAAAAAGAAGAATAATGTAATGTAGCCCAATGAGAAAAGAGTATGGAAGTTCAGAATAACAGACCTGTGAGGGCCTTTACAACAGAGAACATGGATTGTCCATAGTCTGAAGGAACCTTGGGCAATCTATCTGAAGCAGCTTCCTTTTTAGCCCATAGCTATTTTTATCTGGATTGGTTGGAGCTTTAGGTTTTAAAGAGATCCCTGAGGAAGGTGTATGGGGAAGGTAATATAAAGGATAGCTGGAAGGTAATATAAAGGATGGCTGTGAAACATCATGATGGTTGCACTGTATCAGGAACCTTTAAAATGGCAAGACATAGTGCTTTGTGGTTGAGTCTTTCCTGAGTTTGGGGGATCAATTGTGACTTACTAGGAGAATTCAAGAAGAGTGTCTGATTGTAGAGGTGACGGGATGGAAAGGGAAGGTATTTCCCAGGTAGCTATGTGGTACAGTAGATAGTGTACTGGCCCTGGAATAAGAAGGACCTGAGTTTAAATGTGGCCTCAGACACTTACTAGGTATGTGACCTGGGTAAGTCACTTAATCCTGTTTGTCTCAGTTTTCTTATTGGCAAAATGAGCTGAAAAACTGCAAACCACTTCAGTATATTTGCCAAGAAAACCCGAGATGAGTTGGACACAACTAATCAACTAACCAAAATTGGTGCAATAAGGAGTTGAATATAATACTGGGATAATGTTTCAGTGTGAAACAGTAAGGCAGCTTCTACTCTCCTCTTTTGACCTGGAAATTGAGAATACTTAATAGTGCTTTTCTACAAATGCATTGTGGAGGTTCCTCTCCCCCTGCTTTGAGAAGAATCAGACAAAAAATTGAAAATTCAGACTCTACCACAGCAAGGGCAGCTTGGCTCTGGCTGCTTGGACTGCCACATAGTTATACCTTCTTTTAATTTTACGTTAGTGAGTATTTTTTGACTAAATTCCAAGTGACTAAGTTTTGGGGGCTATAACATTTAAGGGAAACAAGCTTGGATTCTAGAGTGTGTATTATGAACCAAGAGAATTATGAATTATTTTAAAAATTAACCCATTCCCCTAAACTTTAAGTACTCTCACTGGAGCACTAAGGGAAGGCTGTAGACAGCACACGCTCAGTTGGTATTGAGTTGGTAGGTTAAGGAAGGGGCTGCTGGTGAGCCTACACATGGACAGTTAAATGTGCTGGCACAGTTGCAGCTTTGGTCACCACCTTGTGGCTAACACAGGTAAAGCATCCTGAGTAGCTGCTCCCTCCAAGTTACAGCCCTGCCTAGTGTAAGAAATCCTATTTACAGAAGATCTAACCTGTCTCTGAGTGAAGGTAAGTGTTTTAGAACTTCAAGGAACCATAGAATAAAGAACAAATAATGCAAAGTTGAAAGGAACCTTCCATTCTGCCCAGAACATTAGAGATGGGAGGGTCTTAGAACAGAGAATGTCAGAGCTGGGAGGGCCTTACAACAGAACGTCAAGAACTGGGAGGGCCTTAGAACAGACAATGTCTGAGTTGGGAGGGCCTTAGAACAGAGAATGTCAGGGCTGGGAGGGCTCTTGGAGTAGAGAATGTTAGATCTGTGAGGGACCTTAGAATAGCAAATATCAGAATGGGGAAGTACCTTACAACATAGCACTTCAGAGCTAGAAAAGAGCTGAGCTATGATATAATGGTAAGTGGTCTGGCCTTGGAGGCAGAGGAGCTGGGTTTATATCCCATCCCTCCACCCTTGCCCAAGTGACTTTGGGGATAAGCTCCTTCTTTCTCCTTGGGTCTTGAGCTCCTTCTGTATCACATGAGGAGGCCAGGCTGGTTGATCTCTATTGCCCTTTCTATCCAACTCCAAGGCCCGGAGAGGGCAGACTTGTCCAGGGTTACCTAGTTAGTCTGGGTCAGAGAAAGTGACTCCTCCATTTGTATTCTAATTTTTTTTTTTTTTTTTTGCTCTAGGCAGGAACCTGTTTTTGGCTGGTTGAATACTGAGGCCTGTTTATGGAGGTAGATATTTGTGTTGATATGTCTGGCAGGTAGAAAGAGCCATAAGATGGACCAACTAGACTTTCTGAGGCCTGAGAGTGAAACCCTTCCCCTGAAATACCTATGCCTTAGGGGAGGGAGAAAATTATCTTGTAGCTTCCCAGACCTTCTGTCAAGTCCGTTGGCCCTTGGGCTCAGCACAGACAAAGGGGAAGCAGTAGTTTGGTGAAGGAACCTTGACTGGGTTCAAGTCTTTGCTCTATCTGGATTTCCTTGGGCAATTTCCTCTTTTCCAGCCTCGGTTATCTCATCTGTAAAACGAGGACACTTGTACAACTTCCCCCATATGGTTATGAGGAGACATGCTTTGTAAAACTCAAAGTACTATAACTGGAGGGGTTATCATCATGATCCTGACCCAAAATGAGCCCCCAACCCCTGGTCCAAAACTGAATCCTGACCCGAGTCATTTGGATCCTTTATTCTCCATGACTCTAGACCTGCACAGTCAGACTTCAGACTGAACCCTCCTTCTGCACAGAGCCTTGATCCAGGACTGAGCCCTGAGCCCAGGCTAACCCTGGGCTCCTAAATGGTCCTAGAGCTTGGCCCAGATTAAGCTGGACTATTGGAATGTTTCTGAGAAAGGGCTTTGTCGATCATAAAGCTTCCCAGAAGAATCAGTTCTGGGGTATTGCAGTCATTCCCAGGAGGATGCTCAGGTTAGCTCCCTCAGGGATGGCTTCTCTGAACACTCCAAGGACCACAGGCTGGGACATAGACACAAGACAGTTTTATTGACCTGGGGCCTGCTCGTGGGGAGACACTGAGGGACCAGGGCTGAGTTGCGCCTGGAATCCCATACACTCCCTGGCCATCACTCCTTGCCCATCCCCTGCCCCATAGTAAGGGTGGGGTGTGGACTATAGCACCGTGTGGGGCAGCCCTGACCCGGGAGAGAACCCTTCTTGCACTGGGAGTATAGGAGGGAGGGGGCCAAGGACTGGGTGGGGACGGCCCCTCTTCCATTTTCAGCCCGACGTGTGCTCGGAAGGGAGCTTCGGGGAAGAAAGAGGGCCTTTTCAAGCTCTCAGGGCTTAAGGTAAGAAGGGAGGACCCGGGGGCACTGGCACTGGGCACCCCATAGCACCAAGGGTGGCAAAGAGGGTGGGACCTGGAGCTCCCGAGCCCCCTTCCCAGTTCTTCACAGTACAAATTCAGGTCAAATCTCAGTGGGGAGCCCAACAGCACGGCTGGGCACAGGGGGCCCCTCTTCTTGGGCCACGCCTCCCTCTGCTGTTCTCATCCCTTCCACCAACCCTTAAGGCTGGGGAAGCCTAGATCAAAAAAAGGTCTCTGCCCAGGACTCCTCTCTTTACTTAGGGCACAGGGCCAGGCCCCGTGGTGATGCTCAATAAATAATGAATCCAGACTACCACCCCCCGCCCCCCCTCCCCTGCCACCCTCCAGCCTCCAGGCCTTGGCTTCACATGTCTCCAGCGGTTTCCCCCCTCCTTTAGCGACCCTGGCAGGTTTTACAGCACATCTGGCGGAAATAGGCACGACTGCAAAACTGGAACTTGAACACAAGGGGGCAGTAGGCGACCTTGTTCACATCCCTGCACTCTGTGGGAGGGGAAAGAAGGAGAGTCATGCCTGGTTCCCCCAGCACTCCTCTACTTGTCCCAAGGCCATCCCCGATCAATACGCAGCACGCTCATGGAAGCTTCCTCGAGCAGAACCCAGGCTGCATCTGATAGCTGTCACACAGTAATGACCAATGGCCTAGGAAGGGGACACAGGGCCCCGACTAGGGCATCTGGGGCGTTGTCCCAGGTCACTGAAATCTACAGGGCAGAACACATATTCCCTGCATCTGGTTAGCAGTGAGTTAAAAGTGGAAGCTGATGGGGTAGCTAGGTGGTGCAGTGGATAGAGCACCAACCCTGGAGTCAGGATGGACCTGAGCTCAAATGCCTCTCCAGACACTCACTAGCTGTGTGACCCTGGACAAGTCACTGATTCCAAAAAATGAAAGCTGACAGATGAAGGCTACTATGAATAATGCCCATCTGTGAATTTTTCTGAGTGATCAATTTTCCTCCCAGATCACCCGAACAGATCTTAATTACTTCTTGCACTGGTATCAATTTGAGGATGCACTTGGATCTGCTTGGTCCTGGAGTTCTGCTCTGCTTGCCCTGAGCAACAGAATTGCCAATTTGGTCTCTAGGGGACCCACATGATGTGCCTGGATTGTATGTGGATGCAACAAATATATACAAATGTAACAAACAGCAGGGGGGAAAATGTGGGACTGGGTAGCAAACACCCTTTGACAGCCTCTGTCTGAAGTCAGCCTGTGGTTTGCCCCACCCAGGAGAAACGCAAGACGAGCCAGGAACTATTGTCTGAGCATCCCACCCCACCCAGTCCCAGCTGACCCAGGCAGACAGTCTGGCTTTAGAGGATCCAGAGGAGAATGGGAGGGAGGGGTCTGCAGAGGGCATCCCCCTCCTTCCCTGACTGCAACCTCTCTGAGGAGAAGAAGCCCAATCCAGGGGCTTGGGGTGGGCAGAGAAGAGATTACAGAATCTCAGAGATGGCAGAGACCTCTGAGGGCATCTCAACTACCCTATGTACCCTACACCTAAGCAGGAATCCCCTCTACAAAATGCCAACCAGTGGTCATCTGGCTTCAACTTGAAAACCTCTAGTACGGGGAATTCACCACCTCCTAAAGCAGCCCTTGGGTTAACTTTCAGGCTGGGTTGTTCCCAGATGATACTGGAGCAGATTCAACCTCCTCTAATTCACCTCCTTGGGGAAAAAACCACTGTAGCATGTTCTGCTCTCTGGGGTCAAGCAGAGCAAATCTAATCCATCTGCCTTGTAACAGCCCTTCAGAGACTGGAAGGTTGCTTGTCTGCTTGAGGTCTTTTCTTTCAGAATAAACACCTCCCCTGTCCCTGACCAAATGCCTCAGTCTCCATAGACTCCTCACTCACCCCTTGCTGCCCTCCTCTGAATACCCTGCAGCTTAGGTCTTTCCTAAGGTATGGTGCCTACATTAAATCCCAAATTCCAGATGGCATCAGATCAGGCCAGGGACATACTTGTCATCTTGCTGCCCCTACAACCCCTCGCTCCCCTCCCCTTCCTTTCCTTCTGGCCCTGGGTGAGTACCTTCAGGGCTGTCCCCAGTGGGGATGCTCTGGCACTTGCTCTCGCATTGCTGCATGGCTGGAGGCTGCAGGGCCTCAGGACACTCCCAGGATGGCTGGCCTGTGTGTGTGGTGCACTGCACGGACCTCAGCTGCTGCCCGAAGCCACACTGTGCTGAGCACTGGAGACGGGAGAGGGGAGTTCATTATGAATACGCAAATATGGACACAAGACAGTGTGGGAGCGAGCGTAGGATTCAGAACTACAAGGGACCCTAGGGGTCTCCTTGCCAGGGTCTGGGGTCAGTGCTGGGGTAGGGCTTCTCAGATTTACCAGAAGAGGCAACAGAGCTTGGAGAGATGAAGGAACTTGCCTCATGCAAGATGTGTCATGATTGTAAAGAGTACTCTTTTTAGTTAGTCATTCACTCATTCAACTGGTCAATCAGTCAGTTGGTCAGCCACTCAACTGCTCTGTCATTGGTCATTCAGTCAGTTGGTCAGTCAGCTAAACAATTGGTCAGTTAGTCAATTAACTGGCCAATTGGTCAGTCAGTAAGTTCAATAAGCATTTATTAAATGCTTACTCTGTGCCAGGCACTGTTGTAGGTGCTAGGGATACAGAGAAAAGCAAAAGGCTGTTTCTGGGTTCAAGTCTTGGCTCTGACACTAGCTTCTTTTCAACTCCCAGGGCCTTGGGGAAAGTGCTTTATAAACTTTTTAGTGTTCCATAAATTTGAGTTATTATTCTTCCACCCAGTTCCTCCCCTCTTGGTTCTGGAAGATTTCCCAGGGTGTCTGCTATTTCCCACACTAGGGGACTGAGAGTGGGGAATAGAAACCAGAACGACCTTCTTGAGAAACTCTGGCATTCTTGATCCTCCCAGTCAAAGTTCTTCCTCATCTCCTGAACATGCTAATAGCAGCTGGCATGTCTAGAGCACCTGAAGGCCAACAAGGTCCTTCAACATCTCACGTGATTCTCCCAAACAACGCTGGGGGGGGGGGGGTGGTGGTATCTTTATCCCCAAATGTGTTAAGATCTGCAGAAGTGCTCTGCTTATCTTAAATGCTATATCAATGGTAGTTATTATTATTATTTTAGAGATGAGGAAACCGAGGTTAAATCGTTTGCCCAGGGTTATATAACTAATAAGTTAGCTATACCTTCTGAGGCTGGATTTGAACTCAGGTTTTCTGACTCTGTGTCCAGCACCCTATCCAGTATACCACCCATCTGCCTCAGCATTTTGGCTGTTATTGACAGACTGACTGGCCAAAGCCCCTGAGGGGTTGGAGAAGTGGGAAAGGTCAAAGCACTTACCAAATTCTAAGCTTAGGGGTCTTTTTTGCCTCTAACTGATTGCCAGACTGAAGGTGACTCCTCTCTATTTCCCACCACAGACTAGTTAGTATAGGGCCAGGCACATAAGAGACACTCATGTTTGCTGAAAGTGCGTTTTCTGACTCTGTCCCTCCCTTCCACCTGGAATCTTCCCCAGTCTGATCCTTGGGGATCCCTGTCTTAGGCCCTCCCCCAACCTGGGCCTGGAGATGACAGACTCCAAGCCAACCCCCATACCTCTCCCCACTCGCCAGTCACCCAACGGGGCGGGGGACACCGGCGGAGGTTGCACCTCATGCTGGTGGGAGGCTTGGTAGCTGCTGGACACTGGGTAGAGGGCAGTGTGGCACTGTGGTCTCCACTCTTACACAGGACAACTCGGTGTCGGAAGCCGGGCCCACAGTTGGGGGTACACTGGGGATGGAGGGTTGGCATAAAGGGTTTTGACATTAGGGACCAGCTCTTCAGGGATTTCCTTGAAGGCATCCCCTGGGGAAATTGGCATCAATCTCCTGTACCAGTAGTTCTCAAAGTGTGGTCTGGGGACCTTTGAGAGTCTCCCCTCTCAAGGGATCCTCAAGGTCAAAATTATTTTCAAAATAATACTAAATTTAATTTCTAACCTGGTAAATATAGATAGCTAATAAGCCACATAAACAAAATCTCTTTGAGGTCCTTGATAATTTTTAACAATGCAAAGGGGTCCTGAGACCAAAAAGTTTGAGAACCACTGTCTTACTTGCCAGGCATTCAGGGAGAGGGAACAGTAAAGAAAAAGCCTTCCCTCAGCCAGTGGGCAGGGTGAGATGTAAATAGAAACTCATTCCAGGTTGAGCCAGGCCACTCTGACATTAACTAAGGGGTAGGGAAACTGGGTGGGGGCATGAGCAGAATGGAAGAAGACGTGGTAAAAGAAGAGAGAAGGGCAGGAACATTTTGGGTGGATGTGGGGAAAAAGCAGGAAGAGAGTTGGACAAGCCAAGGGAGTCTGGGCCATCCTGGGGACTAAGTGTAGGAAGCTGCAAATAGGGGCCTCAGGGTGTGGCTGGCAGGGGCAGAGAGGGGAGGGCTCACCTCGGACCAGTCAAGAGCAACCCACTCTGGCGGGCAGGCAGGGCTGTTGCAAGGCTCTAGCACGTGAGGCCGGGGCTGGGTGCAAGCGCTATCATCCAGAGCTTTCTCCTCCTCTGCAGAGACCCGGCGCTGGCACACCACAGAACGGCTCCTCACCCCTGAGTTACAGCTCCGGCTACAGCTTGACCAGTTTCCCACAGCCCAGCTAGGGGGAATGCAGAAGTTGGGGTGCATAAGAAGAGTTATTTGTGCACTGATCTATCCAACACTGAGATTGTTGTGGGGGATACACTGTCCCTGTGATCTTGGGGTTCAGACAGTGGAAATAAAAGCTACAAGTATAAAGAATGAAATAGGCTCTGCTAACCATGGGCTTCTATCTCAGGATCACAGATTTCAAGTTGGAAGGAACCCTAGAGATGATCTATCCCTAAATTCTTATTTTACTGATGAGGAAACTGAGTCCCAAAGCCTTGTCCAAAGTCACATGAGAAGTGATGGGATCAGGATTTGAACTCAGTCCCTCAGCCCCATGAGGAAAGAGCCTGGAGGAGCCTTAGCTGAGCCCCTCAGAGGGTGAGGCTTTCCCTGACCTCTTTCCTCTGGCCTTCGACCCAGGTACTCACTCTGGAGGGCAGGGTTCTGTGTTGCATGCCCGCTGGCGCTTGGGCAGTTTGCTGTGGGGGCTACAGTGGTGAGGGGCCACAGTGGAGCTGTCCAGCTGCTTCCGACACTCTGCAGCCTGTACCTGGCTGCCTGGGGGATGGGGAGGGGCCAGCTCAGCTCCCAGATCCCATTCCACCCATCCCAATCCTCATCCCACCCTTGCACCAAAGGACCCTGAGATGAGTTTTCACAAGGGCCACAGTGAGGAGCCTGGACTCCTGAGTATTCCTTTTCCAGCTTGGCTTGAGAGCTACCCACCCAGGCAAGCCCTAGCCCCTTCCCCTCCTGGGACCTCTGTCTTCCTCCCTTCTTGTCTCTTCTCCCTTCCCCCTCAGGGGTTAGCTCCACCTAGGCCTCCATTACTTCCCCAGAATCCCCCCTTCCTTTAACCCCTGGGGGACTATAGTCCCTTCCTAGCATGTTCCCTGCCCCACCCAACACTGGACCGCCTCACCGCCTGCACACAGAGCAGAGCACTTGGTCCAGGGTGTATAATGCCAGGCATATGGGGGCAGCGCCTCATGATTAATCGGTGCATTGAAGCGATATCGGATTCCCTGGAGCTCAGATCGGGCCAAGACCTAGTGGGAGGGATGTGAGGATGAAAGTGAGGGGCTCTCACATTCTGGGCCC
The DNA here is from genome assembly GCF_028372415.1 of Notamacropus eugenii. Classification (NCBI taxonomy): domain Eukaryota; kingdom Metazoa; phylum Chordata; class Mammalia; order Diprotodontia; family Macropodidae; genus Notamacropus; species Notamacropus eugenii. The sequence goes on along the minus strand of NC_092875.1, from coordinate 51,948,903 downwards.
ATTGAGGGGGCCAGGACATCCCAAAGAAAGAAAGTCAAGAGTTTCCCACCCAAACTCCCCACCCCCACCCTTAGGCCCAGCAAGCTCTACTAGGAACTCTTCCAGCTTGTGCTAGATCAAGTCCAGTCTTGGGGACTGAGCTTCCCAAGAGGAAGGAGCTCCTAGAGGCTGGCTGCCTTGCCAAACCCCTGCCTTCCAGCCTTCATCCTATCTCCTCTCCCTCTCTTAGCTTCAGGGTTACCATAACAATGATTGTGATATTGGTTGGGCCCAAGGCCTCCAGAATCTGGGGTTGGTCTGGTCCGTGGTGTAGGTGGAAGATGGTTCCAGCCAGGGACAAGCGATGGGGCTGTGGGGTCTTGGGCAGCCCATCCAGGAGAAAGGCATCATCCTCCCCTTTTAGCGCTAGTACAAGGCAGGAGGGTCAGGACAATAGGAGAGAGAGTAGGATAGAGAGGGGGAGAGAGAGAGAGAGAGAGAGAGAGAGAGAGAGAGAGAGAGAGAGAGAGAGAGAGAGAGAGAGAGAGAGAGAGTGTAAATCAGCTACACCTCCCCCTCCCTCCACAAACCTTTGCTCTCAAGTCCCTTTCCTCTGTCCCCTCCCATGGATCATGCCCTCTAGTCCCTGAATACCCAAAGTGCTTTTTTCTCTCTTACCAAGGTGGCTAAGGGATGGATTCGAATCCTGAATGGAAATGTGGACAGAGCCCTTGGGAATCCAAATGATCTCTTCATACTCTGGAAAATAGGCCCCAATGTCCACCTCATGAGAGGTTCATCCCCATGGCCTCTTCTTCCCCAGCCTGGTCATCCCCCCTCTTCTTTCCCCCACCAAATTAATTTGTTCTTTCCCCGTAAATTCTTCCCTCATTTATCTGTCCATTTTCCCTCTCTTCTCCATTCTGTCTTTGACCTTCTCCATTTTGTTCATCCCCCTCCCCTCCCCTGTACCCAGCATGTCCTCCCCATTCCCTTCCTAGTATCTGAGACCACCCAAGACAGGAGGGTCACCTTGCTCCCTGTCTCCCCAGGGCAGATTGTGCTGCTGTCTGAGTGTGAGAGGTCACCGGGTACTGACTCTGGGCATACCCTCATAACCCACTAAGCACAGGGTTGGTACAGAACTGCCAGGCTCTTACCGCCCTTGGGGATGGCCCCAGAAAATACACCCTCGATGGTCTCGCAGGAGCTGCCATCACCCCCACACACCCGACACTTATCCTCCCGAAGGTCTGAACCCAGGACTCGGTCGCAGCCTACGTGCTGGAGGGGGGTGGAAATCTTCAGGGAAGGGACCTCAGCTACCCCCACCTTTCTTGTACATCCCTTCCTCTAATTCTATTGTGACTATCTGTGATCACCACTTGCACAGATACTTGCAGTGGCCTCCTCAGAGGGCCATCATTCTTTAATTCCTTCTACACACCGCATCAGTCTAGTCTTCCTTATGCATATATCTGGTCATGCCTTTCCTCTGCTCTAAAAAAACATAAATGGCTCCCTATTACCCACTAAATAAACTTATAACTCCTTTGCCTCTCATTCAAGACATTCCATGATGTGGCCCACCCTTCCCTCTCCAGTCTGATCCCATATTACTCTCCTCCATGGAGTCTATGTTTCAGCACACCTGGATGACTATCCCCTCAACAGCTTCTGATTCTCTCTCGTACCTTTACACAGCATAGTGTCTATGTCTACAATGTCCTGTTCCCCACTAAGTCCTTCCCCACCCATCTCAGGAAAAGCCTTTCTCCCACATCTCACACAGCACACAGAAAACATAGGGTTTCTGCCCTGCTCAATACATACATACATACATACACACACACACACACACACACACACACACTCAAATATACGATGTACTAAGGTTAGCTGGGCTTAATCCCCTTCATGAGGACCGGAACTATGTTTTGTCCAAACTTGGTATCTCTCCCAGCTCCTAACATATAGCCATGTACTAGTAGGTGACAGTAAATGTTGAACTGCACTGTCCCTTATCACTGACTGATGCCCTGGCCCTCCTCTTCTCCCCTATCTCGCCCCTCTCCAACCGCCTTTCTCCACCTTGCACTCTCCATTGACACAGATGTCCACGGTGTCCAGCCGACATGGCGTCCCATCCACCACCGCTGCTGCCCGCTCCGTGTAGAAATTGAAGCCTTCTGCCAAGCAGGTGAGGGAGCAGGACTTCACACCCCCTAGTAGGTATAGTAGCCATCACCCAATCTCAGAGTTGGAAGAGACCGTAGAGGCTGGCCAGTCCAACTCAAGTCTGAAGGAGAATCTTTCCTTACCACACCCAACCAAATGTTTGTCCAGCCTTTTCCTGAAGACCACGTGAGGGCAAACACACTTTTTCCTGAAGTGGCCCATTCTCTTTGGGTCACCTCCAATGATTGCAAAATTGTTCTGGATAGTAAGCTTATGTTTTCCTCTTTGTACCTTCTCCCCCTTGATTTCACTTCTGCCCTCTGTGCCAAGGAGAACCCATCCAATTCCTCCTCCAGTGACAGGCCTTCAGTCACTAGAAGGCCACCCTAAATCTTGTCTTCTTCAGTGTAAAGAAGTCTAGTTCCTCCAAGGAATCCTCATTCACTATGGTCTCAAAACCCTCCACCATTCTGACTCTACTTAGAGAAGTGCAGATGTGAGAGGGGAGAGAGTGAGTGGCAAGCAAGCATTTATTAAGCACCTACTGTGTGCAGGCACCATGCTAAGAGCTCAGAGTATAAATACAAGGAAAAAAATAGTCCCTGGACTCTAGGAGGGCTAGGGATTCCTTCTCTTGATCTGATCCTAAAAAGAAACAGGAGTTAGGAATTTGTTGAAATTAAAAGAAGGTCTAAAGCAAGGGTGGGGAACCTGGGACCTTGAGGCCATATGTGTCCCTCCAAATCCTCAGGTGCAGCCTTTTGACTGAATCCAAACTTCACAGAACAAATCCCCTTAATAAAAGGATTCGTTTGGTAAAACTTGGACTCAACCAAAAGGACGCACCCAAGGGCCTAGAAGGCCGCATGTAACCTTAAGGACCCAGGTTTCCTACCCCTATTTAGTGGGTAATAGGGAGCAAGGGTTCTTAACTTTTTTTAATGTTATAGACCCCACTGGCAGACTGTTATAGCCTAGGGCACCCTTTATAAGATACTCATTTTTAAAGGAAATGCTAAATTTCAGTTAGAGGTTAGTGAAAATAAAAATGCAATTCTCCATGCCCTGCTTCACCATCCAAGCTTCACCATCCAACACCACTTCCCTAAAATTTCTCTGGGGACTCCAAGTTAAGAACCCCTGGTTTGGAAGAAGAGGATAGCATTGGGATATAAGTGAGGATCAGCTGACAATATCCAATTCTTAAGTTTGCTTCTCCCTATCCTTAATTTCCACTCAATTGGCCCAGTTTTATTTTTGGGAGCTGAGTCACTGTCATATCTTCTGGACTCCCAGAGCACTTTGATCCTTTTTGGTCCCTTGACCCAGGTAGGTGTGAGCTGCCTCCTCATCCTCTTAGTATAGCTGATAAGCCAGTGAATGTCTCAGAGGGAACAAAGTCCAGGGGATCATGGATGATCTCATCCAACCTCAGGCTTTTCCAAGGAAAATGTAGTATTCTTGAGGACAGGGACTGTTTTCAATTCTGTCATTATATCCTTAGCACCTAGCTCACTGCATGGCACAAAGCAAGTTCTTGATAAATACTTGTGGAACTGAACAACTGGGGACCTAAAGAGCAGCCAACTTGAAGCTGAGAGACCTGGCTTCAAACGCTGACTGTCACTTACAGGCTGTGTGACCTTGGGGAGTCACTTAACTCTTCTAAAACTCAGGTTCCTTGACTATAGAGTGAATGGTTAGATCAGATTGTCTCTGAGTTACTGTATCTATGATATGATAGTGATGAGCATGGCAGGGGCTAAGGTCACTCCTCTTTGTTCCTGTTGTACCCCTACCCCCGTGACTTGGGTGCAGTTGTTGGTTTCCTCCTTTCCCTCCAGATTCTTTATTTCTCCCTTTCTTTCTCCTTAGCCATGGGTCTCTGTCTCCCTCCATTCTCTCAAGGGGTCCACTCACCTCCCCGGTACGTCTTCCATGTATAATATTTCCCCCGGAAAGGGACACTGTCGAATTCCGAGCATTGTACCTCCCTGAAGTCCTGAGAGCCTGGGGGACAGTCCTGGTGGGATGCAAGCAGAGCACCACTGAGTAGAAAGAGGATCCCCTATCTGAAAAAGGATCCCCTACAACATCCCTGGCAAACATCATCCAGCCTCTTTTGGAAGACCTCTGAAAATAGGAAACTCATTACTTTTCTGAGATGGTCTGTTCCACTTTTGAATGACCTTAATTGTTAGCTTACATTGTGCCGAAATTGGCTTCTCTGCAATTCTTTCTATTCCACCTTCACTGCCCTCTGGAGCCAAGCTTCTGTCTTCTGGGATCCACAGGACAATCGGAGAATCATACATTTAGAACCAGAAGGGATCTAAGTGACCATATAGTCTAACTGCTCATTTTACAGATGGGGAAACTGAGGTTCAGGAAAGTAAAATGCCTTATGCAAGGTCACAGAGATAGTATTTGTTAGAAGTGGGATGGTGAGAGATGAGGGATGTTCCTGTCTCCTGAGGTCCCAGCTGGCTTATCCTAACGTCTGTATGCCTGTATGTTTGGGTTTGAGGATAGTGCATGCACAGAAGGACCAAAGAATGCAGAAGGGCCTTCAAATGTAGGAGAAGGAGACCAGTTATGGGTCTGCAAGATCCAGCTGTAGTGAAAGGGCCTTAAGTGACATGTTTGGAAGAACTTTCCACCTGCAGAGTTGGAAGGCAGGAAAATGGACCTTATTCTTGTATTTATTTCTTTTCTCTCTTGCTCCTTCTCAGACAGCATCTGAGAGAGGGCCATGACGAAATAAGAAGTCTCTATAATATTTGTGGGAAAGGGCCATCCAGCTGCTGTTCTGAGACCTCCAATGAGAAGGAACCCACCCTCCCCTCCCACCAGGTGGCCCATTCCATCTCTAATTGGCAGGATTTCTTTATATATATATATCTTTATCAGTTCTACTTTGGTCTCTGCAATTTCTACCCATTTCCCTACTTTTTCTCTTTGGGGTCAAATGGAATGCATCGATGTAATAGCCCTTCAAATACTTGAACTTTGCTATCGTATCCCTCTGAGCTTTCCCTAATGATATTGGCAGCCCAAAAGACTAATGTAAGCTTATGTTGCACAAGAAAGTGCTGCATCATTCAGCATTCTGACCTTCATCTCTACCATCTCTGGTTGTCCTCTTCTGCACTCTCTCCTGCTGACTGACATCATTCCCAAACTGAACACAGTATTAAAGCTAGTCAATCACCCCCCTGGTTCTATTAGACAATCTCCAAGTATTGATAGGCTCCAACAGTATGCCAGGCCACAAATTCAAAAGCGAGACAAATCACTACCTTCAAGAGACGTAACATGGTTCCATGTGAGTGCTGAACGTAATGCCTTTCTTGATGTAATGCAAGCCTGCATTAGTGCTTTGGGCTGCCATGGCCACATTATCGACCCATCTTGAGTATTCAAGTAATCCAGACCCCCAGATCTTTCCAAACTACCCACTAACCAGGTGTCTCTTACTTTGTACTTGTGAAGCTGATTTTTTTAAACCCACGAGTAGAACTTTATATTTGTCCCTAATGAAATTAATTTTGCTAGACTCTGTTTGATGTTCTAGCTTGTTAGAATATGTTTTGGGGGATTTTGAGTCTATTATGTAGCATGCTAGCTATCCCTCTCAGCTTTGTATTCTCTTCAAATAATCTGACAAACATGCAGAAGTGGTATCTTAGTACAGTGAAAAGAGCAGGGCTCCAGAGTCAAAGGACATGGGTTCAAATCTCACTTCTATCCTTTCCTGTCTGTTTTTTTTATCTGCAAAATCAGGCGGTTAGCTATATTGAACTGCTTGTCTTCTCAATGGGGGATGGGGTAGAGGGAAAAAGGGAGAGACATTAGAACTCAAAATTTTACAAACGAATGTTAAAACTTTTTTTTCATGTCACTGGGGAAAATAAAATACCAAATAAATTTTAAAAAAGAAAAGAGTAAGAACCATAAAAAAAAATGAGGGGCTAGAAGGCTCTTGAGGTTCCTTTCAGCTTCAGATCTGGGATCCTACCCATTCATCTAAGTCAACAGCAGGATCTAAGCATATGGGTTATTCCACTGGAGATTTTCTTCTGGGTTGGCAGAGAACCATTGGTGTGTACACTGTGGATCCTCCTTGCTTCCCTATTTATGCTACTAGGACCACCAATTCCTCAAGTTACTCAAGCTTAAAACCTTGTTATCTGACTTGTAGCCTTCCTCATTTCTCATGTCCTATCAGGTGCTAAGTTCTTTTGATTTTTCATCCACAATCTTACTTATATTTGGCTGCTGTCTCTTCTCATGTGCCACTACAGGTCTCATCTCCTCTGAATTGCAGAAGAGTGAGAGGCCACTAGGTCCAACATTTGCCTACTTTAGGCTCTGAGAATTGTGGAAAGGGGGATCAAAGGCTGAAAGAAGGGCATCACTTACATCTGTGTTGCAGGACCGATAGCGACGCCGCTCCCCTAGGCAATATTTGCCTCCAATTGTTGGCCTTAGGGAGAAAGAGACATAGAAGAAGTTAGAGGAGGGATTTTTTTGGGGAGAGGATGGAGTGTGGGTTCTGATCCCCAAACTTTGCTTCTGGCTGGGGCTCCAAGGTGAGCTTGGGAAGGAGGGAGGCCCTGAGCATGTGGCACTTCTCATGGGTCTGTGCCTCCCCTTCCCTCAGCAGCCTCCCTGCCACCCTGGAAGAGGCCTGAGCTAAGGGGACATAGAATATATGAGTGACTCAGGGATGGTGTTTTGTGGGTATGTGGTTGAGAGAGACAGAGGAACAGACAGACACTGGCTGACTGACCTGGGGCTGTCACACTGCCGGCTGGAAGAGGAGACACCACCACCGCAGGTCCGGCTGCATTCACCCCATGAGGTCCAGGGGCCCCAAGCCCCATCCACACCCTCTGGCCGTGACCCAAAGGGCACACACACCCGCTTGTAGCACCACTGTAGGGGCACCGTCCTGATGGTTACAGCTCCCACTAGGACCAACACCACCCCAGGCATCAAGCACCTCCAGCTTTCCCAAGTCATTAGGTGCTCTTCAGATGATGACAATAATGATAAATCTGACATTTTTAATGCCGGTTTAAAGATTACCAAATGTTCTAAGCATATTCTATTGTTTGACCCTTACCACAATCCTCTGAGGTAAGCCCTATAGTTATTGTTAGCCCCATTTCATAGATGAGGAAACTGGGGCTGTGAGGTTGAATAACTTGCCCATGGTTACACAGGAAAGTGTTGCAAGGGGAATTTGAACCCAGATCTCCTGATCCGTCACTCTACTGTACTATGAAGGTAGCAGAGGATGAAGCTACTTCCTGGGCCAGGTAGGAGCAGGGGCATTGAACTACTCACCCCCTTGTCAATGGTGCTACTCTGGCACAATGTGCCCTCAGCAGCTGGGATGCTGTTGGTGATGCACCGGTTGCTTTTGCTCAGGCACCAAAGTTCACTACAGACCTCCTGGGGGAGGAAAGAGGTCCAGGTAAGTTGTGTAGCACTGAGGGTGTGGGCCACTGGCAAACTCCCTAAATCAGATCCTGGGGTCCAGTTTTGGGGAGAGGGAAAAGGAGACAGGAGGGAATTCAGACCTCCTCCAAGGCCATCGACTTTAGCTTCCACTTCCTCACACTGGTCCATCCTTCAAGGCCAACTTTAGCTGTTACCGTCTCCACAAAGCCTTCCCTTGGCCACCTTGCTAAATATGACTGCTACCCTTCCTGTAATCTCTAATCCTCCATATGATCACAACTCCTCACTCAGCCCATTTTGCACTAAATATCAGAGCTAGAAGGGACCTTTAGAGAGCCTGGTCCAACCCCTTCATCTTACAAATAAGGAAACTGAGGCACAGGAAGATGAAATGACTTGTTCAAGGTTCCATAGCTGAGAAGTGGCAGAGCTAGGATTCGAACCCAAATCCAAAGTTCTTCTTACTCCTTTAGGAACCTCCCCACAGGCCATCTGTGACCTGATCATCGTCGTATTTCTAGGCTTCTTCCTTTACTTTGTACCCAAAGCTGCCTTACTCCTCCCTTTGCTCCCATCCATCCATCCATCCCGCATGGGAATGCCTGTGTGTATATGGAGGGAGTGGGTTGCGATGGTGGTCCCTTGCCTCTGCCTGTCCTTTCCCATCATTCCCTTTCTCAGAATTTATTAGGGTTTACTCTTCTACTCTAAACAAATGATTTTCTAGACTTTTCCTTTCTTTTCCTACCATATGGCCCATGGGTTTTGCCCTGAGTACAGTTTCCCGCATTGGGTCCTAGATCTATTTCCCTGACATCCCGCCACCCTCTTTTTCTCCCTTCCCAGCTTCTCCATCTTCCTCCCCCATCCTACCCTAGCATCCTTCCCAAGTCCCCCTCATCATCATGGGCTAGAAGGAAATCAGGCAGAATGTGCCTTTTGGGGGAGGGGGTGGGAGAGACGGAGAGACGGAGAGACAGAGACACAGAGACACAGAGACACAGAGACCTCGATAGAAGTAGCCTCAGAAAGCACCTAGTTCAACCTACTCCTAAATTTGGAATCCTCTCTATCACCATCCCAATAAATGGTCACCCTCCCAATCCAGTCCACCTTACTGTAAGACAGAAAGCTGATTCAAAATCATCCTGTCTTGCAGCTTTGACAGAATAAAGAAATCGTGTGGTTGGTGTCCCTGCCTCATTCTAGGAGCTGTAGTTTCCATGGAGTGGTTGTATGGGGGGAGAGAGGGAGGCTGACAACGTTTTGGCTGGTCCAGTGACCCTGGGCAGCACAGGACAAGACAGGGTAGGGTGGAGTGGGATGTTTGCAGTGAACACTTGGGAAACTGTTTAGTGTAATGGGTGACATATATCAGAATGGGGAGGTGGGGAGGGAAATGGAATGATTTACTGAAGCCAAGCAGACTTTAACTGGGACTGGGGTCATCTGGGAGAAAGCCCATCTCTCCAGTAGACCCCTCCTGTGGATAGAATCTAGGCAGGGACACAGCTTGGTGCAGTGGGTCAGTTGGATTCCAGGGCAGCCATTCTGACCTGGAGCCAAAGGGCATGAGGCCCAGAGAGGAAAGGACCCAGGGGCTCTGGAGGGCTGGCAGAGACATCTAGCTCCAGCTGGCCCAGGGGGTGGAATCAGGGCAGTCTAAGTAATAGGGAAGGATTCCAAGGCTTGGGGCAAGAGCAGGGGGACAGGTTCTGGCAGGGGAGTGAACAGAGAATTCCTGGAAGGGACTATTGAATGCTTTTAACCTATGCCAGGCTGTGAGGGGTCACTCTGTCCGGGAATGGCCCACAATGACTCTCATGTTAAGCAAGAAGAAAAGTGAAGAGCAGACTGATGTTTCCTTTGGGAGACATGATCTCCTAGGATTTAGGGCTGGCGGGGAACTTAAAGGTCATTGAGTCCAACTCTCTTGTTTTAATGAAGCCTAGGGAAGGAAGGGAAGCTGGGATTTGAACCCGGGTGTTTTGAGTCCAAATCCAGTGTTGGTTTTTTTTCTTTCCCTTTTTATTTTCTTCCCTACCTCATACTGCCTCTTGGCCTGTGGTGGAATATCAGCATTCCAGAAGATAAAAGTGAAAACATGTTCTGTGGGAGGTCAAGCCGAGTCCTTCTGATGTTGCAAGGATTACAGAAAAATTTGGCTGGCAGATTTTGGAATCTGGTGATTTGAGAAAATCCCTAGGGTTTTTTTTTAAACTCCCATCTGTCCTCTGTTAGGGAGAGAAGGAGAGATACTGGGAAAGTTAGAGCTGGGAAACAGAACTCAGCAGTAGGAATAGGTAATGGAAGCCAGAAAAGAACATGACCTGAGGTGTATTAGAGAAAGAAAGGAGGAGGGTAGCGCCCAGAGCTGGCCAAGTTAGAGGAGTGTTCTGGAGAAAGAGGCAGTAGGAAGTCCAGTGTCCTCATGTTCTCACTTGCTTCCCTCTGTTTCCTTCATACTTGCCCTATAACTTGTGGCTGGTGGGATGGAGAGGGATGGGGTTTGTCATTCATACACATCTCCCCTTGTAGGGATCAAACACTTTTAGAAGTAACAGTAGCTCAGGTAACAACAGGCTGATACATTAAAATCTGGGACAGGAAGAGCTCTCAGATAGAGATTATCTAGCCTAAACTTCTTCTCATGGTAGAGATGAACAGATGAGTCAGATAAAAGAAGAGCTTTGTAGGAGGACCTGCCCAGGTAGGAAGTACCAAAGCTAGAATTGAAATCAATGTTCTCTGACTCTTGATCCTGTGTGCTTTCTCCCACACCTCATTGCCAGGTGATTGTACACCATTAAGGTCTCTTAGAGGAACATAAATGAACTCTCCACCTCCATACGCACATACTAACACCATACATTCCCTGTGGTTTTAGACTAATCTGGCAGCTTTCCCCTGGAGTTGCCTCAGTTTCAGATAGACTCCACAACCTGTCCTCTGGCTCTCAGCCTCAACCTGACCTCAAAGTCTGGCCTCAAAGCCCCTTCAGGGTGAACAGGCTGTACACTAGATGAGACAGGACAGAGGCACACCAGACCCAGAGTGAGGAGGCCTGGGAAAGGCCAGGAACCAGAAAAAACAATCCATGAAATGTCAGTGCAGAGTTAAGAGAGATTTAGGACTCAGGTCTAGGCTCCAAAGGGTTGGAGAGGATTCTGGCAGAGCTGAGCCATTCTATTCAGAGTTAAGAAGTCTCTCCTCCTTGGAAATCCAGCCATCTGACTGTGTACCCATGGAGCTATCTATCATGTGGTTGAATCTAGCCTCCTTTAACCTGACTAGGAAGTTAAAAAATTCATCTTCCCTATGGCATGGCTTAGTACATGACTGGGCAACAAAAAGATATTTAATGAATGGATGGATGGCCACCCTGTCATCTGGTTATAGTTCACTTTGCAAGGACTCAGGAAGCATGGATGTATTGATTGTTAGATAGAGAGAAGGATGAATAGACTAGATTGATGGATAGATGAAAAGAAGAGATGATGGATGGATGGAACAGCATGATGGGTGAAGGGAAGAACCTCATGGATGGATGAACAGATAGAAAGAATAGATGGATGGATTCATGGATGCAATAAAGAGATGAACAGAGAAAGGTGGACAATGAATGGATGGACATAAGAATGGAGAAATGAACGGATGGCATTGCTCATGCAAAGCTCAGTACTTCACATCCAAATTATAACAAAAACTTTTTTTTTCCTAATCCCCTTCCCTTTATTCTCCTCACAATCTTGTCCAATTTACCCAGTTAATGGAAATTGTGTTACCATGCTGTCTACCCCCTGCCAAGATCTGAAAGCATCTTCCTGATCCCCTAGAGCTGAAACCCAGGTTCTTCAGCTCATTCTTCAAGGACAGCTCCAAGCTGTTGCGGCCTCACATGTATAGGGTATTTGCACCTCAGACCCAGTTGGGTGCTTAGAGTTTAACCCCCTTCATTTCATGCATGGGAAAACCAAAGCCCATGGATACATATTGGCAAGAACAAGAAGCCAGGTCTCCTAGGTTCTATCTGCCATCCTATAGGATCCTCCCCTAATAGTCACTGACCCAGTGAAACATATCTCCTCACTCTCTCCCTCTTCATGCTTTAAATCCTGCAGTTTACGAGAGAGAGAGAGAGAGAGAGAGAGAGAGAGAGAGAAACAGAGAGAGAGAGAGAGAGAGAGAGAGAGAGAGGGAGAGAGAGAAACAGAGAGAGAGAGAGAAACAGAGAGAGAGAGACAGAGAGAGAGAGAGAGAGAGAGAGAGAGAGAGAGAGAGATCTCTTTTAGAGCTTAGTCTGCAGGTTCTGCCATCCTCCTGGGGAGGGAAAGAATGGAGGTAGGATCTAGTTTCTGTTGGCCACGTCACTTCTCCTTGAATAACATCAGGAAGACATTCACTGATGTCTGTGGCTCTTCTCTCTCTCCAGGTGATGCTGGGGAACCTGAGGTTTGGGCTTAGCTGTTTTTTTGGGGGGGGGCTTCCAAAGTACTGGATTTGGGCTAAGACTAGAGACTTTTTTCTTGGTCACTTTCCGTAGGCCAACTCTGGAGTTCTGAGATTCTTTTGTCCCCTGTTTTCCTCTGTTGTTCAGGGCTTCTACCAACCTTCTTCCTTTAGAACCTTCCCCATCTCTTACTAGTCCTTTTCCCTTTTCCCTTTTCCCTTTCCTTTCCTTTCCTTTCCTTTCCTTTCCTTTCCTTTCCTTTCCTTTCCTTTCCTTTCCTTTCCTTTCCTTTCCTTTCCTTCCATCATCCCACAGGGTCCTCCCCTAATACTCCTTATCCTTGCCCCAACACACACACACAGACACACACAGTCACACACACACTGTTTGGCAGAGAGTTATCTCAATACTCTTGAGATACCTGGAGGCACAAAGTTTATGGGTCCTTAGAAGCACAAGGATTCTCCAGGGCTTTATCCAGGGAAGTGACTGGATAGCACCAAGGAATCCCTGCTCATGTCCTCAGCCCCCCCCCCCCCCAGCCCCTTATCCCACATTTCTGCCCATGTGTTTCAAGGTCCTGCAACCTCAGATCTCATGACCTCTGACACAATCACCAGCAATGAGTGGGAAAGGACTGAAAGGTCTTGAACACAGCTACCTTCACCTGGAGACACAGAGTCATCACCGTGTAACCCTTTGCTGTAATCTGCACCTAAGACAGCGTGCAGTGTGCAGCACAGTCTGATGCGCAGGGGGACACAAATATAGGAACACAGGAGAAGCCAAGCTCCCTAGAACCTCTGCTGTTCTACACAAGGAAGTCTCCCTGGGCTCTCTTGGTCTTTCTTTCCTGATAACACAATCAACTGTTTAGCATGAGAGCCAGGATAGAAACACCGGTCTGGAAGTGTGGAACAGTTCTGTTTTCAGACGAGGAATTCCCAAGTCTTACTGTAGCTTTAAGACTTGTGGGTCTCTCTGTCTACTGGCTACAATGTAGTCTCTGGGCTTGGGGTGGGGGTGGGGCTGGGGAGAGAAGCTGGTACCCTTGTGAAAGCTATTGGCAACAGTTGCTACATTCCTGCTTCACAGATCAATTGTCTGAGACTTCCTGATTACAACAACTCAGTCTCCCTCCCTCTTGCCCTGGACAGCCAGGCCATGGAGACTGTAGGGTTGGGCAGGCAGGAAGGAAGGGTGGGCTGGCACTGTCCCTTTGCCTCCCTCCCATCCCACCCAGCACCAGACTCCCTGCTCCCTTGTCTCCCCACCTCCCCCACCTCAGGACCCCAGAGAAAAGCAGGAAGGCTCTCTACCCCGTATTTACACTGGCGGGATTTGACTCCATACTGGAAGCGACACTGTTCATCTGCATCGTAGGCCTGGCCCGGTGCCACTGTGGGGTACACGAAGTCTTGCCTGGGGGGGGCATTGTTCAGGCACAGGCCCAGGCCAGAGCTGGGAGAGGTGAGGGGGCAAAGGTTATTGGGAGGGGATGAAGAGAGACCTAAAGTCTAGGGGTTGGGGGGAGGCAAGATCTGGAGAATCTAGATCTCAGCACGGGGAAGACAGGGGAGGTCCTCAGTTTTTGGAGATGCCAGAGCTCCCCTAGACCTTGCTTCACTGAAGAACTGGAGACCAAGACTGTCTAATCATACAACAGGATAACCCAGGACCCATATAATTCCCCTCCAAATGTTATCAAATGAGATATTTGTAAACTGCTTAGCACATGCCCCACACGTGGTAAATGTCTGAGACATGCTTGTCCCCTTCCCTTCTGTTTCCTCTCCCTTCCTCCCCCCTACCCCATATATCCAATTCCATCCCAGGGAATGTCTCTGAAGCAGTTCAAAGGACTGAGAATGTGAGAGCTCAGGGGAGGGGAGGGGAGGGGCTTATATCTCATTTCACTCACTCCAGAAAGCTGGTGATATAATCACGGCTGCAGGATGACCAGACAAAAGGATTCGTTTTCATGGTGACATGGGCAGCCATGAGCTTGGCTGTATCCTGGCCCTGGGAACCACATGTGTTTCCAACCCCGTCATGATTCATGCCAAACCTGGGGGGGGTGAGGGCATTGCTTGACTCTGCCTTTGCCCCTGCCTTGAGAAGGGGAAACCAAAGCATGGGAGAGGAGATGAAGGGGAAAGAGAGTGAAGGGAGAGAGGAGGGAAGGAAAGGGAAGGAGAGAGAAAGGGAGAAAAAGGAAGGAGAGAAGAGGGAAGGAAAGAGGAGAGGAAGGGAAGCAACAGGAACTTGGGAGTGGTTCTGAGGGGTAATAATTGGATGGCTGGATAAGTAATGATGTGCATGGATAAAAGAATGGGACTTCATTTTAAGACTACAGAATTCAGTTTTGCTATTGAGACTTGAGAGGATCATTCTCACACAGGTCCTGATGGTGGACAGGAAAAAACATGTCATTATCACATCAGAACCTGTAGACTTCAGTGAATGCTTGTTTTCTTCATGAGGAAGTATTTGCTCCTATGAGAACATGCTAATGAAATGTATTTAGTCATGGGAGATTTTCTTTGCAGTGAAAGCATTCCTGTGTGTCCAGTCAGTATCATCATTGTTTGCTCCTCTCTGGGAAGAAAGGACAGGAAGGAAAGGAAACGAAAAGGAATCAGGACAAGATGAAGGAGGTTCTGAAAGGGGCAAGTTGGTGGAAGCCCTGAGAAAGTGAACCAAAAGTTTTAAGATGAGAGGAAAGAGCTCTCCCACTTTTCTCAGGCTCTGAAGCATCATATCCATTTGCCATCCTCCACCCCATTGTCCCTCCAGGATGCCTCCCCTCTGCATCTCAATACCAGCCCTCCCACTTCCACCACTCCAAACGGTCTCACGTGTGGCCGATCTCATGAGCAATGGTGAAGGCCGTGGCCAGGCCGATGTCCTCATTGATACTACAGCTCCGCTCCCGCTCACACATCCCCCCCACTGGAGCCAGACCTAAGAAGGTGGGCTAAGCTGCAGTCCTAAGGCTGGTTGAGGGGCATTTCACACACCACAGGGCTTTCTTGACTAATTAGTCTCTGAGCATTGCCCAACCCTCAACAACCCCTAGGAAACAATTCTCCCTCATTCCTCCAATCCATGACAAACTCTTGTCCCATTCCCCCCTGCCTAGGAAACACCCCTACCCCTTTCTTTAAGTCTGGAACATTTCCCTCCTCCAGGCTGGTATATTTTTCTGCGCAATTATCTAGACCACAACTGGAAATATAGAAATTATCGGCTCTTGGCCAGGGATGGAATATCCTTACTGATAACTAGTTTAAAAAAATGTATTTGCCTGGAATCTTACAAATCTGGTCAAGGTCTTAAACTGGAAATGTCAGGAGAAAGCTACTAATGCATTTCTGCCAAGTCTTTTCTAAGGAGCAGGTAGAATATGAAAAGGATATAAGCAGAAAGGCTCAGTGATTCACCAGAGACAGTGTTCAAGAGAGCCAGCAATAAAACTCATGGCTTCACATTCCTAAACACAAATGTATCAGAGATGGATAATCAACAAGCTGGTCGAGCTTGTTAATCAATAAGCTGGAGAGCTTCATACAAGCAAACAAATCTGACAACATAGAAACTTAGTGGGTTGGGACTTCTCACTGGAATATGACTATAGAAAGGTATACAGGGTATTTTTTATTAAAGAGGAATAGAACAGAAAAAAAGAGGTGGCATAATAATTTGTATAGTAAGGCAATCTAATCATGTGAGAAAATCCAGGAACCAGAGGAGGAGAAGCAAGGTAGAGAGCCTATGGCTGAAGATCCATAGGGAGAGAGACAGAATTGTAATGATCTGGGAATATACTACAGACCAGTTGGGCAGAAGGAGACAATTGATGAGTTCAGGAAACAGATCATAAACTTGGCACAGACAGTTGATACAAAAAGGATGCTTGGGGAGGAAAAGAGGATTTGAACTATCCAGACATATGCTAGAACTTTCTCAGTGTTCAAAGCAGAGTAGTTGATCTATTCTTGACTTGACTTCTGCAATGGATTCTAAACAACAGTGAGGCTAGAAAACTGATGGGAGCCTTGGGAGGAAATTACTGCTCCTTTTAAAAATTTATGATTGAGGAGAGGAAAGCCTGTTTCATAAATTTGAAAAACTATAAATTGTCCCCTTTCCAAACCACGACCCATCTCTTCCAGCTCCTTTCCTCCCCTAAAATGGGATTTCCCAGCCTGACTTCGGGTCCCAACATTACCTAAAGTGCCACAGGGCTTATTCTTGTAGATGCAGATGTCATAGCTAGAAAGGAGAAAGTTGGGCAGGTGAGGGCAGAAATAACTTCCTCCCTCCATCTCTTAGCTTCCCATCTATCCATTTTAGCAGTTCCCTGGCCCCAGACTCCCGTCCACTTGACCTCAGCACTCACCGAGTGATTAGCACAGCTGTGTCATGGTTGGCCACACCATTCTCTGGGAGAGCATTTCCATGACCACTCCGGTTCACAATTGACTTCTGCCATTTACAAAAGCTGTCTAGTGACTTCCCTGCATGGTGGGTGATCTCCAGTGTGGGCTGGGACAGAGAGAAAGAGGGGTGGAAGGGCCCAGATTCCAGAGAAAGCTTAGAGAGAGAGCCTGAGGGGAATTTACTATATGACAGGTGGGAGACACTGTCACACAGGAAAAGGACATAAAATATTGACCAAGAATGGTAATAATTCCCATGTCTATGAGCTTTAAGGTTTACAAGATGCTTCCCCCCAACACACTTAATACTTGTGAAATCTTGGTTAACCTGGGTGAGCCTTGATTTTCTCCTGTGTCAAATGAAAGGGTTGGGCTAGATGCCTGCTGAGCTCTAAACTTATGGTCCTATGAGCCCTTTGGGAAGTACAAGAAAAGAACTGGCCTCACAGCCAAGAAGATCCCTGGCTCCTGGGGCCTCCATCATTTGTGGGCTCAATGAGGTACTCCTCTTCATCAGCCATGAGGTCCATCTCTCATGCATACTGACGGTGGGATCCTGGGCAACCTCTAGGCAAATCTCTACAAGTTACAGAGAAAGTGCCAACTTCTACTGGTAGAATGAGTTTCCTCACCTGGGAACTTCCTATATCAGTGAAAATCACAAGTCCAGCCCCTTTCTAGTCCTCATCTTATTTTATGGCTAAGGACACTGAGGTTCAGTGGGAAGGGACTTGCCCCCAGGTCACATAACTAGTAAAATGCCAGTTCTGGTTTCACATCCAACACTGTCTCCATGAGGCATTTCAGTGCCACCAGAAGTGGATAGGATGCCCCCTGCTCCCCTTACCTGGTCTTCAGTGAGCAGGATGAGCCGGGTCACCATGATGTTAACAATATTCCCCAGACTAGAGTCCTGGAAAAGTTTGGCAACCTGACCTCCAGGAAACAAGGAAAGTCCAGTCTTACAAGGAGCCCAGCCAGGGTGGCCAGAGCCCATATCAAAGTCTCACATGTGACTGTCTTTGGCTGCCTATCACTCATCCCTTACCTCTGCCTCAGTGTCTCTGGGCTGAGCTGTATTGTGTCTCCATGAGGACTGAAGTGACTGGGAAGGGAGGGGAAATGTTTATCCTAGGACTCTGCTTGGAATGAAACCCAGGGTCATTAACTGGCTGGGAGTTCGCACTCCTGGTGGACCGGGTCCTGTCAGTCTCTATCTCTGAGGTGCCTCTCCCCTCCATCTGTCAGCTCATGTATCCCCATATTTCCCTTTCTGTATGTTTCTAGTTTCCTATTCTTCCTTCCAGGGCTCATCTTATCTCAGTTTTCTTATTTTGTGTGGACTCCCTTTCTTTTGGGTTATATGTGGAGGGGCAGGGGTAGAATGGGGCTCCCACCATTTCACTGTGGTCTCCCCCCTCCACCAGCAACTCCTTTTCTCCAGCCCTGACTCTCTCCTGGGCCACCTGGGGGTTGTGACACTTACAATGTTCATGACAGCCAGCACGTACTGCTCAATGTCACGGCGCCCATGGTAGCCGACCATCATCTTGTCTGCTACCACTAGAGTTTCCACATAGCGCTCTCTGCTGACTGAGCGCTTCAGGGCCAGCTGGCCCCGCTCAGTCTCATTGACCCGAGGCCTAGCAGGTGGTGACTTCAAGGTACGCAGCCACCATGGCCGACTCTTCCATGGCTTTTCATCTGTGGAGAACGGGGGGAGGGCGGGTAACTACACTGGACCACAGTCTCCTTGCTTATCTTCTCCATACCTCCCCACTATTTCCTTGTCCCCATCATCCCAATACTTGTTCCCACCACCTCTTGCTGCCTTCTCCCCAGTCATCTCACTACCCACTGCCCTCCTGATTCCCTGTCCTCCCCTTCCAGTTTGCCAGCACGGCCTGGGACAGAGAAATTTCTGTTATGAGTCATTGTTCTTTCTAGCTTCCATTAGACTGCTTGGGGGCAGGGGAATGCCCAGGAGGGATGGGATATTCAGGGTAGAGTTCTGAGTGGTCTAGGATATAGAGGAGAGAAGGGGCAGGACGAGGTACCTAGCACTCCACAGGCAGCATCCAGGTGGGGGTACTGCAGAGAAGAGCGTTTGTACACCACGTGGGGGCTGCTTTCCTGGATTCCTTGGCCCCCGGGGCCTCCACCGCTTAGGGGTTCAATGAGGTACTCCTCTTCGTCAGCCACAATTAAGCCATGCTGAGGAAGGAGACCATCAGTGACATAGGACTTTCCCCAGGTC
The DNA here is from genome assembly GCF_028372415.1 of Notamacropus eugenii. NCBI lineage: Eukaryota > Metazoa > Chordata > Mammalia > Diprotodontia > Macropodidae > Notamacropus > Notamacropus eugenii. The sequence continues at coordinate 51,930,128 of NC_092875.1, read as the reverse complement.
CAGACCCTCTCAGTTCCCTGTCCCTCTCCACGGACCTCCCGCCCAGATTCAGGGCTCCCCTCTCAATCCCCAAGACCTCAGTTCCCCATGGACTTGGCTTTCTCTGTGTGCCCTGCCCCGGCATCAAGGACCTCCTTATCTGCTTACCAACCCATTGCAGTTACTGATAGCCACTCTGGAGCTGAGTGGCTGACCCTGCAGATGGCCAGCATAGAGGCAGTTGGGCCGGGCTGGTCGCTGCCAGGCAGGGCCATCCCTCGTCCAGTATTCCACAGAGAAGTGCTCGGCCAGCAGGCGCCGGCTGTGGGTCAGGTTGAGCAGGAAATGAGTGCTGGGGGCAGCCACCTTGTAGAAGAGCCTGGGCTCAGGTGGTGGGGTCCTTGACCCCCCTCGGCGGTGGCGCCTCCTCCCAGCAGGAGCGGGGGGTGCAAAGGCCAACAGCATTCCATTGGGGTCCACTCGAGTAGGGAAGGCAATTTCATAGCTCTTGAGGCTGGACAGGAATTCCTCTGGAGGTGGAGGAGGGGGGATTCATGGGATCATAGATTTGTAGTTGGAGTAAACCTTAGGCACTGAGGCAGTTAGGTGATGTTGCAGTGTTGTTCTTGTAATCAGGAAGACCTGAGTTCAAATCCTGCCTCAGACTCTTACTAGCTACATGCCCCTTTCTTCAACCTCTCAACCTCATTTTTCTCATCTGTAAAATGAAGGTAATAATAGCACCTATCTCTCAGGGTTCTTGTGAGGGTCCAATGAATAATGTTTGTAAGGTGCTCTTCAAACCTTACTAAGTGGGATCCCCTAGTCTATTTCTTTTTGTACGCATGAAGAAACTGAGTAACAGAGAGGTTAAGTGACTTGTTTGTGGTCTCAAAGTGAGTAAAGATCGGAGGCAGGATTGGAAACCAGGTCTTCTGGACTCCAAGTCAAGCACTGTATCTCCTCAGGGTGGTAACTGCCATCTTGATCCTCACTTTCTCTAGTGACACAGCTCTGATTTTGACTCAGCCCATTCACCGAGTGTTCTCTCCCCATAAAACTCGGTCTCCTGAATACCATGCTCTTAGGACCCTGCCCCACAGCCCCCCTACATTTACTATCTCTTCCTCAGTCAGACTCAGGTACTTCTGGGCAGCTCTTTCCCTGATTAAATCCCCACTTTTCCAGCTGTAGCTCACACTGATCCTAACCCCTCACCTACCTTGAGACTGGAAGGCCCGGGCACCAGAATGTGTGTGGTCCAGGGTGAGGGTGAGGACAAAGGCCCAACAGAGGAGTCTGTAGGTGGAGGTGATGGCAGCCATCGCTAAGGGATAGGGGAGCGGTATGCTGACCCCGACAGGCCCGTGCCCACATGTCTCTCCTCGACCCCTGCCTGGCTACGGCCACCTCGCTGCTTCCCCAAGGCTCATGGCCCTGATCACCTCCAACTGGCCTCTAGGACCCACCAGAACATGGTTCCTGTGAACAGACAGAGAAAGAAGCAGGGTGAGGGAAGGAGGCTGAGACAGGCCACTCAGTCTCTGTTCCCAGGGTACTGGGATGAATTCTAGAGAGCTAAAGGGAAACTTGATTCCAAGAGGTGGTAATGTTCAACATCCATTCCCCCCATTCCTCCATCTCATTCAATGTATTCATTCAACAAACATTTAGTGAACAACTAAAGTGTACCATGTGCTTATGTTCTGCACTGGAGAGATGCAAATTGTTCTCTTGGATGAAACGCGATTCACCAAGCATTTCCTAAGTGCCTACTATGCGCCAGGCATTATGTTAGGAGCCACAAAGAGATATAAAGATTGAAGAAGAGGAAGAAACCAATGTGGGAGAGGAAGGAGGATGGCAGGGTGGATAGAATGCTGGACTTGAAGTCAAAAGGCCTGGGTTCAAATCCCTCCTCTGATGCTTCCTACCTGTGTGACCTTGGACATATATGTCACTTAACATCTCAGAGCCTCAGATTTCTCATCTGTAAAATGGGGGTGATCATATACAAAGACAAAAATGGAAGCTCCCCTGTGCTCAAGAAGCTTATGTTCCCCTGGGAGTGATATGGTTTCTGTGAAGAAAAATAAAAAGAGAAAAAAACCCTTCCCTTGATTCTATTGTATATTTTGGCCACGGAGGCTTGGCTCTGGGCATTCTCTCTGGCCTTTCCCTGGGCCTCCACTGCTCCCGCCACTGACCTCCCTGGCTTCCTTTAAGTGCCAAGGAAATCCCATCTTCTCCAGGGAGTCTGCCCCAACCCGTTTTCATCCCAGTGCCTTCCCTCTGCTCATTCTCTCTGTAGATAATCTCTGTCTATAGCTTGCTTTGTGTATATTTATTTGCACGTTGTCTTTTGCCTCTTTTTGTAGCTCCAGCGCTTAGCCCATATGCCTGGCATATACGAGGTGCTTAATAAATGTTTACTGATTGATGGTTATTTACCGAGGAGCATTGGAGAGGGGCTGAGACCCAGAGAGGGATCATGGTCTTATACAAAGTCTTCCGTGTCTTCTGACCAGAAACAGTGCTATTTTACCCCAAGGATCATTGCAGTAACACACTGATCCCCAAGTCTGGAGAGGGCATGTTCACATGTGTGCACACACTATGAATAGATATATCTTCATGGGTACCTAGGGATGTAAATCACTTCTGTTGCATTCTATTTAGGGACCTTGGGCTCAAATCTTAGCTTTATTACTTACTATCTGTGTTACTCTGGAGAAGTCATTTCTTTTGGGACTCAGTTTATTTATCTGTAAAATGGAGGGTTGACCTAAGTGATCTCTAAAGTTTCTTCTGCCTCTAAATACTATGACCCAGTCATAGGTAGGTCATGCCAGCCTCTCCCTGAATAATAGTAATAATAGCTAATGTTTATATAGTGTTACTCTGTGCCAGGCACTGTGTTAATCACTTTGCAATTATTGTCTCATTTGATCTTCACAACAATCCTGAGAGGTAGGCGCTGTTATTATCCCCATTTTAGAGATGGGGAAACTGAGGCAAACCGTGAGTAAGTGCCTGGAGAGATGCTAGTAACTGTCTGAAGCTGGATTTGAACTCAGGTCTTCCTGACTCCAAGCCCAGTGTGCTATCCACTGCATCACCTAGCTGCTTCTACCTCGAGTGTCAGTTACTGGGGAAGTGGTGCATTGGATAGAGCACTGGGCTTGGAGAAGACTCTTCTTCATGAGCTTCAATCCAGTCTTGGGCGTTTACGAGCTATGCAACCTTAGGCAAGTCACTTAGCTTTGCCTCAGTTTCCTCATCTCTCAAATGAGCTGGAGAAGGAAATGGCAAACCACTCCAGTATCTTTGCCAAGAAAATCCCAAATGAGGTCAGAGAGTCAGACTCGACTGAAAGTGACTGAACAACAGCCCCAGTAATAGGGAGCTCCCTCCCCCCGGAGGCAGCCTAATTTTGGCACTGGGTAGCTCTGCTTGTTCAGAAGTCTGTCCTCAGTGCAGGCCAGAGTCTGCCTCCCTGTAATTTCCCTCCATTGTTTTGCCCTCTGGGGCCTCCAAAGAACACGTCTGTTCAGAGAAACACAACATTCCAGACCTGAGAGAGATCTCAGTGTTCAGGAAGACCAGTCTCCAAGGGAAACACAAACCTCTTCTTCCATAATACTCTTGATCCAAATTCATCCAGCCTTGACCTGAAGATTTTTGGTGATGGGGAACTCTACTTGGTCAATGCCCACCCAACTGGATGATCTCTGCCTTCTGTGGGCTGTGGTTTCCAGGAATTTTCTTTAATCTTACTAACAAAACTGTTAGTGACTGATACTGGACTTGGATCTTTGTGAATTCTTCTGAGTCTTCTCCTAGTGTCTAGCATAGTGCTGGGCACATAGTAGATACTCAGTTAATCAACAAGCATTTACTTAGCACTATGTGTCCAGCACTGTGCTGGGTATTGGGGATATCAAAATAAAATTGTAACACTCTGCTCCCCAAAGACCTTACATTCGACCAGGGTGGGGAACGGATACGATATATTCATAAATTAATAAATTGTGATATATACAAAATTAATACATAGTGACTCCAGAGGAGCACTATGGGAGAATCAGGAAAGGTTTCTTAAAGGCGGTGGTGGCTAAGTGGACCCCTGAAGGGAGCTAGGGCTTCTAAGAGTCAGAAGTGAGGAGGAGAGAGCATTCCAGGAATGAGTGAGAGCCTCTACAAAAGTATGGAGGCTAGAAATGGAATGTCATGAACTAAAACAGCAAGTAATGCAAACAATATTAACTAGAATAGGGGATTCAGGGAAAACAATTAGAAAGCTAATGTGGAGGATGGACAAGGGTGACCAGTTAGGAGGTTATGGAAATAGTCCAGGTAAGAAGTGATAATACCATGAACCAGAGCAGGTATAGGAGTGAGAAAAGAAAAGGGGATAGATAGGATACAGGGGTGTGCTGGGGCCAGCTCAAACTGCCTATTGAGAGAGCTGGTTATTACATTTTCAGTGTGGGCATTTTCAGCTTGGAAATTGGCAAATGCGATGAACCAGGGCTTGATTTATTGTTTTGCCGATTGTCTAGATTTAAGAAAGTAATGGAAAAATATTAACCATATGAACTGAATTTAAAAGTATATCATGGGCATCTCCACCCCCCCCCCCCCCAGCTGATTGTTAAACGTTTACTAGTACACTCCCAGGATATGAGATATTTTGAAGATGTGCTACCAATGAGCTCTGGCAAGTGTCAGAGTGAATGAGGAGGAGAGAGTGAAAGCCAAGAATCAAAGGTGACCCTGGGTGACTTGGGAGAATGGTAGTACGTTGAATAGAAGTAAGGAAGTTAGGATGGAGGAGTGGGGTCAGGGAAAGAGAACAAGTTTGATTTTGACGATGTGGAGTTTAGGATATCTCTAGGATGTCCAATTGGAGATTTCCAGCAAGTAGTTGGAGATTTCTGGGACTGGAGTTCAAGAGAAAGGTAAGGGCTGGCCCTAGAGATTTGGGAGTCATGAGCTTAGGAGATAGAGGGAAAATAGAAGAGAGGCCAGGCCAGAGCTTTGGGGTAAACCCAGGCACAGGAGGCATGATATGGACGATGATTCAACACAGGAGACTGGGAAAGGGCGGTCAGATAGGAAAGAGGAGATCCATGACAGATCAGCTTCAGAAAAAGGCAAAGGAGAAAACAACCAGGACAGTGTCGAACGCTGTAGAAAGTCTGAGAAGGATGAGGACTGGGGTTTCTAGATTTAGTGATAGAGTTTTGATGATCTTGGTGGGGGGCAAAGAAGCAAATGAGTCAGTCAGCCAACAAGCATTTACTAAATACTTAGGATGTGCCAGACGTGGTGCTAAGCCCTGGAGAGACAAAGAAAAGCAAAAGACAATACCTGCTCTCAGGGAGCTTACAACATGCAAATAATTGGGTACCTACAAGATACAGGCAGAGATGATGGAAGGGAATCTCAGAGGGGGAGGCACTAGCAGTGGTGAAGGGTTGAGGGCCTGGGAAAGTCAGGCTGATGCCTCCTCAGACGGTGAAAGGAAGAGGCGACCCCCTTAAGACCAAGGCTGACCCTTCTGCTGATTCACTGAATCAAATTGTCCACCCTACCTTTCTTGAATACTTCCTGTCTTCATGGAGTTCATGGTCTCTTCTCCTTTGGGACCTTTCTCCATTGAGCAGTCCCTTTCCTCTTCATCTTCGATCTCTCAGTCTCTTTCCTTCTCTCTGTTTGCTTCCTTCCCTTTGTCTCTTCCTCCTCATCCATCTCCTTCTCTCTTCCTCTCCTATTCATCTTTGACCTCTCTCTCTCTCTGTCTCTTTGCCTCCTTCCTTTTGTCTCTCCCTTTTTCCTCATCCACCTCCTTTTCTCCCTCTCCTCATCTTTGATATCTCTTTTTCTTTCCCTCCTTCTCTCCTCATTGATCTTCCTCTCTCACTTTCTCTTGCTCTCTAGCTCTACCTTTTTACATATTAATTCTCTCATTCAAGCCTCACTGACAGTCCTTGAGAAAGATGTTGCAGGTATCACCCTAATTTACAGATGAGGAAATTGAGGTTCAGAGAAGTTGTATGTGACTTGTCCTAGGTCATACAAGTAGTAAGTGCCAGAGATGGGATGGAAACCCAGGTCTGTTGACTTCTAGATGGCCACATTCACACCTTCTCTCCTGGCTCCTTTCCTTTTGCTTAGAAACAGGCTCTGGAGACCCTAATCCTAATAAACCTTGTCTTGACCCTGCTGATCCTTTGAACTATCATCCCCTCTCTCTCCTTCTCACTGCCAAACTTCCAGGAAGTCATCAGTACTTGAGGTTTTCACTTCCTCACCACCCAATCCTCTCTCAGTCTCCTTCTCTCCATGTTCATTCTTGACCCCCTCAGCAACGTGCATGGAGCCCAGTGACTGGTGATCTTCTAAGACCCCAATCTTTTCCCAGGCCTCATCCTCTTTCACTTCTCTACAGATCATTGAGACTTACTGAGTGCTCCCTCCTGGTTCTCCTCTGGCCCCTCCAGCCTCTGTCTTCCTTTTGAATTTCTCTTCAAGGTGGGCTCACCAGGAGATCCTACACCCTGAAAAGGGGACAGGAAGGTGATAGAGAAAGAACAAGTTAGAGAGGAGCAGCTCTGTCTTTTACTCAATATATGGCTTTTGGATGAATCCTTTCTATTTGATGGGCCTCAGTTTCCACATCTGTAGAACGAGGGGGTTACAGATCTCCACCATTTTGATTGTCCTAAGGATTCTTTCTGTCTCCTAACTGTGCATGCCTAAGGCTCCGTCCCTCACCCTCTTCTCCCTCTCCCTCTCTCAGCTATTCTAATCCATGGTTTTAGGGTCCTGATATTGAAGAAACAGCTGGAAGGGACCTCACAGACCGTCTCATCCAACCTTATCAATCCTTGCTCGGATGAGAACAATGAGGAAATTATATGACTTGCCCAGGGTCACGCAGCTAGTAAATGTCTGGGGTAGGACCTGACCCAAGGAATTCTGTTCTGTCCAGTCTCAGGTTACCTCTCATCATCTGTCTGTGGATAAAAGACTCCTCTTTCAGAAATGCCTGGCCTTCATCTCCATCTGCTTCATGTGGGTCACCTTCCCTCCAGAACTGGGTCCAGATCCTTTCTTATTTCTGTCTTCCTGCTTTGAGTCACCTGACCTGGGCACCTTCTCCTAGGAAGCCTTCCCAGCCTACACTTGGGAAGGACACCCTCCCCTGCCCTCCCCTCTTCTAGCATTTTGTCAGGCTTCTCTTTAATATACTTAGTGTTTATATGTAATGTTCTATTCATCTGACTAAGAAGCACTCTCAGTCCCATCCCAAATCCTACATGGACAGGGAGCTTATTACCTGAGGAGGCACCCCATCTATCCACTTTGGGATAACAGGGGCTAAGGTTTCTCTTGCTTGCTGCAGCCTGGATTGTCCCTTTTCTACAATACAGTTCTAACTCATATGCTCCCAGGTTTCAGAGTAGGTAAGGACCTTAGAGATCATCTAATCCACCCCCCTGTTTGTAACAGAGGGGGAAACAGAGGCTTGGAGAGGGTAAGACTTGCTTGGAGTCTCCTAGGTATTAAGTGGTGGGGCCAGGGTTCAAACCCAGTGTCTTTGCTCAGAACCCTCTTTCCACTGGACACACTGACTGACCCCTTCAAATCTCATCTGTTATTTTACTTTTTAGTTGTGTCCTCTCTCCAGGCTGACTCTGAGCTCCCCAGCATAGGGGCCTGGGTGACTCTTCTCTGTCTCCCCCATAGGACAGAGTAGAGTCCAGGAGTGGCCTCCTGGGGAACATTCATTTAGTGACTAAATCTTCCTTTTAGCTCTTTCCAGGTGCATCTACTCCCTGGGGACTAAGAGGTCCCATTTTCAGGGACAGGAGGAGGGCTAGGGCATTGTTTTAAGTCATGGAGGTTGGGATAATGGGACCATAACTGTCCTGTCAGAGAGCAGAGGGAGGGCTAGGGCTGAGTTTCTACAGACCTTCAGGAACTAGGAATAGGGGGTGAGGGGTGGAGAAGGGGCCAAGTCCCCACACAAAGCCCTGGGGTGCTAAAGGCTTGTGAATTGAACTAAAGCCCAGGAAGGTGCCCTTCCCCCACCCCGTGGGCCCAGATTCCTTGTCAGGCCCTTCCTGAGCTGCAGTTTAGAGTCTCCGCCCTGTCCCCCTGGTCGGGTCCTAGACAATCCTCCTGGGCTACAATCCTGTTCTTCCTGGCCTGCCCCCAGCTTCCAGTGGCCTCCTGGGTGGCAGTGAGCTGGGAAAGGTAGGGGATACCCACAGTCTACAGAGTTACCCAGTACACCCCCTACCCCACCCCAATCTAGAACCTGAATTTCAGATCAGCAGCAGGATCCTGGGCTCCAGCGTGTAGTCTCATTCATTAAACCTGCTCAGGTTGACTGGGCTGACTGGATACCATGCTTTATCACCTCCCCCACCCCCAGCCCCAGCCCAGCTGGGGCCCAGGGAGGCCACACAGACAAGCAAAGGGATTTTGGGCCGAGCCAGAAAGGAGGGGGCATCGGGCTCTTGGCATCCAATCCCAGGCCTCAGGGGAGGTAGGGGAGCCTGCAACAACAGGGAACCGAAAGGGCTGGGAAAGAGCCAAAGGATGTGGCCTCATAATTAAAGGGCCCAGATCCCCTGGGGCATCCGTGGAGAGACAGAGACAGAGAGAGCCCGCACTCTCCCTCACTCACCCGACTTTCTGCCTTCTGAGTCAGGGGAATGAAAGTGGCAGGCCCACCGGGGTAGGCCAGCCCTGGCCAGACACACAGAAAAGATCTCTCCCACACAAACCCTCAAACATGCACCCTCATTCAGACTCTGGCTAGCTGGAACGCTTCTGTCTCTGCGGATCTCTGTCCGTCTTTGTCTCTGGGTCTCTCTGCGTGTCTCTCTCTCATACATACACACAAACACAGACAGACACAGACATGGTTTCCTGAGCTCATCGCTGTAGCACAACTTGTAATTCTTATGGAAACTCTGAATGATGAGCTGGGGGTGGCTGGTCTGCCCTTCCCCCCCCCCCCCCCCCCCATGCTTGACTACCTTCCCACTCTGAGTTCTCTAATAAACTAAAGGCAGTCTGCAGCTTCTGAGCACTCCCACCCCCGACCCCCTTTCCTCTTCTGAGCCGAACCACAAAGCATCTACTTCTGGAAGGGGGGAAGGGGGCGGGGACAGGATGGACGGACGCCTTTACCTGGTTCCTGGTCCTTGGCTGTCTGGGATGACCCCTTCTCTGGTGCTTAGTGCTGGAGGCTGCTGGTCCCACCGTGAGATCCAGCGGGGCACAGGGAAGTGGGCAGTCTGCTGGGCTCTAGGCTCCCGACTCCGGACTCCGGGCTCCGGGCCCGGCGCCTGCTGCACCAGCCCTAGCCCCAGCTGACTCTTCCCCCTCCTCCCGGCCAGCTGTGGCGGCAGGAAGGGAGCTGTAATCACAGAGGCCTGAGTGGCTACAGCAGCGGCTGGATGGGGGGGAACAGGAGAGGGAGAGGGGAGAGAGAATGGGGGGGAGAGAGAATGGGGGAGAGAGAGAGGGAGGGAGAGACGGAGAGAGAGGGAGAGAGAGAGACAGAGGGAGAGAGAGAGGGAGAGAGGGAGAGAGAGAGGGAGAGAGGGAGGGAGAGAGGGAGAGAGAGAGAGAGAGAGAGGGAGGGAGAGAGAGAGGGAGAGGGTGAGAGAGAGAGAGAGAGAGAGAGAGAGAGAAACTTCCTGAGAAATTTTGCCAGTGTTATTTAAAAAAAACAACAAAAACAAACCTAAAAACCCAAACCCCACACAGCCAGAAGCCCCGCCTGCTCAGCTCCCTCCTGACCTCCCCCTGGTGCAGCCTTCCTTCCCTCCATTTTTCCCTCTCCTCTCTCCTCACTCTCCCCTCTTCTATCTAACCATTGAAATGGCCTGTTTGCCTTTGTCCAGGGGGAGCTGGGAAGTCTGGTCCCCAGCTCCAGCTGCCAAAGCTTCTCAGTCTGGCCAGATGTTCAGGCCACTGCCCCAAGACCAGGGCAGAAAGTGCCCCAAATCAGTCCGGGCCCCAGATCTAATCCTGGGAAAGCTTTTTTCAAGGGTCTCCTAATGAGTGTCAGGCCTGCTGCTGGAATACCACCCCTTACCCCAGCTTTGCACTCAAGTTTACTGTACTGGGGAGTGGAACCTCACATAGAAAAGAAATAATGACAAAAGTGATTTGGGACTGGAGAAATGCTAAAGAAATAATGGGGTGAGAGAAACCCCAAAAGGTCTCCTCAACTTCCTTGGGCCTAATCTGATCCTTAAACCCAGCCTCCAGTCCTGATCCCAGACTCGGTCCCAATGCTAGTCCTCATCTCAAACCCAGGGCACATCCTAGCTTCCAGCTCTGACAGACGGGTTTGTGCTTTTAGTCTAGACACAGGATCCCTAAAACACTCCACCCCTGCTTTCCCGCCTTGGTACAGTCTATGCCCCATGCCTGATCTACTCTCCCTCCTCACTTCTGCTTCCTAAAATTCCTAAACTTCCTTCAAGGCCACCTCTGTCCTCTTTGAGGGTTTTCATGATTCGAGATCCCACCATCCTACTTATTAGAGTTCTCTTCCCCACTCCTGAAATTACTTTGTATAGGAGAGGCTGCATTATATAGCAACTAGAGAGCTAGTCTCAAAGTCAGAAGATCTGGGTTCAAATCCTGTTTCTGAAACCTATTGGCTGTGTGACACAGGGCACATAAATCACTTAACCTCTAGGCCAGTGGTGTCCAACTCTAATGGGCACTAAACAGTGCTGCTGGCTGCATAGGGAATTAGAAAGTCATAGATCAACAGCTAAGTGGGTCAGTGGATAGAGGGCCTGGTCTGGAGCTGGGAAGACTCGAGTTCGAATGTGGCCTCAGATACTCACTAACTGTGTGGCCCTGGGAAAGTCACTTAACCTTAATACATTGGAGGAGCAAATGGCAAACCACTGTAGTATACTTTACCAAAAAAACTCCACAGAGCGGTCCTAGGATCATGAAGAGTCAGATAGAGACATGACAGCAGCAAATATAATTACCTATGTTGCATTTTTATTTTGTTAAATATTTCTCAATTACATTTTAATCTAGTCTGTGGTGCTCTGAGGGCCTTGGATTTGACACCTTTACTCTAGGTGACTCTAAATTGTAGGGAAGGTGCCAACCTGTATTTGTGTAATTTGCATTATACCCATGAAATCTCAGGGTCTGCTGGGACCCCTAAAACTTCCTGACCATATCAGGATTAATAAACTCCAGGGATTCCCTATCACCTCCATTTGGTTTCCAAGCCCCTAGAAACCTAACCCACCTGCCCACCTTTCCACCTTACACCCTGACATTCTCCCTTTCCACTGAGGCTGGATCCTTGCTGTCCTCCCTAACTTTGTATACACCTTAGATTTAATCTTGTATCTACTTGAATAGGGCAGCTAGCTGGTGCAGTGGATAGGAAGTTAGGCCTGGAGTCAGGCAGACCTGGGTTCAAATCCTGCTACAGACCCTCCCTAGCTGTGTGACCCTGGGCAAGTCACTTAACCTTGTTTGCCTCAGTTTCTTCATATGTAAAATGAGCTGAAGAAGGAAATGGCAAACCATTGTAGTATCTTTGCCAAGAAAACCCCAAAATGGGATCATAGAGAGTCAGACCTAACTGAAAGGATTCAACAACAATCTTGAATGACTCCGGTAAAATGTAAACTCCTTGATGGCAGGTGTCGTTTTTACTGTTGTATCCCCCCAGCTCCTATTATAGTGCTTGGCACTAGCAAGTCCTTAAGAGATGCTTGTTGAATTGAGTTGGAGGGATCAGGAGCACCTGTAGGAGCTGGCAGTTTTCCTTCCTCATTAGGGTCTCCTATAGAAGGTCTGATCAGAGTAGGGGTGGGGAACCTTTGACCTCAAGGCCACATGTAGCTCAAGCCCTAGAAGACTATATGTGGCCTCAAGATCACAGGGTCTCCACCCCTGAACTAGAGGCTGAAGCATTTTCTACATGTGAGGTGAGTGCTGGGGTCCCTTCTGCTCACCTAATTTTCCTATTGCTTCCACTTGACTCCCCACCCTGTGTTTGGGATCCTGCTGCTTCAGGCCTGGATGCCACCCCCCTAACCTCCAAGACTACAGAAGGGAAAGTGCTCCAGGTATTCATTTGATGCCTAACTGTCTTTCAACTTCTCTTAATTACTGCGATTCCCAGTTGCTCATTGCTGAGGCAAACAGCCTTATCCTCTTACTCCACCAACGACCTGAACCTAGTTACCTTCTCTGACCCACTGCTCTTCTATCAACCAACCAATCATTCAGTTAATAAACACTTGCTACCAGCCCGGCAATGAAATGTGTTAAGGATACAATCACAAATATGAAACAACCCAAGCCTTCAAGGATCTCTGCCGTTTCCTTCTGTTGTGTTTTCTGGAAGCCATCCTAGTGAACCAGCTCTCTTTTACCTCTTTGACCTTTGTCCCTCTTACAGCCTGAATTACCTTGAGCCAGTCACTTAGCTTCCTTGGGCCTCAGTTTCCTCACCTGTAAAATGGGAGTGTTGTGCTAGATGACTTCTGAGGCTCCTTCCAGATCTAGAGCTAGAATTCTATGCTCTTTCCATATTCTTTTGCTCATAGCATCCTAACCCCCTCCAGAAGATCCTTGACTTTCCTCTCTAGCGTCAAGTAAGTGATTCTTCTTCTATCATGCCCCTTCACTCATGGGGCAGGAGGAAGAGCTGACTGACTGGCTGCTCCTTCCTGCTGCTTCCCAAATCTTCTACTGCTGCCATCATTCAGTAACCCATCTACTCTTGACCTTCATCCCCCATCCATTTGTGTCACTCAGTCTAGATCCTTGTGGTAGTCATCTCTCAACAACCAGACTGATCTATCAACAAAAGTGCATTAAGGACCTACTATGTATCGAGCATTGTAGGTAGAAAAAACACACACATGAAAAAGAGATGGGAATAATACACCCTGTTCACATTTGGGTATGTAGTAGGTGCTTTACAAAGGCTTGCTGGTTAACAGATTGATTGACAGAGGAGCATAGCTGCTGGGAAGGGGGCTGATCAAGGAGGGGGAAGGGGAAGAGATGAATGAGGATGAGGAACCAGGACATAGGTCCCTCGAAGGAGGTGGTAATTCAGCTAACCCTTGACAACTTCTAGGGGGTTTGCAGAGGTGAGGAGGGAGAACATTCTCCTTCTTTTCCTGAGGAGTTCAGTATCTGTATCACGACCTTCTCTGTTCCAGCCTCTTTTGTCATGCTTCAAAATACATATTAATGTGTCTTGCAATAAGCTGGTCTCTAGTTCAGCACTTTCCTCGGCTCGAAAGTCGGCCCTTAACTCCATACCTCAGCCACTTATAAGGATGGTCCAATCTTCAACCCCAACATCACTTGGTTGGTGACTCTGACTGATTCTGTAGCCTGCATGCAGCTAGCTGAGGCTCTCACTACTGCCCCCAAGCTGGTTAAGACTCAAAAGCTAGGGTACCATTGCCTTATCCATTATCTCCCTGAATATTATCAGAGTTGTTGCCTGCAGGCTAGGTCTCACTGTCAAGTTCAATGCCTCTATGATGTTTGAACTGCTGAGTCCAGGGTATCACTGACTTTCCATTATCTACTGCTTCTGGTGCTATCCAATGGGCTACCAAGGGTCAGGGGACTACTACCTTCTCATCCTCTTCAGCCCTTTCGAAGAGGAGTTATTGCACCAGGTCCCATAATCTTGACTAGTTGTTTGGATCTCAGAATTGGAAGACACCTTGGAGACCATCTAGTCCAGGGTAGGAAACCTGCTACAGGTTTCCCACTCCTGATGGGTCCAACCCCATGTTTGAATAAGGATCCTTCTACAATGTCCTGCAATGTCTATATGTGGTCATCCAGTCTTGGACTGAAGGCCTCCTTCGAGAGGGAACCCACTACTTCCCAAGGCAGTCCATTCTACTTTGGAACACCTCTGATTGTTAGGCAGTTATTCCTTACCTCCAGCCTAAATCTGTGTCTCTGTAACTCCCACTCACCATTCCTTGTTCTGCCTTCTGAGGCCCAGCAGAATAAGTGAAAACTGCTTTTCATGAGAGAGACTTTGAATTACTTGAAGATAGCCATCATGTTGACCTAATTCTTCTCTTTTCTAGGCTAAACATTGTCCATTCCTTTAAGCAATAAATATTTAGTAAGCACCTACTATATGCCAGGCACTGTGCTAAGCACTGGAGATACAAAAAGAGGCAAAAGACTGTCCTTGCCCTCAAGGAGCTTATAATATAATGGGGAAGACAACATGCAAACAAACATATCCAAGGCAAGATACATGCAGGATAAATAGGAAATTTAAATTTAATTAATTAAATTAAAATTTAATTAAGTAATTAAATGAGGGAAGGTACTAGAATTAAGAGGGGTTGGGGAAGGCTTCTTGTAAAAGGTGAGATTTTAGTTGGGACATAAGCCAGAGATGAGTATGTGAAGCAGTGGAAAGAAGAGAGTTCCAGGCATGGGGGGCAGCCAGAAAGAATGCCCTCTACAGTAATAGGGAAGGCAGGAATAGGGAAGTGTGTAGGGGAAAGATAATGAGTTTTGGACATATTGAGTTTAAGATGTCTATTGAGCACCTAATTTGAGATATTTGAGAGGCATTTGGAGATGTGAGACTGGAGATCAGTAGAGAAGTTGGAGCAGGATGGGTAGATTTGAGAATCATGAACATAAAGGTGGTCATTAAATCCATGGGAGATTATGAGCTCACCAAAGGAAATAGTATAGGGGGAGTAGAGAGCAGAACCCTGAGGAACACCAATAATATCACAATAGTGAGACACAAATAATGATCTGGAGGAGAATCTAGCAAAGGAGACAGAGAATGAGTGGGCAGATAGATGTGAGCAAAACTGGGAATGATTCATATTCCAAAAATCTAGAGAAAAGAGAGTATTAACAGAGTCATTAACAAAAGTATTAACAGAGAGAGGGATCAATAGTCAGAAATTGCAGAGAGGTCCTTCAATCAATACTCAAAGAGCTTTCACTGTCCTGCCCTTCTGGATTCTGTTTAGATGGTCAATGTCCTTAAAACATGGTGTCTGCAATCAAAACCTTTGCCTTCTGACTGCTGACGCCCTGCCCTACCGTGACCAGCACTATGTTTCCTTTTCCATTCTATGCCCGTGCTCCTAAAAGATGGAGGAAGTCATGTAGTTGTGCTAAATGGATCCACCATAAATCCATGTGACCAGATTTCAACTGGGTGCTCATCATCGTAAAAGTAATCCTTTTATTCTTTCATATTTGACTTCTTATCACATACCTTCCCCCAACCCTCCGGTGTCTATTGCAAAATTTCTCTTCTTTCTCCAAGCCTCATAGCTCTCCCTCTCAGTAGAGTGGCACATCTCTTATTTTACTGAGAAAGTCAAATATTCATCATGTGCTGCCTCTTTCCCCCTACTCCATACCTCAAAACCATTCTATGTGATCCTTTATTTTCTTCTCCTTTGTCTTAGTCTCTGAGGAAGAGATGGTCAAAACCAACCCTTGTCTTTATACCTTGATCCTACACCTCAGCTGGGAGACCTTCACTTCAAACATCCCCTTTCCCCATCAATTGCTTCCTTCTATGTGCCTGCAAATGCATTCAGTTCTCTTCACTGCACTTGACCCTGCCCTGTCCTCAAGCTAAAGTCCTGTATCTTTCATTTTTTCACTGACAAACACCTGGAAAACTGCTTATACTTGTTGCATCTATTTCTGTACCTCCCACTCATTTTTCAACCCTTTGTAATCTGGATTCCAAGTCTTCCCATTCACTGGAACCACTCTCTCCAAGATTACTCATAATCTCTTAACTGCTAAATCCAATGATGTTTCTTCTCAGGACTTTCCAGGCTGCCATTACCATTGGAAAACTCCTTAACCCTGCCTTCTCTCTCATTCTCACTCAGTTTGGCCTCAACACTCACTTCCTTTATTTCCTTTCTTCTACTCTGCCCCTGTATTTCATGTCCTCTGGGACCTTGTTTTATTGTGTCTTTTTAGAAAAAGCATTTATTGATGTTGTGTGTGTGTGTGTGTGTGTGTGTGTGTGTGTGTGATTTACCACCTCATTTCCCCGGATAGAGTTCTTTCTTGTAGCAAAGAAAAAACATCAAGATAAAATATCCTATGTAGAAATAGTTTTTTCTGACAATATATACAAGAACCTAGTAGTCCCCCTATCTCTCTGTCATGAGTGAGGGAATTTGTATCATTATCTCTTCAGCAGGACCTTCTTGAGATTTCTATTACTCAGAGATTAACTTTTTAAAATTGATCTTTTAATTTATTTCACTATAATTATGTAGTTACCTTGATTCTGTTTAACATTCTTCCCCTACATCCTTCATCAAAGACTCCCTTGCAGCCTTGATCGCTTCCTCTTACTGTTGAACCGTTCCTCTGCTCAAACATCTTCAGTGGCTCCAGAATTCAAGTTTTTCAACCTGGCATTTAAAGCCCTCCTCAATCTTACTGTAATCTACCTTCCCATTCTTATTTCCCATTTCTTTCTTGTGCACACTCTACATTCCAGTCAAACTGGACCATTAAGCTGTACCCCAAACCCAACATTCCATCTCTATGACTTGACACAGGCATAGAATGCCTGGAATGCACTCCCCCTTCATCTCCATCTCTTTCAAGGCTTGCTGCAGGTGCTGATTCCTGTGGGAAGCCTTCTGTGCTCTTCCAAATAGCTATTGCTTTCTCCTTCCTCAAACTTGTATGTATTTCTGCATATGTTACGTACTTCCACTCCACCCCCCAGTAGGATGTAAGCTCTTTGAAGACAGGGACTTTCACTTAGGTCCATGTTGATACTGTTACTCATTCTTCATTCTAGAAGAGGCTAGACTGCCCAAGAGAATCTTTTGGGCAACGTTTTTCCCCCCAAACCAGTGACTTCATCAGTGGGGAATCCCCAGGGTAGAAACTCAAAACTTCCTCCACCAGTGATGATTTGCAACTCATTTTTTAAAAATAAGTTTTTGTTATCTTTGGTTTAACATTATCTAAAATTCCCCCTGGAAAATTCTCCCTCTGGGAAGCTAGGTGGCACAGTGAATAAAGTGCCTGGCTTGGCATCAGGGAGACTCATCATCTTCCTGACTTTAAATCTAGCCTCAGATACTTACAAGCTATATGACCTAGTCAAGTCACTTAATCCTGTTTCCTTATCTGTAAAATGAACTGGAAAAGGAAAAGGCAAACCAGTGCAGTATCTTTGCCAAGAAAACCCCAAATGGGATCACAAAGAGTTGAATATGACTGAACAACAACAATAAAAATTCCCCCTTTGTCTCTCTCTTCTTCTTCCCAGAGCCATCTCATACAACAAATAATTTTTTTAAGAAATAGAATAGAAAAAAACTCATCATAACCAATCAATCAATCCATGAACAATATTTGAAAACATATGTAATGTTCCACAGCCATGGACCACTTGCCTCTGCAAAGGAATGGAGGAATGTGTCTTCTTGTGTATTTCTTTTGGGACTCTGCTTCCTTCCCTTTGCATCAGTTCATGTAAGTCTTTTCAGGCTTTCCTATACACACCATATTTATTTCTTCTTATTGCATAATCATCATCATCTTCTTTAGTTCAGTCATTTTTCAATTGAGTCTGAATCTTCATGACCCCATTTAGGGTTTTCTTGGCAAAGATACTGGATGGCTTGCCATTTTCTTCTCCAGCTCACTTTACAGATGAGGAAACTGAGGCAACCAGGGTTAAGTGACTTGCCCAGGATCATATAGCTAGTAGGTGTTTGAGGCCAGATTTGAACTCAGGAAGATGAATCTTCCTGACTCCAGGCCCAGCCGTCTATATCTACTGAGCCACCTAGCTGTCCATCCTCACCATCATCATCATCAATCGCAATCATGATAATAACAGCTCACATTTATGTAGTACCTACTATGTGCTAGGCACTTTACTAAGTGCTTTACAATTGTTATTTCGTTTGATTGTCACAACAGTCATGAGAGGTAGGACCTATTGGTAATCCAACTTTTCAGATGAGGAAGCCAAGGCAGACAGAGGTTAAGTGACTCACCCAGGATCATACAGCTAGTGTTTGATAACACCCAAGGTATCTCATCATATTTATGTACCACAATTTGTTTAGTCATTTCCCAAATGATAGTCATCTATTTTGTTTCCAGTTCTTTGCTCCCAAGAAAAGTGCTGCTAGAAATATTTTGGTGTATACAGGGATTCTCTTCTTATCAATGACTTTTTTGGGATATATGCCTAGTATTGGAATCTCAGGCTTATTTTTGTCATTTATTTAATTCCCAATTTCTTTCTAAACTGCTTATACAACTCGTATCTCTACCAAGAACACATGAATGTGCCTATTTTTCCACAAGCTTTCTGATCTTGACTGTTCCCGTCAAAGAGCTTAGCAGTTTGCTGGATGTGAGGTGAAACCTCAAAGTTAGAGTGTTGAGAGATTATGTGACTGGCCCAGGGTCACTCATATGGTCTGTATCATAGGATAATAGGACCATAGATTTAGAACTGGCAGGGGTCTTTGATTCCAATCTCTTCATTTTATAGGCAAGGAAACTGAGGCACAGAGGTTAAGTGACTTGTCTTCAGTCACACAGTTAGTATGTGCCAGAGATAGGGCTTCAACCCAGGTCAGCCTAACTCCAAGGATGCTCCTTGTCCTGAAAGCCTCTTATTTTGTACATTGTAAGAACTTAATAGATGTTTAATGAATCAAAACTGAATAGACTTTTAAATCATTTTTCTCCATGTACATGACATCTCCTTCCCTTAATCCTACCTCAGACCTTAAGCTCCTAGAAAGCACAGATTGTTTTATCTTTGTATTCTAGTATTCCACATAAACTACGTGCTTGGTACATGGCAGTTATTGAATAAATTGAATTGTTTAATAAAGAATTCAACTAATGAAATGAAATGGAGTGGTGGTATCAATGAGGAACTGGAGGAAGAAGATACCTTATTTATCTTGTAACAAACAAGGATGATCAGGGGAGCCCCCTGATCTGCACATCTTAGGGTACTTCCCATGGGAGTGGGCAGTTATACTTTGAGTCATTTGGGAATGGGACAAAGCCAGCAAAGAACTGAATTGGAGACATTAGGTGTATCTAGGTAGGTGGTGGATTCTTGGGTTCAATTCCTGAGTTCCTGCCTCAAACACTTACTAGCTATGCAACCCTGGACAAGTCACTTTACCCTATTTGCCTCAGTTTCCTCATCTGTAAAATGAGCTGGAGAAGGAAATGACAAACCACTCTAGTATCTTTGTCAAAAAAATCCCAAATGGGGTCATGAAGATTTGAACACAACTGAAAAATGTTTGAACAACCACAATATTAGGAGGATCAAAGGAAGATGAAGCTTGTTCATACTGGGCAATTAGAATCTGAGGAATCTGGAGTATCCCAAAGGATGGGATGGGCTTAGAGTTGGGACAAGGTAAGAGGGGAGCCCCATGCTGCCTACAAAGTACTGTGGATGCACCAAAGAGATTGTGGGACTTGGAATCCTGGGACATGAATTCAAATCTGTCTTCTGTTTATTGTCACAAGCATTGGGAGCCTCAGTTTCTCTAAAAAATAGGGTGGTTGGAGTAGATGATTCCCAAGGCCACTTTTAGGTCAACATCTTTGATCCTGTTAGAAAACAGGTCCTTAAATGTTTTTGTGCCCTGGACCCCTTGGCAGTCAACCTGGTGAAGGGTATGGGCCTCTTCTCAGAATAAGGTTTTCAAATAATTTAAGGAAATGCTAAATTTCAGTTAGTGGGTGGTTAAAATAAACTGTGTCATTTATAAAAAAAAACAAATTTAAAGATCCCTTGAAATCTATCCAGGACTGTAAGTTAAGAACACTTCTTTCACAGGGATTTAAGAAGACCCTTGGTCAGTAGCCATAGCAGAGAGAGCCCCCGGACCTGAGCCAGGCTCTCCAGGCCTTGCTCTGTAACCTTGGACAAGAGCTCCCTCCTTCTCTCTGACTTTAGTTTCCTCTTCTATAAAAAGGAAAGGTCAGGGATTAGACTGGAGGATCCCTAAAGTCCCTTTCAGCCCCAACATTCCATGGTTCCAGGACAAGTTTGGTCCCAGTGGTAAGGTCCTTCAGAACCTGGTCTCTAGTAAGTTTGGGGAAATTTCATCAATAATATTCTGCTCTAAAATGGGGCCTAGCTGGGGGCTGGTGATGGTGCACCAGCTGTGGATTTAAGCCCGTTGAAGTTTTGTAAAAGGTTTTCCCCAGCTAGGAGCCAACTGGCTGAAGGCAGTGTGGCCTTCAATGGATACAGATGTGCCTTCCTTGGAGGAAGGCTGGAATCTTTGGTGGCTAGTGGGCTTTAGTGCTGCTATGAGCTCTGGGTGCCCCCTTTCCTTTGGTTATTGATGTAACCATGGGTCGGGGGAGAGGACTTGGGACACAGGGAGGCTGAGTTCTCGCCCTACCTAAAGGAGGCAGTATGATATGATATAGTATAAATAACCCTGGTTCTAAGCAGGGATTTTTCACCTGGGCTCTGTGGATTTGACTTTGTAAAAATATTTTTCGAACTGTGCTTCAATACAATTGGTTTCCTTCTTTATCTTATGTATTTTATTCTATGTATTTAAGAATGTGACTCTGAGAAGGGTCCATGGGCTTTAGCAGACTGACTGCTGAAGGGAACCAGGACATGAGAAATGTTATGAAAGCTTATTCTAGAGTCGGAAGAGCTGACCCTCTGTGATGACCTTGGGTCAGTCACTTCCCCCTCTTCTGTTGTAAAAGATGGGGTCCCTTATAGCTTTAGATGTAGGATGCTAGGGACCATGTAATAAGAGACCGTCCCTGAGGCAACCTCTGGGTCTGAGGCCCAGGAACTCCTGCCTGCCCCCAGTTTGAAGATTTTCCTCCATACACAGCAGTTTGTGACTTTGACGTAACCTTCAAAGGCCTAGTTGCTCCCTCCACATCTGGGTGGGTGGTTTTCTCTTTCTGTCGTCTTTTCTTTCCTGTCTTCCTTATCACGGAAATAGGTCACATTTCAGAGAAACCAGTTGACAAACAGATTCGTTGACAGAGGGTGGTAGCTAGAGCCAGTGGTGGCTGGGCCTAGACCCTGTCCGCTAACTGCCTTCCCCACCCTGAGACCCTGGAACCCAGGGTAGCCTTTCCCTCCATGGAACTTGGCCCTCCAAGAGACTGAAGAAGACTGAGGGAGCCAAGAAAGCCTGGTTCCTTGGGCCTAGCGCCTCCTGAACCTCCACAGGTAAGCCTTTTCCTTATTTCTGATTCCTGGTTCTGGCTGCTGTCCTAGACTGAGAAGGATAGGGATGCTCTGGG
Source organism: Notamacropus eugenii (assembly GCF_028372415.1). Classification (NCBI taxonomy): domain Eukaryota; kingdom Metazoa; phylum Chordata; class Mammalia; order Diprotodontia; family Macropodidae; genus Notamacropus; species Notamacropus eugenii. The sequence goes on along the minus strand of NC_092875.1, from coordinate 51,908,771 downwards.
AGTTAGGAGAGAGCTGGCCCATACTCACTAGAAGTCATAATGATGACTCCTTTTTCCCATAACTCAGGGATCATGCCTCAGCCTTGAGCCACTCAGCCTCATGGTCCCCAAGCAAGAAAGAGAAAGAAAAAAACATTGGGTGCTAACCAGTATTTTGTGGAAGGGAGGTTATCTTTCCCAAGGCCCAGAATTCCCCAGCCCAGGGTGTCAGAGTGGTGGACCAGCCATTCCTCTAGCTCTTTGTGTACTGTAAGCAGGGATGTCAGGAAATGGTCAGGGAGCAGTCAAACTAGGGGTTAGGGATTGGTGAATTTAAGGGATAGATTTAGGGATAGTCAAACTAGAGAACAAAGCCATCGATAGACTAGATATGGCAAAGGGACAAGCAAATGCTGGGTCACAGGAATGATAGATTGAGTATTTCAGGAATGGCCAAGCTAGGGGGTTGAGATCTGGAAGATGGTTAGCCTAGAAGTTCTTGGAATGGTCAGACTGAGGCCTTGGGAGAGAGACTGGGGATAAGCAGATGATCAGACCATGGAGTCAAAGGGATAACTGGACTGGAGATTGGGGCATATTCAAACTAGACAGTTTAAAGCATGGTCAAGCTGGGGTCATTTGGTGTGGTCACATTGGGAAGACAGAGAACAGTTAGACTGGGAGGAGGTCATGATAGGTCAAACTAAAGAGTCTAGGGGAGTCAGATGGACGGGTCAGAGTATTATTAGACCAGCAGTTCAAGAGATAGTCACACTGGGACTTCAAAAGTAAGTTAGACCCAGGAGTTTCGGATATGGTCAGACTAGGGAGTCAGGAGACAAACTGAATGCTCAGAGGAGGGAACTGAGGGTGGTCAGATTGGGTGAGTCAGGGGGATGATCAGATAGAAGAGGGAGGCTATGATTAAGCTGGAATTTGACCAGACAGTAGGACTGGGAGGAGTGTTGGGACATTTGGGACATCAAGGGTTGGGACATCAAGACAGAGGCCTGTATGAATTCGTTTCTCACTTTCCAACTCTGCATTTAGGACCATTTCTCCTTGTGGGAAGGAACTGGAAAGCCTCTCACCCTTTGTCAGTTCTGCTCCAGCCTAGACACCATCAAGTAAGTAATTTCCCTGTGCCAGGCTGAACCCTTTTAGGGGTGTTAAGGGTACAGACTGGGCCAGATAGTGGTGATAATGACGGTCCAGTGGTAATGACATTTATAACATCTCACATTAGTACTCAGGGGTGAGAATGATGGTGCTAGCACAACGGTGGGGAAACTGTGGCCTTGAGGCCACATGTGACCTTATAAGTCCTCAAGAGAGGCCCTTTGATTGAATCCAGACTTCAGAAAGTTTGGATTCAGTCAAAGGGCCGCACTTGAAGACCTAGAGGGCCACATGTGGCCTCGAGGCCGTAGGTTCCCCACCACTGTCAGCTAACAGTTCCCACTGGGGACCTGTAGTAATTCCAGATCTAGAAATTGAGGAAGGCCTTGCATACTGTTTTTATAGTCTCTTGCCTAGAGGGAGATGAGCCTGGACCAGAGAGAATCCCTCCTCACTCTACTCCTTTTCACATGGATGAAAGGGGCGCTTTTTCCTGTGTCCCTAGGTCTGTTCTTAGTCTTTGGAATGGGCCTTTGTATCCCTTAGCTTCCCCTCCTCCTTTTCTTCCTCTTTCCTCTCACAATAATAATAATCTAAAAGGTGGAAAAAGATTCATAGATGTTCTCAGAGCACATCATAAACAGGCTACAATGCTTAGAAATTCTTCTAGAACATATATTAGATTGTAAGTTCCTTGAAAGTTCCTTGCCTCTTTGTATACTCCCCTGCATTTAGCATAGTGCTTGGCACATAGTAGGTACTTAATTGATTGATATAGACAGATATCACTTCACAGAACAGTAAGTAGTAAAGGTAGACAATAAGGACACGTTGCTGTAATTATCAACTGTGGCCAATATTGGTTGGATGGAGTCTCTGAAAGGGCTAAAATCTAAAAGGAGAATCAAAGGGCCATCTATGGGTAACATCCATGTGAACTTATATTGACAAATAAGCCTTAAAGAAATGACCAAGCTGGACAGATTTGCTTGATGGAATGGAGGGGTTTATGGTAGTAATGTAGGACCAGGTCATTGCCCCCAGAAAGCACAGAAAAGTCAGACTTAGGTAGATGATAGATAGATAGAGAGATATGGATATAGAGACAGATTGATGGATGGATGGATAAATAGGGAGGAAAAGGGGGCAAAAAGGAGGGAAAGAGACAGACAGACAGACAGGTTGCTAGGTAGTTGGAACAAAAGTAGATATGCAATTACTGATGTGCCAGGTACTGTACTAAGTGCTGGTCATACAAATACAAACAAATAAGAGAGTTCCTGTCCTGCCTTCAAGGGAATCTCCTTGAAGGAGATATTTTAATGAGGGAAGAAAAGAGATATTTTAATGAGGAAAGAAAACACATAAAGAATAACTGGAAAAGGAAAAGGGTGGTGTGGGGATGGGAATGTCATGGTTGGGAACTGTTTGGACGCCGAGCTCAGGACAAGATGAGGGAAAAGCTCATTTATTATAGCCCAGATTTTCAGGGAGCAGATTATGTAAGGAAATAGTAGGAAATTCCCAACATTTCACTCTGGTTTGCAGGTTAATATCTATTGAATATCTGCAAAGAGACATGAACAGGTGGTCAGAATACTAGAAGCTTCCTATCCTTTGTATATCAATAATAAGCCTCTGTATTACAAATACGGATCCCAAAATATCCTTGAGAATTCAATGAATAAACTAGTAGAGATAGAAAATTGTTCTAAGAGAGCCTCTTTCTTTTGTTATGAATTGCTTGGTTCTTTCATGCTATGCCTTTGATTGATTCAAGGAGGTGTACAGGCCCTGTTCTTCAATTCTTAGTGTTGGATTCCATCTAAAACTATTTTTTACTTAGTTAAGGTAGGAGAGGTTAAAAAAAAAAGGTATGTGTGTGATTTTAACCCCATCTTTGGAAAGGGATAGATATCTCAGGATAAAAAGACAGAAATAGTGCACGCAAAATACAAAAATGTCCCTTTGTCATCAAGAAACTTCTAACTGATAAGACACCAGACACATCTCTCTCTCTCTCTCTCTTTTTCCATATATATATATATGTATATCACATATGTATCTGTATGTGTATAGAAATATGCCTGGTGTCACAAGTTAGAACACACATGTGTATGTGTACATAAACATATATGAATGCATGCGTTCATATGTGTATGTATACAGATACACACACATATATGTACAGGACAAGAAAAATCTCTTGTAGAAGGGTGTACTTGTGTTGAATCTTGAAGGAAAGTAGGATTTCAAGAAGCAGAGACAAGGAGGTAGAGCATTCCAGAAATGAGCCAGTGCAAAACTGCAGAGATAGGAAATGGAAGATAGTACGTAAAGAGTGTAAATAGGCCCATATGAGTGAATAAGAGTCAGGAGATGAGGATAACTTGGAGATTTTGAAACCAGGAACCTGAAAGGATTAGAGGGCCCTGTACAATAATTGGGGGCTTTGAAAGAAGGGTCAATATGGGGTAGATGGATTAAAGGTCACCGTGAAGAAGACGAAGAGGTTTAAGAGGAGTAAGATCTAGGAAGAGAGGGAATAAGAGAAACTTAGGCTTCTGACGAAATAACTTCAGCATTCTTTAAATATGGAATGCTTCACAATTTTGTGTGTTGTCTCTGAGAAGGAACCATGCTAATCTTTGTAAGTTCCAATTGTAGTACATGTGCTGCTGAAATCAGCACTATTTCAGCATTCTTGATCAAGGAAGTAGAACATTTGTGGGTGATTGGGAGATTATTGAAAGAGATGAGAACAAGTTAATAACAAATATAATAAGAGCTGGCACTTATATGGGACTTTTGTGGGGTGGTTCTTTGTAATTTATTTTTTTAAATTTTTTGTGTTTATTTTTAGTTTTCAATGGACACTTCCACAAGATTTTGAGTTACAAATTTTCTCCCCCATTTCTCCCCTCTGACCACCCCAAGACAGTGTGCATTCTGATTATCCCTTCCCCCAATCTGTCCTCCCTACTATCACACCTCTCCCTTCTCTTATCCCCATTCCCTCTATTTTCTTGTAGGGAAAGATAGATTTCTATACCCCATTGCCTGTATGTCTTATTTCCCAATTGCATGTAAAAACAATTTCTAACATTTGTTTTTAAAACTTTGAGTTCCAACTACTCTCTCTTCCTCCCTCTTCACCCATCCCCACTGAGAAGGCAAGCAATTCAATGTAAGTTATACATTTGTAGTTATGTAAAACACTTCCATAACAGTCATATTGTGAAAGACTAACTATATTTCCCTCCATCCTAGCCTGCCCTTCATTTATTCTATTCTCTTTTGACCCTATTGCTCCTCAAAAGTTTACTTCTAATCACCTTCTGCTCCCATTGACCTCCCTTCTATGATCCCCCCAACCCCCACTTATTCCCCTTCCCCTCTACTTCCCTGTAGCGCAAGATAGATTTTCATACCAAATTGAGTGTGCATGTTATTCCCTCCTTAAGTCAAATGCGATGAGAGTAAGGTTCACTCTTTCCCTTTCACCTCCCCTGTCTTCCCCTCCATTGAAAAAGTCTTTTCTTTTCTCTTTTATGTGAGATAATTTGCCCCATTCTATTTCTCCCTTTCTCCTCCCAATATATTCTCTCTCCTTTTCTCACTCCTTAATTTTAATTGTTTTTAGATATCATCCCTACCTATTCAACTCACCCTGTGCCCTCTGTCTATAAGTATATAATCCCTCCAACTACCCTAATACTGAGAAAAGTCTCAAGAGTTACAAATATGATCTTTCCATGTAGGAATATAAACAGTTCAACTTTAGTAAGTCCATCATGATTTCTCTTTCCAGTTTACCTTTTCATGCTTCTCTTGATTCTTGTGTTTGAAAGTCAGATTTTCTATTTAGCTCTGGTCATTTCAACAAGAATGCTTGAAAGCCCTCCATTTCATTGAATGACCATTTTTTCTCCTGAAGTATTATACTCAGTTTTTCTAGGTAGGTGATTCTTGGTTTTAATCTTAGCTCTTTTGACTTCTGGAATATCATATTCCAAGCCCTATGATCCCTTAATATAGAAGCTGCCAGATCTTGTGTTATCCTGATTTCATTTCCACAATACTCGAATTGTTTCTTTCTGGCTGCTTGCAATATTTTCTCCCTGACCTGGGAGCTCTGGAATTTGGTTACAATATTCCTAGGAGTTTTCCTTTTGGGATCTCTTTCAAGAGATGATCGTTGGATTTTTTTTTATTATTAATTAATTAATTAATTTAACTTTTAACATTCATTTTCACAGAATTTTGGGTTCCAAATTTTCTCCCCCCTTGTCCCCTCCCCCCACCCCAAAACACCGAGCATTCCAGTTGCCCCCATCACCAATCTGCTCTCTCCTCTGTCATCCCTCTCTGCCCTTGTCTCCATCCTCTCCTCTGTCCTGTAGGGCCAAATAACTTTCTATACCCTTTACCTGTATTTCTTATTTCCTGTTCACCAAGAAAGTAATCTTCTATAGTCTTGGTTTTTTTCCCTTTTCTGGGCATTTTCCCAGCCAGTGACTTGACTTCTGAATATCCTCTTCACACCCACTTTGCCTCCAGATCTGCCCAGCCAGCGCTTGGGGTCTGAGATTCAAATGCTGCTCCCCAGCCTCAGGGCTTTTGGCGGGGGCAGGGCTGCTATTCAGTGTGAGATTAAGTTCAGGTGCTCAGGTGGGGGGCAGGGCCACCTCCCAGGCTCAGTTCCCTCAGGGGGTTTATGCAGAAACCTTCAACATTGGATCCGGGCTCCTGCCTGCTTGGGGAGCCCCGGTCTGCTCCCACCTCCGCTGCTGCCTCCCGAGGGGGCCTGAGTTATGGGGTCACCCCACTCCCCTCTTGACCCACCAAAGAGACCCTCTCATCGACCCTTTTCACTTGTGGGTGGAGGGACCCGCGCGGCTGCTGGAGATTCTGTCCCTGAAGCCTGCTTGGATCTGCTCCCTGCTCGGATCTGCTCCTCTTGGCGCTGGGCGGCCAACGTAGGGCTGGGCTCTGCTCCACGTATGCAGCGCAAAGAACCTTTTGCGAGAGGTTTTCAGGCTCTCTGGAACAGAAATCTCGTCTGCTCCACTGTTCTGTGGCTTCTGCTGCTCCAGAATTTATTGGCAATTCTTTTTTACAGATATTTTATGGGCTGTGGGTTCGGAGCTAGCGTATGCGTGTGTTTCTACTCCGCCATCTTGGCTCTGCTCCGATCGTTGGATTTTTTCAATATCTATTTTACCCTCTGGTTCTACAACATCAGGGCAGTTTTCCTTGATAATCTCTTGAAAGATGATGTCTAGGCTCTTTTTTTGATCATGACTTTCAGGTAGTCCCATAATTTTAAAATTGTCTCTCCTGGATCTATTTTCCAGGTCAGTTGTTTTTCCAATGAGATATTTCACATTGTCTGCTATTCTTTCATTCCTTTGGCTTTGTTTGATAATTTCTTGATTTTTCACAAAGCCATTAGCTTCCATCTGCTCCATTCCAATCTTTAAGGAATTATTTTATTCAGTGAGTTTTTGGACCTCCTTTTCCATCTAGGCAATTCTGCTTTTTAGGATATTCTTCTCCTCATTGGCTTTTTTGGATCTCTTTTGCCACTTAGGTTAGTCTATTTTTTAAAGTGGTATTTTCTTCAGCATTTTTTTGGATCTCCTTTAGCAAGCTGTTGACTTGTTTTTCATGATTTTCTTTCATCACTCTCATTTCTCTTCCCAATTTCTGTTCTACTTCTCTTACTTGATTTTCAAAATCCTTTTTGAGCTCTTCTATGGCCAGAGACCAATTAATCTTTTTCTTGGAGTCTTTGGATGTAGGAGCTTTGACTTTGTTGTCTTCAGTTTGTACACTTTGGTCTTCCTTATCACCAAAGTAAGATTCTATAGTCTGATTCTTTTTCTGGTTTTTGTTCATTTTCCCTAGCTATTTACTTGACTTTTGAGCTCTCTGTTAAGGTAGTTCTCTGCTTCCAGTGGGGGTTGGGGGTGTACTGTCAACTGCTTGATCCCCCCACAGTCTGGGGGCCTAGAGCTCCAGAAACAGTTGCTGCTGCTGCCGCTGACCCTGCTCCTGCTGCTGCTGCCGGTGGTTCCTCCTTGGATTCCTCTACCCACTCTGGTGCCCTGGGGCTGGGGCCTGACCCCTCTACTCTCTTGCACAAGTCCCACAGGTTTTTCCACTGACCTTCCAATTTATCCACAATGTTTTGGAATTGTGAAGTCTAGAAACTGCCACAGATGCCTGAGATTCAGTCCCCCCTTCACCCAGGAGGGCCACCCAGGCCTGCTCAGGTCCTGTCTGTGCCAGTGTGGCCCACACTCTGGACTGAGCTCTGCTCCCAGCACCGCAAGATAGACACTTCCTGATGACTTCCAGGCTGTCTTGGGCTGGAGATTTGCTTCATTCCATGGGGGTTCTGTGGGTTCTGTAGCTCCAAAATTTCTTTAGACTCATTTTTACAGGTATTTGGCTGAGTTTGTGGGGAGAGCTCTAGAAAATCTGTGCTGTTACTCTGCCATCTTGGCTCCGCCAGCAGTTCTTTTTTTAAAACAAATATTATTTAATATCTATTTTTCCCCAGTTACTTTATAAACAATTTTAACATTCTTTTTAAAAAAATTTTGAATTCCAAATTCTCTTCCTTACTCTCCTTCCCCACCCCACCTCACCCCACTGAGAAGGCAAACAATTTGACATAGGTTATACCCATGTAGTCATACAAAACACATTTCCTTGTAAATCCTTCCGTGAAAGAAAACATAGACAAAAAAGCCTCCAAAAAAATACAGTAAAGAAAAAGTATCCTGGATCTACATTCAGGCTCTACCAGTTCTTTCTCTGGAAATGGGCAGCACTTTTCATCATAAATCCTAAAGAATTGTCTTAGATCATTGTATTGCTGAGAATAGCTAAGTTATTCATAGCAGATCATCATACAGTATTACTGTTACTGTGTACAATGTTCTGATTCTGCTGCTTTGCATCAGTTCATGTAAATCTTTCCATGTTTTTCTGAGAGCATCCTGCTCATCATTTCTTTTTTCTATTTTAATTTTTTATCTTATTTTATTTTTTTAATTTAACTTTTAACATTCATTTTAACAAAATTTTGGGTTCCAAATTTTCTCCCCTTTTGTCCCCTCCCCCCCAAAACACCGAGCATTCTAATTGCCCCTATCACCAATGTGTTCTCTCTTCTATCATCCCTCTCTGCCATTGTCTCCATCTTCTCTTTTGTCCTATAAGGCCAGATAACTTTCTATACCCCTTTACCTGTATTTTTTATCTCCTAGTGGCAAGAACAGTACTCAACAGTTGTTCCTAAAACTTTGAGTTCCAACTTCTTTACCTCCCTCCCTCCCCACCCCTTCCCTTTGGAAGGCAGGCAATTCAATATAGGCCAAATCTGTGTAGTTTTGCAAATGACTTCCATAATAGTCATGTTTTATAAGACTAACTATATTTCCCTCCATCCTCTCCTGTCCCCCATTACTTCTATTCTCTCTTTTGATCCTGTTCCTCCCCATGAGTGTCGACCTCAAATTGCTCCCTCCTCCCCATGCCCTCCCTTCCATCATCCCCCCCACCCTGCTTATCCCCTTATCCCCCAGTTTCCTGTATTGTAAGATAGGTTTTCACACCAAAATGAGTGTGCATTTTATTCCTTCCTTTAGTGGAATGTGATGAGAGTAAACTTCATGTTTTTCTCTCACCTCCCCTCTTTATCCCTCCACTAATAAGTCTTTTGCTTGCCTCTTTTATGAGAGATAATTTGCCCCATTCCATTTCTCCCTTTCTCCTCCCAATATATTTCTCTCTCACTGCTTGATTTCATTTTTTAAAGATATGATCCCATCCTCTTCAATTCACTCTGCGCACTCTGTCTCTATGTGTGTGTGTGTGTGTGTGTGCATATGTGTGTGTGTAATCCCACCCAGTACCCAGATACTGAAAAGTTTCAAGAGCTACAAATATTGTCTTTCCATGTTGCAATGTAAACAGTTCAACTCTAGTAAGTCCCTTATGACTTCTCTTTGCTGTTCACCTTTTCATGCTTCTCTTCATTCTTGTGTTTGAAAGTCAAATTTTCTTTTCAGTTCTGGTCTTTTCATCAAGAATGCTTGAAAGTCCTCAATTTCATTGAAAGACCAATTTTTCCCCTGAAGTATTATACTCAGTTTTGCTGGGTAGGTGATTCTTGGTTTTAGTCCTAGTTCCTTTGACTTCTGGAATATGCTATTCCATGCCCATCGATCCCTTAATGTAGAAGCTGCTAGATCTTGTGTTATCCTGATTGTATTTCCACAATACTTGAATTGTTTCTTTCTAGCTGCTTGCAATATTTTCTCCTTGACCAGGGAACTCTGGAATTTGGCCACAATGTTCCTAGGAGTGTCTCTTTTTGGATCTCTTTCAGGAGGTGATTGGTGGTTTCTTTCAATATTTATTTTGCTCCCTGGTTCTAGAATCTCAGGGCAGTTTTCCTTTATAATTTCATGAAAGATGATGGCTAGGCTCTTTTTTTGATCAAGGCTTTCAGGTAGTTGCATAATTTTTAAATTGTCTCTCCTGGATCTATTTTCCAGGTCAGTTGTTTTTCCAATGAGATATTTCACATTATCTTCTATTTTTTCATTCTTTTGGTTTTGTTTTGTGATTTCTTGGTTTCTCATAAAGTCATTAGCCTCCATCTGTTCCATTCTAATTTTGAAAGAACTATTTTCTTCAGTGAGCTTTTGAATCTCCTTTTCCATTTGGCTAATTCTGCTTTTGAAAGCATTCTTCTCCTCATTGGCTTTTTGAACCTCTTTTGCCAATTGAGTTAGCCTATTTTTCAAGGTGTTATTTTCTTCAGCATTTTTTGGGGTCTCCTTTAGCAGGGTGCTGACCTGCTGCTGTTCATGCTTTGACTGCATGTCTCTCATTTCTCTTTCCAGCTTTTCCTCCACCTCTCTAACTTGATTTTCAAAATCCTTTTTGAGCTCTTCCATGGCCTGAGCCCATTGAGTGGGCTGGGACACAGAAGCCTTGACTTCTGTGTCTTTCCATGATGGTAAGCATTGTTCTTCCTCATCAGAAAGAAAGGGAGGAAATGCCTGTTCACCAAGAAAGTAACCTTCTATAGTCTTATTTCTTTTCCCTTTTCTGGGCATTTTCCCAGCCAGTGACTTGACTTCTGAATATTCTCTTCACACCCACTTTGCCTCTGGATCCTCCCAGCCAGCGCTTGGGATCTGAGATTCAAATGCTGCTCCCCAGCCTCAGGGCTTCGGGCGGGGGCAGGGCTGCTATTCAGTGTGAGATTAAGTGCGGGTGCTCAGGTGGGGGGCAGGGCTGCCTCCCGGGCTCAGTTCCCTCAGGGGGTTTATGCAGAGACCTTCAACAATGGATCCGGGCTCCTGCCTGCTTGGGGAGCCCCGGTCTGCTCCCACCTCCGCTGCTGCCTCCCGAGGGGGCCTGAGTTATGGGGGCACCCCACTCCCCTCTCAACCAGCCAAAGAGACCCTCTCACCAACCCCAGTCACCTGTGGGTGGAGGGACCTGCACGGCTGGTGGAGATTCCATCCCTGAAGCCTGCTCGGATCTGCTCCTCTCGGTGCCATGCTGCCAAGGCAGGGCTGGGCTCGGCTCCGCGTCCACAGCGCGATGGACCTTTTGCGAGAGGTTTTCTGGCTCTCTGGAACAGAAATCTCCTCTGCTCTGTTTTTCTGTGGCCTCTGCTGCTCCAGAATTCGCCGGGGGTTCTTTTTTTTACAAATATTCTATGGGCTGTCCTGCTCATCATTTCTTAAAGCACAATCGTATTCCATCATAACTGTATACAACAACTTGTTTAGCCATTCTCCAATTGATGAAATCCCCTCAATTTCCAATTCTTTTCCACCACTAAAAGAGCTACTATAAATATTTTTGCACACATAGGTTCTTTTCCTTTTTGTTTTATTTTATCTCTTTGGATACAGACCTAGTAGTGGTATTGCTTGGTCAAAGGGAATGCATGGTTTTATAGCCCTTTGGGCATAGTTCTTAATTGTTCTCTAGAATGGTTGAATCAGTATACAAGTTCACAATTGTGTTTTAATTTTTTAATTTTAATTTTCCCATATCCCCTCCAACATTTTCCTTTTCTGTCATATTTATCCAATTTGACAGATAAGAAGTAGTAGCTCAGAGTTGTTTTAATGTGCATTTTTCTCATCAATAGTGATTTAGAGTTTTTTTATATGACCATAGATAGGTTTGATTACTTTGTCTGAAAACTGCCTGTTCATATTCTTTGACCATTTATTAACTGAGAGAATGACTCTTATTCTATAAATTTGACTCAGTTTTCTGTTTGAGAAATGAAGTCTTTATCAGAGAAACTAACTGGTAATGATGGCAATGATGAACAACTATGTATTTTCCTCCATCCTATTTTCCCCCGTTTCTCCTACTCTCTCTCTCTCCTTTTGCCCTGTCCATTTTCAAAAGTGTTTTGCTTCTGACTTTTACCTCCTCCAAATTGTCCTCCTTTCTATCAGCTTTCCCCCTCCCCCTTCTCTTTTCCTTTTTCCTTCTTACTTTCCTGTATGTTAAGATAGACTTCTTCACCCAACTGAGTGTATATATTATTCCCTTTTCGAGACAATTCTGATGAGAGTAAGATTCATGTGCTCCCCTCTGTATCTCCCCTATTTCCCCTTCTACTACAAAATCTCTTTCAGACTTCTTATATGTCAGATAATTTATCCCATTCTACCTCTTCCTTTTCCCTTTTCCCAGTGCATTTTCTTTCTTATCCCTTAATTTCATTTTTTTTCATATTATCATTCCACGTTCAACTTAGATTATCATATCATATTGAACTCATACCTCTGTTTTCTGCCTATGTATATTCCTTCTAAGTACCCTAATAATGAGAAACTTTTTAGGAGTTATAAATATAATTTTCCCTTGTAGGACTATAAACAGTTTAACCCTATTAAATTCCTTATGATTTCTCTTTCCTGTTTATCTTTTTTTTGTATCATATGCTTGAAAGTCAAATTTTCTATTCAGCTCTGGTCTTTTCATTGGGAATGCTTGAAAGTCCTTTATTTCTATTTCCTCCCTGAAGGATTATACTCAGTTTTGCTGGGGAAGTGATTCTTGCTTGTAATTCTAGCTCTTTTGCCCTCTGGAATATCATATTTTAAGCCCTCTGATCCTTTAATGTAGATGCTGCTAAATCTTGTGTTATCCTCTCTCTGGCTCCACTAGATTGTTTTTGGCTGCTTGTAGCATATTCTCCTTGATCTAGGAGTTCTGGAATTTGACTATAATATTCCTGGGAGTTTTCATTTTGGGATGTCTTTCAGGAGGTGATTGGTGGATTCTTTCAACCTTTGCTTTCCCCTTTGGTTCTAGAATGTCAGGGCAGTTTTCCCTGATATTTTATTGAAAGATGATGTCTAATTCTTTTTTTTTTATCATGCTTTTCAGGTAGTCTAATAATTCTTAAGTTACCTCTCCTGAATGTGTTTTCCTGGTCAGTTCTTTTTCCAATGAGCTATTTCTTTTATTTTCTTCTACTTTTTTTCATTATTTTGATTCTGTTTTTTTCTGGATGAATCATAAAGTCATTAACTTCCCCTTAACCAATTCTAACTTTTAAGGAATTATTTCTTCAGCAAATTTTTGTACCAACTTTCCCTTTTAGCCAATTCTGTTTTTCGAGATATTCTTCTCTTCATTTGATTTTGTGCCTTTCCCCTCCCCCCCAACCATTTAGCCTATTTTATTTTTAAGGTGTTATTTTCTTCAGTATTTTTGCCTCCTTTATCAAGTTGTTAACTCCTTTTTCTTTATTTTCTTGCATAACCCTCCTTCTCATCCCAATTTCTCCTCTACCTCTTACTTGATTTTTAAAATCCTTTTTGAGAGCTTCCATGGCTTGAGATCAATTCATATTTTTCTTTGAGGTTTTGGGTGCAGGAATTTTGACTATGTTATCTTCTTCTGAGTGTGTGTTTTGAGCATCCTTGTCACCACAGTACCTTTCTATGGTCAGGTTGTTTTTCTGTTGTTTGCTCATTTTCTAGCCTATTTCTTGACTTTTAACTGAGCTAAAGTGAGACTCTGCCTCCCATGAGGAGGGGACACTGTTCTAAGCTTCAGGTTTTTTATGCAGCTGTTTTCAGAGGTAATTCTGGGGATCTGTGAGTTTTTGGCTTTTCCAAAATGGTATGATCTAGGGAGAGGTGTGTTTTCTACTTTCTTGTATTGTGTACTGGTTTGTGAGCATCCACAAGCACTCTTTTCAGCCCTAGAACTGTGATGAAGGAACCTCCTCCCTTATGGCCAGAAGCTCTACTGGGCTAGTGCTCTTTCTCCACTGGAACTAAGAGCCAGGTCTGGGACTCAGATCCAAGTATAGGCAATGCAACCGAGTGCTGCCCCTGGTGTTAGCAAAGGAACCCCTGTAAATCTCCTTCTGACCTGTTGTATGTTCCCTTTATGGTCTATAAGCTGAGAGATCTGGAAACCCTGATGCCTCTGATTCAGTCTCTTCAAGACCTGCTTTTGGTTTGCTGGGGTATGGTCTATACTGGTGTGGCCTGTGATGGACTGTGCTCCTCTCTCACCTTGCTGCAATAGACCTTTCATGCTGACCTTCTGAGTTGCCTTGGTCTGGAAAATTGTTCCATTTCGTCTTTTTGTTGGTTCTGATGCTCTAGAATTTTTGAGTCCTTGTTTAAAGGCATTTGGAGGAGTTTTGGGGAGAGCTCAGGCAAGTCCCTGCCTTTACTCCACCATCTTGGCTCTGCCTCCCTGGGACTTTCCATTTAATATCTTATTTGAGTCTTATAACAACCCTTTGAGATAAGTACTACAGATATTATCATTCCCACATTACATATGAGGAAACCGAGGCTCAGAGAAGTAAAATAATTTTACCATTATCACACAGCTACTAATTGTCAGTTGTTCAGTAGCGTCCAACTCTTTGTGATCCCTTGGATGACATCATGCCAATACTGTCCATGGGCTGTTCTTGACAAAAATACTGGAGTTGCTTGCCATTTCCTTTTCCAGTGCATTAAGACAAACAGGGTTAAGTGATCTGCCCAGGGTTATACCCGAGGCCAGACTCTAACTTAGGTCTTCGTGACTTCAGACCCAGCAATCTATGCACTGAGCCACCTAGCCACTTAATTGTCAGAGACAGTATTTAAACCCAGACTTCTTTTGCCTTTAAGTCTAGTATACTTCCTAGTACACTACCTTACATTTTCAGTTTGGGACTCCTCTGGTTTTATGACCCTTCTCTAGGATTTCTCATTCCCCTGACAGAGGGAGTATAATATAGTGTAGAGTATTCTGGATTCATTAGGGAGCTTGGGTTTGAATCCTGGTTTGGCTTCTTCTTACCTGTATGTCCTTGGGGAAGTCTCTCTGGGCTTAACCTCTCTGGGCTTCAGTTTCCTCATCTTTACAATGAGGGAGCTGGATTAGATGATTTCCAACGTCCCTTTTGGTTCAAAATCTATGATCCAATGATCTCTCTCTTATGACCCTTCTCATTGTCTATTAAATCCTATTTACCCTCAGAAGTCAATCTAGGCCATGGCTCTGGATCTTGCCCCCTCATTAGGCTATTCTTTTACTAGGGTCCTGGGCCCTTTTATAGCCACAAATTGTCCTTGGCTTTCATCTGATCCTCCTTGGGTACAGGAAAAAAAAACCCTCCCCTGCCCCCACCCAGCTTGCCCACCCTGGTCCTTTTCCTAGTCTCCAGTCAAGTCTTAGTTACAGGAAATAGTTGGAAAACATAAATGGAACAAAGCCAGGTAGATGTTTGAGCTTCAGGGAAAGGTTGGCCCTTCCCCCAGACTGACAGCCTGGAAGACGCATAGGTCCCTTCTTCCATGCCCTTTTCCCTTCAGCCACATTAAAAAAGACAACAAAAAGGTTGCTAAGTTCTGTTCTCCTTCTCCAGAGTTGTTCTCCTCCCAAGCCTGGACCTGGGACAACTCAAATATATCATCAACATACCAGCTCCCATAAACAAAGTCTTTGAAACTCATCTCTCTCCCAGCCTGGGGGGCATGGTCCTTTTTTTTTCCTGGTTGTCCCTTCCTTTATGAGGCATCAACAGCTTGAGGTCAGCCTGAGGTCTGGACCATGGCTCCTTCCTTCCCAGACTGGGAACTAGACTTTTTTCAGTCTCAGGGACTGACAGAAATATAGTTTCCTCTTCATCCCCACTTCCCACAACTCTATTCAACTAACATTATTAAGTACCTATTATGTGCCAGGCACTGATCTAGGCAGCATGGTACAATGAAAGGATGCCAGAGTTAGAATCAGAGGACCTGAGTTTGAATTCCAGATCTGTAATTTTACTATCTATATGACATTGAACCTCTCTGGGTCTTAGTCTGCTCATCCATAAAATGAGGAGATCAGCTTGATTGATCTCTGAGGTCCCTTCAAGCTCTAACTATAGTTCAATCAACCAAAAAGCTTTAATTAAGAAACTGCTGTTAATTAAACACTTTTTACATGCCAATTCTGGCTGCTGGGAATACAAAGACCAAAAAGTAAAATAGTCCCTGCCTCAAGGAATCTACATTTTATTGGGCAGGGGCGGGGGCGGAGATAGCATGGGCATATATATAAGTAGACATACAATGATGTAAAGTAATTTCAAAGTCGAAGTAGCTAGGTGGCATGGTGTATATAGTGCAGGGTCAGGCGTCAGGAAGAGTCATCTTCCTGAATTCAAATCTGACCTCAGATACTTAATAGCCAGTGTGACCCTGGGCAAGTCAGTTTGCCTTTGTTAGTCCTTTGCCTCAGTTTTGTCATTTATAAAATAAGCTAGAGAAGGAAATGGCAAACCACTCCAATATCTTTGTTAAGAAAGCCCCAAATGGAGTCATGAAGAGATGAAAAAGACTGAAATGAGTGAACAGCAAAAAAGAATATACAAAATCCAGAGAAGATTTCATTGGTGCAGGGAGTTCCTGGCCTCTATCAATGCAGGCCAGTACTTTCTCTGCAATAATCTTTAGAGAGTGGCCTAGAGTCAAGATAACAAACATTTATTAAACACTAATTATGTGCCAGGTATGGTTTGGTGATTTTATTAGTTCCCATGGATTCAATTATCATCTGAATTCTGATGCTTCCCAGATCTCCTTTCTCAGCTTTTAACTTTTCTCATGACGTCTAGTCTTGCATCTTCAACTGCCTATTGGACATCTTGAACTGGATGGCTTATAGACATCTTAAACTCATTGTGTCTGAATCTTACCTCATTATCCTTCTCCCAAGCGACACTTTCTTTCAAACTTCCTCAAGGGCACCACCATCCTCTTAATCACCTAGGCTTAAAACTTAAGAGTTCTTGATTCCTCACTCTGTCTCATCTTTCCCCCATATCCAATCTATCGCTGAGTTCTGTTGTTTCTAGCTCTCTGACATCTGTCATATATGCCCTCTTTTCCCCTCTGACACTACTACCACCTTGGTCAACCTTCCCATCATCTCAGAGGCAGGTAGGTATCTCATTAGATGGAGGGCTGGGTCAGAAGTCAGGAAAACCTGAGCTTCAGACGCTTATGAGCTATGTTACTTTGGATAAGCCACTTGACCTCAGTTTTCTCAACTGTAAAATGGAGGTAATAATAGTATCTCCCTCCCAGGGTTATTGTGAAGATCTAATGAGATAATCTTTGTAAAGTGCTTTGCAAAGACTAAAATCCTATATAAATCCTATATATATTCTATATAAATATTATTACTTCATGCCTGGATTACTGCAACAATCTTTAGTCGAGCTCCCTAACTCGAATCTCTCCCCCGTTCAGTCTAGCCTTCCCTCTGCTGCCAAAGTGATTTTCCTGTAGTGCAGGTCTGAACAAATCACCCCCTTATTTATTAAACTCCAGTGACTCCCTATTGCCTCCTGGATCAAATGTAAAATCCTCTGTGTAATGTTCAAAGCCCTTCTTCATCTGGCTCCTTCCTGCCTTTCCTTACACTTCATCCATCTTTCCACCTCACCTATGATTCGATGATACTGGCCTCCTTGCTGGTCCTCAGAGGAGACCTATCATCTCCTGACTATTTTCTGACTGTCCCCCACACCTGGAATGGTCTCCTTCGTCCTATCTGCTTCCTGACTTCCTTGGCTTCCTTCAAGTCCCAGCTAAAATCTTACCTTCCTTACAAAAACCTTTCCTGTTTCTCCTGAATGCTAGCACTACCCTCTGTTGATTATATCCAATTTATCCTGTCTATAACCTGTCTGTACATAATTATTGGCATGTTGTTTCCCTCATTTGATCATGAGTCCCTCCAGAGCAGATACTATCTTTTACCTTTCTTTGTGTTCCCAGGGCTTATCACAGTGGTTGGCACATAGTAGGCACTTGATCAATATTCATTGACTGACTGATAAGGACCTAGAACATTGAGATATTAAGTGACTTGCTCAAGTGGAACAGATGGGATGTGAACCTAGGTCTTCATGACTTTAAGGCTCGGCTCTTCACTGTATCTTCCTGACTCTCTGTCCAAAACAATACAAGGCAATTCAGGTGAGGCAGGATTTGAGGGGTGGGGAGTTAGGGAAAGCACTAGCAGCTGGGGAGTCTAGAAAAGGCTTGGTGGGTGATTCTGAGTACAAAGTGGTTCCCACCTTTAACTCGGTTCTATTCTCGGTTCTATTAACTCGGTTTCTGAGACACTGAGGGATTGGATCAGGGGTATCCTGGAATCAGCTGCTATCAGCTTGAGAGAACAATTGTTAGATGTTCAGGGGGAGCATTTACACCTTCAAAACTTGTAAATACTACAAGTCAGGGATTGATTTATTGACTTGTTGCTTGTCTGGGAATTGTTAAAAATGCAGACTAAATTTCAAAGTGTGCTGGGCTTTTTGAAGAGCTGCTTGTTAAACATTTACCAGCACCTCCCCTCCCCCAATTGGATACACTTTCACTAACTATCTCCTGACTCTGATTTTCTCAGCAACAGGTCTGTCCTGTTCCCAGTTATCAGAGCTGCCTGAATCTCCTCCCTCCCTCTTTCACTAATGGGAACACCTGGATCCTTTCTTGAATCTTTGTTCCAGAGTTGCTGGTCAGTCTTGCTTGGCTGGCTGGTCTCCTTTTCTCCTAACGTTGTGCTATGGTCCCTGACCTGTCCGAACAGTTAAAGAATTATAGAATCTCAGAGCTGGAAGAATTGGGGTGTGTCTGATCACCTGTCAGCCAGAGCAGGAACTGTCCTTCCAAAATCTCCAACCAATGGTCCTTTAGCTTCTCCTTGAAGATCTTCAGTGACCTGGAATAACCCAGTTCAACACATTTATTAAGTACTGTCTATATATATTATCCTGTGCTAAGTGCTGGGGCTACAAAGAAGAAAAAGAAATGATCCCTGCCTGCAAGGAGCTTACATTTTTTTAGGGGCTACATCAAGAACACAGATAACTAAACAGAAGGTAATTGGAGGAGGAAGAGATTGATAACAACTGTAGGAAAAGGAGGAAACTTCCCGTAGAGGGTAGCACCCAAGCTGAACCTTGAATGACTCAACAAACCAATCAATCAGTATTTATTATATACCTACTATATACTAGATGGGCAGATAGATGGCACAGTCATAGAGTGCCAAGCCTGCAGTCAAGAAAACTCATCTTCCTCAGGTTCAAATTTCACCTCAGACACTTAGTAGCTATGTGACCCTGGGCAAGTCACTTAACCCCATTTGTCTCAGTTTCCTCAACTGTAAAATGAGCTGGAGAAGGAAATGGCAAACCGCTCTAGTATCTTTGCCAAGAAAATCCCAAATGGAGTCAGGAAGAGTCAGACACAACTGAAATAACTGAATAACAACGACAAATAAAAACTAGCTGAAAAATAAGGATTCTGAGAGGCAGAGAAGCAGCAGGGACTGTATCCCAGACACGGGGAGATGGGAGATCAAACAATCATGAATTTATTAAGTTCTTACTATGCATCAGGCTGGTGCTAGATTTAGCCTAATTTGCCTGGAACACAAAGTGTGAGAAGGAGATTAATGTGAAATAAGACTGGAAAGGCAGATTGGAGCCAGATTGTAGAGGTCATTGAATGACAAGATAGGAGTTTGCATCATATTTAAAACAATAGAGAGCCACTGAAGACCTTTCAAGGATGAAATCATGCAGAATACCCATGCTGAAAGGACAGAAGAAAGTGGATAATGATCCAGTAAAGAAGACTGAGGAGAAACACTCAGAGAGGTAGGAATAGAAGGAAGTGAGAGAGAGTAGTGCTGTGAAAGCTAAGGGAGGAAGAGATGGTTAACAAGCATCATAAAATACAGAGATCAGGATTGAGAAAAGACCGTTGGACTTAGCAGCTGATCAGTAACCTTGGAACTTTAGTAGGATTTGGAAGGAAGACTGAATGGGAGGGGGCAATGAGAAAGTGAGTGGTAGGTGAGGTGTGGTAAACAGCAAATTGGACATCTTGTTCTAGAAGCTTGGCAGTGAAAGGGAAAGGAGGCTAGGATGAGAGCAATGAGGGATGGTTGGGTCAAATTAAGAGTTTTTTTAAGGCTTTGGAGACATGAGTGTGTTTGTAGTCATTGGAGAAAAGCCAATAAAAAGAGAGAGATGATTAAAGGGGAAAGATCCTGGATTTGAAGGAAGGAGATGGGTTTTAGAATACAAATCAAAGGCAGCTGGGTGGTGAAGTGAAGAAAACACTGAACTTGGGATCAGGAAGACTTGTCTACATGAGTTCAAATCCAGTCTCAGACACTTACTAGCTGTGTGAACCTTGGCAAATCACTTAACTTGGTTTGCCCCAGATTCCTCATCTGTAAAATTAGCAAGAAGAATCAGACCTGACTGAAACAACTGAGCAAAAACTACAAAGAGGGTTGACCTTGGCCAGGAGAATGGTCACCTCTTTTCAGGGACTATAGCAAAGAAGGAGAGAACAGGAGGAGAGGCAGAGAGTATTGATGGTTTCAGAGCAAGAAAGAAGACAAAATGAAATACTTGGAGGTGGGCATTGTGTTCTCAGAAAAGCAAGAGATAAAACTTTTGCTGAGGGGAAGGAGGTCAAGGATGGCACATGATATTAGAGGAGAGAAGAGAAGCTTTGGAACAACAGCTGTGGGGAATGTAGGAAGAAGTCATTCAGGGAAGAATAAAAGGATTGTGGTACAGATCACTGCCTCTGGAGTCAGAGGCCCTGGGTTCAAATCCTACCTTTGAGGCTTATTCCCTTTGTGACCTTGGGCAAGCCACTTAAACCTCCCCCCCACTCAGTTTTCTCATCTGTAAAATAAGGGGTTGGACTACATGGCCTCTGATGGTCTTTCCAGTTTAGCTTTTGTTTCTGTGCAGCAGGGAAGGCTAAATTGAGATCACGTGATCAGAATTTTTAGTGGACTCAATCCACAAGACTCAACAGCACAGGTCGGAGAGGTGCCCTGCTGCACATGAAGTCAGGAAGGCTCTGAGTTCAAATCTTACCTTACATGCTTAATAGTTATGTCTTCCTGGGCAAGTGACTCAACTTCCCTGTGCCTTGATTTCTCCAGCTTCAAAACAAGGAGATTGGATTCCTAACATTCTTTTCAGCTTTAAATCCATAATCTTGTGGAGGAAGAGCATAGTAGGACAGCAGAGGTAATCCACGGTTTTGAGCATAGTGTGAGTAGTACCAGGATAAGGAGGCAAGAGATTCAAGAGGAGAATAATAAGAACTAGATTTTATATATTTTAATGTAAAATATATAAGGTGTATATATTTATATACAATACATAGGGAATTTATAAATTTACATAAATATATAACACAAAATGTATGTTATATATTTATATAAAATTTATGTATTTACATAAAATGTATGTTATATATTTATATAAAAATATATAATTTATATAAAATTTACACAGAAGTATAAATTATATATTTATATAAAATACATAATTCACCTATTTATATAACATTTATATATTTATATAAAATATATAATTCATATATTCATATAAAATATATAATTTATGTATTTTTATATAAATACATATTTTATATGAGTTTTCTTCACAAATATTACCCCATGTAATCCTCGCAACACCCCTGTGAGTTAGATGCTATGATTATCCCTAGTTAAGGAAACTGAGGCAAATAGATGTTAAGTAACTTGTCCAGGGTCATGAAGCTTATGTTTGAGGAGAGAAATGAAATGAGGTCCTCTCTCCACTGTGCCTTGGTATATAGCTGAATTGGTCAACTCTAGGATCAAATCTGTGAAGTGAGAAACAAGCGAAACCACAATTGGGGTGAAGGGATCATGGAGGAATTGAGAGCCTGGAGGTCTCCATTATGTCATAAAAGGGAAATAGGGAGAGACAGACCCACAGGAGGCTGTGGTCAGAGAAGGGAATTTCAGGGTTCAGGATCATGGAGGTGGCATATTTATGGACCCTAACAATATCTAAGGCTATGATCGTCCCAGTGGATGGCTGACATGGAGTGAAGACAGAGGTCATGGAAAATGATGTGGGACAGCAGAGTCTGCAAGGGATCACCAGTATGCATACTGATGTCCCTAAATAAGGATCAGGGTCGGGGTTAGAGGCAAAGGTTCTTGGGCCACATATTGACTTCCTTGAGAAAGAAGGTCAAGTAATCTCAAGGCTAGATTTCTCACTTG
The DNA here is from genome assembly GCF_028372415.1 of Notamacropus eugenii. NCBI lineage: Eukaryota > Metazoa > Chordata > Mammalia > Diprotodontia > Macropodidae > Notamacropus > Notamacropus eugenii. Next base: position 51,886,994 of record NC_092875.1, on the reverse strand, counting down.
ATCCTTACAGCAACCTTGTGAAAGAGGTGTTATTGCTTATCCTTACTTTATACAGGAGGAAACTGAGGCCAAGATGTTAAGCATCTTTCCCCGGGGTCACACAGCTAGGAAGTGGAGGATTTAAATTCAGATTTTGATTCTAAATCTAAATCCAGTACTCTACCCACTGCCTCACTGAACTGCCTGGGGTTTGGGTTGACTGGTATAAACGTCAAATGGGATACATTTGGATCTGACTTCCCAAGGGTGATGTAAACTTCAAAGGAATTAGGATTACTGAGTGAAAGTGGCAGAGAAAGGGTAGAGGGGAGTCATCGAGGAGTGGGGAACATGCCTTTTCTCTCCTTGGCTTAGTTTGTTGAGGGACAAGAGAGAAGGATCAGCCAGGATGGTGATAATGCTGGCTAGAGACAGTGTTTTCAGGAAAGAGTTTCTATGGATTTCAATGAATGATAGAACATGGATAAAATGCAAGAGGAATAAATCTAAAACAAAGGGTAATTGGTAGAAGGAAGACGATGAAGGCTCTGGACTAAACAAGGGAAAGGCAGGGTTGAATGGGGATGGTAACAGGAGATGAGGGTTTTCACTTCAGCAGAGAGTTTTTTCCTGTATTCCCTTGCCTTAGGGTGTCAGAAGAGCACTATGTGTCTCTATGGAAATCCATGAACCAGAATAGGCAAGTGTGGGAGGGAAAAAGGAAAGGAGTATTTTTTTTTGTTTACTACAGACCACCAAGCCAGCTGGCAGAAACAAATGCCTTCTTAAAACAAGAAGGATGGAGTAGTTGCTCATGGTGAGGTGGAAAAAGCATTGAATTCAGAGCAGTTTGTGGAAGTTGCAATGAGATCAGTTTAAGGCTCGATGACAGAACAAACTTCCCAATGATTTCAGAAGTGGAATGATCTGCTCTGAGAGTCAGGTGGCTCCCCTATCTTGGAGGTCTTCAAGCAGAGGTAGGACAAACCATTGCTGGGTTTGTGAGAGGGGAGGTTCCTCTGGCATGGGTTGGACTAGATGGTGGCTGAGGTCCCTTTGAACTCAAGCTATGTGATTCTGTGAGTCTGGTGCTTGGGCTTGAATTCTTTACCTGGTATTTGCTAGTTGTATGCCCTTGGGCAAGTCATAGCACCTCTACCTACCTAAGGGATGGGTAAGGTAGACTGAGACCTGTTAATGACATTGCCTTGAAAAAGCCAAGGTCCCCCATCGCATCCTGGGCCATTTCTAGTCATCCTCATCCAAATCTGGCCACTGGACTCAGATGGCTCTGGAGGAGAAAGTGAGTCTGGGGACTTTATACAGCTCTCCCTCACTGAAATCCAATTCACTTGCATGTCATGGCATCACCTCCCTAATGTCATGCATGGTCCCCTTCAAGAAGGAAGAACAGATAGCAGTAATAAATATAATCACAGATGGTCCAGATATTTGTGGCCCTGGAGATAACTTGTTTACACATTAAAACCTAATCCTATTCATCGATTGGCTGACGCAATGAAGGAGTCTCTTACATGAATAGATATTACACCCTATGTGCAAATTAACTTCCACGTAAGTAGGGAGGCTATAGCCAGTACTAGCTGCTAAAGGCATCAGGAATGTCCAGGTCAAGAAGTTCTGGGAGCTAAGTTTGCAGGATCTTAAGGATCCTAAAAGATGGAGATGAGGAGGGAGTGCATTCCAGGCATGGAAGGCAGTCAGTGCAAAGGCATGGAGATGGTAGATGGAATATCATGGGTGATATGCCAGGTTGGGTGACCCACAGAGCACATGAAGGAATGTCAGTCAACAAACATTAATTTTGAGTTATTTCCTGCAGCTAGGTGGTGCAGTGAAGAGAGTGCCTGGACTTGGAGTTAGAAAGACCTGCATCCAAACTCGGTCTCAAATACTTACTAGGATGATGAGAGGGCTTTAAATGCCAAACAGAGGATTTTGATCCTAGAGGCAATAGGGAGCCGTTGGAGCTTCTTGAGTAGAGGGGCGACATGATCAGGCTTGTGTTTTAGGAATATCACTTTGGCAAATGTATGGAGAGCGGATTGGAATGGGGAGAGACTGAAGGTAGGGAGACCAGGGAGTAGGCTATTGCAATAATGTAGACAAAAGGGGATGATGGTTTGAACTAGGGTAGTAGCTGAGTGTGTGTGACTCTGTGTGTGTGTGTGTATGTATGTGTGTATGCATGCGTGTGTGCATGCGTGCGTGTGGAGAAAAGGAGGAAGAATGAAATGTTGTACAGATAGTCATCAAGATTTGGTAACTGATTGGATGTGGGGAGTGGTGGAGGGGAGAGTAGGGGATGATGAACCTGATTGCCTTTGAAGGATGATGGTATCTTCAATAAAACAAGAAAGGCTCAGAAAAGGGGCGAGTTTGGGGCAAAGATATGGATATGTTGACTTGGAAATGTCTAACTAATGAATGGTGATGAGAACTAGGGCTGGACATATAGATCTAGGAGTCCTCTCTCTAGAGATCATAATTGAAGTTATGGGAGCTGATGAGGTCATCAAATGAGAGAATAAAGAGAGAAGAGAAAAGAGGACTCAAGACAGAGCCTTAGGGGACACACAAAATTAGGGGCTGGGGCATAGATGACACATGAGGTCTGAGAAGGAACACCCAGGCATGTAGCAGAACTGAAAGAGTGAACAAGCTCATCCAGACCCAGAGAGGAGAGACTATGTCCAGGAGGGAGAAGAAACTTACGAATGTCAGATGCCTCAGAGAGACCAAGAAGAGCAAAGACTGAAAAAAAGTCCTTGTTTTTTAAAATTATGAGACCACTGCTAGTCCAAGTTTGTTCCAAAGAACAGATAAAAGGTTAGGAAATTTATTTCATTGAAGAGGTTCTGGTCTATGGGTGTGGATCACTGAATAAACTCTCAGACTTAGAGTGTTGGTTAGTTTTACTGAATTTTTTTTCCTTTGCTTTTTAAACATTTCTTTATTCCAAAGGATGACTTGCTAGGTTGGGGAAATAGAGGAAATGTATTTGGAAATAAAGATGGTGTAAAAACAAAAAATAGTAAAAGATAAAGTTTTAAAAGATGTAACTTTGGAAAGAAAAGTTTCAGTTCACTGATGAGGGTGGAAACCAGACCACAAGGGGTTGTGAAGTGAGTGAGAGTAGAGGAAGCAGAGACCACAAGTGCAGAGACATTGGTTTTTTTAGGAGTTGGACTGTGAAAGGGAGAAGTATAGGGGTGAGTAGTTGAGTCAAGTGAGGGTTTTTTAAGACCAGGTGGGAACTGGGCATTTTTTTTTATGTAGTCAGCAGAAAGGAAATGCCTAAAGATTAGAGAGAAGGGTGCATTTTAGGGTTTGGATTTAGAAATGGGGTCAAGGGTACAAATAAAAGAGTTGCCATCAGTTTCCTCATATGTAAAATTATGGGTTGGCCTAGATCTCTCAAGTCTTTGCTAGTTGTAAATCAAGATACTATAGAATCGTGTCACTCACGAGATGGGAAAACTGAGGCCAAGAGACCTCTCAAAGGCAGTCTCAGACCTTAGCCTGAAGAGCTGGTTTATGTAAATATGTAAGTGAAACCTAAACATTACAAAATCCTTTGCTTTCTTTTTAAGTTTTTGAACAGTCACTTGTGAGAAATACAGTCGAGAATAATATTTCATAATAATAGCTCACATACAAACATCCTTCCTGTGTACTTAAGGTCAGTATCACCTCCCTCCTCCTTGACCACAGATCGGCAAAAAACAACCCTGCGGGTATGAGGTGTAAGTGTTCCTGTGTGTGTGTGTGTGTGTGTGTGTGTGTATACTTAGCCCAAAGCAACCTCCAAATCGAAAATCTCTACCCAGTTTTGCCACCATATGAGTCCTTTTCTGCCATTGTTAGCAAGAGGAGCTGGGAGAGGGTTCTGCCTCCCTAAACACTGTCCTTAGTCTCCACCCCAGCCCCACTGTTTTGATGGAGCCCAGCTGGCCTGGTGAAGCAGGGTGGAAAGGAGGAGCCAAATAGTCTGGGTTACACTGAACTCTGTAATGAAACAGCGTACCTATAACTTATATTGGGAATAAACTGGACAGTTTAGGCTCTGAGGTACCCTAACACTGTAGCAAAGTAGTTTTTTACACTCTAAACAGCTGTCAGGGACTGTCTGTGAAGAACTTTGCCTGCTTCCAGCCCACCCCAACCCCCACTTAGCCCAGCCAGCTGTTTCTAGTTAAACATTGGGGCAGGCCTCTAGGCCCAGCTCACTCTGGAACCATTTCCCAGCAGGCAAAGGCAGAATGAAGGAAGCAAGCACTGGGCTAAGTGCCTGTCTCAGGGATCATATCCCCCTCAACCCCGTTTCTACCCTGTGTCTGCCTATCCGGCCCTGACAGCTGGCATCATGGCTCTTCATGCACATGGGCAGGATGTCCAAATGGCTTTGGACAAATCATTCCCGGGACCTTGGTTCTCCACTTATTACATCCTGGGGATATACTCACGCCTGCCCTCCCCTTATCCCCCAAAACAAAAGATCTCAACCTTTTGGGAGAAAGCTTAACAGACTCTCAGGCTGCAAAGAACTTTGTTTCAGCTCTGTTTCAAGGTCAGGCTGGGAGACCAAAACATCAGTTCTCAGAGTTCTGTTGCTCTCTTGCAAGTCAGCAGGACATTGTTGGAATTCCCCTCGTGCATTCCTGCCTCTACAATTCAGCAACTCAGCTGGCCTCTCCCCCTGGACCCCTCCCACCCACTCCCCTGGGGAAGCTGCCAGAAACAGGACAAGAACCAGTTTGGCTCTTTGTCACAGACTCCTATAGAGTACCTAGTATGTCAGAGCTAGGGGAGAACTTAGAATGCAGAATGTTAGCAGTGGAAAGGAACTTATAAGGTAGAACATGGAGCATCTGAGTGGGGGATGGACCTCAGAATATGGAATGTCAGACTTGGGAAAGGACTTTAGAACACGGAATGTCAGAGTGAGGAGGGGCCTTAGAAAACAGTCAGCCCCTTCATTTTACAGATGGGAAAATCAAGGTCCAGAGAAAGGTAGTGACTTGCCCCAAGAACAGACAGACAGCAAAACAGTGGCAAAGCCACTGTGAATTCTTTTCACTAAACCTGCCACCTGTACACTGCCCCATTGAAAAATGTTAAGGATAGGTCTTCTCATTTGAGATTCTCTAATTCCTCTCTCACTTTTAGAGGCAGTACCTTGGTTTGGGAGTCAAAAGACCTGGGGTAGAATCCCTCTGTGACCTTGGTACAAGTCACTTCATTCCTCCAGGACTCTGTTTTTGTACTTGTAAATTAATAACAGTAATATAATACTTATGTTGCCTATCTCCCTAGGGTTTTGAGGAGAAAAGTACTTTGCATAAAGTTCTATATGAATGTGACCCATTCTGTCTAAAACTGGAGCTTTGTAGCAGCGAATCTCAAAGGTCCCTTCCCTCTCTGAATTCACCACTTGCTCAGATGGGAGCACCATAGTTCCTGAGTACTAGGGGAGGATGGGTCAGCCAGGAGAGCATCACAGTCATTAGAGGGAGGCAGGACTGGTCCTGTGCAAGTGACTGTACTAGATCTGGACTTTCCAGTCTAACTCAGTTCAGTTCAGCAAATACTTAATAAGCACTTTCTGTGTGCTGGGAACTGTGCTAAGAACTGGAGATACAAAAGAAAGAGGCATGATGTATGCAATTATAGAGGTTAGATGGAAGGTGAAGTATTAATTAATTTAATTCATTAGAAATTAATTAATAAACTGGAAAGGTAAGTTAGAACTCCAGAGTATTAATCCAGAAACACAAACCAAAAAGCCTAGTACAGTCCCTACCTTCAGGGACCTCACATTCTACTGAAGGGATGCATCAGGTACAAGGTTGGGTGACTACAAAGTAGATCCAGGGAAGTACAAAGTCATTTCAACAAGTCAGGGTGGTGGTAGTCATGAAAGGTCCCGTATAGGAGGTGGCACGTGTGTGTTCATAGTCCACAGAACCATTGATTTTTAGAGTTGGAAGAAGCCTCAGAGGCCGTTGAGTTTAGCATCTTTGTTTTCTGTGAAGAAGGCTGGATATTTTTAGAGGCAGAGGAGAGGAAGGAGGAGGAGGACATTCCAGACCTGAGGAATCCTCCTGGGCAAAGGGAGCCAGCAAGGCATGACATGAATGGAGGTGAGACAGGAGGTGAGACAGTTGGCCCGTTTGACTGGGACAGAGAGTCCACAAAGGGCAGTCTATGAAATGATACTGGAAAGGTAGGTGGGATCGTGGAGGGTTTTTATTTTTCTGTTTCCTTAACACATTTTCATAGGTATTTATCATCCCTCCCTTCTACATTCTACCTTCTCCCCATCTCCCCAAAATATAAAAGAAAATGAAGACCCTCCTAATAAACATAGGTAGTCCAGAAAAACAGGTTTCTCCATTGATCTTGTCCAAACCTATGCCTTCCTCTGACTGCTTAATTCCACACCTCTCTGGTGGGTCATGGACTTTATCCTCCCTCCTCTAGAAATCCCATTTTATCACAACATTGACTAGAGTTCGCAAATCTTTCAAAGTTGTTTTCCTTTAGAATATTACATTGTTCTCCTACTTCTATGCACTCCACTCAGCTTTGGTTCCTGGAAGTCTTCTCAGCTCCCTTGAAAACTGTCCATGTCGTCATTTCTGATGGTGTAATGACATTCCATCGCATCCATTAACCATAACTTGTTCTGCCATTCCTCAGTTGATGGGCATCCCCTCGGTTTCCAGTTCTTTGCTTTCACAAAAAGAGCTACTATAAATATGTTTGTACCTATGGGGTCCTTCTTACTTTAACCTCTTTGGACTAAAGGCTAAGTAATGGTATTGCTGTGACAAAGCGTATTCCAGTTGAGTAACTTGGGGAGGGGGTATAGTTTCAGGAAAGTAAGGTTAGCATCAAGCTCCATGTTAGGCAAACTGATATGTTCAAAGGCCCCTTAAGGCCATTTCCACGTTAGAACTGGACATGCCCAGAGAAGCCCAGGTTACATAAGTGGCAATGTGGTATAGTGGGAAGATATTGGACTCCTGACTCCAAGGTGGGGTTCAAACCCCATCTTACACACTTCCTAGCTACAAGACGCTGAGCCAACTACTTAGTGTCTTGATTTTCTCATCTGTAAAGGAAAAGAATTGGATTTTGATTACCTCCAAGGTCCTATGAGCAAGTAAATCAACCACAAGTCTAGAGGTCAGATGCAGGATTAAGATGTGTGTTCTTGATTTTCCTTGGTTTGATGGCTCTCTTCAGTCCCTAAGGATAGGCAAGTTCTCCTATTCCTTCTTCTTCCTGGCTAAGCAAAGTCCATCATTCCTTGACTACCTTCTTTCTCTTGAGTCAGTTTGATTTAAACATCTGCTCATTTCCCAGTCATGGACAACATTCCTATAATCCTCTCCTGGGCTAGTTCCTCCTTTTCTCTTAGTGAGCCTGCCTCAAATCCGAATGGCTCCCACTTGTCTACTCCACTGTGATACTGAATCCCCAAACAAAGGAATTCCTAAGGGTTGGAGGTGATAGTGAGGAAGATAAGGATGGTACTGCCCAACAGGTTGCATGCTTAGGGCTGGTACCTGGGCTTGAACTCCCAAATCCAACAAGTCATAGGTGTTAGATGGAGATCTTGAAAGGGCCTCTGAGGTTATCTAGCCCGTGGCTCCAAGAAGCTGTAGCATGTGCAGTGGCCACACCTTGGTAAAACCATCTTGGCAGACAAGCTAAACCAGGTTGACAGGCCTCAAACTCACTGACGATTTAGGGGGATGTCTACCCCAAGAACATGAGAACTTCCCCTAGGATAATGGGCAGATGAGACAATTGGTTCTAATGACCATAAAGGCAGCTGAAGCAGGCCATGTAGAACCTTAGAGCTTGGTCGGACATTGAAAACACCAAGGTCCTCCACATTCTGGGCCATCACCAGTTGTCTTGATTTTTGACTTGCCATCGTACCTCGATGAAGAGAAAAGGAGGCTGACAACTTAAATCCATTTCCTGCAAGTCAAGACATTATCCTGTAATTGGTCCTCTTCCTAAATGAAGGATGGACAACCACAATAACCCAACTCCCTCCTTTTGTAGAAGAGAGTAGGGCCCAAAGAGGCAAAGTGACTTGTTCCAGGTTACACAGTTATTAAGGTACAGAGGTGATATTGGGATCGAAGTACTCAGACTCCCAACCTAGCGGTGTTCCCAGCTTACTGCATTCCTCCTCAGTCCAAAGCCCTTTATTTGAGAAAAGTGTTGAAGGTAGTCACTCCTAGACTGCTGCTGCCTGGTCTCTGGCCCCCATCGTCCAGTAGCTTTTGGGGCTCAGGGGTGGGGAATATGTGGAGTTGAGTAAGAAGAGGTCCAGCCTTCACAGCCTCTAAGTGTGGGGTTTTAATCTTAGAGTCCTAGACTCCTTGGCAGTCTAGTGGACCCCTTCTCAGCCTTTTTACAAATAAATAAATTTAAATGCACAGAACTATAAAGAAAAGCAATCATGTTGAAATATAGTTATGAAAATATATTTTTTTCCAAGTTCATAGACCCTAGGTTGAGAACTTTTTCAAACAAGTAGTTTATTCAATCAGTTAATATTTTTTGAGTTGCCATATGTATGCAGAGAGAGCAGGCTGGAATGGGGCAAATTAGAGGAGATGAGGATATAGAGGTTAGAAGAAAAAGGGGAGTCATCTAGAGGAGAAAGAGGGATGCATTTGGAATCAGGAGGTCTGGGTTCAAATTTAAACTGTTACATCAGGCAGGTGATGCAATAGGAAAACATATGTTAGTGCTTTCCAAACCCTAAAAGTTCCGGATGCTGCTGCTACTGCTAGTGGTAGTGGTAATGATGGTGATGGTGATGGGCAAGTCAATTTACTTCTCTGAGCCTCAACTTCCTCATCTGTAAAATGGCAATATTATAGAAAGGAAATGTTATGACTGACTGGAGTCAGAAGATTTAGCTCTAAGTCTACGTGGCCTTGCCAAAGCCACCAAACCTCTTAGATCTCTAGAAAACTTTTTTGAATTTAGAGTTGAATTAGAGAGCACCCAATAGAGGGGGTTCCTCACCCCCTTGTGTGCCAGGGACCCCTTGGGCAGTTAGTTTGGCAAAAGCTAGGGGCTCCTCAGAATAATCTTTTTTAAATGAATAAAATGTGTGGGATTTTAAAGGAAACCGATCACAACAACATGAAGATGTGACATTTTTCCCCATCTAAGTTCCTGGATCGCCGAAGGGCCTCTGATCCAATCCACCCCTTTTGTCCTACAAAGGAGCAAACCAAGATCCAGAGAGGACAAGGTATTTGCCCAGCGTTATCCAGGTGGTGAATGAATGAAACCATTTGTTTACTGAGCACTTTCTCTGAATCTTTGGTGGCTAGAAAATCAAATTGTTGATCAGCTTTAGTGCAGAGAATTCTACACTGGGGGCTTCTTACACCAAAGAAATGACAATCTTGAACTTCCATTCACCAAAATTCTTTCATGAGATCACAGGTCTAGGGGGAAAACAATGTGCAAACCTTAAATTAATAATAATAGCTAGGATTTATATAGTGGATTAAGGTTTGCAAAGTACTTTCTAGGTATATCATTTTATCCTCATATCAACTCTAGGATGTAGGTGCTGTTATTACCTCTCCCACCTCCATTTTGCAATAAAGTAACTGAGGCAGGCATAGGCTAAGCAATCAGCCCAGGGTCACACTAACCCAGGATCAGTAAGGGTCTGAGGCAGAATCTGAACTCAGGTCTTTCTGGTCCAAGTCCCATACACTATCCACTGCAGCTAAATTCCACAATTGTATTATTATTATAACACAACCCTGCCCTCAAGGAGCCATTATTCTGAGGACAGTGAGACAGAAACAAATAATTAACCTTGGGAATAGAACTAACTCAGGAATCTGCTAATTCTTCATTTCCACTAGGAAGAATAAAATAGAGATGTTAGCTTGGCACCAAGTGGTGCCCAACCTGGACAGCATGGCATAACGGGGTCTTGGAATCAGGAGATTTGTATTGCAATCCTTTACTAACTGTGTGACTGACCCAGGGCAATATGGTTAGACATTGTAAGCTTTGTTGCTTGGCACACAATAAGCGCTTAATAAATGCTTGTTGTCTGTTGGCCTCAGTTTCCTTTTCTGAAAAATATTACTCATTACTCATTACGCATTACTCATCTTACAGGAAAACCAGTTGTAGGGCTGGTGGAGCCTATTATTATTTTAACCCCCCTGAAGCAGTGGTGTTGGTGGGGGAGGTGTGGGATCATTGGGTTAAGGACATGAATGAAACTAGGCTGGTAATGAAGAGGGGCAGACATGGTGGTGCCAGCTGGTTTGGAGAGTGGATGGGGAAGGCTTTGAGGTTTACCAGCAGATTCTAATCTGCCAGGTCGGGTCTTGGTACATGATTAAGCACGTATAGGCGGTAGGTGATTGCTCATGGGCCTTAGTTGCAGGTAGTGATAAAGGTAGGAATATAATGGAATGGCTGCCTGGAAATGTTGAGAGCCGGATCAGAGAGACGGTTGATGAGATGGGCCCCAATGGGTGAAAAGGGGGAGGCATTTCCAGTGTGGAAAGTCATAGGAGCCAAAGCCCAGAGTTTGGAATAAACATAGTGGAGACAGTACCTGGTACCTAGGAAATGCTTAATCCATGCTGGCTGGCTGTTCAGAGCAGTGGGGATGAAAAGGGAAAGACAGGGTCTTCACTGTGGGGTACTGAATACAGAGGAAGTAGGAGGAGTTTGGATCTGATCTACAGGCTGAATTTTTTTTCCTTAGTCTTCTCTGACCCCCTTCTCCTCAAGAGATCCTTCCAACAAAGCTGCAGAGCTGAAAAGGACCCCAAGGATCATTTAGTTAGTTCTCTCCCGGCCAAGCTCGCAGGGGTAGACACAGACATTAGGGGCCACCAGGGTCAGACTGAGGGATCCCCTTGCCTCTGTCCAGCTCCTCCATGCCCAGGCTGCAGAGACTTCAGCTCCCTTTTACAAATGCCTCCCTGCCTCTCCGGGTCCCTGCGCCTCTCCTCTTCCCATGTGGATCTCCACTCTGTTGCCCTCTTCCCTCCCTTTCCTCCAATCTCCTCCTTTCTCTTTCTCTTCCTCTCTCTCTCTCTCTACCTCCTTCTAACAACCTCCACCTCTGATCTCTTCTGTTACTTTCTCCCTCTGCATCACCCTCCTCCCCTTCCCCATCCTTCTTTCCCTGGCCTCAGGGCACTCCTCCCTCCATATGGGTTCCAGCCCCACTCCCGTCCCTCTAGCTTGGCTGGATTGGAGGCCCCAGCACCTCCTGGGGAAGGGGCTTGACAAGTATCGCTGACAATTTCCTGCCACAATATCCGGCCACCAGTCCTACTGGGGCTGTGGGCCCGCTCCCTTGCTCTCTGCACCCCAGCTCCTCCCTCCTCTTCCGGCCTCCCTCCTCCCCTTCCTCCCACCGCATCCTTTCTCCGTCCTGCCTCCCCCAGCTTCCTCCCCTTAAGCCCCTCCTCTCATTCCTCTCTCATCTTTTCCCCCTCCTCTCTTTCCTCATTCCTGCCATCATCAATGAAATTCTTCAAAAGGCCTTTATTGAGCTCTGGCTGTGTGCTCCCAAGGAGGCCTCAGGGAAACAACCCAGGTGTAATGGAGACATCGCTGGGGCTGATCCCCCCTTTTGCACTCACTTATTGTGTGCCATTGGGCTGTTCCTTGCTGCTTTGGGCTTCAGTTTCATCCTCTGTAAAATGGGGTAACTAATTTCCCCTCTTTACTGGCCATCCTTCCATAATGCTATGGAAGATGTAAAGGTGATTACAAAACAGTACGTGAGTGTGAACTGTGAAAGGGAGCTCAGTGTAGATAGCACATGTCCCTACCACACTTGGAAAATTGTATTTAAGTTTGGGAGCAGTATTTTAAGGAGAACATTTTAATTTTTTTTGCATAAATGGATCAGTTGAAGGAACTGGGGAAGTTTAACTTTCAGAAAAGAAGCCCTGAGGGAGTTGTAGGGGAAAGATGTGATAGCTTTCTTCAAGTATTTGAAATGTTGTCCGGTGGAGGAGCAAGGAGACTGACTGTTTGGCCTAGATTAAGGCAGAATTGGAAGCAATGGATGGAAGGTGGAAGGAATTCAAATTCAGCTCAGTGGACACAGTTTCCCCAAGAATAAATCTAAAAGTGTAAGGACTGCCTGGAGAGGCAAGCATGAAGTTTTTTCCTAGGATGCATTCTTTCTGGGCAGAAGGAGCACGTGGAGATGTTGGACTTTATGGCCTCTGAGGTCCTTCTCTTCCAGCTCTGAAATTCTGCGACTGGAGAAGATTGGGTCAGCCTTGGGGCCTGGTACTGGAATAACTACAGAAAGGGGAACAAAAGGAGCCCAGGGGCGCTGGCCCGCTGGGGATGGACAAGGCTGGGAGGCCGGGATGGGTTCAGAGGCTGACAAAGCTTGCTTGACCTACCCCCGTGCCAGGTGGTGCCCTCAGGGAGTCCACGATGCCAGATGCAGCTGCCCATCTGCCCTTCTTCTACGGGAGCATCTCGAGGGCGGAGGCCGAGGAGCACCTGAAGCTGGCAGGCATGGCGGATGGGCTCTTCCTGCTCCGCCAGTGCCTCCGTAGTCTGGGGGGCTATGTGCTCTCACTGGTATACGACCTGCACATCCATCATTACCCCATCGAGCGTCAGCTGAACGGCACCTATGCCATTGCTGGGGGCAAGCCTCATTGCGGCCCGGCTGAGCTCTGTGAGTTCTACTCCAAGGATGCTGATGGCCTCCCCTGTGCTCTACGCAAGCCTTGTAACAGGCCCAGTGGGATGGAGCCCCAGCCAGGTGTCTTTGACAGTCTTCGGGACAGCATGGTTCGAGACTATGTGCGCCAGACCTGGAAACTAGAGGTGCGACCCAGATAGGGGATCCTCAGGGGTCCCTCAAAAGATTGATCGGGAGGGCCCAGGTAGAGCGGGACAGTGGGGGCCCCTGAGGAAGTCACCTCTCAGCATTGTAGGTTTCTACCTCCATATCTTTTGCACTATCTACCTCACAGGGTTCCTTTGTGAACCTTAAGGCCCTGGAGAAATAGGGGTTGCTATTCATCCTCATGGGGGCACCCTGACCCTATTCTTCCCCAGGGTGATGCCCTTGAGCAGGCCATCATCAGCCAGGCCCCCCAGGTAGAGAAGCTCATTGCCACCACAGCCCATGAGCGGATGCCTTGGTACCACAGCTCCATCTCCAGAGAGGAAGCAGAACGCAAACTCTACTCAGGCTCCCAGCATGATGGCAAGTTCTTGTAAGTGGGGCAGGGGGTGGCAGTGTGTGTATGTGTGTGTGTGTGCAAGTGTAGTTCTATATCTGTGAATGCAGGGTGCTAGTAGGTGATACATGTTAGTGTCTTCATGTGACACTAACTTCATGTGTCTGTTTGAGCACATACATGAGCTTTGTCAATATGGTGAAATCACATTAAAAAGCCTGGTTGACTTTCTGGCTTGAATGTAGAAAGAATTCTGGTGTCCTGGGCACTACTGGGCATATGCTTTGAAAGTTGGAACTGAGAAGTATTGATGGCTAAGTCAATCAATAAGCATTTGTTAAGTGCCTACTGTGTGCTAAGTGCCATATAAGTGCACTGTATGCACATTGTAAGCCACAAACCTCAGGTTACAGCTCTCACCTTTAAGGCTGTCTGGCAGGAGGCCTCATCCTGTTTTCTTTAAGGAAAAATTAAAAAGCTACCATTTAACTGATAAAAAAGATTGGATGATGGTTACACTTATTAAAAATGTTTAAAAATGGCCCTACATTAAATGCTTTGCCATAGGCCCATCTCAGGGCTTTCCTCTGGTTGAGAGTAAGGGGCATTAGCCGATCTTGCCACCCTGCTCCCCCATTCCCGACTCCTCAGTAGCACCCTTAGCCAGAACTCCAGTGAGACCAAAGCCTTTGATACAGCTTTCGGTAAGAATCTTACATTCCATATTAAAAGGACAAGGCCCTCTTACCGCATCAATTCAATGCTAGAAGGACCTAATTGTACCACGCAAGGCAAAATTTTTTATTATAATCTTACTTCAAAATAAACATTTTCATACTATCTCTATTTTTTTGCCTTATTATATTTCAAAAAAGTGTGCAGAATCAATTGACCTGGCTTAGTCTTTCAGGGCATTCTTAAATTCTGGTCCTTCTGACAAAGTTTTACGCTGTGAAGGGCGCTGTTTGCATGTGAGCACCATGTGTCTTTGTTAGTGACCATGAGATATCCAGGTGCGATTGATTATGTGTTTGTGTGTGTTTGTATGTGTTTGCTTGGGAGAGTGTGTCTGGTCCCGTGATGTATGTTTGTGCCCACTTGTGGGCAGGCAGTGAATGACGTTCTTAGAGATGATTGATCTTAGATTGAGCATCGTTTGGGCCATGAGCACATATGAATGATTGCTTCTCCTAAGAGTGTGGGAAGCATATTGGCCTGTGTTTTTCTTTGCCTGGGAGCATGTGATTGCCCATGGCTGGATTTGCCTGTGAGTGGCTTCGCAGTTGTGAGACTCTCTGGAAACTGGGTTCAAATCCTGTCTCTGATGCTTACCTCCTGTGTATCCTTGGGCAAGCCACCTTATCTCCCTAGGCCTCAGTTTCCTCCCTTAGCAAAATAAGGAAATTGAACTTGATGTGGTCCCTGAGGTCACTGAGGGAATGGAGGGGAAGCCTGGTAGGCTTCCTGGCTTCTATCCCTGCCTGCTTCCATCAGCACACAGTAGGTTAGGTGGACTCCTCACAACCCCACTGAGGCACTGGGTACTCACTGGCACTTCCTCTGTGCTCCTGGGAAAAGGACCAAGCACTGACTCTGTCACTTTTTCTTCCTGTGTGAAATTAGGCAAATAGCTTTGCTGAGTCTCAGTTTACCTCAATTGTGAAATGGTGATGGGAGTGAATTAGCTGATCTCTGTGATGCTTCCAGCTTTAGATCTTTGATCCTGGCATAGGCAGGCATGGAGTGCTTTGGGCACATCCTGATAAGCCCAGGGACCTGGAGACTTCTCATTTTCCTTTCCCACCTCCTGCGTAGGCTTAGACCCAGGAAGGAACAAGGCAGCTACGCTTTGTCCCTCATCTATGGCAAAACTGTCTATCACTACCTCATCAACCAGGACAAGTCTGGCAAGTACTGTATTCCTGAGGGCACAAAGTTTGACACCTTGTGGCAGGTAAGCAGCCAAGGTCCCATTCACATTCCACCTTCCTTGTCTTTCTATCCTTCCCAACCAGATTCCTAGCCTCCCATTTATAGCCATTACCAGTTCTCCACTCATTGCCTCTCTCTCCCTTTGAGGACACCCTGAGAAGGGGGCCTGATCCTGCTCCTCTACCAGGGTTGGATGGGACTCTGATGGAGTCCTTCTATTCCTGATGCCTCTACCTTCCTTCTCTCTCTGCCAGCTGGTAGAGTATCTGAAGCTGAAGGCAGATGGGCTTATCTACTGTCTGAAGGAGATTTGTCCTAATGCCAGTGCTTCTACTGCTACTGGTAAGGAAACTTGGGACTGCGGCTGGAGCTAGGATTGAGATGGGACCTCAGAGCTGGTCTTGACTTTGGAAGTGGGTTGGGGGCTCAGGGCTGGTCCTGACCCTGGAGCTGGGTTGGGTCTGCAGCCATGATGGGGCTCAGGGCTCAGGCTGGAGCTTGGGTTGGCATGGGGCCTTAGCACTAGGGCAGTAGGGTCTAACACCATAAGGAGCTCAGGGCTGGATCAGAGGAGGCAGGACAGCTCTTTAGTCTCTCCAATGCATCTTATTGACCTTCTTTTCCCCAACCCAATTCTCTTTCCAGTGACTGCTGCTCCCACACTCCCTGTCCATCCCTCCATGCCTGTGAGTTTGGCCCCTGGGATTGGGGAGGCAGGGATTTGGTTTGTGGGAGGCATTAGGAGTGGGTGTCCCGAGAACAGGAGTGAGAGCTCCAGCCTGTCCACCTAGGGTCTTGCTGCTCCAGGGCCTTGGGTCCTTTAGGAGGAGGCAGAGGGAGCTGGGATGGGTAGATGGGTGGGACTAGGGAAGGGCAGTCACAGGTAGAATGCTGGGTTCAAGCATCCCAAGAAGGATGGGGGTATGGGCAGGAAGCCACTTGTTGGTTGACACCCCTGGGTGACTGATCCCATGTACTCTGGTCCCCAGAGAAGGAATGACACCCTCAACTCTGATGGATACACCCCTGAGCCAGGTGAGTTTTGGGCCAGAGAAGAGTAAGGGATCCATACTGTCTGTGTACTCCCTGGAGGAGAGCTTTGGGGAACTGTCTTCCAAAAGCTGAAGGGCTGCCCTCAGGGGCAGAGGCTAGATTTGTTCTGGTGGGCATGGGTTGGGGATGGAATGGGGAAGATGTTGCCGAGTCAGGTTTAGGTTCCATAGATGGAAAAGTATCCTAACCATCATTTCCAAAGTGGAATAGGTGGTCATGGAAGGTAGTGAGTTCTTGATCCCTAGAGGTCTTTGAGTAAAGACTGGTTGACCCCTTTTGATGGATATTGTGGGTGGGGGTGAGCATGTGGAATTCCTGCTTAAGTTCAGGTTCAGTTAGATCAGGGATTCATTAACTTCTTTATATTCTAGATCACGGGTGGGGACTCTGTGGCCTTGAGGTTACATGTGGTCCTCTAAGTCCTCAAGTGTGGACCTTTGACTGAATCCAAACTTCACAGAACAAATCCCCTTAATAAAAGGATTTATTCAGTAAAACATGGACTGTTTCACTGAACAACAGACCATACCCAAGGACCCAGAAGGTCACAGGTTCCCCACCCCTGTATCTGGACCCCGAGGCCATCAGTCTGGTGAAGCCAATGGACCTCTCAGAATTATGTTTTTAAGTACATAAAAAATATGTAAAATGAAAAGGAAACCAATTCTATTGAAATAGATTCATCAAAATATTGATAAAGCAAATTTACAGAGCCCCAGTTAAGAACCCCTGCCCTAGAGCCCTTGGAGATCCCCTCTGGATTGGAAAGCTTCTGGTCTGGCAGAGGTCTTGGAACACTTTAGTTCCAAGGGAGTAGTAGGGAGGTGGGAACCCAAGGCAGGGGAAAGACTTCCCCTGGAGGGGGTGGAGGCATAACTCTGGGCTTCCCAGTGACATGTCAGACATAGATGCTAAACCCATGCATGTCACAGCAACACTGGTCCAGGGGGTGGTGAGGGGGTGTGGTGCCTTGGGTACTGAGTAGCGCCCCACCCCTTCCCCCTCTTCTGTTGACAGCATGTTTAAACAAGAGTCAAGGTGAGAAGTCTCGGGTCCTGCCCATGGACACCAGTGTGTATGAGAGCCCCTACAGTGATCCCGAAGAGCTCAAGGACAAGAAACTCTTCCTCAAGAGAGAGAATCTGATGATCGATGAGGTGGAGCTGGGCTCAGGCAACTTTGGCTGTGTCCGCAAGGGGGTCTACAAGATGAGGAAGTAAGAGGAGGCTGGGGTTATTGGATCCTAAGGTTATAAACTGAGAGTTGGAAGGGACCTCAGAGGCTGGCTGATAGACTTGCCTTCTCTCATGCTACTGTTTCTTAGGAAACTGAGGCCCAACAAGCTAAAATGACTTGTTCAAGATCACACTGGCAATAAACAGCAAAGGTGGGGTTTGAACCTAGATCTGCTGATGCCAGAGCTGGTGCTCCTTAGCGGCAGTTAGGTGGCACCATAGTGCCCAGAGCGCTGGACCTGGAGTCAGGAAGACTCATCTTCATGAATTCAAATCTGACCTTAGTAGCTATGAGACCTCGGACAAGTCACTTAACTACTCTCTGCCTCAGTTTCCTCAACTCTAAAATGGGGATTATTATTATAGCATCAATATGATAGGGTTGTGAGGATAAAATGAGATATTTGTGAAGCATGTAGCACCATGCCTGGTACACAGCTTCCTTCCTTTCCTTTCTTCCATTACACCATGCTGAGTCATAGAACCTGCGATGAGTGTGAAGGACCTGGAGTCTGCTGGTTCTGCCACTGATTTTTGTGACCTTGGGAAAATCTCTCCCCCTCCCCTGGGTCTCAGTTTCTCTCTTTGTACAATGACTAAAATCTGTTCTGTTTGAGGGCCCCAGAGTCGGAGGAGGCTGGATGGGGAGGTGGGGTCTGATGGGAAGTCAGAGAAGGGACAGGATCCAAGAGGGACCTGAGCCTGCATGCATCCTGGGCAGGAAGCAGATTGATGTGGCCATCAAGGTGCTTAAGAGTACCAATGAGAAGGCTGAGAAGGACGAGATGATGAAGGAGGCCCAGATCATGCACCTGCTGGACAACCCCTACATCGTGCGGATCATCGGCGTGTGCAAGGCTGAGGCCCTCATGCTCGTCATGGAGATGGCCATCGCGGGGCCTCTGCACAAGTTTCTGGCCGCCAAGAAGTAAGCAGGGAGGGGTGAGGGGGGCTGAGAGTGTGTCTATGTACATGCATGCACACACATGCACATACATACAAACACCCCCCTCTCATGGAGATGCATTCTGGGGCA
This sequence comes from Notamacropus eugenii, assembly GCF_028372415.1. Lineage (NCBI taxonomy): Eukaryota > Metazoa > Chordata > Mammalia > Diprotodontia > Macropodidae > Notamacropus > Notamacropus eugenii. Next base: position 51,868,488 of record NC_092875.1, on the reverse strand, counting down.
CACACTCATAATAAATGACTCCTGTTTTTCATAGCAGAGCCCTTTCCGCACAACCTGTCCTATGGAGTAACTAGACCAAGTCCAATTGTTCCCATTTAGCAGAAGAGGAAACTGAGAAGGGAAGGACTTGCCCAGGGTCACACAGAACTTAGAAAGGATCTGAATCCAGGCATTCCATCCACTACAAAACACTGCCTCTCCTCCTCATGCACACATTCCTCTGTGTGTATGTCTGTATAGACACATACATATATGTGTACACACACACATACCGACAGGCAGATGCACACAATACATATATACAAACATGCACCCATACATATACATATACGTATATATGTGTGTATATAATATATGCATGTGTGTGTATGTTTGTAGACAGTTCTGCCTTGGGTGTAGCAGGTCTACTAAATATTAGCTGAAACAAATTGAATGAGAACCTAGGTACACCAACACGCACGTACACCTGTATTTGTTTGATTATACACACATGTGTACATCTGGGCAGGCAGAGACTTGCACGTATATGTCTGTGCACACACCCCTTCCCTGATTTGTACCGTATACACGTCCTCCTCTCACCCTCCACCCAGTGGCCTGATGTAACCAAGTCTCTGATTGGTCACACAGTTTTGGGGGGTGGCTCAGTGAGAGGTCAGACGCTAGGCCTCATGGAATGGGTGTGAAGTCCATCCTCACAGTGGACACTTTCTTATTGGCCTCATCCCTTTAGAGATGGCCAGCACCTTTTATTCCGTCTCTTAACCTGATAACTTGCCCCACATATCAACCTCCATTAACCGCTAGACTGTAGCCTTTCTGCTCTGGCTCAGAGGCTGAGCCAGGAGAAAGAAGCGCTAGGTGGAAGGGGGACTTGAGGTCCTGGGCTGTGACTCTGCCTGTGTCTCCACAACCCCATCCCTGCCCCAACTCTTGTCCTCTAGGGAGGAGGTCCCTGTCAGCAATGTCGTGGAGCTGCTGCACCAGGTGGCCATGGGAATGAAATACCTAGAAGAAAAAAATTTTGTGCACCGTGACCTGGCTGCCCGAAATGTTCTTCTGGTCAACCAGCACTATGCCAAGATTAGTGACTTTGGTTTATCCAAGGCACTGGGGGCTGATGACAGCTACTACACCGTGAGATTTTCCAGGGACGGAGGGTGGGGAGTGAAGGGGGGAGCTGTGGAAGGCACAGAGGGGAATAGGCTGGCTAGAACCAGGAGACACCCAGAGCAAGAGGCCTGGGGGAGTAGGAACTGAGCAAAAACTAGGGGGAGGCCCTGGAAAGAGCCCTGAGTGAAAGAGGAGGAGCTGGGAGAAGGTCAGGACAGAAAGCCTGTGGGGGGGTGGTGGTAAATAGGTGCTGGGGGGAGGTCTAGGGAAAAAAAAGCCTTGGGGGGGGGCAAGGAAGTACCTTAGAGGAGATCCAGGGGAGTGGGCCCTCCAGGAAGGCTAGAGGTCCCTGCTAGCATCTCAAAGAACTCCTGATCTGGAGACTGGCCAGTGGAAGGCCAAATTCAGGGACTGGAGATGTCCCCCTTGCCCCAGGGTAGGCACAAAGGGAGCACTCCACCATAGCATTCTCTGGGTTCTAGGCCCGCTCTGCAGGGAAGTGGCCACTCAAATGGTATGCTCCAGAGTGCATCAACTACCGGAAATTCTCCAGCCGAAGCGACGTGTGGAGCTATGGAGTCACCATGTGGGAAGCTTTCACCTATGGCCAGAAGCCTTATAAGGTAAGGCCAGGGCAGGAGACTCAGGGGGGGTGGAGGGAGGAGTCAGAGGAGATTTGGCAAGTGAGGCCAGGAGAAAGAGCATTGCATTTGCAGTAGGACCTAGATTTCAGTGTAGGCCCTGCCCCTTCGTGTCTCTGTGACCTTGTCACTTTACCTCCCTGGGTCTCGGTTTCCTCATCCATAAAATGGGGTGAGGGCTAGACCAAATGGCCACTGAAGTTCCTTCTAACTCTAAATTTATGACCCTATATATCTTCTCTCTGTTCTTCAGTTTGCTTCTCTATATGTTGAAGGGGTTGTTTAGATAATGCTAAATCTGTGATCCTATGGAGCACTGGTATTGGGAAGGGGATGGTCAGCGGAGGCACAGAGCAGTCGGGGAACTGTGGTTGGGGTAGGAAATAGTGATGAAAGGGAGAGAAGAAATAATGAGGGAGCTAAGGGGAGTGAGAGAGAAGGAAGCTCTCATCCCCATCCAATCCCACCCCTAAAACCTCCTCTTCCACTTCATTCTTGGCTTCCTTTGCCTGGGAGCAGAAAATGAAAGGCCCTGAGGTCATCAAATTCATTGAAGAGGGTAAGCGGATGGATCGCCCTCCTGAGTGCCCACCAGACATGTACACGCTCATGAAAGACTGCTGGATATACAAGTAAGTGCCCACCTAGCTGCCCCTGCTCATTCTCAGCCCTTCTCTGACCAACAGGCAGTCAACCAGGATTTATCAATTGCTTGCTATGTGCTGGGGATACAGAGAAAGGTGCTGGATGGATAGGAAGGGTTGCGAAGGATTTTAAAAGAGGATTTTATATTTGATTCTGGAGGTAGTAGGGAGCCCCAGGAGGATATTGAGTGGGTGTGGGGAGAGAGAAGTGATGACATGGTCAGACCTTTAATTGAGGGAAACCATTTAGGCAGTTAAGTTAAAGATGCACTGGAGAGGGGAGAGACTTAAGACAGGGCGTGCTCTGATGAGGGATTACACTAGGGTAGTGGTTGGAAAATAGGAGAGAAATATTCTAAAGGAAGAAATACCAGATTGTGACAACCAATTGTATATGTGGGGCAAGTGCAAATGAGCGATTGAGGATGCCACTGAGTTTGGGAGCCTGGGTGACTGGAGGGACAGTGGTACCTTCAATAACAATAGCGAAGATGGGGAGAGGAGAGGGTTTAGGGAGCAAGGTAATGGGTTTTGTTTTGGATATGCTGAGTCTGAGATTCACAGAAGGTAGTTGGTAATACAGGATTGGAGTTTAGAAGAGAGGTTAGGGCTGGATGTTATGAATTGTGCTGAAGGATGATAACTGAACCCATGGGAGCTGATAAGATCACCAATTTAGCTCCATCAGGGCAGGAGCAGTATTTTTGCTAGGTGGCCCACTGGAGAGAGAGTTGGAGATTTAGTCAGGAAGATCAGAGTTCATATCCTGCCTCAGACATTTATTAGCTGCGTGATCCTAAATAAGTCCCTTAACCTCTATCTACCTCAGTTCCCTCATCTACAAAACCGAGATAATAATAGCACCTTCCTCTCAGGGTCATCATGAGGATCAAAGGAGTTAGTGTTTGTAAAGTGCTTTGTAAGCTTTGAATCACTATATTAATGCGAACTTTTATTAATATCATAGTATAGAGGGAGAGGAGAAGGCCCAGGATGGAGCCTTAGGGGACACTGACATTTAGTGGGCATGACTTGGAGACTGAGAAATAGCAGTCAGACAGATAGAAGGAGAAGCCAGAGAGAGCAGTGTCAGGAAAACTTGAGGTGAGGATGTCTAGGAGAAAAGAGGAGTTGATAGTGGCAAAGCCTGCAGAAAAGTCAAGAAAGATAAGGATTTTTTGGTAACAGGGAGGGGAGCAGTGAGGAGTGAGGCAACCTGTGTGCTGGGGGTATGGGGTGGGAGTCTTGGGGATCAAGCAGTTTTGGTGGGAGAATGGATGAATGAGTGAAAAAGCATTTGTAAAGTAGTTGGACAAAGCAAACATTGAGTTAAATCATAAGGATACATCTAGGATTAGAAGCTCTTAAGGAAATCAGAATTTTGAGGGAAAGAATGTTCAGCTACAGGGCAGATGAAAAGGCCCAGGGGTCCTAAGAGGATAGCTACAGGGGGTGGTGATGAGGTCTGGGAGGCCTTACTATGCATCAGGGTATCTTCCCCTTGAGAGTGTCCCACTAACATTGGAAAGTGATGTATGCTCTGATGGGTCACAGAAGAGAGGAGATTCTGGGGTTTCCTCAAAGGAGTAGGAATGGGGGTTCAGTGTCTGGTCAGGAAGGGAAAAAGGGAAGAGAGCCTTGATAAGAAGGTTGGGTATTAGTTAGTTGGGGTTTGGAGAAGGGGGCAATTAGATCTCCCTGGGCTCCAGTTCTGGGGAATGGCATCCCCAAGATTCCCTAAGAGGGTCTAGGAGGGTCTGCTGGCATGGGGAGGGGCAGGCTGGGTTAAGATAGGAATAAGGAAACAGCAGTGCATTCCAACACTCAACAGCCCAGCACCATGGTCTAACATACTACTACTCAATACTCTGAAACCTCAAAACTTGTCACCACCACCAATATAACACCTCCATATCTGATGCAAAGTAATTGATAATTTATTTCATAATTATTAATACTGTAACTCACTTATAGCATACTTTAAGGTTTGCAGAACTCATTGCATAAATTTCTCATTAGATTCTGAAACTTACCTGACAGACCAAACCTGAGAATCAGCGTGGTCTGGTGGTAAGAGTCCTGGCTCAAGCAGCAGACAATCCCAGTTCTCTTTCCATATCTTCTGTGTGACAGTAGGGATAATCCCTTAACTTCTCCGTGTGTCTCTTTCCTCTCTTAGTTCCAGAAGTCCTTTCCAGCTCTGAATCCTATGATTTAGGTTCATAAGGTTCTAGGTTTTAGGTGCACTCTGCCACTTACTGGGCAAGTCACTTGACTCTGTGAACCTCAGTCTCCCCATTGTAAGATGATGAGCATTGCCTGGCTCATTAGGGCATTTCTGGGCACTACAGATATGTGAGTGACAATTGTTTTGAATGATGGATGGCATCCTCATTCTTTAGAAAATTCTTTCCCCAAGGCATTGCCAGAGGTAACTAGGGGAAAGGAGAGGTATTTTGGTGGAGGGTTGTTAAGTAATTATACACCCTCAGCATTGGAAGGAATTCTGGAAGGAAAGCAATGTTGTACAGTGGAACAGGAGGCTATATTTGGAGTCCCCAGCTGTGCCACTAGCTGTGTGACCTTGGGCAAGTCACTTTTAATTAGTCTGATTTCCTTGTCTATAAAATGAGGGAGGAAAGAGCAGAGTTGGAGGGGCTTTTGACCTCTTAACCTGTGATTCTAAAAAATGTTTGAAACATGCTGCTCTGCATTATGGGCACCCAACAAGTGGTCATGCCATAGGTACTACTAAAACTCTGTGGCCTGGGACCCTTTGGCCATCAATCTGCTGAAGTCTGTCTATGGATCCCTGCTTGGTCACTGAGTTAAACACATAAAGCAAAATACACAGGATTTCAAAGGAAACCAGTTCTAATGGAAGCCAGTTGTCAACTTATTAACCAAAACTGTGTCTACAGACTGGAGTGACCACCTGAAGTGATCCCAAAGGGGAGTCTGTGATCTCCTGAGGCAACTCATCCCAATTTGGGGACAGCTTTATTATTGAGGAGTTTTTCCTTATGTTGATCCAGCAAAACACCTCTCTGCTGATTCTAATTCATTTCTCTGGGGCCAAGATGGATGTCTGAAGGACATGATAGACAAGAGTCCCTAGGGTGCAAGCCTGTGGGATGGAGGTGGAAGAGGAAAAGGGACATCCCAGGAACTGATTTAATGTTTGTGTCGCTACTGCTTACAGGTGGGAAGATCGTCCAAACTTCTCAGATGTGGAACAGCGCATTAGAACCTACTATTACAGCCTGGCCAGTAAGGCGGAAGAGGTCTTAGATGCCCCTCAAGCAGAGGGGGCTACTAGTGCCTGAGGATCATCTCCCTTTCTCTGGATCTTCCCAATTCTTCCCAAAACCTGGCCTTGCTCTTTGCTTTTTCCCAGAGAGGCTTGTCCCCCTGCCTCTCCCATGCCAGCAAGACCACTCCCTCCCCCTTCCCTAGATGCCTGAAACTCCTTCCCATTTGTATCTGCTTCCTCCCAGCAGAGGACTGAAAACTCCAGACTTTGAGGTGAATGTTCTGCAGGAAAGTTAGGCCCCTTTCTGCATCCTTTTCCTGGATACTCAGGGCTTGGAGATCTTGGAAGGCGCAACTGGCTGTATCCTTCTGCCTTCTTCTTTGATGGACTTGGTCCTCACCTCTGGGCTCCTCCCTACTGGGGTTGAATGGGATCTGGTGGGGATGGGGTGGGGTGGTCTGTGGAGGGCCAGTCAAACCCCGGTTGATGGTCCAAAGAAAACCAGGCAGAAGCTTCACATTAGTGAAATAAACTCAGCTATTTCTCTGTCCGCTGTTTTGAATTCCTCTGGGACCCTGGGACTGGTTGAGGTTGGGGACTTGAGTGGAAGAAGGTAAAGAATTCTTTGTGTGTACTGCAAGGGGTCTGGAACTTCAAGGAGAGAAGCATGTGTTGGGGAGATTTGGCATTAATTGATGGTGGTATCAGTCCTTGGACAGATGTGGATATATATGGATCTCTGGTCACTAGAATTAATATTGATGAAGATGATGGCCAATGTTTATCACTGGAGTGTAGGTCATTAGAGTCATCAGTTAGTGGAGTAATCCATCAGCATAATGAATGCTAGGCATTTAAGTCATTAAGTGAATCGGTGTAAGAAGTGGCAATCACTGGAGTTGTTCATTGAGTACGATGATTATTTGGAATCTGATAGTGAGGGAATGAGCCACTCGGGGGCCATGGCTACCACCTTCTGAGGACTTGGGGTGACTCAATGAGCTACAGTCTTAGGGACACCTCTCTTCTTCCTACCCCCTTTTCCCTTAGAAAGTTACTGAAACCAACACTTAAGTTAGTCACCACTAGGACAGTCAAGTTCTTTGCTGCTGTGATAGATATGACTCAGTACAACTTAGTAGCATTTCTCAGAAGTCCTTGGCCTAGACTATGATTTCCCAGGATTTTCTTTCCTACAAGGCTGGGGATTGGAACAATGGAATGAGTGACTAGGTGAGAGACCTAAGGAACATTCAGGACTATAGATGACATTTAGGAATTCTGGAATCCTGAAACTTTCCTGATACCCCAGTGAGCACAGGGAGAAGACATTGAAGCCAAGAGACAATTTCAAAGACATGAGCTAGCGCCAGTGAGATCCTGACTTCTCACTTCATCCACACGACTTTGCACTTACCTTCCTTGCTAGGGTAGTGAGTTTGAAGGGACTCATTTCTCAAATTACCCAGTGCAGGAAGAGATTTCACTCATTCTGGAGTGCATAGGATATTGCTCCCCACCCCTCCTCAACCCCCTTTTTTTTAACTATTCCTTTCAATCCCAATTAAATGCTCTTTTTATTTCAATGCTTTCCTTTGCTTGGTGAGCAACTGAATACGAGTTGATTAGAAGTTCCCAGTCTCAGATTGAGTGGGAGCAAGATGAGCAGACAGCTCCATGCTTTTAACCTAAGTCTGAGAGGGTCCATAGTTTGGGCTAACACGAAAGTACATAACAGGGAAAAATCACATTATGGAATGAGTACAATCTCATTCCCCTCCTCCCCTTGAGTGGTTGGAAAATAAATCACTCCAAACCTGCTGCTCTAGAGGAGAAGGCAGGTGGAAGATCTTTTAATAACTGAAGTGAGAGGAGGGAAGGAAACTTCACTCCCATAAAGTTCACATCTCTCCTGTAATCATCAGTTAATCTCTGCAACTCCTCTAGCCTGGATGTCATCTTCCTTATTTCATGAGGTCCCAGGATACTCTAAGATTCTTGGTTCTTGGATGTCACCCCTTGTAGCCTCAAATACCTCTTTTCTTCTCTTTGCACGTGAGCACTAACTCTGGCACCACAAGCCTCAAGGGAGCCTAAGAATTTTTCCAATGAATGGTCATGCTCTGGGCCAATGAATTATGGGAAATGTAGTCCTATTCAAATATGCATGCAATATTAAAAAAAGAGAAGTCTATAGATCCCAACTATCTATAGATTAGGATCCAGGGGTGGAGAACCTGTGGCCTCAAGGCCAAATGTGGCCTTCTAGGTCCTTGGGTGCGGCCTTTTGACTGAGTCCAAGTTTTTCTGAACAAATATTTTTATTAAGGGAATTTACTCCGTGAAATTTGGATCCAGTCAAAATGTCACACTTGAGAACCTAGAATTCCACATGTGGCTTCAAGGCCACAGGTTCCCCATCCCTGGTAAGGCAAGCAGTGATGTGGTCTCCTTATCTATGACTTTGGGAACAAGGCTTGTCGTTACCTCTTCTATAGGAGACTCCCTGGATAAGGAATGGAACACATAGCTCCTTATAGTGTAGGACATGACACACTCTGCCAGGAAAAGCCTCTGGACTCTTCCTGGCAAGAGAAATGCCATTGACCTGTCAAAATGAAACGATTCCCTCCCAGTAGGCTACAATGGGAAGGGTAGGAAGCTTTTAAAAAATTTGTATTGATACCTTTTTATTTTGACATCACCATCATCTCCAGAAATATTCCTCCCCTCCTTTTCTCCCCTGAAAATCATTTCTCCTACCTGAGAAGAAGCAATTCAGAAAAGTAACCAACTCATCAACCAGCCCTGTGCAGTGTTCCACACTCATGGTTCCCTACGTCTGCAAAGAAGGTTGGGAGAGGTATCTTTGAAAGATCACTTGGTTTGGAGCAAGAGGACCACAGTTTGATCTTCAGTTTTGTTGTTTATTGGCCAAGAGTCTCAGCAATCCTTTCCCTTCTCTGGCCTTTGGCTTTCTTTCCTTCTCTGTACAAAGAGGGGTCTGGACTAGATCAGGGATTCTTAGATTTTTTTTTGCACCTCAGACCCCTTTGGTAATTTGCTGGAAACCTGTGGATTCCTTTTCAGAACAAGGTTTTTTAATTCATTAAATAAAATAGAAATTAAAGATATTGAAATAAAGTTCTCAGAATATTAAAAAATCCCAAATTCATGGGCCCGGGTTAAGAACCTTTGGTCTAGGTGATTCCTAAAGTTCATTTTCAGCGTTTTACAATTTTGTCATCCTCATAGAAATGACCAGTGAAGATATGGTTCCCATTATCTGAAGTAGAAATGTGGATTTCCTTTATAACTTGTAAGACCCAGAATATGGGGAACTAGATACTCTGGTAACTACTTTTTGGCTTCAACTGACCCTTGGATTCCTCGGTCGAGGGATCCTAGGGAAGTGAAGACCACGAAGTCTAGGGAAAAGAGCTCTGCCTTTTTGAAACCCAGGGTTTCAAATTCTAGCTCTGTTACTTACTAACTATAAGAACTTGGCCAAGAGTGCTGGCTCCAAAGTCAGAGGGAACTGGGTTCAGATTCCACCTCTAGGTCCCTGTAGGTCTCAGTTTCTTCAGCTGTAAAATGAGGGGGGAAGGTACATCTAATGGCTCCTAAAGATCCTTATAGCTCTAGATTCTGTGGTCCTAAAGCACTCTATCTCTCTGGGACTCTGTAAAGTGGAGGCGATGGGCTTCATGATCTCTGAGGCCCCATCTAACTCTGCTACCAGAGACTTCTGAAAGTCTTTCCTCCATTAACCTCTAGGGAGGGACCAAAAATTAGCAAATTTAGGCATTAAGGCCTAAAGAAATGAAGCTGGCCTAGCTCTGGATGCCTTGGCTGAAGAAACCTTCTCTCTTTTCAACTCAGTTCAACAGGCGAGTCTGGTTCCAGACAACTTCCACAAAAGCCACAATGAGTAGATTGGGGCCCGAACATGAAGCAGTCCCTCTCTGATGGGGGCTCTGGGCACTCAGAGCCTGAATTAGGGCCACGTGACCTGGACTCAGTATTGGAAACTGAAATTGAAACTTATTACAGTCCTTCAGTAATTAGGTACATCTGAGCTTGGGACAGCTAGGTGGTACAGTGGATAGAGCACCAGTGCAGGAGTCAGGAAGACTTGAGTTCAAATCTCACCTCAGACACTTGACACTCACTAGCTATGTGACCTCGGGCAAGTCACTTAACCACAATTGCTTCATCCTGGGTCATCTCCAGTCATTCTGATGAACATCTGGTCACTGGATTCAGATGGCTCTGGAGGAGAAGTGAGACTGGTGACCTGCACAGCCCTCCCTCACTCAAAACAAAGCCAAGTACAAGTCATGTCATTATTTCTCTGATGGCATGGTCTTCTTCGGCAACGAAGCATGAACACACACACACACACACACACACACACACACATGCACATCTGAGCTTATTACTTAGCTAGGGAGCCTTGGAAAGGGATAAAGATTGGATCTGTGATTACATTGAGATGAGAAAATGCTCCTACTAATTCAAGCTGGCACTTTTTCTACAACTTAGTCTTAGAATCCAGAGTGCCAAGAGGTTAAGTGATATGTCCAGGGTCACACAGACAGTAGGAGTCAAAGGTAGGACCTGAACCCAGATCTGTCTGGTTCTGAGCCCCAATCATCATGATGGTAATGACTAGTCAGAGTAGGAAGATGCTGAAAAATGCCTTCCTTTCCATCCCCTAATAGGTTGGCATCCTAGGGTCTTCCCCACCTCTAAATGAATGTCTTAAAAAAATTATTTAGGAAGTGAGTATAGCTGCTTGTCCTAAGTGCAAACATTGCTAGTCATAGGAATTCCTGTTGGGAATGGGTACAATGGAGGAGAGAAAGAATCTGTGATGGAGATGTCCCTGAACCCTTGTATCCCTCAGTTTTCTTATCTGTAAAGTAACTGTACCTGCCTCACAGGGTTGTTGCGGTCATGGAATGAGACAATATATGCAATGCTCTTTGCAAACCTTGAAATATTGTGGATTAATATTATTGTTATCAGGAAATTAGTCAGGGTTGGGGAGTTGTCAGTGACAAGAGTCTCAGGGTTTGGGCCAGTTTAAGAAAATGGATGTGTTGGAGGGGTTCTATTCAGTGTCCACCAGAGGGCACCAGGACTTAGTTCTAGAGGCCAGAGTAATGATCTCTAAGAATTTAGCAAAAGGAGACAGGGAGTCACTGTTACCAATGGAGTTCAGAGTCTGCCACAGCCTCCAAACCAGACCAACAGCTTGAGGGGCTCTCTCTCCCTCACCTCATCATTTCTTGAAGTATATCACCCAGGCTAGGGCGGAGGAAGGTTGTCACAGAGGAGCCCCAGTGACATTTAGGGGACAGGTGGCAGAGATCTAGGGGCCAGGAGCTGAGTGGTAGGGATACAGAGGCTAAGGGGCTCTTCAGTTCCAGGGCTGGGACCTTCACCACCTCGACCGACTCATCAGGAGGTGAGGCCTGACATATGGTTAGGGGTGTTCTTCTCAGCCTCCCTTGTGATGGATGCAGTCCATGTTTCTGGTCCCTGAGCCCAGAGAGTCCAGCTCTAGCTGAGACTTAACTCTAGGATGCTCCCCTTGAAAAGACATCTACAATTCAGAGTTGAAAGGAGGCTGGGAGACCATCCAGTCTCCTCTGCTCCCTTTCCTCCACCTCCCATTTTACAGATGAGAAAACTCAGGTCCAGAAAGGGAAATAAATTTGTCCAAGGCCACAGCAGAAAAAGTAGCTGAATATAATAATCAGAGCTGGAATTTGGCTCCAAATCTAGTTTACCTTCAATTCAATAAACATTTATTAAGTACCTACTGTCTACAGAACTTTGTGCTTGGCTTTTGGCCTCGTACAGGCCTTTGACCCTGGGCATGCACAAAGATTCAGGAAATTTTGTTCATTTAAGGCTGTGACCACTCAGGGTTTCTCAATTTTTCTTTCCAAAGGAGATGAGTCTTAAAGGGAGGAGGAAGGGTCCAGGGAACCTACTCCTTACCTCGTGGCAGACACTGACCATTGTTTCATGGGAGACACCCTTCCATGGAGGAACAATATCACTATAGTCATCCTTGAACCCAGATCTTGAGGCTCAGAATTCAGGATAGCCTAGAACTTAGACTCCAGAGCCAACCTCTAGCCCTGAATCTGGAACCCAGAGCCTAGAGCTCAGAATCCAATCCAGAATTCAGACTCTATCTCAGAATCCAGAACCCAGGGCTCAGATTTGACTGCCCAGAGTCTAGGACAGTGTCTGCTCCAGATAGAATCTAGGCCTTGAAGACCAGAGTCTACTTCAACCCTGAATCTAGAACTTAGAACCTGGAGTTTAGGATTTAGCTCAGAACCCAGAAGATTATTCCAGAGGTGAGAGTCCAGAATCTAGAGTCCAATCTGTCCCAGAGTCTAGATCTCAGCCTAAGGTTTGTGCCAGCTTGAAGTGGCAGCCTCTATTGGTCCAGCTTCCACTGAGGTCTCCCTGGGATGGTCAAGCAAATTGGTGCTTTCCCCAGGAGGACAGGGCCACACCTCCCAGAGCAATAAGGGGGAGCAGACTTCAGGGGGCATCTGCTAGAAAGAAGAGAGAGGGAAGGCGGGGCAGGGGCGGGACAGTGGGGCTGAGGTGGGTGTACACTCACTGACTTTGTCACTTTCCTGAGCCTGACGAATGCTCAGAGTCCAACTCTTCCTGGGCCCCAGTGACAAGACACTGAAGTGACCAGAAACCCAGCCCAGCCTGCAGGTAAGGGTTCAGCCCCAGCGTATGGCCCCTGGGATCTAGGGAGTAAGATGCCACCAGCCATCTGTCCAGCCTTTCTCCATCCCAGCCTCCCCTGAGTCTTTGGCCTTCTTATCTCCCTCTCCATCCCCCATTCTAGCCCTATTATCTTTCACAGTCTCACAAAGCATCTCTCAGTGGCTGGATCTCAGTGTCTCTCTGCCTTCATCTTCTAGCCTGTGGATCTCTCAGGTCCTCCCTTTGTCTCTGGACCTTTCTGCCTCTCAGTCTCTGTTTTTTCAGCCTCCTCAGTCTCTGGGCCTCTCTGTCTCTTAGTCTCTAGATCTGTGGGTCTCTCAGCCTCTCCTGCCCTTAGTCTCTTAGTCTCTTTGGGAAATGAGTTTCTTAGTCCCTTTCTTTAGCTGTCTTTGACTGCTCCGAAGTCTGGCCCTTTCCTGAGGCTACCCTCACATTTAGCTGGGGAGGTTTTTAGCCTGATGGAGATCTCCTTCTCCCCACTCTAATCTCTAATAGGGGAATAAGCCTGGGAGACCGTCCTAGAGTAGAGGAGAATGAAGATCTGAGATCCCTGATGGGCCCCAAGTGGGAGGAAAATGAAGGGAAAGTCCCCAAGAAAGGCTAAAGAGAGGAGAGGGATGGGTGGGGAGAGTTCTGGCCAGCCTCTGGCACTGCAGATCTGCCCCATACTCCCCATACACCCATCAGTTCCCTTGGTTTAGCCCAAGATCCATCCCCTGATTAGACTCTCCTGGGAGTCATCTCTCTTGTGACTCCCTTCTTGTCAGAAGCTTGAGGAAACAGAGGAGAAGGAGCCGTGATGGAAGTTGGAGGAGACAAGGACACCCCAAGTCCTTCCCCCCAACTCCCCAGCAATCCCCATCCCTTTCCTGAAATTAGCATATGAGTAGAAGGAGGCACTCACCTCTGGGTGGGGGAGGCAGAGAGGGGATAGGGGTGCTGAGAGTGACTCCAGGGGCCAAATCTGGCCTAATCTCTTCCTCCCAAGATCCCCCTTTTCCCTGCTGCTTCTCTCCAGGCCTTGAAGGGAAGAGTTTGCCATCCTCTTTTCTCTCCGGGCCTGGACACTTGGCCCTTCTCTGTCCCTTGGCAAGGGGAATCACCAGCATTGGGGGACAGAGAGGCAGGGTATAAGTAACCAAGTCACTCATACCCCCCCACATCACACCTTTGGGCTCACAGAATGACAAGCCCTCAGATTTGGAAGAGATCTCCGAGGGTTTCTGACCTAATAGAAATTCCTACTCTGTAACTTCTCTGTCATGGGGTCATTCGGCCTTCACTTGAATACCTCCCCAGTGTTGAGGAACTCAGGAGAAAGAACACGCCTCTTTGGGCCAGATGCCCTTGCCTTTCTGACAAACCTCAAGTCTGCCACTGTTCGCCATTGAATTCCCCAATTCAAGACTGGATTGGGAACAGGGTGGCTTCACTCAGAAAGTCCAGATTGAAATTTCACTCATATAAAGCTGAATATAACTGTTTTTGTTATTTTGAAAAAATTGTCACTGTTGTGTTTATTTGATTTTAATACTTTTCAAATTTTGAAAAAATAAAAGAAAGAAAAAAACCTGTAGGTTGATTGTGGTCCCCATTGAACCGTTCCAAATGAGTTCTTTCCCCTTTGTGGATGATGGGACTTTTTAGCAGTGAGGCCAAACCTATAGACTCTCAGAAGCATTTTAAAGAATTATAATAGAAAGAAATGCTAAATTTCAGTTGGAGTTGATTGAAAATAAAGATGTCACTTTTTTCATCTAATCAAGTTCAAAGAGCCCTTGTCCGAGGTTAAGAATTACCCACCCTAAATAGTCCAGTCCCATCTCTGAAACACTCTGGACCTCTGGCTCTCCTTGTCTCCGCATCACCTCCCCCAATTCATGGCAGATAACTTTTATCACAAAAACCTAGGCTGACTCAGTGGGGTCTCTCTGGACTCATGTCTTCTTTGCCTTCTACCTTGGCACTTCCAGACATCCAGAACCCAGAAAATACCTTCAAACAACTGGACTCAGTAACTGGTGAGTCCTCTTCCTGGTGGCTGATCCCCAGGTGAGCGCTGCCCCCCAGCCCAAGGCAGGGTGCCTGCTGTGTCCTCTCTCTACCCAGGGCATCCATTGTCCTCAGACCCCTTTTCTCACTCCTTTCCTTCTGAATTGATCACTGGAGGGCACTTCCCATGTTATTTGTTTCAGGTATGTTTTATGAGACTTGCCCTGGGTCACAATAAAGCTGCCAGGACCCTGGGTGCTAGGGGGACACAGAAAAATCACACTGCACAGCTCCCCATTGGCCCCTGCCCTTCCATCCCAAGACTGCTGTCTCCTCTGAATGGTATCTCTGCCCTTTGCCCTGCTCAAATCTCTTCTTGTTAGAATCCTTACTTTGAGTTTCCAGGCCCTTCCCTGGTGCTATTTCTTTCCAAAGTGCTGGTATAATTACAGATTAGGGGCAGGTGGCAAGCAGAGAGGGACAGGTCAGGAGAGGACAATGGAGTGGGATCACCCTGGAGGAAGCTGGAGAGGGAGGATGAAGAGGGTGCAGCTGGAAGTATGGAACTCTTTCCATAAAAGGTCTTCTCTGAAGCTCTGAGGGGAATGAAAGAAAGGCAAGGGGAAGCTCTGGAGGCCCATGGTGTTCTTGGCTGGTATGAGGCTGGGAGCGAAAGGGAGAATAGTAATGACTAACAATGGACATTTGTTTCCAATTCAACTAACAAGTAAGTACCTATGTGCAAGGTGCTGGGGACACCTAAAAAAAAGGGGAGTATAAAAGAGTGGAGTATAAAAAATGGAGAGAGAGTATAAAATGTAAAGAGAAAAGTATATACATACATTCTAACTTGAGGAGCTAACGAGGACTAACTAATGGGATAATATTCATGCTGTTCTGTGGTTTGTTTATGGGGGTAGCTAGGTGGGGCAGTGGATAAAGTGTCGGGCCTGGAGTCCAAATCTGGCTTCAGATACTTACCAGCTGTAGGACCCTGGGCAAGTCACTTAATCTTGTTTGTCTCAGTTTCCTTACCTATAAAATGAGCTGAAAAAGGAAATGAGAAACCACTAGCTATGTGACCCTGGACAAGTTACTTCACCCTGTTTGCCTCAGTTTCCTCCTCTGTAAAATGATCTGGAGAAGGAAACGGCGAACCACTCCAGCATCTTTGCCAAGAAAACCCCAAATGGGGTCATGAAGAGCTGGACATGATTGAAAAATGACAAAAGCTTGTTTATCCATATTTTTTATCCTTATTTGTCTCTTCCATTACATCGTAAACTCCTTGAAAGCAAGGACTGTCTTTTGTTTCTTTTTGTATCCCCAGCACCTAGCGCAGTGTTGGGCACATAGTAGGTGCTTAATAAATGTTTACTGATTGACTAATATTTTGTACCTACTTGTGTTGTATGTGTTGTTCCTGAAAGGTCTGCTTTAATTTTGTCTTTGATTTCCCCAGTGCCTAGCACAACACACACACACACACACACACACACACGTACACACATACATGTGTACATATCATATATTTGTTGATTGATCAGAACAGGCTCCCAAGGGATACTGTTCTATCCTGGTTCTGATCAGAACCTTCTCCTAGGAGAAGGTTCAAGGAAGCCCGGGAGGGCATTCCAGGTGCAGGAATAGTCTGTGCCTCTCCTGGAAGTGGGAGATGCAGTGCCCCCTTCTCCCAGAAAGTAGGCCATTCTGGCCATATATAATGTAGGGGAACCAAACTTTATTGCATATCTGGAGCACTCTGCAGACCTTACAGCTCCCCATAAAAGTCATGTTAATGATGAGGCATGAAGGGGAGAAATCAGAAATAGGTGTGGAGATGCAGGCTGGAGACAAGTAATGAGGGGCTTTTAATGTCGATCACAGGGTACTGTATTTTGTCCTGGAGACAACAAAGAACCACTGTAGCTTTTTTTTTTTTTGAGTGGGAGAGAGAACATGGTCAAAACTGTAATTTAGAAATATTATTTTGGCAGCTATGTGGAGGATGCATGGGGGTGAGAGGGGAAAGGTTGTACAAAGGGGAGTTATGTGCAACAGTCCTCAAAAGATTGAAATTTAAATTTTATTCTAGTGCCACTGACTTTTCTAGAGCAGAGTAGTAACCTGGTCATACTTGTGCTTTATAAATATCCTTTTTTCAGCTGTACGAAGCATGCATTCTTGTGTATAGTACTTGGGTATATACGATGTCTCATATCAACTCTATGAGTTTAGTGATATAGATGGATTATTATACCCATTGCACAGATGAGTAAACAGTTTTGGAGAATTGAAATGACTTGCTGAGGTCACAATGAATGTATTAGGAGAAGCTAGAAGTTTGCAGAAACCCTAGTGACCTGAATACCTTGATGGGGGTGGGGGGCACCAGTGACCCGGTAAGTCTAGAGGAACACTGCTCTTTGGTTCAAAAGGCAGCAAGTAAGAATGAAGTGAATTAATAAGGAGATGAGCCTCAATGACTCAAGGAGAGGAAAAAGCCAGCCAGGGTGGTATGGAAATGCCAGGGTCCAAGATCTCTTGTCACCCTATCCAGTCTATATCTGTGTTTGTCACTAGGAAGTAAGTTATGAGCCTTAAGGTCCCAGACTTCAGGCGAGCCCAGGGAGGCAATGCCACGCTGGGTGTCTCCATGGTATGCCAGGCGCCGGAGAGCTGATGGTTAACTTTTTAGTATGAATATTCGCACCTCAGAAATCAGCAAACACTACAAATCAGGGTTTGATTTACTGTTTTATTAATTGTCTAGACTTAATAAAGTGGTAGAGAAAATGTTAATATTGCAAATTGAACTTCAAAGTTTGTTGTGTGTGTGTGTATGGACGGATGGATCTGAGTGCCTCCTAAGGCACTCTCTCCCAAGGGATACTATTCTATCCTGGTTCTTCTACTACTTATCTAGTTGTTCCTTCTCAGTCTCCTTTGCTGGATCTTCCTCTAAGTTAGACCTGATATTGTGGGTGTCCTCAAGGACTCTGTCTTGGGCCCTCTTCTTCTTCTTCCTCCATACCATTTTCCTTGCTGATCTCATCTGCTCCCATGGATTCAATGATCACCTCTAGGCTGATGATTCTGGGATGTATTTGTCCAGCCCTAACCTTCCTCCTGACCTCCAGTCACATCTCCTTCTACCTACTGGACATCTCAAACTACATGTCCTGTAGACATTTTATACTCAGTGACCAAAAATTAAGTCATTATATTTCCCTAAAAACTCTCTCCCCTTCCCATGGGTGTGATGGTAAATATTTTATAACCAGCTCTTTGAAAAAATTGTACAAATGACACATTTTAAATTTAATCTGAATCATTAACATTTTCACCATCACTCCCTTAAGATTAGGCTGTCGATAGAACAATAAATCAAACCCCAGTTTGCAGTGTTTGCTGATTTCTGAGCTGTAAGTGCTTTACTGAAATTTTAACAATCAGCTCTCCCAAACTCAAATTGACTCCAGCACACCCCTGCCTCTTCCTAACTTCCCTCTTATTGTTGAGATCACTGCTGGGTCCACAATCTCAATATCCTTCTCAATATCTCTTTCCCTGCCTTCCTATATCCAATTAGTTGCCAAGTTTTATAGTTCCTGCATCTCTCCTATATGGACCCTTTTCTCCTCTGACACTGCCGTCCTGGAACAGGCCTCAGATT
This sequence comes from Notamacropus eugenii, assembly GCF_028372415.1. Taxonomy (NCBI): domain Eukaryota; kingdom Metazoa; phylum Chordata; class Mammalia; order Diprotodontia; family Macropodidae; genus Notamacropus; species Notamacropus eugenii. The sequence continues at coordinate 51,850,398 of NC_092875.1, read as the reverse complement.
CTGACTACTGCCACAGCCTGCAGGCTTATCCCCCTGCCTCAAGTCTCTCCCCACTCCAATCCATCCTGTGCTCAGCTGTCAAATTATCTTCCTAAAGTACAGATCTGCCCATGTCACCATCACCCCTTTTGCCCATTCAATCAAGGCCAGTGGCTTCCTATCTTCTCTGTGATCAAATGTAAAATCCTTTGTTTGGCATTCAAAGCCCTTCCTACCTTTCCAGTTTTCTTACACCTTACCTGCTCCCACCCCCATATTCTGATCCAGTGACCCTTGCCTCTTGGTTGTTCCTCAAGCAAGACTCTCCATCTTCCTACTCTGATCATTTTCTCTGACTGTCCTCCATGCCTGTAATGCTGTCCTTTCTCATCTCTGCCCCTGGCTTCCCTGGCTGCTTGAAGTTCCCCCTTCTACAAGAAACCATTCCCTGGACTCCTTGATGGCGGGGTACCTTCCCTCTAAGATTATCTCCAATTTTTCTCATCTACATCTTGTTTGGCAGCTAGATGGTACAGTGGGTGGAATGCTGAACTTGGACTCAGGAAAATCTTGCCTTATACTAGCTGCCTGATCCTAAATGAGTCACTCAACCTCTGTTAGCCTCAATTTCCCCAACTGTAAAATGGAGATATGGAAAGTGTGCTGCAGATTTTAAAGTACTGTCTCCCCCATCAGTTAGACCATGGCCTCATTGAGAGCAAGAATTCTCTTTTCTTGTATCCTCAGAACTTTACACAGTGTCTGTCATATAATGGGCACTTGATTAAATGCTTTTGGACTTGATTTGACTCCACGTTGGAGAAGGCAGGCAGAGAATAATAGTATTGAGTCCTTGAGGCTGGGAAAGAAGGATTGGTTTGTCCTTGAAATCAGGAGGTGTGTCTTTGAACACTGGGCAAAAAGGTAGGTATTTCCTTTCTCATCCTGCTGCTTCCCATTCCACTCAGGCTTAGTTAATGAATAGAGCTCTGGACTTGGAGTCAGGGAGATATGAATTAAAATCCTACCTCAGACACTAGCTGTGTGACTCTGGGCAAATCACGTAACCTCTCTGGGCCTCACTTTATCTATAAAATGGGGAGACTGGATTCGATTATCTCTGAAGTTCCTGCAGTCTACCTATGAGCCCAAGACCTCCTTGGGCAGAGCCATCAGTCACTTCCTTTATTAAGTCTCCTCTCCTTGGGGCCTGGGCTGCCTCTCTAATAGCTGGAAGGGGCCCCAGGGCAGAGCAGGAAACTCCACCATCTTAGCGATAGTGGCTTGGGGCCTGGGAGGAGTCACCTGGGAAGCTGGAAATCAGACGTCAGGGACTAGTGATAGCATCTGTCCCCGGCCCTTTGCTGCTGTTCCGCTGCACCCTGCCCACCTGTCCAGAACAGACAAACAACAACCCATCTGACCCTCTGCCCACCTCTTCCTCACGTGGAGCAGAGAGGAGCTCACATTCATAACACCCGATCCGGCTTAGAGCCTTTACCTGGCTTGGCTCTGTGTCTTCCTTGTAGACACTGGTCTCAGCGATTACTTGTTGGTTCTTCTGTACTATGAGAATAGTTCCTCCCTATGCCCTGAAAAATGCTTCGAAGCACTTCCTCCCTGGAGTATCCTGGCTCCATTTCACAGATAGGAAGATCAAGGGTCTGAGAGGGATAGAGCCTTCCAAGCAAGTCAATCAAAGGGTGTTACCCTGGCCTAAGGGCATCCAATTTGTGCAGGTCCCTTGTGTATAGAGAGCATGATAGTATTCTGAACTGTCAAAGAGACCTTTGAGAGTATCTGATTTAACCCTCCCATTTTACAGAGGAGGAAACTGAGTCCTAAGGAGGAAAAGTGCCTTGTCTAAGGACACAACAAGTAGTTCATAGCAAAGGTGGGCTTGGATACAGGCGTTTGGACTCCAGTCCAGAGCTGATTTCTCTAGGTTGGTGACAGCAGGGCTTAGGTCTAGGCTGGAAGATTAGTTATTGATAAGTCCAGCCTTTGAGGGGAGATTGTGTGGGAGAAGATAGTGGCTACTGGCCCTTATAGTGCCTCGGATCAGAGGTAAAGGCCCAAGAATGTGGGAAACTGTCTGGGGCAAGATGAAGTACTTTCTCTTTAGTTGTTGTTTAGCCATTTTCAGTTGTATCTGACTCTTTCTGACCCCATTTGGGGTTTTCTTGGCGAAGATACTAGAGTGGTTTGCCATTTCCTTCTCCAGCTTATTTTACAGATGAGGAAACTGAGGCAAACAGGGTTGAGTGACTTGTCCAGGGTCACACAGCTACTAAGTATCTGAGGCCAAAATTGAACTCAGGTCTTCCTGACTCCAGGTCCTGCGTTCTATCCACTATGTCACCTAGCTGCCCTTGGGGTTCAGCTACCAAGATGAAGAACACAGATCTCTATTAGAATCTGAGGGGAGGGAAATAAGGGAGGTATCCCTGGTCTAGATGAAAATAAAGGATGATAAGGGAGGAAATAAGCTAAGGTATTTGAGCCAGAGTCAGAGGACAGATTTAGAAAGAGCCCAAAGGCTTGAGTCCAGGGTTAGCGCTCCAGCTAGACAAAGAAGGGAATGTGCTGTTGTGGGATTGGGCCGGGATTCAGAATCCGAAGTCCCGAGTTCTAGTCCTGGTTCTGGGACTTACTAACTACATGAATTTGGGCTAGTCCTTTACTCTTCTGTCCTGAGGCCTTAAAACTAAGGCCTCCTAAAACTAAGGCCTTAGTTTTTCTATCTGCAAAATGAGTGTTTTGGATTCAATGGCCTCTAGGGTTTCTTTCAATTCTGGTGTGTTTTTTTTTCTCCATATATTTTTTCCCTTTCCAAGAGTGGTTTGGTCTCCTACTGTACTTCAGAAATGTTCTGCAGCTACTTTTAAATGACAAAATGCAAAATAGGATAAAAATAATTTTTCTCAGAGTAAATCTTCTGACTTACATTAAAAAATGAACACACTTCCAACTCCCACTCCTTCACAGCATCCAGTCTTCTTTATCTAAGGCTACCTGTGATACGCAATACCCTGCCCTCCAAGTGGACATTATGTTACACTTACAGTATACAAAGACAATTTCGGGAAGTAGCTTTAAATAGAAAGTGTCTTTACTTTGGCTTAGCAACAGCATAGGCAGTAATTGTGCAATCGAAGCCATACTAGAATTTTATGAAAACTACTTTCACATGATTAATTTCAGAAATGCTGCATCCATTATGGTTTTGGTACTTACTCCATTCACAAATTAACCTTTCCTAATTAAACGGCAGATATTGAGTAAAATACCACCAAATTAAAACAAAAAGGAGAATATACAGTAAAATCAAGCACTTTCTGCCTGATCCTTCATGAAGAACGGCTTATTCTGGTTTCCTAGCTTCTCAAGGTACAAGAGCTTTTGGCAAAATTTGGCAGGCAGGCTTCAAATGAATTCCCTGGTGAGTGGCACACAGGACTTAGAAACAAAAGTCAAGATGGATAGAAGCCCCAAGGCTGTCTGTCTACATGATCAGGAGCTGAAGCACCCTGCTGTAAAGCTGGTGTGGAGAGAGGCAAGACTGACATCTGCCTCCCAAGCTGACCATGTTACAGTGAGCAGCTCTGCCAGCCTAAAGTCCCTTCATGCCTGCTCATGTGACTTCTGTGCTTGGAGAGGGGCAGCTGGGCACAGTGAGAACAAGGTGGGGTTTAGGGGTCAGGAAAGCCTAGATGTGGATCCTGCTGCCATGGACAAGTCAATTCATCCCTCTGAGTCTTAGTATTTTCGTCTGTAAAATGGGAATACCACTGCCTGCAGAAGGTACTTCACAGAGTGGTAACGGTCAGGTGAGATAATGCATAAAATATGTATAAACACTGTATAAATGCCAACTATTATTATTAATAATGATTTCTATTGTTGTTGTTGTTGTAAGGCCTCTGTCAGCTCTGAAATTCTGAGTTCTAAAGGCCCCTGCAACTCTGACATTCTGTGTTCTAAGGGTGCTCCCAACTCTGACATTCTGGGCTCTGACCTCCTGTGTTCTAAGGCATCCCCCCACAGCTCTACATTCTCATTCTGTGATCTAAGGCCCTCCCAGTTCTGACATTCTGTGTTCTAGGGACCCTCCCAGCCCTGATATTCTATGTTCTAAGGACCCTCCCAGCTCTGACATCCTGGGCTCTGATATTCTATGTTCTAAGGTGCCCCCCACCCCAGCTTTACATTCTGTGTTCTAAAGGCCCTCCTCATTCTGAAACTCTGTGTTTTAAGGACCCTCCCAGCTCTGACAATCTCTACTCTAAAATCTCTTCCATCTCTCACGTGTTTTATTCTGAGTCCTTCCAGCTCTCAGATTCTGGGATTCTGGAAGGATTAAGAACAGATGGGACCTTGAGGCAACTCAATGACAAGGTGTTCCCTTGGTGTATTAAAATATTAGTGCATGAAGTCATGGCCAAGAGAGCAATCTGTTACAGATTATGAAAATTCATTTTAAAACAAGGATGAGACATTTATTTTGTTCCATTAAAAGAAAAAAAGTAAAATAAAATGGAGCTTGGGATTGGAGCAGAGATGGGGCATGTGGGAAGGGGGATTTAGACAACTACCCATTCCATCATTGTACTGACCTGCCTCTAATCCAGAAACAAAAAAGCACCCTTAGGATCACAGAGCTAGAGCAGGCCATTGTACGAGAAGAAAACTGAGATCTAAGATAAGTGACTTGGCCAAGATGATACAGACAGTACATATCAGAAAAGCAAGATTTTCTGAGTTCTTTGTACTGTACTACTTGTGTCTGGTAAGAGAAGGAAGAGGGTATATGGAGAAGAAGGAGAGGAAAGGGAGAGGACAGGATTGAGAGGACTGACTTCAGGAAGAGTCTTACCATGAGGACATGCTGTCTCTGTCTGAGCCTCAAGTCTTGTTTAGACCCTGTGTGCTTCTGGATATGGTTTGGGTGGGGAGGAGGCGTATAGTAGAGGTTCAAGGAGACCCCAGAAAGAACTGCTCCTGTGTGAGGGATATGAGACCAGAAAGCTGGTCATTAGCAGAATGGAGGCACAGTCCAGCCTAGAGGCAGAGTGATGTCTAGATGTAACTTCAGATTTGGCCTCCACTCTTCAGTGGGTTGGGGAGGGGGATAGGGGTGTCAGTTGGTCCCCTCAAGGCAGGCTGTCAAGTCCAGACTCAGGAGATACTAGCTCATAGTTTCCTCTGTTTGGAGAGGAGGATTAGATGATTCTTCTTAAAACCTTCTATCAATCAGTCAATCAATTAACCAACCACTATGTATTAAGAGATGACTGTGTCATGCAGGAGGTGTTAAATGCTACAGTTATACAGTTATGTAAATGAAACATTCCCTGCTCTCAAGGAGCTTATCATCTATCTGCAGTTGCCTTCTGGATTTCCTGTTTCACCTTGGACAAGTCAGCTAGCCTTCCCCTCTGTGCCTCCCTCCTTACTACAGAAGCATCTGGCCCTGGGACTGTAAGGATGATGATCCCAAGGATATCCCAACTTATCCCTTCCTTACATTTCCCTCTCTCATAGCGTACGGGGCAGTCACTGTGGTGGCAGACTAGATTTGACTGAAAGTCTCTTCCCAGATGATGCAAGGGCTGTTGGATTCTTCCATGAACTGCATTTTTTTGAGGAGGTGGTGACTGAGGGCTGGACAAGGGGTGGGGGTGATTTTGAGCCAAGTTCAGACAATGCTATTCCTCAGACCTCCAAATTCACAGGATTCTAGAACATCAGAACAGACATTAGAGATCACTCATTTCCTCATTTTAAAAAATGGATGGTGTCTTTTGGTTTAACTGCACACTATTTCTGAATACATGCTGCCCCCTCTCTGCCATCCACTGAACCTTCCCTTGTAATAAAGAACTAAAAGGAAAAAGGAAAAAAAAGTTTGGCAAAACTTCCCATAGTCCTTCCAACACAGACCATTTCCACCTTTTGACATATTTACTGTTTTTTCTGAATGAGATGATGCTTCAGAGTTGTTTTAACTTACATTTCTTTTTTTTTTAAAAAAGGATTGATATTCTATTTTTAGATTATTTTCCCTTCCTTTGCCAGTGAATCATTCTTTGTAACAAAGAAGAAAAAAAATAAGAAGAAAAAAGTAAAAAATAAAAAAGAGAATTTTCAAAACATAAAATTATTTATTTTTAACATTTCATTTTGAAAAAAAAATGAGTTCTGAATTCTCTCCCTCCCCTACCCACTGAGAGAACAACAATATGAAATCACGGAAAACATATTTTTACATTACCCATGCTGCAAAAAAACAAGAAAAGTAAAGAAAGTGAAAAAATTATACTTTAGTCTGCACTCAGAATTGATCTCTGGAATTCTGTCTCTGGAAGTGGAAAGAATGTTTCATCACCAGCCCTTCAGAATTGTCTTGGATCATTGGAATGATCAGAGTAACTAAATCAAGAAGAAACAGGTCGACAAAACTGGGGAACCTGTGGGGCGTCCCAGTATGTCGAGCTGAGTTCCTTCCTCTCGTGCTCCACCTTTTCCAGAAAGGGAGGGAGCAGCCTTCTCTCAAACTCTTAATTTATAATTATCCTTACAGAGCGTTCCAGGTCTCTGTTGTCAGATTTCTTTCCATTTACTAAATGATTGTTCTGGAGCCTCAGCTCATGTAAATGTCCCACGAATCTGTCTTGTTTCTCACCAAGCAGTAAAATTCCACTGCGATCGTGTGTAACCCTTCTTCATTTTATGGGTATTTACTTCGTTTCCAGACCGTTTCTACCACCGAAAGTGTCGCTATGAATCTGGGATCACATTTCTCTCTTTCAGCTTCTTTCTTTCTGTGAACTTTTTGATTTCTTGGGGTGTATGCTTGGCTGGCAGACTCTCGGGGTTAAAGGGCATGGACATTTTAGTCATTTTCGAGGGTAGTTTCAAACTGCTTTCTAGAGTCAAATCAGACGCGATTCACAGCTCCACCACAGTTTCACAACAGTTCCAATTCACAGCTCCATCAATAGACTACGGATTACTGTGCTGTCTCACCACAACCCTTCCAACGTTGACAGTTCTCATCTCTTGTCATCTTTGCCAATTTGTTGGGTATGAAGTGAAATCTCGGAACTTGAATTTTTCTTATTAGTGATTTGGAACAGTCTCTCACATGGTTGCTAATAATTTGCAATTCTTTTGAAGATTTTGTTTTGGGGGTTCATATCCCTTGACTACATATTCTTTGCCAATCCTTCACTTTATGCATGAAGAAACTGGGGTACATAGAGTTTAAGTGACTTGTCCAAGGTCTCATTGGCAGGAAAAAAAAACAGGGTTGTATTTGAAGCTAAGGTTTTTGATTACAAACTCTGGACATTTTGAGATCCTCTCTAACTAGCTGTAGACCCAGGGCGGTCCCCAAGTTATTCTCTACCCCTTCTTATCTTTGCCTCTGAGGAAGGGCTGGGCTGGGCTGGGCTGGGTGGTGAAACCTGAAGACTTGGCTTTGAAATCAACCTTCTCACTCACCCTTCAGTCAGCTACCCCAAGGAACACAGCCCCACTCACCCCCTGACTTTTGAGAGCCCTGCCAGCAGGGTGCCTAGAGAAAAAAGGTTGGGAAATAACTGCTACTTGCTTCATTGGAAAGGGAGAGGATGAATCATGTGGCTGATAGACCTGGGTTCAGATCCTGCCTCGAACACTTGCTGTGTGTCCTTGAACAAGTTACCTAGCCTCTCTGTGCCTCTGGTTTCTTCAGCTATAAGATGAGGTTGTTGGAGTTAGTGGCCGTTACAGTCCCTTTTAGGTCTAAATCAAAGGCAAGTAAGGACCAGCTTAGAGATCAACTAGGGTAGGAAAAATGTGTGTGTGTGTGTGTGTGTGTGTGTGTGTGTGTGTGTGTGTGTGTGTGTGCCTATAAAGAAGCTCTTTCAGGGGGCTATTGCCCTGTATTTATCCAGCTTCAAGAAATCTCTCTCAGACTGAGAGTGCTGTGGGTAGCTCCAGTCCATGAGAGCATGAGCTGGACAGGGTCACAGCGAGTTCTGAGGAACAGGAGCTATAAACCTTAGCATCTCCTTCCAACCTTCCCTTGCCCCAGGAAGGGTGGGTGAGTCAAAGGGAAACCTGAGATTAGGGGATGGGGCCTGTGGAAAAGAGAGGAGGTGGGGGGAAAGGAGGGACTCCCCTCTCTCCACTCTGGCCACCTGCCAGGCTCTGCAGAGATTACACCACGTATTTCCCAAGTACCTAATACATACAGAGTCCTAAATCAGGTGCTGGGGGAGATAGAAAGCTTAGATATCACTGCCTTCATTGAGTTCATCTACTTCTAGTGGGATGTAACTGTAAATACAGCCAACTGTACTACAACATATTATGTGAAGAGTGTATTAGATGTTTGCCCAAAGACCATCATAGAACTATTTATGGGGATATTGTAAGGTTTTTCATATTTGATAATGTGGGAGCCATTCACAACTGGTAGGCAAAAATGGGTGTCTTGGACTTCTGGTAGTTTTGCTGTTAACGTTTGTTTTTCCATTGTGTCCGACTCTTCTGGTAGTTTGTTGTTGTTGAGTCTTTTCAGTTGTGTCCAACTCTCTGTGACCCCATCTGGGTTTTCTTGGCAAAGATACTGGAGTGGTTGACATTTCCTTCTCCATTTCATTTTACAGATGAGGAAACTGAGGCAAACAGGGTTGAGTGACTTGGTCAGGGTCACATAGCTAGTAGGTATCTGAGGCTAGATCTGATCTCAGGTTCTCCTGACTCCTAAACTAGAGGGTCTCTAGGATGCTGTCCAACTCTGGCATTGTTATGTTCTAAAGTCTCTTCTAGCTCTCCTATTCTAGGTTGTTAGGTCTAGCCCAGCTCTGACAGACATTCTGTGTTTGGAGGGTGCTTCCTTGACCACCCTGCAGCTTTTGACACTGTCAATTTTTTTTTTTTGGATACCCTCTTCTCTCTCTGAATTCTTTCTTGGTTCTCTTTCTATCTATCATCCAGCTCCTTTTCAGTCACCTTTGCTGGATCTTCAGCCAGATCATGCCCTCTCACCATGGATGTCCCACAAGGTTCTGTCCACGGCCCTCTTGTCTACTCCGTTTATGCTATTTCACTTGGTCATCTCTTCAGCTCCCCTGGATCCAGTTATCACCTCCATGCGGATGATTCTCAAATCTACTTATCTAGCTCTAACCTCTCTGCTGACCTCCCCTCCCACATCTATAACTATTTTTCAGACATCTCAAAGTGGGTGTCCTGTAGACACCTTGAATTTAATGTGTCCCAAACTGAATCCATCATCTTTCACCTGAACCTAACCCCCTCCAAACATCCTTATTATTGTCAAGTTTACCACCATTCTCCAAATCCTTCAGGTTTGAAATCTAGGGGTCATCCTGGACTCCTCACTATCTCTCACTCTCCATATCCATGCTGTTGCCAAGACCTTTGAAACATCTTTTGAATAAAGTCCTTCTTTTTTTTGATTCCTTTCCTTTCCACCACCCTTGTGATCTCCTTCTGGCAGCTCTGGCTCTGTCTGCCTCAAGTCTCTTCCCCTTCCTAGTCCGTTCTCCATTCAGCTGCCAAAGTGATTTTCCTGTAGCACAAGTCACATCACCTTCCTACTAATAAACTCTAGAGATTCAAGATCAAATACACAATCACATTTGGTGTTCGATGTCCTTCATGACCCAACACTATCCCCCACCTTTCTTTTCTTCTCACATCTTACTTCTCCCTCACCTTTTTTGATCTTCCTTGGCTTTCTTCTTCTCCCTTGGACAAGACGTTTCATCTCTGGGCTCCAGGCATTTTTGCTGATTGTCCCTTATGCCTTGAACTTCCTTCCTCCTCATCTGTGCTTCTGATTTCCTTCAAATTTCAGCTAAAAATCCTGCATTCTACAGGAAACCTTTTCTAGTCCCTCTCAATTTTAGTCTCTTTCCTCCTTCGATTATTCCCTGTTTAATTTATTTAATCTTGTATATAACTTGTTTGTAATAGTTGTTTCCATGCTCTCTCCAGCTTTAGGTCATGAGCCCCTGAGGGCAGAGACTAACTTTTTTTTTTTTTTTTTGCCTTTCTTTATTTCCCCAGTATTTAGTACTGTGCCTTTTTATGTGCTTAATCAATGCTTATACACTCTGACTGACCTCCCAGCTCAGTGTTCTGTAGTTTAGGTATTTAGATCCCTTCTAGTGCTGACATTCTATGTTGTAAGGGCATTCCCAGTTCTGACATTCTGTATCTCAAGGCTTTCTCAACTCTGATACTTTGTGTTCTAAGGACCCTTCCACCTGGCTCTAACATTCTATGTCCATAGTTCTTAAAGGGTTGTTCTTGGTCAATTGTAAATAAATTGAAAGAAGCTGCAAATCAGTTATAACTGGGCAGGGAGGGTGTCTCCTTCCTTCCTTCCTTCCTTCCTTCCTTCCTTCCTTCCTTCCTTCCTTCCTTCCTTCCTTCCTTCTTTCCTTCCTTCCTTCCTTCCTCCCTTCCTTCCTTCCTTCCTTCCTTCCTTCCTTCCTTCCTTCCTTCTTTCCTTCCTTCCTTCCTTCCTTCCTTCCTTCCTTCCTTCCTTCCTTCCTTCCTTCCTTCCTTTCTTTCTTAGAAATTGACTAACTGATTTGCATATGAAAAAGATCTAGGGGTTTCAGCGGAGTACAAGCTCAATATGAGTCAGCAACTGTAAATTGACCACCAAGGAGATTTTGGGTGGCGTCAAGAGAGACTCTGCTTCTAGAATTTGTTGCTGGTCAGACCATGTCTGGAGTTGTGGGTTCAGCTGTGGGCTTTACATTTAGGAAAGGCATGGAAAAGTGGGGAGGCATTTAGAGTAGGGTATCCATGATGGTGAGGCAATGGCAGACTGCCACATGAGGATCAGTTGAAGGAGCTGGGAGATTTTAGCCTGAAGAAGAAGACTTGGGGGAGAACACGGCTATGTTCATTCAAGATAGAGACATATTTGTTGTGTGTTGGGCACAACTTGGAGCCCTGGTACTGCTCAAGAGATAGGTTTAGGCCCATAAAGAAAAGACATCTTAATGGTGCAATTCAATTGAATAAGTATTGTAGTACTGCATGGTATTGCACGATCCTATGCAGGAGAAGAGGTTAAGTGTTGGGAGAGCAAAAACCAAAACTGAGCAGTTCCTTGACTTCAAGGAGTCTCTACCCCAAATACACAGATCAACACTGTCCAAGGCTGTTTGAAGAGGGAGAGTCCAAACAACTTGGTTGAGGCTTTGTGGAGGAAGGAAGTGGTACCTGGGCTGAGCCTTCAAAAAAGATAAGGATTCTGAAAGACAGAGAGCTGAGGAGGGAGGGCATCCCAAGGACAGAGGATGGACTAAAAATGCAGGTTTGGGAGAAAGCTGAATCCAAAGCTGTTGGAATATAGAATGGACAAATGTAGTCATGTGAAATGTCTGAAAAAGTGGTTAGGGGACAGACTAGAGAGAGATTTTAATGCTAGGCTGAGGAATTTGTATTTTACCTAAAGACACTTGGGAGTCACTTTTGAGCAGGACAGTGATACACAAACCTGCGACTAAGAGAAGATTATTTTGGATGTTGTGTGGAGAATGGATTAGACAGGGGAGAGAGTGACAACAGGGAGGTAAATTAGGTGGCTATTACCAAAGTCCTGGCAAAAGATGATTAGGTAGAAAACTAGGCTGGTGGCTGTGGGTTTGGAAGCCATCTATGTAGAGATGATCATCGGACCTATGTAAACTGGTGAGATCACCCAGAAAGAAAATATAAAGAAAGGAGATGACCCAGGACAGAGCCTTGGGGACACTCATGCTTAGGGCTCAGGAGATGAATGATGATACAACAAAGGACACTAAGAAGGAAAAGTCAGAAAGGCAGGAAGAAAAGAAAGAGAGCAGTATCGGAAGCCAAAGGAAAAGAGGGCATCTAGGAAAGAGAGGATTGTTAGTGATGTCTAGATACGCAGGGAGGTTAAGGTACAGAAGTATAATGGGTTGTCTAGAAAGAAAGGCAGTCCATAAGATCTTTATTCAGAGATGGAAGGGATCTCAAAGGCCACTTAGTCCAACCCCTTCATTTTACAGATGAGGAAACAGAGACCAAGGGAGGTTACGACTTACCCAAAGTCACAGAGACCATAAGCTTCAGAGGGGGGAATTGAACTCAAATCCTCTGACTCTAGAGACCACTGTGCCACTCTATCACTATTTCAAAGAGAGTCCAGCTATATAGATAGAAGTATGATTTCATATGGATTTATAACATCAGACATAGCGAAGCTTCTGGGGAATAAAACACAGATGATAGAGGTAGTGCCCTACAGTTGCTAAAGAGCTGGCACTGAAGTCAGGAACATCTAAGTTCAAATCTTGACTCAGACCCTAGACAAGCTGCTTAATCTCTCTGTGTCTCTGTTTCTTCTTGTATAAAATGAGAGGGTTGAACTTAATGGCCTTGCAACTTGAAAATGATAAGATCCTTTGAGTGTTACTTAGATTTGAGATTAGTAGGGTGTGGATGATGGCATGCAGAGAGAGAAAATGAGGGATTTTTTAGGGTGAACTTACTACATTGAAATGGCCAGCAAGCATGAGCTCCATGCTAGGGAGAGAGACAGACAAGAGAAGCCATGGTGGTTGGTAGATTGGGAGAATAAGGAGAGATATCAAAATAGGAGTGGAAAGCGGTGAGGGAGTGGGAGAGGTGGAAGGATGAGATGTTGTGGTCAGAGAGGGGAATTTCCAACCACTTGATCTTGAAGGTGGAACAAAATGGAGAGACGCCATGAGGCCAATGATGAGGCTACCACTGTGGGAGGCTGAAATAGAATAGAAAGGGAAACTCATGACATTTGAGCGGGTCAAGGATCATAGAAAAGAACTTTAAAGTCAGTAATGATTAAGTAAGGGATAACATAAAAGCATAGATTTAAACTAGAATAGATCTTAGAGGCCAGCTAGTCCAGCAACCCTTTCTTTCCCCTCTGCCCCCACTCTCACACACACACTCTATTTCAAAAATAAAAAAATAGAATTGACTTTCTGAAGATCACATAGCTCATAAGTGGCCAAGTGGGGATTTCAATTTAGTTCTTCTGACTCCAAATCCATCTCTTTCTCCACTGCACCATGGAGAAAGGAAGGCTGTAGAATAGGAGTTCATCATTGATGGAGGAAAGCAAGATTCTATAAAAGAGGTTTTCTATGGCACGTGGAAAAGAGATTGGTAGAGAGATCTTCGATAGACTTAGAGTCAGAAAACCAGCTTGGGATCCCCAGCTCTGACATGAGAAAGTTACTTCACATCCTTGGGCCTTAGTGTAAAGTCTAGAAAAAGGAGGAATTGTACTAGATGATCCCTAGATGGTCCCTTACAGCTTTAAATCCAGGAATCCATTCTGCTTTGGGACAGTGTGGATTATTAGGAATCAAGACTGAGTAATCATGTTAAGAATCTCAGAGGTAAAATGGAGAAAGGAGTTTGACTGGTTCAGGATAACAATGATTGGGGAGGCAAGCCATTGGTAGAGTCTACATGATGGCGTAGCTGAAGTAGAATGCTGAGTAGACAAAATGAATGAGTGTTTGAATTCTGGAGAGTATAGGATCCCAGGAGTTAGAGCTGAAAGAGATCTTAAAGCTGATCTAGGTCAACTTTCTCATTTTACAGATAAGGAAATTCAAGTCCAGAAATTTTGAATTCACATAGGTCACACTGGTACTCAATTTGATTGTATACTTTATGAGACCAGGAACCGTCTGTCTTTCTTTTTCATATTTGGAATCCCAGAGGGAAGGAGAAAGGGAGGGAGGAAGGAAGGAAGAAAGGACTTAAATTTATTACATGCCAGGCTAAGTTCTGGAGATAATATAAGCAAAAACAAAAACCTACCCCCCTCACTTTGACTAAAGGTTAAAAATTCCTTGTAACTCCTTAACTTCTGATTGCTAAATTTTACCCAATCAGCACAGATACAGAGGCTGCCTTTCTAATGAACTTCCAAGGGCTCTTTGGGTCCAGGGGTCCCCAGTTTTTCAATTTCCAAATTCTTTTGATCTCTCATGGAAATGAATTGAGGGAGGTGGGAGGAAGGCACAAAAACAAAGACCAGGAGGAAAAGTCATTGTGTACTCCTGCTCTGATTTTATTATATTTGTGTGATCAACCACAATCTATGTAATAAGTGCCAGATAATTCGAGGGAGATACTATTAAGTACCAGAAGGAATCAGGAAAGATTTTTAACAGAAATATTGAGTTGATCCTTGAGTAAGGCTAAGAATTCTAAGGGATGAGGAATGCATTTAAGGCAGGGTGCAAGGCTTGTGCAAAGGTATGGAGGAAGAACTTGAAATCTCGAGTTTTAAGAATGGCAGTTTTAGAAATAGTCCAGTTTGAATGGAACAGAGTGAAAGAGGAGGAAGTTTATGCAATGAAGTACTTAAGGAGAAAGCATAGTATATGGGTAAATTGTGTTTGTCCTTCGTTCTCAAAGAGGACTGTGACATCAAGATGATGACATGACTTGCAGCTGACTTTGATTTGAGTGAGGGAGGGCTGTGCCAGGTCACCAACCTCACTTTCTTCTCCTGAGCCTTCTGGGTCCAGTGACCTGATATTCATCAGGATGACTGGAGATGGCCCAGGATGCAATGGGAGACCCTGGCTCTTTCAGGTTAAGGTCTTATAGCATTCTTACTTTGAGTGAGATATAGTATGGGTAGAAGATCAGCTCTGGAGTCAGGAATGATTCAAGTTCTTTCTCTGATATATATTAGTTTGTGTGACCTTTGGCAAGTCACTTAATCCCTCAACACCTTGGGCCACTCTCTAAGGCTATTGAGCAATAATAGTTGTGGGTTATTTCTCAGCCTCCTTTTTCTAGTCCAGAGATTCCCAAACTTCTTTGACCTACCACCTCCTTTTCCAAAAAAACAAACAGATTACTCAGCACCACCCAGAAATCTATTTTCTTTAACCCCTTAATGGTTTTTTAAATTGCTTCATTTAAAAAAATAAATTAAAAAGACATCTTAAATTTAATAACTTATTGTAAATTTGAGGTTTTTTTCTTCCATTGAAATTTTGATGAAGCAATATTGCATCATATAACCATATAGTATCACATTATAAAGAAGTCATCACATGCTCATATTCCTGTTGATGCATGCTGCACTTCCTGACAATGCATGAAACACTTGCCTGCCAACACTTGCTTGTTAAGCTCTGTCAGTGGAATTGACCACTGACTGGCTATAACTTAACATTTTGAGTGTTTATTTGGAAAATAATGTAATCACTATGACTTTAACTCTGTTACACAACAGATTTGAAACGTGCACAATTTTTTAATTTTCTTCTCCTGCATGGCAAATTAAAGCCTAAGACAGGCGATCTTGACTTTAGCCTTGATTCTGACACTAATGAGCTAGCTGTGAGGTCTTAGACAAGTATCTTCTTTGAGCCTTGGTTTTCCCACCCACAAAGTGAAAACCAGATGATCTCTTAGGTACCTTCCTGATCTGCTTTTATATTCTAAGGTCTCTCCTAGATTTAATAGTCTGTGTTCTAAGGACCCTCTGACTCTGACATCTTCTGTCCTATGAGCCCTCCCATTTCTGACATTTTGGGTTTCCAGGGCCCTCATAGCTCTGACATACCCTTTCTAAGGACCTTCTAGTTCTGACATTCTGTGTTCTAAGGGCCTTCCCAGCTCTGACATTCTCTGTTCTAAGGGCCCTCCCAGCTCTGATGATCTTTGTTTTAGGTGCCAAATGCCTACAGGTCAAGGGTTTACAGGAGAGGGAGCTAGCTTTGTCCAATTTAGGTAAGCCCAGAGTCCAGATCAGGTGCTTTATTTCATTAGCTCCATTTTCTTTCCATGGCAGGGTTTTTTTGCCTAGTTATCCTGGGTAGATCCAGAGAGTTCTCCACTGAAAACACTTCCCTTTCAATAAATGTCCTTTGTTCTTTCTCCAGGCCAGGACCTGAATCCTGACTTGATCTTATGGCTTAATGGCTCACAGCAGGAAGGGGAAAGGTGAGGGAGGATCTAAACTTGCTGTCATTAGGGCAGGTAGGAACAAAAAACCTCAGTAGACCATGGGATCAACCTGGGCAAATATTATTATTCCATTTTATAGAGAAGGGAAGTAACTTACCCAAGGTCACAGGATGGAGCTAGGAACTATAATTTTAACCTTGTTTGAAGCCTTTTATACTTTTAGCTTCAACCTCCTTTCAGAGGAAAGACTTTTACAATGAGGAATGAACTCTATAATGGAACAAAGAGGTCATGTAATATGGAGGGATAGAAAATGCTGGATTTGGAGTTCAATGACCTGGGCACCAGAGTGACCTCATCAAAGTCATTTCCTCCCTGGGTCTCAGTTTCTCCATCTGTAAAATGAAAAGAATTAGACTAGATTGGAAGGGCCATAAGATATCTGAAGACTGGGTCATAGACATCCTTGGCAGAGTGGGAAGGGGGCATAAATCATCTATCTATGCTGGAGAAGGGAGTGGAGTCAAGGATAGCTCCTCCTATTGTCTCAGAAGGGTTTCTCTTGGGGCTTGACTCTTCACTCTCCCTTTCCTTGGGGTACAGAGCTGTTGGGATGACTAGAGGGGGAGGAGACAGTTCACACTCTGTGGCCTCCCTGCCCCCTCTTCCTCCTCCTTCCTGCCCAAATCCTCCAGCTCATAACCAGAGGGCTGGTCGACCTGCCCTAAGCCTTCCCTCGACCACAGGAAGGCCCAGCTTAGGGACTCAAGATGAGCAGAGGCGAGAGCCAACATCTCAAAATAAACTAAGGTTATATTATCTCCCCCACCATCTCCCCCTCCCCCAAAATAGTTACTGCAAGGCGTACTAGCTTGAGGTCCCAAGATCCTTTGTTCTGCACCTCAGGTGGGGCCTGGGAGCCTAAGCCTAATGAGGGGGAGACTGGGAGCCTGTTCCTTTCTCACTGAGCACCCAGCTTGTGACTTGTGAAAGTGGGGATGGGGTATACTTGTGGAAAGTACTGGGGAGAGGCCAGATGTAGTTAGATTTTCATTCTTGCCCTCATGGAGTTTATTGTCTACAGTCAAAGGCTGGGACACAAACACAGAGAGCTTGTAATACCCAATATCTCAGGAAAAGTATATCAGAGACAGCTAGCCAAAGTGCAAGGGTAAGGGCAAGAGAGAATTTAATACTGATTGGGAAGATTCAGGGAAGACTGTCAGAAGGAGTTGGTGCTTGAGCCAGATTTTGAGGGGATAATAGAGGACTGGGCTTGGAATCAGGAAGATTCATCTTTGTGAGTTCAAATCCAGCCTTAGAAATTTGTTAGCTGTGTGACTGAGCAAGTCACTTAACCCTATCTGCCTCAGTTTTCTCATCTATAAAATGAGCTGGAGAAGGAAAGGGCAAACCACTTCAGTGTCTTTGCCAAGAAAACCCCAGTGGGGGTCATGAGAAGAAGGACATGATTAAAACAACTGAGTAACAATAACAAAAAGATTTTTAACAAACGGAAACATTGAGGGGCATTTGAGGCAAATGTAGATATCAAAGAATGGTAACCAGCCTAGTTTGGCTAGGACAGACTGAAACTAGATTTTAGGGAGCCTTAAATGCCAAACTAAGATGTTTGTATTTTGTACTATATTCTAGGGGTTCTTAATGAATCTTTATGATCTTTGATGGAGAAAGATTACATCTTTATTTCAATATTACTACTGCTTTCTTTTTTTAATACTATGAACTTTTTTTTTCCTTTTAAAAACTATTCCGAAAAGGAGGCCCATAGGTTTTACCAGATTGCACAAAAGATCCAGCGATCAAGAGAGAGACATAGTCACACCTGTGCATTAGGACAGTTAATTTGGAGGCTGTAGGAGTAGTGGATTGGAAAAGGGAGAAACCAGAGGGAGGGAGACTAATTAAGAGTGAGAGCTGCCAGATGCCAGACTTCTCTCAGGCCCCAGAGAGGTTTTGGATGACTGCCTTGCCCAGTCCCCCAGGCAGCTGGCTCCCAAAGCACAGAGGTAAGTGGGGACAGCTACAGGTTGGGGAACTGAACTTCAGAGGTTCATGATTAGCCTGCCCTTTCCAGTTCCTGTTGAGCTCTGTGTAGGTCTAAGTGTCTGGCTTGGGTGGTGGGGGATCCACATGGGAATGGATGTTGCTTATCCTTCTGTGATGTGGGCAGCCCCAGGCCTGGGTCTAGCAGTAGAGGGCATGGAGGCAGTACTGCCTGTAAAGCTTGACTACTAATGATGGGGAGACCTGCCTGGCCCCTGGCTGGCCCCCTGAATAGGTCCCTGAGCTGATTCCTTTCCTGAGTTCTCCAGGAACTTGGGTACGGGCTAGCGTTGGGACCTCTGGGAGTGGGAGAGGACACACTGGAGGAGGCAAAGCCCAACCACTGGACAACTTTCCTTGGGACAACCTGATGGGACAAAAGAGAGACAGATTTTGGTCAGGGAAGTTATTAGGGAGAGGGTCAAAGTCAGAGTTAGAGCAAACTGGGTCCAGGATCATAACTAGGGATTCTAGTACTGAAGGAAGATCCAATAGAGTATGTGTGTGAGGAAGTCTAAGGTCTGACTATTCTTTTGTGGGGTTGAGCTATAATGGAGACAGACATCATGGGAGTTGGACAAGTTGAGGAACTGGCAATCCAGGGTGGAGAAGAAGACTGTGAATGAAACATAGACCTTACTGAAGAGGAGGAAGAGTAAATAGAAGATCATACATGACAGTCACAAGGCTATGAACAGGATGGACAGAACATGTAGGATGGAGGAGAGAGGTTTCTGTTGTGAGGTCATTCAGGTCTAAAAGTGGTAATGGAGAGTACAAAGTATGCCAGGTCTGCCTAATTCTCTGCCTGGCCCCTTGTGTAAGGAGAAGGAGCAGCCAGTCTTCGAAGGGGCCAAGAGAGGTGGTATCTTCAGGAGAAAGCTGAATTTAAGTAAGCACCATAAGAGGGAACAAATGAGAGAGAAGAGGTCTGGGATGAAGAGAGAGAGGAAGAATCCAGAGGCTATGGTGGGGAGAAAGGGCAAGAGGAGGAGAGGGTTAGGGCTGAGCTTACTATGATGGTGGAAGGGACTCTGCCAATCTCTTCTCAGATATCTATTCTTACCTCTGATTCCATGGCCTGATCCCCACCCTCCAGGCAAAGGTTGAGCATCCCCAGCCACCTTGAGTTAGTTCTGAGGCTGTGTCTGGACAGTGTAACCTTCTTTCCCACTCAAAGGGGGCACCACACCTTGCTCCAGCCTAGAAATGTGGTATTTATTCAGAATTATCCAGCCAGACTGGATAAGATCTCCCAGCTGATAGACTCTTTCTCTTTGGTCACTAGAAAGGTAAGACTTAGGGTCAAAATTTGAATTAGGGTTAGGTGTGCAAATTTAGAGACACCTTTACTACAAATGTTCATATGGACTATTTGTGCCCGACCTGTAGTAGAGCATTCTGAGCTCGTATTGGTCTGATCAGCCCCAGTTAGACGTACTGTACCTCGACTCTGACATAATGATGTCATTTTGGTCTTCTTCGAGCACCAAGGACAATTACGCAGGATTAGAATTAACAATAGGAAATGAAATGCCAACCAATCACTCAACAAGCGTTTACTAGATGAATGCATTGTGCTAGATGTTGTTTTGAACTTGAAAGCAAAACTGTTTCTGCTCTTAAGGAGACTATGTCCAGTGGAATAACTGCTACCTATATGAGGGATATGCAGCATAGATGCAAAACAGATAGAAAACTGGAGTGGGCCAGTGATGGCAGAGGCAGGGGGGGCTCCAGTAAGTGGATCAAAAAAGGTTTCTTATGGTCCTTGTGCTGAACTGCAAAGAAAACTAGGGAGTCTAAGAGGTGGAGGTGAGAGGAGTGTGCATTAACCTTCCCATAACCCTTATTCAATATGAAAAGAAATAAATTCTAATGTTTTTCCATTCATATGCATAGACGAAATAAAAATAGATACTTTTTTTCAAAAAGAAAACCATTATTATATATGTAACATTTTTAGTATCATAATGTTAAATGTTTATTAGAAATGATCAAATTAATGAGGCTATTGATTCTGTTTTTTTGGGGGGGATTAGTCAACCAATAATTTTATGCTCAGCATAATTTTTTAGATTCTCACATGTCATGTTTAACCTCCTAGGTTTTTTTTTATTTTTTTGAATTTTATTGGGAACTGGGCTAAGGATGCTGATGAAAAAAACTAAGATTTATCCAGTACTTGTAGGTTGGGAAAGTGCATTACAGGGTTTGGATCTTCCTTACAACCCTGTGAGGTAATGGCTATTTTTATCCTCATTTTACAGATGAAGAAACAGAATCAGGCAGAGGTTAAGTGACTTGCCCAGGATCACTCAACTAGAAATTGTCTAAGGCCTGATTTGAACTCAGGTCTTCCTGACTCCAAGGCCAGTGATCTGTTTAGTGCTCCCACAGAATTAAAGCCTTGTGACTATATTTAATAAAAAGAGGACAGTTTTTTCGAAGGGCACATCAAAAATTTTGTAGCTTCATTGACTGGAAATCCATTTGGAATGATTACCCATTAGTCAATTTCCAATGGGTTGGTGTTGCTAATTGTTTTCCAGTTCTACATGAAAGGGGTTTCCCATCCAAATTTCATTCTTTCGATTTGGGTCAGTAGGAAATATTCCTTCAGCTCTTTCTTCCAAATTTTTCAGTTGCACTATAATACTCTCCTGTTTCTCCCTCTAATCCACCCACTTTGCCATTAACATGACTGTTTTTAGAATATTTCAAGAGGATAATATAATTACCAAATATTCCCCATTCCCCCTTGACAATCTTCTTGTATCTGCTGGTGGTGCACAAGCCCCAGGTTGGAAACCTTTATCCTGAGACCTTCACTGTTTGAACCTTCCTTCCAGATGTCAGGTCCCTTGATCCACCATACTGTTGAGCCAAGGTGTCTCCGCCAAGTGTCTGTCTTTTAGAATTTGACTATCACTAAGTTTCTATGTGAGTAGAGATATCTAGAATGAAGTTCTCTTTGGCCAACCCCAATGGAGTCAGATTGACTTAGGGAACTAATGGTGTCAAAGGTCAGTGTTCTCCCCAAGTCTCTGTCCACTGTGGACCCAGCCAAAAATGGGCTATAAAGATCAGGTTAGAAAGAGTTTGAGGACCTGAGTTCAGATCTCAACATTACCATGTACTGCTTCTGTGTCTTTGAGCAAGTCACTTAACCTTCAGTTTCTTCATCTATAAAAAGGAGTTGGATAAATAAGCTCCCTTCCACCCATAAATCTTGTAATTTAAAAATGAATCCATTAACGAACATTTAGTGAGCACCTACTAGCTGCCAGGCATGTTGGCACCTAGGTTCTGTGGATATAAAGACAAAAATGACAATGATCCCGGCCCTCATGGAGCTCACATTCCACTGGGGAGACAAAGGGTACATAAATAAGCATATTCAAAATGAATATGAGGAAATTTACATGTGGGAAGGACACTAGCAGATGGGGAGATCACAAAAGGCTTAGTGTGTCTTAGCTGCTTCTTGAAGGAAGCAGAGGGATTCTAAGAGGTAGAGATGAAGAGATGGGGCATTCCTGACATAAAGACAACCAGTAAAAAGGCATGACGATGGGAGCTGGAGGGTCATACGTGAAGAACAGTAAAGAGGCCAACTTGACTAGACTCTAAAGTGTGGGCAGGGGAATAATGTATAAGCTTAGAAGGTAGGTTGGAGTCAGATTGAAAAGGGTTTTAAGTACCATACAGAGGAGTTTATATTTGATCCTAGAACTAAGTAGGAGCTGCTAGGGTTTCTTAAGTAGGGGAGAGGTATGCTTTAAAAACATCTCTTAGGCAGCTGTGTGGAGGATGGAGTGGAGAGACGAGAGACTTATAATCCTGAAGTGGTATTCTATTTATGAGAAATTCAAGTAGATTCTTCACTAAGGGGTGGGATGAGGAACTTTTCAATACAGCCTCACGTAGGCTTTTCTGTAATGGGGGTTAGGTCAGGTAGAAGATGCTAAAGGTTTGGGGTATTTTCTTCCTTCCTGAGGTCTATGGCAAATGGCAGATCACTCCAGTATCTTTGCCAAGAAAAGCTCAAGCGGTGTCATGCAGAGTTGAACATAACTGACACGACTAAGCAACAAAAGAGGTCTATGACACATTCTCTGATCTCCAGCCCCCTAGTCTCCATTTCTGCCTTTCAACAGGGCCCTCCTTGGATCCAGATGACCAAAGTCTCTGACTTCAAACTCCTTATTCCCTCATTGTTCTATTGGATCCACTTCATTCCCTCCCCCTTCAGGACAGTGGTAGCCCCAACGCCTTACTCAATCATAGATTGATTCCCTTACATGCCAAAATTAATGAGAAAAACATTTTTTGTGGGTACAAAACAACACCCTACCATAGTTGATGATGTCAGTACTGAACCGCAAGGGCTCCAGGTGGAAATCCGGGGACATAGAATTCTGACTGAGCCAGGCTTCCGGAGGGGAGCTCTGTTCTCTTTACTCTGCTCCACTTCCCTGTCTGGGGATGGAAGAGAAAGAAAGAAGAAAAAATGGAGGAGTTGGGGTGGGGAAGGGGAAAAGTTGAAGGGAAAGATGAGAGGCTAGAGAAGAAGGAGGAGATTCATCCAGAATCCAATCTTTCCTCTTCTCTTGTCTCAATACCCAGTTCTGGTCAGTGAGCAAAAACAAAATTGATGGAGGTTCTTAGAGTTGAAAGGGACCTTAAACTCCTTCACCCCACCCTGTCCTCAGTTAGGAAGCTCCTCTACTGTATCTATGATCATCAGTTTCTGCTTGAATACTTCCAGTGAAAGGGGACGCGCTACCTACTGAAGCAATCTTCATTCCGTTGTTAAACATCTATAGTTTTTGGGACTGAACTGAAATTTACTTGCCTGTGACTTTACCCTGTAGATCCTGGTTCTCCCCTCTGAAAAAGTCTAACCTCTCTTCCCCATGAGAGCTTTTAAAATATTTTAAAACCGCATGCCTTCTCTATAAGCCTTCTCTTCTGTAATCAAAATAGTCCCAGGTCCTTCAACTGATCAATCAATTAATCACTTAATCAACCAACATTTATTGAATACTTACTTTGTGTCAAGACCGTGCCAGGCACTAGAAATATATGGACAAAAGTAAGACAGTCCCTGCCTTTAAGGAGTTTATATTCTCCTTAGGGAAGACATCATATTCACAGATAAATAAACACCAAAGATTTTGGGGATGGAGGAGGGGATAGAAGAACAAATCAGGAAAAGTTTTGTGAGGCAGAGGTATTAAACTGAGTCTTCAAGGGAGTTAGTGATTCCAAGAATTCTAGGTGAGAAAGGAGAACCTTCCAGAGATGGAAGATAAGTTACACAAAGGCAAGGAGGGGGGAGATGGATTGTCAAGTAGGGAACCAGCAAATAGGCTGGCTTAGCACACAGAGTGGGGGAATAATGTGTAAGGAACCTGGAAAGGTAGAGGTAGAGCCAGATTGTGAAGAGCTTGAAATGCCAAACAAAGGAATTTGTATTTTATCCTAGAGGCAAAAGGAAATCACTGACATTTGTATAGCAAGGGAGTGATGTGGTCAGATTTATGCTTAGGAATGTCACTTTGGCAGCTGTACAGAAGATAGACTGAAGAAGGGAGAAATTAGGTATAAAAACACCAATTAGAACACAACAGATGAGGAAACTGAGGTGAACAAGGTTAAGTGACTTTCTCAGAGTCACACAAGTAGTAAGTGTCTGAAGTCAGATTTGAATGTATAAATGTTTCTTCTTTACTCCAGGTGCAGCACTCTATCTACTGCTTCATCTAGCTGCTCTTCAAAAGTCTAGGTGAGAGATATTGAGTGCCTGGACTAGGATGGTTGTGGTATGAGTGGAGAGACAGGAACAGATGTGAAAAACGCTGAGAGTATAGAATTGATAAAACTTGAAAACTGACTAGATGTGGAGGATGAGGGAGAGTAAAGAATTAAGGACAACTCTCAACAGAAATATAGAAGTTAGGAAGGAAGATGAATTTAAGAGGAAAGATAATGAATTTCATTTTTGACATGTTGAATCTGAGATGCCTATGGGACACCCAGATGGGGATGTCCATGGAGCACTTGGAGATACAAACCTGGAGCTTAGGAGGGAGATGAAGGTTGAAAAATGTGGATTTAGAAGGCGTTTGCACAGAAATCATAGTTGATTTGGGTGCTGCTAGGGTCATTGATAGGGAAGGTAGAAGAGGTGAGAGTCCAGGATATCATTCTGGAGTATACCTTTCCATGGGGGAGTGGGGTGGAAAGGTGGGCCATGGATAATGATTCTGCAATGGACACTGAGCAGGATTGGTCCAACAGATAGAAAGTGAACTATGATGGAGCTGCATTATGAAAACAGTGGTAAGAGAAATTGGTCAACAGTGTCGCATGCTTTAGAGAGGTCAACATGACTGAGGACTGAGAAAAGGCCACTGGATTTGGCAATAAAAAGATCAGTGGTAATGAGAGAGAGAGAGAGACAGAGAGAGAGAGAGAGAGAGAGAGACCGACAGACAGAGACAGACAGACAAACAGAGACAGACAGACAGAGAGAGACAGAGAGGCAGAGAGAGAGATAGAGAGACACACAGAGACAGAGACAGAAAAAGACAGAGACAGAAAGACACAGAGAGAGAGACAGAGACAGAGAAAGACAGAGACAGAGACAGACAGAGAGAGACAGAGAGGCAGAGAGAGAGACAGAGAGACACACAGAGAGAGACAGGGACAGAGAAAGACAGAGACAGAGACAGAAAGACACAGAGAGAGAGACAGAGACAGAAAAAGACAGAGACAGAGACAGAGAGGGAGAGAGAATAGTTTCAGATAAGTGATAGGGATAGACACCAGTTTGTGAGAGGCTGAGAAATGAGTGGGAGGTGAGAAAATAGAATCAATGAGAATGCACAGATTTTGTTTTTCCTTTTTTCTTTCTTTTTTAAAAGGAGTTTGGATATAAAAGGGAAGAGAGATATAGATTGGTACTTGAAGAGACAGGATCAAGTGATTTTTTTTTTAAAGAATGGAAGTAATCTGGAAATTTTCCTAGGTAGGAAAAAAGGCACATGAATGAGAAGAGAATGAAAATTAGGGAGAGAAGGGATAATTTAAGGGGCAAGCTTTTGGGATCAACACAAGTGGAGGGGTTGGCACTGGCAAGGAATGTCTTCATACTGATGGTTCTAAGTCCCCTCAATGTCCTTGCCATCCTCTTCTGCCTGGTCAGTGTCATTCCCTAAAAATGTGGTACCTACATTTACATACAGTCTTCCAAATATGTCTGGTCAGGGCAGAGGATAGTGGTGTTATCTCCTTCCTCGCTTTGGGCACAGTGCCTTTCTTAGATTGATACCACATCACACTATTTTTTTCTTAATAGCATTTTACTTTATTCCAATCACATGTAAAAGTTTTCAATGTTCAATTTTGTAAAATTTTGAGTTCCAAATCACATCACATGAGTGACTCATACTGAGCTCGTGGTCAACTGGAACTCTCAGAATGTTTTCACGTGAAGTGCTTTTTAGTGCCTATGCTTGCGCCATGGACTTTCTTTTAAATCCAAATGAAGTACTTTACATTTGTCCATATTAAATTTCATCTTGCTGTATTTAGGTCATCATTCTATCTTATGGATATCTTTTTTGATCCTGATTCTGACACCCAATGGGTTAACAGGTCCTCTCAATTTAATGTCAATTACCAATTTGATAGACATGTGCTCTAAGCCATCATTCAATTTGTTGCTAAAAATATTGAACTGGATAGGGCAAGGAGAAAGACCTCTATAACTCTCCTTCCAAGGCAACATTAAACAACATTAAATGAGTTAATGCTCTTTGGGTCCAGTCATTCATCTAGTTATGAATTCACTCTATTACCATCTAGTCCATGCCTTATCATCTTATCCACCTGGATATTATGAGATATTTTTGTTAAACGCTCTGGTGAAATCCAGGTATGTTATGTCTACATTATCCCTCTAATCTATCATCTAGTAATCCTGTCAAAAAGATGAGGCTAGTCTGACCTGATTCATCTTCCTGATCCCACACTGATTTTTTTTCTAAGTACTCCCTAAAACATCCATTCTGGAATTTACTCAAGGGAAAAAGAACCTCAAAAGTCTGTAGTTTCTTAATAAATATTCACTGAATTTACATCTGAATTCTTTCTGTGCCTTGAGATGAAATTCACATCAGGTGACTTGAACTCACAAGGCAGCTCCACTCAATGATCAGATAATCTCATTTATCTTGATTTTCAGTTACTTTAACCATGTTTATTCTTTTATTCTTCCCACTGAGATCATTCTCCTTGATAGAAGGAAAAAAAGAAGTAAAAATATGAGTTGAGTTTTCCCCTACTTTCCCATCATCTTTTATCACTGCACTATCCATTCTGATCAGTGGGGCCAATGCTTTTTTGTGTGTGTGTGTGTTTTAAACTGAACATGGTTCTTTAAAAAAATGTTTTGTCACTGCTAACATCATCAGCTTTAGCACCTGGGTTTTAGTCATCCTGACACTATTCTCAAAGAACTAAGTGACTCTCTCTTGAACCAACTTTCCTTTCCAAGTCTCAGGTCATGGAATCATACTTATATTTTCATGACTTTCTTGAAATTCACTCCTCCACATTTTAGAATGTTCACTAAACTATAGTTAATATGTGCCTCATATGCTTCCCCCTTGTCCAACATTCTGCCTTATGTATTACAAACACTAATAGGGTACTGTCATTGCTTCTTAAAATTTCCTTCACTTCCCCTTCCCCAACCAGGTTTTCTTAGACAAAAACAGGGTCAGGGTGCACTCCTTAGCTTTCCTTTCCGTCATGAGAATAGAATATAAAGTGAGAATGTTCTTTTCCTAAGGATCCCCTGCTTTTCATTGGAACTAAGAGTGGAGGTGGGGCTCAAAATGAAACTTCTGCATAAAATATCAGATAACACTTCAAGACCAAGTTGATCCAATTGCCTCCCTTTGCAAGGTGTAGAAGACATCTCCTTGCTCCAGGTCCTCCTTTCCTAGGTTCTGAAACTCCAAACTGTTCCTTCTGGTACACTCTCAGTGCCTCATCCTGGGTTTCTGTATAGTATAGTTTAAAGGCATGAATAATTGATTATATTGGCTCAGCCCTCAACCCATCTAAGATTCTCATTTCTGTCATGACTACTCAGGACCCCAAAGTCCTACTCATTCACATTGAGTTTAGAGTGCATTTCAATGAATGAAAACAAAAGTGAAAGTCATAGCATTAGAAATCCTAAGGGACTGATAACTCCCAAAGATATCTGAAATTACTTCTCAGACTGTACTTCAGTGAAGGCTATATCAACAAGACCAGCTGTGGTGCTGCTCTAGAAACCTGGGTAATTCTCAGATGCACATGAATAATGTTCTAAGAAAGTACCTTCATATCCTCCTTTGAAAGTCTTTTAAACAACGTTTACATCCTCTAAAAGGCCACATTCTAACAATGAATCCTATCCCACAAACTCTCGGAGATTTCTGTGAGATTTTAGTTACCTCTTAGTACTACCAAAAGAAAAAAAATAATACTAATGATGTATTCTGCAATTTAGGCTCCAGTTTGCCAAAAATTATTTTATTCATTTTAAGATTAATCTAATTCCAAATCACTTCTGACTTAGACATACCCAAACTGGCATAGTTTCCCATGCACTACGACAAGATTCCCTGCCCTTAGGCAATTTGTGATAACATTTATAGGAATTTTGAACAAAGAAAAGATCAAAATATATTAAAATATGGTAACATTTCAGAAGTGATCACTCGATTGCTTCCTGGATCACTTCCACTTAAAAGTTCCTTCTTGTAATTATGATCTTAACCTTGAATTTCAAAAGAGAAAACACTGTCTTTAGGTGGGTCATGGGACCAGTCACTTCAGGGATTAGGGAGGCAATGATCTTATCTAGACAAGAGTTAAGTTTGGTTGCTGCTCTTGCTCTAGTTCAAGGGAAGATATTAATTCTTGTTCTTTATACTTTCCTTAAGGGAAAAGTCTGGAAAAAGTTTTAGGTAGGATAAACAATATTTCTTAATATTTCCAGTAAAATGAAAAACACAGATTTTTAAAACTGTTTCCACAATCCCCCTCTTTTGTGCTTCTGCAATTTGAAACATTTTATATATTTTGTAATTCAACATCTCAATTTTGTACCTGCTAATCAATACCAATTTACATTACTCTTATTGGTCCAACACTTGGAGTTTTTTGTTTTGCTTCAATACATAAAATGCAGCAAGTAAATAGAGATAAGTCAATATTTAAACAATTCTTCATCCATTTACTCTCTCACAATAGCCAGAAGGCTATGCAGATTAACAAAGACCTCTGGGATCAATATGGTCCAAATGAGAGGACACTGGAACTTTGTCCTGCTAGTCAGCTGTCAAGTAGACATTCTGGTCCCTTTAGTCATAGCTGTTATAGAAGACATACATATCCTGAAGCCATATGCAGCCAGATCTCAATGAGAATAATGAATCCTGTGAAGTGAATTCACATTATTTGAAATTATAATTATGTAAAATATGGTCATTGATTTCAGCTCAATGGAGATTTGTATTGCAAATTCAAATAATGCAACTATTTAATGGGATTTAGTACCAGCACTAACCAGGACCTGACTAATGATTCTTTTGGTGTATCTATCATTCTCATCTGTAGAGTATGCTTGCTTTTATTTGTTGAATCCGATCATTCTTATCAAGTACCATAACTGCATCTGCATCTCAAAACTATGTGTGCACTGCTACTAGAGGTGGCTGTAAAAATCAGGAAGCCCACCTATTTTTTATTTCATGCTAAATATCTGGCATTATCCCAGAGGTACTTGCTCTGAACCAACTCAGCTGCTGTGGGGAGTTTAGCTCCCACAAATCCCAATGGACTACTCAGTCCCGTACGCATCCTTCTCAATATACCTGAGTCAGGGTCCAGGCTCCTTTCACATTGCAAGTGAATCTGTATTCCCAAAAGGAGAACCTTAGGGTATAACACTGTGGTTGTAGGTCAGAAGGAATTTTTGACTTCTTGAGCTGTACAACCAACACTGATGAGTGAGGTCAAAAAGTATGACCCATAGCTGATCATTCAAGAAATTCTGGACCTCAGATCATGCTCTGTCCCAGGGATGGGGAACCTGTAGCCTCGAGGCCACTTGTAGTTTCCCCACTTCTACTCTATCTGCTTGGAGTATCTCAGCCTGTAAGATAATCTCAGCGAGGAGAGGAGAGTTCTCATGAAGTTTCATAACCACCTGGAGTTGATTCAAAAGACTCCTATCTGAAAGACTCTTTTTTTTCCAGTTAGTGATCTCTTTCTAGGTTTTTATGTACATCCCAGCCAAAACTGCAGTTTTAATTTTATCTGAAAGTATTCAACTGAAACTCATTCCCATGAATTAATACTGTATGCAGAGGTGAATTCACAGAATTTTTATTTTTCACAGCGCATTGATGGACTTCTCATTGCTTTTTAATGGAGTTGAAGGTCTACACATTGTGTCAGTGTAAACAATCTCTAATTTCCTTTTTAATTCTCTTTTTTTGCTTGCTGGCTGTGCCTTGGAAATCACTGAACTGCATTTCTTTTTATGTATTTTGACTAAGTATTTCACTTTCTAATGCTGTCAATTTCCTAACCTCCCACTTCTTTGCTTTCAATTCATTTTTCAAATTCTTTTCAGCTTCAGTTTCTTTTTATTCTCTTGAACCTCTTGTAAATTAGCACAATTTTCTTATGCATATCGGATTCATTGCAAAACTTTACTTTGAGGTAATGTGAGCCGAAACTTCCATGTTTATGCTTTCCCATTTTGCCCCGTCAAATGTTTCCAATTTGGTTTCTTACTTGAGAATTTGAAAACCCATGGTGTATTCTAATTCCTTCTAATTTGCTTATGCAACTAAATTTTTTTTACCAAATCATTCAGGAAAGCCTGCTGTGGTCAAGTAAACCAAACTCTTAAGATGAAATTTTGCTTCCCCCCACCTTGCCTTTTGGTTTAAAATAAGCCTCATTCTTTCCAAACTGGAAAGGAGTTGAAAGGAAAATGACCTACCAGCAGTTCTAAAGGAGGAACCTCAAACTATAAAACCACTTTTCTTTTTTCTCTCCACTATTTTTGAGTCATTGGAAGGAAAACTCTGAAACCAGTTTGAGTTCCGTTTATGCGTTTGATACCTTTTTTTTACTGAACGGATAGCACCGACCCATAGAAAGCACCAGAAACAAACACATTGCTATCAATGTTTATTGATCCATTCACATGTACAAAAATCCATAGAGTATGTTTAATTTAAATTACACAAGGATCCTTTTCTTTAACCAGAAAATTTTGTCAAAAAACATGAACATTTCATTTCCCCTGCGGGAGTGAGAGAAATGCCGGCTTCTCCAGAGACAGAGATGTTTTTATATTCTGTATTCGGCAGTCTGAGCTTCCTCCAACTTTTCACAAGTAGGACACTTCTTGCTGCACAATGGAGTATCTATTTCTGACTGACTGGTGGGAGCCTGAGTCCACCTCTACCCTTATGGTGTTTGGGGTGCTGTTATTATCTTTCTGGACAGAGACATCTTTAGTTTCATTTTCCATGGCTGAAGACCCACTTAGGTTAGCTACTTTCAGAAAGGTGGGTCCAATGATCAATTATGGTCAAGCACTCCAAAATAACCAGAGGGATCTCTGGAGTGAGAAGTCAAGGTCTCCTGGGGGAAGGGGGAAATCTTTGTGATCTTGTGGTCACCAACTCCTTTTCTATGGAGGAAGGGAAGGAGGAAGGAAAGGATAGAGGGAAGGAAGGGAAGAAGAGAGGGAGGGATGGAGAGAGGAAGAAGGGAGGGAGAGAAAAAGCGAGGGAAGGGAGAGAGAGAGGAATGAAGAAGGAAGGAGAAAAAGAGAGGAAGAGGAGGAAGGGATTCATTAACCTACTGCATCAGACACTGTGCTACGTACTAATAAATACTATCACATTTGATCCTCACAACAATCCTAAGAGGTAAGTATTCTTATTATCTATTTTACAGTTGAGGATAGAGTTTCATTAACCTGTTCAGGGTCATACAACTAAGAAGTTACTTGAGACTAGATTTGAACTCATATCCTTCTTACATGAGGCCCAGAGCTCCAACCACAGTGATATCTAACTGCAGGGGAGCTATTGATTTTAAGATTAGTTACAATCTTAGACCTTTTTATCTCTAAACACTGAACAGATTAACAGACATTAAAGCAAACCGCAATATAATGAAAAATACCAAGCATCACTTTTGGAGAGAGAACCATGAAGTTTGTGGAATTTTGAGTAGTGAGGAACAATTAAGTTCTTATTCGTGAACTGAATCACTGGCCCTGGGCAGTCTGCTCCCCAGATCTGCTGCTCAATGTAAGAAATAGGGAAGAAGAGCTTACTTATCACCTGGGCTCACAGGATCAGGCCCAACTTCTCTTGCGGGCATCCTGGTGCTGACTGAAATCACGGTATAGGTTATTTAAAACTGTTCAAGGATGGGTTTGTTTTGCCATAGTATAAGACTTACTATACACAACACACAAGGTGAGGTGGCCACCACTACAGACATGAGCAGTTATACACAAATAACTCCTTACTGTGTCTGACAGACTTGACCTTTGGCTCAAAATCAGAAATCAGAAATTAGTAAGACTGGGACATCTCCCGTTCAGAATCCTTCCTTAAAAGATCTCTCACTTCTGTTTACTTGGCTATGACAGTCTTTTACTTTTAATTTGAGAATTTTATATTTTTTAAAAATTTTTTATTATTTTTTTATTATTTTATTTTTTCCTCGATGACATGTAAAAGCAATTATTAACATTCATTATTTAAAATTCTGAATTTCAAATTCTCTCCCTTCCTCCTTCCCTGTCTCTTTCCCTCTCCCCCTCATTGAGAAGGTAATCAATTTGATATAGGACTCAGGGGTAGGGAACATACAGCTTTGAGACCACATGTGATCTTCTAGGCCCTTGGGTGTGGCCTTCTGACTGAGTCCAGATTTCACCGAACAAATCTGTTTATTAAGGGGATTTGTTTTGTGAAGTTTGAATTCAGTTAAGGGGCTATTTTGAAGACCTAGAAGGCCACAGGTTCCCCACACCTGAATTAAGTTATACATGTGCAGTCATGCAAAACATATTTTCATATTGTGTGTTCGTCCTTCATTGCCTAAGAAGACCATGCCATCAGAGAAATAATGACATGACTTGCACTTGACTTTTTTTTGAGTGAAGGAGGGCAGTTTTGGTTACCAGTCTCACTTCTCCTCCAGAGCCATCTGAATCCAGTGACCAGATATTCATTAGGATGACTGGAGATGACCCAAGATGAAGCAACTGGGTTTAAGTGACTTGCCCAAGGTCACACAGCTAGTGAGTGTCAAGTGTCTGAGGTGAGATTTGAACTCAGGTCCTCCTGACTCCTGCACTGGTGCTCTATCCACTACACCACCTAGCTGCCCCTATTTCCATATTAGCCATGCTGTGAAAGAAACTCAGAAAAAAAACCAAAAAACAAAACAAGAAAGATCAAGTAAAAAAAAAAGTATGGCATGATCTGTATTTAGACGCCAGCAGTTCTTCCTCTGTAGGTGGATACCATTTTTCATCATAAGTCCTTTGGAATTGCCTTCGATCGCTGTCTTGCTGAGAATAGCTCAGTCATTCACAGTTGATTGCTACAATGTTGCTGTTACTGTGTCCATTTCACTTTGCTTCAGTTCCTGTAAGTCTTTCCAGGTTTTTCTGAGATCATCCTGCTCATCATTCCTTGTAGTATGTTGGTATTCCATCACCATAATATACCACAATTTCTTCAGCCATTCCCCAGTTGAATGGGTATCCCCTCAATTTCCAATTCATGATAGTATTTCAAAGAGAAACAGTCTTGGGCTTCTGCTGGATTCTAACTGTCAGTATCTGAGTCACAGCATTATTAAACTGCTGTAGAAAAAAATAATGTAATTTGTGGTTTAGGATTATATCTGCCAGAAGCAATTTTGTTTATTTTCAGATTAACCTAATTCCAAGTCATTTTTGACTTAGAGAGAGAGAGATGTCCAAACTGGCAAGATTCCCTGTGTCCTCTCATATGATTTTCTGCCCCAAGACAATTTGAGATAACATTTACGGAAATCTTGAACAAGGAAATGACAGTAACATTCTAGAATGGTCACCCCTCAGTTCCTCTTTGGACCACTTCCCCTTAAGAGTTCTTGCTTCATGATCAATATCTTAACCTTAAATTTCCAAAAGAGAAAACATTATTCTTAAGTGGGTCATGGGGTCAATCACTTCAGAGGTTAGGAAAGCAATGATTTTATCCAGAGAAGAGTTAAGTTTGGTTATTACCCTAGTTTCATTTCAAAGGATGTCCTCAACTTTTGTTCTTTTTACTTTTCTAGAGAGAAAATTCTGGGAGAGATTTTAGGCTGAATAAATCACATTTTTTAATGTTTCTAGAGAAATTAAAAAGATTTTTAAAAATATGCTTCATAGCATGAAGATGTCATATTTTAAGCATTGATGAACAAACAAGTTAAGTAATAAGGTTTATTCCTGACCCTCTTCCCAATTATTTCCTCCTCAGAATTACTGGGAACCTTTCCCATCAATATTCTTCTTTCAATGCCACACTTGATATCCTACATAGTGTAACAAACACCCTTAAATACCTACTGCAGGTATCTAAGACCACTTAGCCTAATATTCTATTGCTCATGGGCCCCCATTTTCTTTCTGAGTCTCAATCTCCTAGAGAGACAAAGGATTGTATTACAGTAAACCAAAAGGGCATTTGCTTAAAATAGAATCATAAGATGAATGACAAGATGAATACAGTAAACAGACACTCTCACTGTTTGTTTCTCAGAATCTCCTCCCAAACTCAAAGTGTGAAGGGTTCTGAGTCTATCTTACCCTTGATCTACACTTCTAAATCAGCACAATATGTAATCTTAGTTAATATAAGAAAGTATTTCAGAGACGTGCCTGTGGGATCGCAGCTAGGTGTTAGAGTGGGTAACGTGCTGGTCCTAGTCAGGAAGATCTGAGTTCAAATCCAGCCTTAGACACTTAGTATGACCATGGGCAAGTCACTTAACCTCCACCTGTCTCAGTTTCTTCATCTGTAAAATGGGGGTTATAATAGCTCTTACCTTCCAGGGTTGTTGTGAGGGTCCAAAGAGACGATATTTGTAAAGTGCTTAGCACAGAGCCTGACACACAGTAGGTGCTTCATGTTAGCTATCATCACCATCATTACTACTATCATTATTACTATTTATAATGAAGGCACCAGGATTCCATGCCTTGGATACTAGTATATCCTACCCCAGAGCAGTGAGTTCTCAGGTGTGCAATTGTTATATCCTGACACAGAAGGGGCAAAGCTTCAAAGTGCGACCACATCAAATTTGAAAGTCTAGTCCTGTCTTGATCACGGAGACAACTCAATCTCTGTCACCCCTAGGGAACAGTCTGTGGTTCTGGAACTTCTGTTCAAAGCCACTTGACTCTTTCCAAGGTCCCTGAATCTCATCTGCTGTCTGCTGTCATCCATTTATCACCACAGGTTTCTTTTCTTTCTATTCTGGCTCCTTTTTAGTCACTAGACAGAAAAAAAAAAAAGTCACCTCACATTTCCTGACCTTGTCATCAGTTGTGAAATGTGTATCTCCCAAGCTATAAAAAAATTTCATTGTTTTTTAGGGGGGGAGCCGACAAAGTCTAGGGGAGGGATTGATTAAAAGTTACCTGGTTGAACCCCTTGTCTAATCCTGGGAAGAGTGGGGACCTTGAACCTGGGCAACAGGCTGAAGATTAGGGGTTGGAGTCTGTGGTCCCACATCATAGTCAGGAACAACTTGGGCAATGAATTTTCCTTCTTCTCCCTCAGCTCCCTGGGTGGGAATCATGGACCTGGGATTCCTGAGGCTCATGGATTTGTCCCAGGGCAAGAGCAAGGCTCTTCGGGGAAACCGAAGAAGTAGTTTTGTGCCAGCCACTCGACGTCAGCGGGAGTTCATGCCAGAAGAGAAGAAAGACACCACTTACTGGGAGAAGAGGCGTAAGAACAATGAGGCAGCCAAGAGGTCCAGGGAGAAGCGGCGCTTGAATGACGTGGCAGTGGAAGGACGGCTGGCAGCTCTCAAGGAGGAGAATGCCTCACTCCGGGCTGAGCTGATGGCTCTCAAGTTTCACTTTGGCCTGTTAGGCCCTGGCACCCCCCAGGCCCTCCAGGCCTTGCTGTGGAGTTGCCCCTGGCTGGCCTCCCGGGGCCCTGAGGGGAAACTAGCTCAACCAGAGAGAGGCCCTCTCAGGCCATGCAGCCCAGACCCCAAGGATCTGATCTTCAGGGATTATGGTAGTTTCCACAAGGTGGTGGGTCTGGGCTCCCCAGGGCTCTCTCATGAGCTATCAGTTCCAGACCCCAAAAGGGCAGAGTCAGCTGTCTGCTCCTCAGCTCTCTTCAGCTGCCACCCACCGGATGGGCACATCACCCAGCTGCCTCTGCTGGAATCTCGCCCTAGGTGGGGGCCACCAGTGCCAACTGGGCAGGCAAAGAGCTCTGGGCACTGGGTCCTGGGCAACAATGATAGACCGCTGGTGGCAAAGTCTGGTTCTGTTGCACCATCCTTTGGAACACCCTGCCCCCATCCTGGGGACACACCCAGGACTACAGCTCAGTCCTCCCTACCCCATAAACTTCGGATCAAGTCCCGGGCTCTGGCAGATTGGGAGGACAGTTCTTCAATTCCTTCTGAGATTCCCTACCTGATAAGGGACAGAGGCCAGGACAAGGGACCTGAGAGCAAAGGGAATGGTAGATAGAAGAGGCAGAAATCTAGATGACTCCTATGGGTGTGCCGGGTTGTCAAGGTAAAAGGAGACCCACCATATTCCCTCTTTCCCCTATGTGGTTTCCCTGGGACTCAACAATTCAACTCTTGCCCCAGTCCCCGTGGAATCAGTCCCCTAAGGCTATCTTCCTGGTAGATGAGCCCCCAAGTCCCAGCCTTGTCCTTGTAACTAATACCCCTTCAAAGGTGCTCTGTCCCATTGGGGTTGGCATCTCCAGGGAGAATCCAGAGTCTCAGGAAGAAAGCCTGGTAGAGTAGAAAGGACACTCATCTAGGAGTTAGCATAGCCCTAGGTTCAGTTCCCAGCCCTACGCCATGTGACCACTTACCTCTCTAAACCTTCACTGCCTTTATCTGTAAAGTGGGGGTAATATACCTGTAATATCTTCCCTCACAGGACTGTGGTAAAAATCAGTTGAGATAATACGAGTCAAGCATTTTGCAAACTTTATAGAAGGTGCTGACCTGGGAGTCTGTGAATTTTAAAAAATATGTATTTTGATAATTGTATTTCAATAGAATTTGAATCCTTTGTATCTCCTCTGTATTTCATTTAATATTTCATTTAGAAACCTGACACTGTGAAGGGGCCTAGGGCACAAGAAAGGTCAAACCCCCTGCTGAATAGAAAGTCAGCTGCTATTATCAGGGAGAACTTGAGAGCCCAGAGAAGATGGCGTGGGGGCGGGGGCGGGAGAAGGCCTGGGGTCTGAGAGAGAGCCCACAGAGATCTCCAGAAGAATGACGCTGCACCTGTCGCCCCCTAGGGAGGATGCTGATTTACTCAAGGGAGGTGGTTTTCGGTGGCAAATGCTGGTCTGTGATCCAGATAGAGAGACCCAGATGCCAAACACTGAGTAATCTAGATAATTGTGGAGTGTAGAACCTACCAACAGTTTTGCTGCTCCTTGGATTTCTCCCCTTTATGTATACCTAAGGGGCAGTTAGAGTGGAGTGGACAGAGTGTTGGACCTGAAGTCTGGAAGACCTGAGTTCTAATCCAGTCTCAGACTTTTATCAGCTGTGTGAACCTGGGCACGTCACTGAATATTTGTCTGCCTCAGTCTGTAAAATGGGGATAATAGCATTTGCCTCCCAAGGTTGTTGTGACGATCAGATGAGATAGTAATTGTAAAGCACTTGGTGCAGTCCCTAGCACAGATCTAGTAACATTTATATAGTAACAACTGTATAAATGTGGTAAGAACTACATATAAATATAAATATGGTGAAAACTACATAAAATATGAATATGGTAAAAACTAGCTAAACATTAGCGCTGTTCTGCTACTGTTCTATCCCAGGGAGATGTTCCATTCGCCCTTGTGACCCTGCCTTCTTCCCCATCTGTGCACATCCCCATCTTCTATAAGAGGCCCCTCCCACTCCTTGCAGGAGTCTCTTAAGTCTTCCTTACCTTTCTCTGAATCTCCTCGAGCTCCCATCTTCCAAACGCCAAGCTGAGCCTCTGGGCTCAGATAAGACTTCCCCTAGCTCTTTCCTCAAAGCTGGCTAGATGGGTGAATGGTCTATGTGTGTGTTGGGAGTTGTGAGGTAAGGTCTCCTGGAAGCCCGTAACAATGAGTCTATAGGACTTTTTCCTACCTAGGTTCGCTCCTCTTTCCAGGGTTCTGACCTGCCTAGAGGCAGCCTAGATGGCTTAGTAAATCTTAGAGTACTGGGCCTGAATTCAGGAAAACCTGAACTCAAATCCAGCTTCGGACATTTGCTAGCTGTGTGACCCTGCACAAGTCACTTAATCTCTGTTAGCCTCAGTTTGCCCCCTAGGGAAGCACAACCCCTGTAAAGAGAGGTGAGGAGAGGCTAGACCCTGCCTGTTGCCCTATGCTGGGACATTAGAAATAAAAGAGCCAACACACTGTCTACAGCTGTGGCCTGAATTCCTTGGGGAAGGGATGCCTAGAAACCACAAAAATATAAAATGGTCTGCTGCCTTTCACACCTCCCTGTGGCCCTGGCCAGAGGAATAGGGAGCCCCCACCCCCACCCCCTTGGCCTTAGCAGAGTTACTGGGTCTGGGCCTGGGAATTGGTCCTTGATGTCTCTTGGGGAGATCCACAGAGATACAAACAGTACCAACCCTGCTCAGACTCCATGACCCACAGTGACAGACGGACTCCCCTTTCCCAGGCTCCCAGCAGGCTTTCCCTCTTCCTCTCCATCTCCCTTTCAATCCTCCCTTCTGCCTTTCCATTTTTCTTCTCTAAGTCCCACACTTTTCCCCTTCTGGTCCTTCCTCCTTTCCTCTCTCTTCTCGGTATCTCCCTTCTGTTAGTGACTGACACTGCTCCCTTTGCATTTCCTGTTAGAAATGAAGAACTAACCCAGAGCCAGAGCTAACCCTAGAGATTCTTCTTGGCCCTGGCCCTGGGTCTGGCCTCCTACCTCCATCTGAGGTCCTGCTTGCCACTCTGGGGGCAGTAACACCTCCAGATCCTGCTCAGATAAGGTTCAGTCAAGGCACTTTAAGTCCATCAGTCAATAAGACCTTCTTAGGGACCTCCCACTCCAACCTTGTTAAATTCAACAAGGATTTATTAAGGTCCTTGAGGATTTATCAAGCAGTCGGGTGGGCAGTCAATAGAGTACTGGACCTGGAGTCCAGAAGAACTGAGTTCACATTTAACCTCAGACACTTAGTAGCTGTTTGACCCTAGGCAAGTCACTTAACATTTGTGTGCTTCAGTTTCCTCAACTGAAAAATGGGAATCATAATAGCACCTACTCCCCAAGGTTGGATCAAATGAGATCATATTTGTAAAGCATTTAGCGCAGTGTTCAGCACATAATAGGTGCCATATAAATGCTAGCTGCTATTAATTATGATTAATATTAATATTGCCATGTGCGAAGGAAGCAATATGGAGCAGCAGCCAGAGAGCCTGTTTGAAAGTCAGGAAGAACTGGGTTCAAGCCCTGCTTCATATAGGTACTGGCTGTGACCCTGGGCAAGTCATTTAACCATCTAGTGCTCCCAGCAACCCTCCAGGACTCCAGGTGCAGACTAGTTTCTGTTCTGCAGGGGAGAAGGACTTTCTACACCAGAAGGTTGCACATGGGATAGGCCTTGAAGGACTGCGTAGGGTTTAAAGAGCCCACCCTACATAGGAAGGTTACTTTGGGTATGATGTTAGCCAAAACCCAGAGCAGGATAGAGTCTGGCTACAGGAAAGGATGTCTGTAGGGAAGGTGGGAGAAGGAGGTAAGGGACAAATATCTGGGATCCTAGAAACCAAACTTAGGAGGCTGGAGTTGCCCTTGGCCCCCTGGTCTGCCTGTGGTATCATTTGGTACCTTCCCCAAGGGATGACAGTCACCTTGGCCAGGAGTGAATAAAACAGGAAACCCCTCCCTCTGCTTCCCTCCCCTCCCCTCCCTAGGTCTAGAGGTGGTGGTGGTTGGTGGTGGAGAAGCTGTGAAATCACAGTGGAGCTGGGAAGGGGGCGTGGAGAGGGTGGGGTAGTGGGTAGGAGGACAGTGATGACAACATTTCTCAGAATTTACAATTGTGAGCTGGCTGGGGGAGGGAGTGACGTGGGTTTCTGAGGCCTGTGGCCCATGTGGGTCCCCAGGGGAGATCCCACTCATCTAATTAGGCAAGCTCCCTCTTTGGGCTTTCTAATCTTCTCCTCACCACTCCTGAACCCCAGAACCCATCTCTGGCCCCTGCCTCTCCCCTTATTCCTATCCCTGACTCAGCTCCACTTTGAGGACCTAGGGTCCTGCCCTTTCCCTGGCCCCTAACATGACTGGGCCCTGAGCTCAGAGCTGTGATCTACTCTGGGTAACTAGATGTGGGAGGACTCCTTGGAGACAAAGACAGAGCAAGTCTTATCTGTCAAGAGGAGGGGGTGGGGAAGGAAGGAGGTGAGGAAGGTGACAGAACCCTGGCCTCCTGAAGACATTCCCTATGGAATGTGTGTGTGCCTAAGGGGCAGCTTCCATGTACAGTGCCCCTGTGAACCGTGAGATAAATACATACTCACATGCTAAAAGTTGATCTAGAAATACATGCCCACACATGTGAACCTAGAACCACTCCCGGAGGTATACCTGTTGTGTATATACCACATATATGTAGTTGTATATATGCAAGCATTCACATGAACCAAAGATGTGATAGTAAATGTTTAACAAGTGGCTCTCTAAGAGTTCCAGGTACACTTGGAAGTTTCATTTGCATTATTAACATTTCCTCTACTTACTGAAATCTGAACAATCAACAAAACAACAAATCTAGCCCTTCTTTAGAGCCTCTGCTTATTTCATAAATACTCGTGATGAAAAATGTAACCACCAGTTCAGTAGGAGCTGTCTCCAGCACACCTGTGATATGGACTCATATTTACAAGCATACACAAATGTGCACATAC
The DNA here is from genome assembly GCF_028372415.1 of Notamacropus eugenii. Taxonomy (NCBI): domain Eukaryota; kingdom Metazoa; phylum Chordata; class Mammalia; order Diprotodontia; family Macropodidae; genus Notamacropus; species Notamacropus eugenii. The sequence goes on along the minus strand of NC_092875.1, from coordinate 51,810,067 downwards.
AGGAGATGACTGTAAACACCAACACGCACGCAATACATGCATATACAGATAATTAGGCAAAACTAAGCACGTAATTTAGAGCTGGAAGAGGAAGAAAGAAATCAGATTTCAACCCTTCCTTTTACTGAGGCTTTGGGAGAGAAAGTGACGAGTAAGTTGGATTCTGATTTTGGAGGTCGAGGTGATGGACTTGGTGGCTGATTCCCTATGGGAGGGAGGGAGAATGCAGAGATGACTTTGAAGGCTGAGAGTCACTTACTGATCACATTTGGTCATTAGTGGGCGCAAACCCAGGCCTTGGACACAGACAGAGGGCCACCTGGGGCCAATACGAACCTGTGGTTCCCTCTACATTCTCCTTAGCTTTTCAGCTGACTACTTTTCTCCAGCCCCTTCCTCTTATGTCCTCCTCTCTGGGCAGCAGCATCTGGGCTCTGGGTTCATCATTCTAGGCTCTTCTCACTGAGCTATGCTGGGTTAGGGTCTGGGGAAAACTGGACTCTGGCCTTGAGTCCCTGGGTCCTGCTCTCTGGGCTTTAGACTCTGGATGGTCATAACTCTAGGCTCCAAGTTCTAGATTTGGCTTTGATTCTAGAATAGGTTCTGGGGTCTGAGCTCTGGGTTCTGGTCATCGGCCTAAGTTGGGTTTTTGCCTGAGCCTCAGACAACTCTAGAAAGTAGAAATCAGACAAGATTAGGTGGGGCTGAGGGAGTCAGTCCCAGGGGATTCCTGAGGGCCCAACTTGTACTTGATAGACCTGGGGGTTCAGTTGAATTAAAATAATAAGAAAGCACCCTCCTCATCTCCCCCTGTCCCAGAATTGCCTCTCCAGGTCTCCAACAGCATTCTAGTATTCTTCCTCAGAGATGGACTAAAAAGCCTTCCTCAGAACCCTTGAGGTCCCCCACCACCACATACACTTGGAAGTGGGGTGGGGAGATGGTTCTGCTGAAAACCACAGCTCTCATTTCTAGCCTGAGTTCTGACTCAGAGGCAGGGGGTTGGCATTTTGAGTGAGAAAATCCCAACATGGTCGTAGGTTCATCTAAAGTCAGCTACTTGATTGAATCAAACTTCACAGAACAAATCCCCTTAATAAAAGGATTTGTTCTGTAAAACTTGCATTCAGTCAAAGGGCTGCCCTTGAGGACCTAGAGGATCACATGTGGCCTCAAGACTGCAGGTTCCCCACCTCTGTAATAGACCCTCTCAGATAACACTAGTGTTCAATCCCATTCAGCTCTGCCAGTTGTTCTTAATCTTCTGCATTTCACCTTCTACCCTCTTATCTGCCCTCTGCCCCCAGTCCTGGGTTCAACTTGGTTCTGAGAGAAAACAGCAAAAATAACCTAATGCAATCCTCTCACTTTATAGACGAGGAAACCAGACCCACAGAGGGAAAAGAAACTGACCAAGGTTACAAAGCTGATAATTGTCTATTTTAATTAATTCTTTTTACCCAGGGGCAATCTCAGTTGTTTTCACCGGTTGAATGGGCACACTTGCCATCAGCACTGTCTACCTTTTGGCACCCTGGAAAAAGCCTTAGTTTCCCAATCCAAGTCATAGCTCTGATCATAATGACTTGACTCCTTTTTAATGTCAAAAAAATTGCCATCTCTCACAAGATGGCAGTTGTACAATTGGTGAATGCCGATTGAGAAGCTACACATTGAGTTTATATTAGGAATGCTGGATTGATTCAACATAAGGAAGGCTGTAAATATAACATACCATTTTTAATATCAATAATAAAACTACATAGTTAAGTCAATAGACACTGAAAAGGCTTTTGACAAAGTCCAAAACCTATTTCTATTAAAAACTTCAGAAATCATAGAATTAAATAAATCTTTCCCTAATATTGTAAATAGTATTTATCTAAAACTAACAGCAAACATTTTACATAATGGAGAAGAGTTAAGAGGCCTTCCCAACAAAATTAGGGACAAAACAAGGGAGCTCCTTATTACCACCACTGTTTAACATAGTCCTAGAAATGCTAGCTATAGCCATAAGATAAGAAAAAAAGAAGTAATAGGCATAGGCAAAGAGGAAATAAAATTATTGCCTTTTGTAAATGACATAATGCATACTTAGAGAATCCTGAAGAGACAGTGCGAAATCAATTGAAATAATGTCAGCTCTCCTATATAAAACCAGTAAAACAGCAGGTAGATCTAGAAAGAGAAATTACTTTCAAAAGAGAGAAGCTATAAAGTATTTAGAAGTATACTATCAAGATTTACCCAATGATTGTGTGAATCTAACTATGAAACACTGTTTACAGAAATAAAGGCAGATCTAAGTGGAGAAATATTAATTGCCCATGGATAGGTCAAGTCAATATACTAAAAATGACAATGTTACTTAAATTAATTTACTTATTCAGTGCCTGACCAATCAAATTCTCAAAAGAATATTTTGTAGACCTAGAAAAATAAAAAATTCATATAGAGAAACAAAAGGTCAAGAGTTTCAAGGGTAATAATGAAAAAAAGAGTGGGAAGAAAGGGGGCCTATCAGTACCAGACCTCAAACCACAATAATCATTAGACTAATTTGGTACCATTTAAAAAAAAGGTCAAACAGGGGAACAGATTAGGTAATATAGAAGCAAACAAACAGTGGCATAGTATTTATCCAATAAACCCAAAGACCCTAGCTTTCAGGGGGAAGAGCTCACTATCTGACAAAAATTTCTGGGAAAACCAATCAGTGGTCTTACAGAAATTCAGTTTAGATCAGCATCTCACACCATACAATAAGAAAAGCTCGCAATGGATATATGACTCAGGTATAAAAGGTCACATCACAAACAAGTTAGGGCATCAAAGAAGAGATTACATTTTATATCTATGGATATTAATGACCAAATAAATGATAAGAGAGGATCACATAAGACAAAATGGACAATTTTGACAATATAAAATTACAAAGATTTTACAAAACAAGCTTAATGCAATAAAAATGGAAGGGAAACAGATAACTGGAATGGGGAGGGAGGGACCTCAGCAAGTTTCTCTGATCAAAGTCTTATATCCAAGATACATAAGGAGCTGATTCAAATTTATCAGACTGAGACTTCTTTTTCACAGATAAATGATCGCAAGATATGAATAAGCAGTTTTAAAAAGAAGAAATCCAAGCTGTCAACAACCAAATGAAAAATGTTCTAAATCACTAATAATTAAAGAAATAAAAATTAAAGTATTTGAGGTTCTACCTCATACCTATCAGATTGCTAAAGATGACGAAAGTGTAAAATGACAAACATGGCAGGGTCTTGGGGGTGGGGCAACTGGATGTGATAGAGGTGTGAATTGGTGCACTCATTCTGAAAAGCAGTTTGGAACTAAGAGCACACAGGTACTAAACTACGCATGCCTGTTGACCCAGTTATACCCCTAATGGGTAAATATCTAGTAGTAGTTAGGTAGCACAGTGAATAGAACTCTGGGCCTGGAGTCAGGAAGACTAAGTTTAAATCTGGCCTCAAATACTCATTAGTTCTATAATCCTGGGCAAGTCACTGTTTGCCTCAGTTTTCCTCAACTGTAAAATGGGGAAACTATTAGCTCTTACCCCCCAAGGTGGTTATAAGGTTCAAATATGAGGATCACATTTGAAAAACACTTAGCACAGTCCCTGGCACACAGTAGGTGCTATATAATGGTAGCCACTGCTATTATTATCACCCTCCTCAAAAAAGTTTCAGGAAAAGGATCTTTGTACGCAAAAACTTATAGCAGCTCTTTTCACGGCAAGCAAAAACTAGAAACTAAGGGGGAAGGGTGTCCTGTTAAGGAATAGCTAAGCAAATCATATTATATAATAATGATAGCAACTAGCATTTATAAGGTTACCCCTCCCACATTGTGGGAGCTAGGGGCACAGCCCTACTATGATCTGGAAAATCTGCATAAAATATTTCAGCCCTCCCTTCATACTAGAGAAGAAGTCTGAATTATTATGTTATTAAAAGATAAAACATGATATTGTATAATACTATACTTTTTTTTTTTTTTGCATTTTTGAGTTTTAAAACTTTTTCTGTATTATCTGCTGGGCTTCAAACGTCATCTGTGACTTTCACAAAAATTCCCATCTAATTTCATATGTCGACCTACAATATATCAAAACCATGGTGGGGGAAATTGTAATGGAGAAAGGATAACTGTGTAGTATTTACTATGTGCAAGGCATTGTGCTAAGTACTTTTCAGTTATTATATCCTTTGAGCCTCCCAACAACCCTGGGAGGGAGGAGCTGTTATTATCTCCATTGTACAACTAAGGCAAACAGAGGTCAAATGACTTGCCCAAGGTCAAACAGCTGGCGAATGGTCAGATTTTGGTAGTGGTCAGATTTGAATTTAGGTCTTCCTGACTCCAGACCCAGGGCTATATCCACCACACAGTCTAGCTAGCCCATGCATGTAATGAAGTATTGCTGTTCCATGAGAAATCAAATGGACAATTTCAGAGAGAACTGAAATGACCTCTATGAACTGATGCAGAGTGAGGTGATCTGAACGAGAACAATTTACCTATTAGAGAAAACAACCTTGAACCTCTGATCAAGGTAAGAATAAGCCTCAAATCCAAAAGAAAGAAGATAAACCATGAAAATGAAACATGTTGCTTACCTTCTACCAGAGAGGAAATGAGCTTGAAATGTAGAGAAAAAAGAAAAAAAAACAAGCACGTTTTCAATTATGCATCAGTAGGAATTTATTTTGTAGCAATGTATTGAGGGCTTTATTAGGTTTCATAAAATTTGCTCAAAGGGAAGAAGTGAAAGAGGGACATAATTAAAATACTTCTTAATAAAAAAAACTTTTTTAGAAAAGTAAAAAAAAAGAAAAGAAACTACACATTGACAAAATAAAAATTGCTATGAATTTGGTAATGTTTTTACCTCCACAATTTATTAGCCACAACAGGAAACGTATAAAATAGTAACATGTATGCGTGCAAAGCATACTGTGTATTCAGTTAGAGAACATATGTTTGTTTATGTTTCTCTTCCACAAAGTATCTCTGTCCTTTTAGCTGGGGCTGGATAAATTGGAGGCCAGTCGCCAGGCAGCAGCTGGATGATCCTTGGCAGGCAGGCTGACAGGCAGTTAGAATGTATTAAGTACTTACAATGTGCCAGGAACCCACCAGTTTAGGGCCAAGTGTTCTCTCCTTTCCCTTCTCATTTTGAGATGTGATTCTGTGATCACAATGATACTCTATGGGGTGCCTGTGGATTCACGGGCTCCTTTAAGTGGCAGGGATGGGATTCACACCTTCAGTTTCTTCATCTGGAAGTAGTAATTATATCTGTGTCCTACGGTTATTGTAAGGATCAAATGAGATAATATAAGTAGAGCATTTTGCAGATCTTAAACTGCCATATAAATATATATATATAGCATTATTATTATGGGATAGGGGGTCTAGCATTGTGACCTAGGTGCCAGGACTGGACTTAGAAAGACTCATTTTTCTGAGTTCAAATCTTGCCTCAGATGCTTACTAGCTGGGTGAACCTGGGTAAGTCACTTAATCCTGTTTGCCTCAGTTTCTTCATCTGTAAAATGATCTAAAGAAGGAAATGGCAAACCACTCTAGTATCTCCACCAAGAAAACCTCAAATGGGGTCATAAAGAATTGGTCATGAAGACTTGGACACGACTGAAATGACTGAAGAACAACAAATTATGATTTCTCTAAATAGAGAACTGGATGAGGAAACTCACTCTATACTGTGCTAATGGAAGAAAGCACCTTCTCTGCAATGGATCATCTTAGCAGGGCACTGGAGCACTGGGAGATGAAGTGATTTATTCAGGGTCAGTCAGTGTGCGTCACAAGCTCAACCTGAACACAGGCCTTTCCAGCTCCAAGGCCAGTTCTCTATCCATGGCAACAGAGTGCAGGCTTCTGGGGCTGCTCTCAAGGCCAGCAGAGATGGAGAGATCAGTATCACCAGTAACAGTCAAGGCAGGGAGGGGAAGAGGAAACCCAGGAAGGTGGGGGGGTTGGACACAAAAGGAGAGCAGATGGACTTGTTTATGCTATTTTAGGAGGGAGCGGGGGCAGAGACTGTGGTTTGGGGTGTTCGAGGAGCAGGTCACGTCCCCATGGGAGGAAATACAAGTAATCAAGCTAACTAGATAAGTAGCTCCAGAGCCCAGAGTCTGCAAGGACCCTCAACTCCAGCCCCACCTTCAGCTTCAGCCTGATGCCGTCCTGTTCCAGCCTTTCTCTGGCTAGCCAACAGGCCCAGGAAATGCATCTGGGACCTAGGGACCAACCTTTGCTTACCGAGGCCCTCTCCTCACTACCATCCTGTCATCATCCAGTGGGCTGCCTAGATTCCATTTAGTTCCATAAATACAGATTAGATACCTCCTGCATAGGATCTAGGGTTGGAAGGAATTAAAGATGTCATTCATTCCACCCTTACTTGTTGGGAATGTTGTAGAGGGGCTCTTGTTTAAGAATGGGTTGGGTTAGCTGGCCTCTGCGATACTTTCCCAAGCTGAGATTCTAAGGTCATCTGATAATCCAACCCCTACAAGCTTTTTATTTTTTATTCATTTTAATCCAAATACAAAAAGACAAGAAAAGAACATTTTCATGTACATAGCACAACATATGGAGAGGATTCAATATATAACCATGAATTTCCTTTTTAGACTGTTCACTTAAAAAAACCACAACCATGTAATAAATACTATACATTATTTTCAAAGCTACCCTACCTTTCTGTGCTTCCTTCTAAGTTTTCTTTTGTTCTCTGCTGTATACTTTTTTTCTCCCTCTCTTCCCACACTACCCTAAAGAAGGCTACAAATAAGTGTGTGTGTGGGTGTGTGTGTATGTGTGCATAAAATCATACTATACATAATTCTATGTATCATTCTTTCTCTGGAGGTGGATAGCATATTTCTTCATAGGTCCTTTATGGTTGACTTGAGTATTTGTGGTACTCAAGACGAATTAGTCATTCCAAGTGAGTCTTAGGACAAAATTTCCGTTATTATGTACAACATTCACTTGGTTCTACCCATTTGACTTTTCATTGTTTCATTCAAGTCTTTCTATGTTTTTCTAAATTCCATGAGCTCATCATTTCTTATAGCACAGTGGTATTCTGTCACAATCATACACCACAACTTGTTTAGCTATTTCGCAATTGAAGGACACTTATCATTTTAGCCAATCTGATAGGTATAAGATAGTATCTCAAAGTTGTTTTAATTTGCATTCTCTAATCAATAATAATTTAGGGTATTTTTTCTTTGATTTGATTTCTTCATCAAAAAACTGCCTGTTCATATCATTTGAGCATTTATCAATTGGGGAATGACCCACATTTTTATAAAATAGACAGAGTTCTTTATATATTTGAGAAATGAGACCTTTATCTGAGACTGCTTATAAATTTTTTTCCTGAATTTTCTTCTTTCCTTCTAATCATTGGCAACATTTATTCTATTTGTACAAAACCTTTTCAGTTTAACATAATCAAAATAATCCATTTTATATCTTACTCCTCATATTTTACAGAAGAGGAAACTGAGGCCCAGTGATTTGAATTCAGGTTGTCTGATATCACCCAAGGCACTGTGTTTGGTATTGGAAATGCAAAGATAATCAGGATGTTGCTCTCAAGCTGCTTATTAATCTCAGCAAGTGAAAATCTAAGCACATAATTATGATATTAGAGAGTGTGAAAGGCAATATGGCATAGTGGAAAGTGAAGTCAAGTAGGGTCAAATCAACAAGGATTCGTTAAGCATCTACTGCATACCAGGCACTGTGCTAAGGGCTAGGGATATAAAGAAAGGCAAAAGATAGTCCCTGATCTCAAGATATTCACAGTCTAAGAGGGGAGACAAAATGCAAAGAACTATATATGAGAATACGCTATTCCAAAATAAATGGGAAATAATCAACTGAGGGAAGGCGCAAAGATTAAGAAGAATTGGAAAAGCCTTCATGGAAAAGTGGTATTTTAGCTGAGACCTGAAAGAAGTCAGAAAAGTCAGAAGGCAGTGATGAAGAGGGAGAGAGTTCAAGATATGGAGGATAGCTAATGAAAATGCTTGGAGTAGAGAGATGGGGTATCTTGTGTAAGTTATAGCAACTGGGTCAGGGTAGCTGAATTGAAAAGTACATGAGGGTGAGAAGGAGAGGAGTAAGGTGTAAGGTACAAGAATACTGGAAAGATTGGAAGGTAGCAGGGCAGCTAGGTTCTACAGTGGACAGTGTACCAGGCTTAGTGACAGGAAGACCTGTGTTCAAATCCTCAGACACTTCCTAGCTGTGTGACCCTGGGCAAGTCAATTAACCCTGTTTGCCTCAGTTTCTCATCTGTAAAATGAGCTAGAGAAGGACATGGTAAACTACTCCAGTATCTTTGTCAAGAAAACCCCAAGTGGGGTCACAAAGAGTCAGACACAACTGAAACAACTCAGCAACTACAAGGAAGGTGCCAAGTTATGAAAGGCTTTAAAATCCAAATAGGATTTTATATTTGATCCTGGAGTTGATAGGGAACCACTGGAGTTTTTCCATTGAAGAATGGGATGGAGTGGTTGGGAGGTGATATGGTCAGACTTATACTTTCGGAAGATTACTGTGACATCTGAGTGGAGGAGAGATTTGGCTATTGCAATAGTCTAGGCCTGAAGCCTAGACCAAAGTGGTGACAATGCCAGAGGAGAGAAGGAGGGATGGTATGTATACTAGAGATGTTACCAAGGTAGGAATGGCAGGACATGGTAACTGATTGGATATGGAAGCTGAGAGAGTGAGGATCAAGGATGCTATATAAGCATTAGGTGCCATTATTATTATCACTGTGAGCCTAGATGGATGGGAGGATGGTAGTGCCTTCAGCAATAATAGGGAAGTTAGGAATAGGGGAAGGTTTCAGAAAAAAGAGAATAAGTCTTGTTTTGGGCATGTAGATTTTAAGATGTCTACAAGACATCCAGTTCAAGATGTCCAATAGGTAAGTAGAGATATGTGACTGGAGGTCAGGAGAGAGTCTAGACTGGAAAAATAGATGTAAAAATCATCCATTGAAGGATGAGACTTGAATCCATGGAAATTGATAAGATCATCAAGTGAATTAATGGCATAGAAGGAGAAGAGAAGAGGGCCCAGGACAGATCCTTGAGGGAGCCTCATAGTTACTAGATATGATGTGAATGAAGATCCAACAAAGGAGATAGTTCATATAAGCAGGAAGAGAATTAGGAGAGAGCAGTGTCCCAAAAACTCAGAGAAAAAAGTACCAAGGAGAAGAGAGTGAATAACTATTACAGGTTGCATAGAAGCCAAGAAGGATGATTGAGAAAAGGCCATTGGATTTGGCAACTAAGGAGACATTGGTAACTTTGGAGAAAGCCCTGGATTTGGAATCAGCGGTCTATGCTCAAACCCCAGCTCTACTCATTTACCTGCCTGCTTCTCAGTTTCTTCATGTGTAAAACAGGAGGCTAGAATAGATGGTCCCAGAGTTTTAATACCAGAAGGGATTTCTGAGGCCAACTCCTCCCTGAACAAGGATCTCCTTTACAGCATCCTCAACTAGTCTTTGCTTTAAGAGCTCCAGTGAGAGGGAACTCACTACCTTTCTAGGCAGTATGTATGTGCCCAAGTGAGAGGAGAGAATAGTTGGTTAATAATTACATTGTCTTGGCTCAGATGCAATCCAGCTCAGACTCTGTCTAGCTGGGATTGTGTCTGGCCCGCTTGTGAATACAAGCGTTATAAAAGCTTAGGCTCCTTAAGAGGCAACCCAATTAGGCGAATCCTTAATAAACTTTGTTTTCTTTGGCTTTAAAAAAAAATAATAATTACATTGTCTTATTGAAATATTCCAAAAGTAGTAGTGTGTGTGGGGGGGCGGGGGGGAACCATATATGGACTGGAGATAAAATGATGAAGATGTGAGTTTGGGTATAAAAAGGAAGAATCAGTATAATGTAACTGAAAAATTTGGAAGACACAGTTAAAGGATTAATTTCTGCCAAATGAATGTGGTTTGAATACAAAATCTTTTTCACACTGTTCTTTTGTTTAGTCATTTTTCAGTCATGTCTGACTCTTTGTAATGCCATTTGGGGTTTTCTTAGCAGAGATACTTGAGCGGTTTGCCATTTCCTTTTCCAGCTCATTTTACAGAAGAAGAAACTGAGGTAAACAGGGTGAAGTGACATGCCCAGGGTCACACAGCTTTCAAGCATCTGAGGCCAGATTTGAACTCAGGAACACTCGCTCCAGGCCCTGAGTTCTATCCACTGCCTTTTGAGCAAGGGGAAAAATGTAACAACCCAGTGAAATATAAGCCAATGGATCTCCACCATAACCATAATCTAAATTGGTATCTAATCAAGGAAAATATAGAATTGTTAGTGTGCCCTTGGCAAAGCCTATCCCAGTCTTGCTAAATATGCTCACAAGGTGTCTCTGAGGATCAGCTTTCTTGGTTCTGTTTTCTATCAAATCGAAAGCAAACTGGAGACTGATCATGACCTAGACCAGGGATGGGGAACCTGTGGGGCTCAAGGTCACATGTGGCCATCTAGGTCCTCAAGTGTGGCCCTTTGACTGAATCTGAACTTCACAGAACAAATATTTGCATATCCCTTTTAAAAACTCTATTGACAGTAAATGGGTTGCTTTGTTGAGAAGAAAAATCAGGGGTCTCACTAGTTTATCTGACTGTGGCTCTGATAAATATTTAACTTCATGTGCTGAATTAAATTTTCTTTATGAAAATTATTTGACTTATTTTATTTCTTATATGTACAATGATAGGAGTTGATTGGGTAAATCAATCAAGTCACTTTCTCCCACTTAAAATAAGGGAAAGAATACTAAACCTTGACACATTTATCAGGGAGAACACATACCTAGGTGTTTGAACACTAAGTATGGAAAAAGCCCCAACACAGATCACTGGTATCAATGAGAGATTCACAATTACTGACAATCTCAGCTCTCAGGATCCCACTTCCTCACATCTCCTTTCTCTATCTCTGTTTTAGAATCTGTATCTCTCCCCAACTACTGGTTTCTAGTCATCTAGAGACCAGGGCAGTGGGCCTGGATACTCCCATTTCATGGAGGCCCAGAAGTTCAAATCCAAGGTCAATGGAAAGAAAAGAAGAACCTAATCTTGGACTTGTGTACAATAAATTAAGTTGCCCTTTTCCTATTGGCTTCCTGCCCTTGGTCACAGTCAAGGATAACTGTCTTCTCTCCGTGTCCTAGAGAGGATTGGGGCAGCTTCACTTCTGGTGGGATGAATCACAAATTCTGTTCTGTCTCCCTCTGTGGAAACTTCCAGGGTCCTTGTGTCCCTGATGTGAAATAGGTATGATATGAAAAAGTACTGCAGAAAAACTGGTTCTGTTCATATTTAAGCATCCCTTCTCCTCCATGTCTGAATCTCTAATGGATTGGGGGGAGAAAACCCAATCCTGTTTGCTATGGATGCAGCATCAGGTAAGTTCTAGGTTGCTACTGTGAGTTGCTACTCATCCCTCTGACCACAGTCTCAGTTCTTTGAGTGAGAGAAGAGACTTCAACCTGCAGCAGGCCCCTCAATCTCTGCCTTCTCCTCCTACTCCCCACTGCTCCTGGTCCTTTTCCTGGACTTCTGGTCTATAGAGAGTTTGGGAATACTTCCCCCATCCTAATCATTTAACAAACATTTACTAAGCATCTACCATGTATCAGGTACTGTGGCAGGTGCTGGGTTTTCAAAGACAAAATAGAAATTCATTCCTGCCTTTGGGGTGGTTCCATTCCACTGAAGGATAGATGACAGTGCCCCAATAAGTAAACACTGCTACTACTACTACTACTACTACTACTACTACTACTACTACTACTACTACTACTACTACTACTACTATAATAGCCAACATTTACACAACATTATAAAGTGCAAAACACTTTACATATAGTATTTCATTTGATCCTTACAAGAAGCTTATGAAGCAAGTACAATTATTATCTCCATTTTCAAAGCAGGAAACTGAGGCACAGAAGAATGAAGTGAAATGACTTGTCCAGTTTGTACATGTCTGAGGCTGGATTTTTTTTTCTTTAATTTTTTTTATTGCTATCTTTTGTTTTTATATAGCCTGTATTCTGAGGTAGGATTTGAACTCAAGTTTTCATCACTCTAGGCCCAGCATTCTGTACACTATGCCATGCAAACAAGGAAAGGCAATAAGCATTTTTTTTAAAGCACCTACTATGTCATAGGTATTGTGCGAAGTATTATCTCCGTCGATCCTCACAACACATCCATGAGGGAGATGCTACTACTATGCCCATGTTGCAGATAAGGAAATCGGGACCGAAGGAGATTAAGTGACTTGCCCAAGGTCACAGAGTTAGAAAGTATCTGAGGCAGAATTTGAACTAAGGTCTTCCTGACTCCAGGCCCAGAACACTGTGTCAGCTAGCTGCCTCTACAAAACTTTGTATATGTAAGATATATCCACAATAATCTATTCATCCATTCGTCTGTCTATTGACTAGTCTATCGATCTGAGTATCTATCCATCAATCTATCATCTATCTGTCCTATCTCTCCTATCTATCTATCTATCTATCTCTCTATCCTTCTGTCTGTCTGACTACCTCTATTACCTTTCTCCACCTCTTCACAATGTGTAAAGCAATCCCCTAATTCTTTCCTGTGACTATCTCCAGCCTCTGGCCAGTGATTCTAGGGATCTCCAACCCTCTCCTGGGTACCAAACTGGAGCCCATTCAGCCCAGTGTGTCTCAGGATGTTAAGCTGGGCGAGTCCTTAGAGAGTATCAAATCTAACCTTTTCATTTTACAGATGAGTAAACTAAGGCCCTGAAAGCTGAAATGACCTGCCCAGATCCCACAGGTCCAAGTAGCAGAGTTAGGACTTGAACCCAGCTCTTGTGACGCTAAATCCAGTGCTCTTCCTCCTCATCCGAGCTGCCTCACTGGCTGGAATAGGGTCATAGGATACAAGACACCAGGCTTGCTCATTTCCCCTGGAATTCTTATGGGAGAGAGGATGTGGTGGCACAGAGGACAGGGTTAGGTGTGCAGTGAGGAAGACCTGAATTCAAATGCAGCCTCAAACACTTACTTGTTGTGTGACCCTGGACAAGTCAATGAGCCCGTCTGCCTCCATTTTTCAGTTGTAAAAGGAGAATATGAATAGCACCCACCTCCCAGGGTTGTGGTAAAGATCAAAGGAGATAACGTTTGTAAAGCACTGAGAGCCATGTCTGGCACACAGTAGGCAGTTAATAAATGCTTTTTCCCTTGCCTCTCCTTTGCATGGTAGCTAGGTAATGCTGTAGATAGAATGCTAGATTTGGCGTCAGGAGACGTAAGTTTAAATCTGGCCTCAGACACTTATTAGCTATGTGACCCTGGATAAGTCACTTAATGCCTTCTTGCCTCCATGTCTTCATCTGTAAAATGGGGATAAAAATAGCACCTATCCCTGCCCCACCCAGGGTTGTTATGAGAACCAGAATGAGATAATATCTGTAAAGCATTTGGCACAGTGCCTAGCACATAGTAGGCACCTAAATGCTTGCTTCTTTCCTTTCTTCCTCAATACTGCCTTTCTGAGACCCCAGAAAGGGGACATGGCCTTGGTGCAACCGGGGAAACCCTGGCTTAAGGGTTCCAGAGTCTCCTCTCTCCCTGAGGGGATCTCAGCTTCTCTCTCTGAAAAATGGCCTTTAGTCCTAGGATGCTAGCGTGAGATCAAAGGATTTGAGGGTCTGGGCCCAAGGGAGAAAAAGGTCTTTCTTGAAATCCTCAATGGCCCTGGTTAACATAGGTTCAAAAAGTGGACAGAAGCTTCTGCAGATACCACAGGTCCCTGGGCAAAAGCTGAGACAGTCAGATACCAATGGGGAGATGGGTAACTGTTTTTAAATTTTTCATAGGAAATCTGAGTGAGATGAGGCTTTTGTGTGGCTTTGAGACTTTGCAGCCTCATCAGCGATGATCCAGCCTAGATTAGCCTGCCCTTCCCACCCTTTTCCTTCCTGCTCAGCCTCCTAGAAGCCTCAGGCGGACCCCAACCTCCCATTTTCAGCATGGGCCCCCAAGCTCCCTGCTTCCTCCAGGCAGACTTCCGTAACTAACCCAAGCTATTTCCAGGAGGGATGCAGCCTGACTTGATGTCTCTCCCACAACCACTTGGCAGCTGCTTTGGTAGTTTCGGACTTGGCTCAACCAGGGTTTCAGTAAGATGAGGGCTTGCTGAGGATAGGATTGGGGGCTGCTGAGATATCCAGGAGCTCAACATGAGTGCTTGACCAATTTGATAGCCCATGAGGGACAGGAGCATGGATTTGATGGGGTTGGTAACCTTCGACCCTCAGAACCCAAAGTCTGAACAGGAATTGATCTGGCTGATGTGATGGGCAAGGACTAATCGGGGCTGGGGTAGGGCATGTCTGCCTTCTGCTTTATTTAGGTGCAAAGCTCAGTCTCCAGGGAGAAGGATCTCAACCAAATGGACAGTGACCTCTGTGTAGGAAGGTCCGAACCAACTTCTGTATCTCTATCTCCAGGACTCCGCCGTAGAGGGAGGGAAGGAGGCGCCAGGCCCTTGCCTGAGAAGGGTGATGAAGGTCCAGAAACCAGGGCTTGGGGCTCAGTGGAGCCACCCCGGCAGGCTAATTGTTCCCTCCTTCCAGTCCCCTTTCCTTCAACCTCTCCAAGGACAGTCTCCCCCAAGTCCCAGACCAAGACAACCTCAACTGGTCATTAACACCCAAACACCAAGATAAAAGCCTTTGACACCCAAATTCTGATGATGCCCACTGTCAGACAGTCTTAGGAGCACCAGGGTATCTAATCTCAACCTTCCTGGACCAGTCTAAACCAGCTCCAGCTGAGAAGCCTTGGACCAGGTATGGCTGCCATCTGCTGGACATAGTAGGAACTGCCCAAGGTCAGGTACTGGGACCCAGGTTCCTACTAGCCAGGCTCAGGGTATACATACATATTTGTAGGGTAGGAAGTGGAGGGAGCTCTCCGATGGGGACACCACTATTCAAGGTGGGCTCACTAAACATAGCACACTATTTAGAACCATAAAATTTGGTGGCCATCTAGCTCAAAATATACTAACGAAACAATGGTGGAGGGGGTAGGGTGAGGTGGGGAGGAGGGGAAGACAGAAGTTCAAGTGATCCAGACTGAAGGGCAGCCAGGGCTCAGTACAGTCCTAGAATCCAGAACTGTAAGGAGCTTCAGGGGGGACCTAGTATAGCCCCTTGCCTGAAGAGCCTAAAGCGGTTCTACAAGTGACTGTTAGATCTCTTTGCACACTTCTGTTGACAAGGAGCTAAGGTCTACCCCACTTAAATCCAATTCACAGGCCAAGTCCAGACATCATCCTCATGATATCATTGGTCCTCTTTGAGAAAAGGAGGAGGAGGAAGAAGAGGAAGATGAAGATGATAATGACAGTTTCATTTCAAGACTGCCTGTTCCATAGTGGGATAGCTCTGTTTGTTAGAAAACATTTCACATCGAGCCCTAAATCTTCCTCCCTGTCCCTTCTGACCACTTCTTGTTCTGCCCTATTAACTCCAATATCAAATATAAAATCCTTTGCTTGGCATTTAAAGTTCTTTACAACTTGCTGTCTTCCCATCTTCTTACATTCTGCTCCCCTCCCCCTACTCTACAATCCAGCCATCCTGTCCTACATATCTTGGAGTTCCATCTCCATGTTTTCATCCCAATCTGTGTCTTCAGGTCTCCCCATGTGCTAGCCCAATTATCTCAAAGGTTACCTTCCATCGTCTCTGCATTTAACTTGTCTACTCCATGGAAATGTAAGGTCCTTGAGGATAGGGACTGTTTTTGCTTTTTCTTTATCCCACCCAGGGCTTGGCACATGGTAGCTGCTTAGGAAATGTTCACTTGTTGACTAATTATCTTTTATCCGTAATCCCTTTACCACATACATGATGGTCCCTCAGAAATGTGAGGGCTGTTTTATTTCCTAACAACCAAAATAACTTGTGGAACCATTTTATTAAACCATCTTAAGGGAAATATATTGTGTTCATGGCTTATTTGTGGATTTACTTGGTTTTGTTCATTATGTCAAAACAAAGTTCATCAGTTAAAAAGTAATTAGAAAATAAATTTGAGGAGTGTAAAAGCAATGCTCCCAGTCCCTCCACTATGCGTAATGTAGTGCAACAAATGCTATATTTTGAGTCAGAAGACATTTTAGTCCAGGCTCAGCTACTCCAACTATGTGACCTTGATTAAGTCCCTTCATTTCTTTGGGACTCAGTTTACTCAGTGGTGAGGTGGTTAGATACAGTAATCTCTAAGGACCCTCCCTGCTTTAATATTCTGTGATTCTTCTTCTCCTCCAGGCTAAATCTTCCTAGCTTTTTCAACTAATCCCTCATCCTCATGCCCTCATCATCCTGGTGGCCCTTCTCAGTCAGTTGGTCAGTCAATCAATCAATAAACTTTTATGCCAAGCATTGTGAATACAGAGATGAAAATGAACTAGTCTGTGCCTTTAAGAGGGAGAGGGAGACAACATGTCCTTATATAGGCATCTATAAAATAGATGCAAGGTGCTGGACAGAAGGGGAGCAAGGAGGGAATCCAATGTTCGGGATCAAACCTGAGAACACCAGTCATCAAAAGGAGAAGAGTTTGAGGAAAGCCAGGGGCCTGAGTCTAGGGGTGAGGATGTCAAGGAAAAGAAGTACCCTTCTGGAACCAGGAATCTTGGGGATAAGAGGGGTTTCCTGGAGAACCTTCTTTCTAGGATAGCTGCTGTCCATTTCTCTGATCTCCCAACACACTTAAAACCCACCTAAATCTCATAAATTCTATTTCTAATAATTTGAGCAGCTAGGTGGCATCATAGTGCACAGAGCGCTGGGTCAGGAGTCAGAAAGATTCGTCTTCCTGAGTTCAAATCCAGCCTCAGACACTTACTAGCTCTGTGACCTTGAGCAAGTCACTTAACTCTGTTTGCTTCCGTTTTCTCATCTGTTAAATGAGCTGGAGAAGGAAATAGCAAACAACTCCAGTATCTTTGCCAAGAAAACCTCTAATGGGGTTGTTGGACATGACTAAACAACAACAAAAAACATCTCAATACTGATGATCTAGGTTCCCAGGCCTTTGGGTATGGGCTGTGCTTCTCAGTGAGGGCTTCTGCCTTAGTTGGCCTGGTTTCCTGAGTGTGGGTGAGCCTGGAAAAAGGAAGCTTCATCTGGAAAACAATTTGGAGTCATACTCAAAATAACATTAAGTTGTGCATGCCTTCTGACCTAGTGATAGGTCTATACCCCAAAGAGGTCAAAGAAGGAGAAAATGGATCTATACATAAAAAACTACTTATAGCAGCTCTTTTTGTTTTACTGGAAGCTGAGGGGATGCCCATCTATTTTGGAATGACTGAACACGTATGGCATGTGAATGTGAGAGAATACTATTATGGTATAAAAATAATAAAAGGGATAGTTTCAGGGGAAGCATATGAATTGTATGAAACTTTATGAAGGGAGAAGATTAATATGAGCTGATGCAGAATTAAGTGAGCAGAACCAGGAAAACAGTTAATACAATAATATTATTTTATAATAATGATAATAATCATATATTTTTAATAACTTTGAAAGACATAGTAACTTTGATCAACCCAATTACCATAATTCTAAAGGACTCATTATGAAACATGCCTCCTACCTCCAACTGCAGATTTAAGCATTGGGAGTGGAGGGGGTGGGGAGCTGGAGAATATAGTTAAGGCAGGAATTTGTTTTGCTTGACTCTATATATTTGTTAACAAATTTTCTTTTTCTAGCCTTCTCAATGAGTGGGGGGAGGGGAGAATTTGAAACTAGAAATAAAATTAAATTGAATTAAAAAGAAAGAAAAACAACAATTCCTCTCTCAATAGCCCCCTACCCTCTATCCGTCGTGAAACTCTGTAATTGGGTATGATTGATGACAGGGACCTGATATCGGAGATCTGAGAGGAAGGCCAGAAAAGGAACAGAGAGGCTATATGCCAAAGGAGAGATCAGAGACCAGGCCCCAAAGATAGGAAACTAGGAATGTGGGACAAAATGCCACAGATCAAGGACAAGGGACCAAAAATTAGAGATAAGAGACTAAGAATTGGGGAAGAGAGTGATGACCAGAGAAAACAGAAAAGGGAAACCAGAGGTCAATGAGCAGGAACCAAGAGTCAGGGACAAGATGACCTGCAACTAGTCTAGAATTATTGACCAGGGATAAATATCAAAGACTAAAAGCAAGAGATCAGGGATCAGAGATTGAAGAGAGCAGAGAGCAGAAAACACAGGCCAGGAGCGAGGAAAAAGCATAATGCCTGGTGTACAGTAGGTATTTAATAAATACTTGTTGATTGTCCACAGGGATCAGGAACCAGAGACCAGTAATGAGGGACTGTCACCTTGTGGAAAGAATCAGCCAACAACTATTTATCAAGTGTTTACTCTGTGTCAGGTACGTAATGATGCTAACAATGAAAAGTAAAATATGGAGACGGTCCTCAAAGAGCTCATAGTCAGTCAATGAACATCAAGCACCTACTAGGTTCCAGGA
Organism: Notamacropus eugenii; assembly: GCF_028372415.1. Classification (NCBI taxonomy): domain Eukaryota; kingdom Metazoa; phylum Chordata; class Mammalia; order Diprotodontia; family Macropodidae; genus Notamacropus; species Notamacropus eugenii. Next base: position 51,791,407 of record NC_092875.1, on the reverse strand, counting down.
TTACTGTGCTCAGCACTGGAGATACAAAAGGAGGCAAAAGACATCCCCTTCTCTCAAGGAGTTCACAATCTAATGGGGAAGACAACAAGAAAATATATGTAGGCTAGGTGCACACAGGAGAAACAGGAAATAATTAAGAGAGAGCACTAGAAATTAGAGATGTCAAGAAAGGTTTCCTGTAGGAGGTAGAATTATAGTTGGGAAGGGAGTCAGGGAAGCTAGTATACTGGTAGACGTTAGGAGGGAGAGAATTCCAGGCATGGGGGGGACAGCTAGAGAAAATACCTGGTGCCAAGAGATGGAATGTTTTGTTTGCGAAATAGCAAGGAGGAAAGCGTCATGGGATTGAAGAGTATTTGTCAGGGAGTAAGGTGCCAAAAGACAGGAAATGCAAGAGCGGGTTAGGTTATTAAGGATTTGAACTATGAATTTTGAATATAAAGATATGTAAAGAATAAAAGGAAGAGATCTGGGGAAAAAAGGCATGGAATCAGGGGAGAAGGAGGCCTCCTGTAAAAGGTGAGATTTGAACTGCCTTGAAGTAAGACAGGGAAGTTAAGAAGCAGGGATGAGGAGGGAGAACATTCCAGGCATGGCAGATAGCCAGAGTTTTACCAAGGCAGTAGATGGAGAGTCATGAGTGATAAACAGTAATCACCCAGTATAGCTTAGAGTATTTAGAAGAGGGAAAAGAAGGAAGGAGGTAGGATGTGAAAGTCATTAAATGGGAAATGGGACTTTATATTTGATCCTGGAAGTAATAGGAGGTCACTGGAGTTTAGTGAAAAGGAAGTTGACATGCTTAGACCTATATTTTACAAATACCACTTTGGCAGCTGTGTGGAGGATGGATTGGAGTGGGGAGAGACTTGAGGCAGGGAGACCCACCAGCAGCTGTTGTAAGTAGTTGAGACCAGATGTGAGGAGCTGTATTAGGGTGAGGGAGGTGAGTGGAGAGATGAGAGGTATATATGAGATATGTTGTGAAGGCAGAAACAGGATTTGAAAAGAGATTGTATGTGTTCAGAGTCACCAATGACATTGAATTTATGAGCTAAGGCAGTTGGGATGGTGGTGGTTTCTTAAACAGAATTAGGGAAGCTTAGAAGAGGGGAGAGGGTTTTTTTGGGGAAAGATAGTGAGCTATGTTTTTAAAGTGTTAAATGTGTGATACCTACAGGACATTCATTTCAAGGGTATCAAAAGTGCAGTTAGTGATTCAGGATTAGAGCTCAGAAAAGAGATTAGAGTGGGATATATAGACCTAGGAACCATCTGTATAGAGATGATAATAACACCTGTGGGATCTGAGATCACCGAGAGAGAACATGGAGCACAGGAGGAAATCTGTAGACAGCTTTCAGGGGATCTGTGAAACTGGATGGGAAAAAAATTGAGATCTTTATTTTCACTTACCTCTAACTGAAATTTGTCACTTCTTTTAGTGATTTGAAAACATCATTCTGAGAAGGGTTCTCTTGGCTTCACCACATTGCCAAAGGGCCCCATTATACAAAAAAATTAAGAACCATTGGTGTAGAGGAGGGAAAAAAGAGGACCCTGGATAGAGACTTAGGGGACACCAACAGTTAGTGGGTGTGACCCATAAGATCTGGTGAAAAAGACTGAAAAGGAATGGTCATTATAGGAGAACCAGGAGAAAGCAATGTCATGAAAATTCATAGAGGAAAGAGTATCTAGGACACTCGAGGGAACCTACAGCCTCCAGGCCACATGTGGCCCTCTAAGTCCTCAAGTGTGATCCTCTGAATGAATGCAAACTTCACAGAACAAAGTCCCCTTAATAAAAGAATTTATTCTGCAAAACTTGGATTCTGTCAAAAGGCCACACCCAAGGACCTAGAAGGCCACTTGTGGCCTCAAGGCTACAGGTTCCCCACCCCTGGTCTAGGAGAAAATGGTCATCAACATTAAGAATAGGGGCTAAGAAAAGGCCCTTAAGATCTGGCATATAAGAGATCATTGATAACTTTGGAGAGAGCTCTTTTAGTTGAATGATGAGATGAGAAGCCAGGCTGTAGAGGGCTTAGAAGTGAAGTAGTGATAGTATTAATTGCAGATGGCCTTCTTAATTAGTAGAGAAATATAGGACAAACAGCTAGCAGTGATGACCAAATCAAATGAGGTTTTTTAGGGACAGGGGAAATGTGGGAGTGTTTGTAGCAGTAGGCAAGAAGTCAGTTGACAGGAAGAGATTGAAGATAAACTAGAGAATGAGGATAACAATGAAGGAGAAAGAATTGGAAACTAGAAATGAGAGCAGAAAATAGCCCAGATATCAGAGACAATAAACCCCAAGCCTGGGACCAGAAATCAAAGACTAGAAAACAGTTACCAAAAGGAGACCAGGAAAATGATAAGATGTCCACTGCTATTTAAGTTATTAAAGCTTAAAACTGAACTAACTCTTTTGAGGCATCCTGTGTAAACTCACTAGGGCCCCAAAACAAAACTAGGAGTGACATGCTCTAGCATGAGTATTATTATCCCCATTTAACAGGAGAGAAAATTGAGGATCAGAAGGTTAACTTGTCCATGGTCGCATAGCTAGTAAATGTTGGAGGGAGGATTTGAACTAGGTAATTCTGCCTTATGAATTCCAAGTATGTGGGATAGCTTGTGTGAGTGAATGTTGCAGAAGATGGAGGGTTGAGTTCAAGGAATAACCAGTAGACCTGGTTAGAGTGAGGAGTGCATGAAAGAAAATAATGTGAGACAAATCTGGACAGGTAGGTTGAAGCAAGATTTTGGAAGACTTTAAATGCTAAATTAGAGAGTTTGTATTTCATCCTAGAGGCCATAGAGAACTACTGAAGATTTTAGAGTCATTGAGAGTGCAGTGGTAATACCCGTGCTTTAGGAAAGTTCTTTTGGTAGCTGTACAAAAGATTGTAATCTATAGATTATACACACACACACACACACACACACACATACACACACACATATATACATATACACATACATATATTTCTATAGATTGGAATATATAGGGTATAATATATAGAAGAAGATGTATGTATATATATATAAAAGGTCTATATATATAGATGTATGTAGAAAAGATCTATCTATTTATCTATCTATATATATATATAGAGAGAGAGAGAGAGAGACAGACAGACAGAGAGAGAGAAATATATATATTTCTATAGGTTGGAAATGGGAAAAACCAATGAGGAGGCCATTGAAATATTCAATGAGAGATGATGAGAGCCCATGCTAGAATAGTGACCACAGGAGTGGAGAGAAGGGGACAGATGCAAGAGATGGTAGTAAGTCTAGTAAATGATAGGACATTGACAATTGAGAGAGAGGGAAGGGTTAACCAGCAATATCAATGCTAGGTCTATACCCCGAAGACATCCAAGAAAAGGAAAAAGGACCTGGTTGTACAAAAATATTTATAGCAGCTCTTTTTGCAGTGGCTAAGAATTGCAATCAAAAGGATGTCCATCAATTGGGGAGTGGCTAAAGCAGCTGTGGAATATGATTGTAATGGAATATTATAACAAATGACAAACAGGATGATTTCAGAAAAACCTGAAAAGACTTACATGAACTGACGCATGGTGAAGTGAACAGAACCAGGAGAATGTTGTATACAGTAACAGCAATATTGCTCAATGAAGAATTGTGAATGACTTAGCTATTCTCAGCAAGGCAATCTCAAAGGACTAATGATAAAGCATCCTAACTGCCTTTAGAGGAAGAACAATTATTGTTTGAATACAGACTGAAGCATGCTGTTTTTTACTTTCATTTTTTTTCTTTTAAAGTCTTCTTGTACAAAATGACTAATATGGAAATGTTATACATAATTGCACATGTGAAACCTAAATCTGATTGCTTACTGTCTCAGAATGGGGAGAGGGAGGCATAGAATTTGGAATTCAAAACCTTTAGTAAAAATATTTACTACAAAAGAATGAAGGGTTAAGGTGAAGACCCTGGGTTGCTTCAAGGATGATTGCACCCTCAACAGAAATTAGAAGGTTCTGAGGAAGACAGTTTTGGACATCTAGAGATGCCTATTGGACACTGTCTGGACTTTGGCACCATGACTTAACCATCTCTCTCTAATCTTGAGGAATTTGCCCTTCTCCCGTTGATGAGTTCCTCCCAGAATCCCCATGTTTAGGAAGGGCCCAGACCAACCATGTTTTACTCTCCAGACTTCACCACCGTGTCCCTACAATGCATCTTCCCCCAGCTCCTACTATTCAGCTCTCTTTATATGTTGTCTTTCCCCATTAGAATGTGGGCTCCTTGAAGCCAGGAACTCTTTCCTTTGGCTTGTATTTGTATTGCCAAATCAAGTGAGAGAATATTTGTAAAAATTACTTAGGAAATGTTTATCCCTCCCTCTCCACAGTGTCTGGGACATAGACAGTGCTTCATAAATGCTCTTTAACATGAAGAACATCTTGGAAATATCCAACAGGCAGTTGGAGATTTGGCTCTAGAGTTCAAGAGAAAATTTTGGGCTGTCTATAGGTATTTCTTGATGTCAGGGACTATTTTCTTCTGCAGCAGCTAACACAGTGTATGGCACACAGCAACATATAGTGTGGCACAAACAAATGTCTGTTGGATTGAACTGAATAGATCTGGGAGTCAACTGGGTAGAGAAGATGATTCAGCCACTGGAAGCTAATGAGATCACCAAAGGAGAGAACAGAAGAGAAAACAGAACAAAGCTTTGGGAGATACTCAACCATAACACAGAGATGATCCAGTGAAGGGAAAGTGACAGTTCCCAGAAAGTGACCCTAGAGTATGGAAATAAAGTCAGGAAAATATGGCCCACTGGGGTCATGGAACAGGTGCTATCCCTCCCTCCTCCTGAACTGGGAAGTAGGTTGATTCTCATCCACCTACCAGATTGAACCACTAAGGCCCAGTAGATAATAATCAATGGAGCTGGGACTAGAATCCAAAGCCAAAAATGATTCACAAATGCAGGGAAGTCAACTCGGTTGATCCAAAAGAGTCTAGGTCTTGACCCCTGATGTGCTGCTCATACTGTCCAGTTCTGTCATTGTGTTTGGATGTACTCTGTCAATGCCCACCTACTACCTGTTATGTGTGGTGGGGGCAGTGATTAGGGGGAAACCGTACCAATTTCATTCTTCTTTCCCAGGATGGGAAAGTACCAGGGTGGTACTGAACCCCTTGTTTTCATCTGCCATTATGATCAACCTGACACCAACAAGTTTTCCTTCCTCAGCAGATAAACCAGTTTCCTCTGGAAATTTTTAAAGTGAGCATCTTCAGGGTATGTATAGTCAGTGAGACAGAGACAAAGAAACAAAATTAAGGAGAGACAGAGAGAAAAAGAGACAAGAATAGAGAACAGAAAAAAAAGAGGTACCTGGACAAAGAGATTGGGGGATGGTCAAAGAGTGACAGTGATACAGAGGGAGAGAGACAGACAGACAGAAGTGAAAGAGGCAGAGACAAGATTAGATTACCTCTGGACAAAACCACTGAGAAACTTTCCAACTCTGAAATTCTCTGATTCTGTGATAAATCAACCAACTAGCATTTCATAAGTGCCCATTCTGTGCTAAGAGCTGTGAGGGTACAAAACAAAAAGTAAAGTAGTCCCATTATTCAAGAAGTTTATACTCTGTAATGGAATACTATTGTACTATAAGAAATGATGAATAGGAAGATTTCAGAGAAGGCTGGAAAGATTGAGATGAACTGATACTGAGTGAAAGGAGCAGAACCAGGAGATCATTGTACATAGTAACAACCACAGTGTGCGAGGATGTTTCTGATAGACTTAGCCCTTCACAGCAACACGAGGACCTAAAACATTCCAAAGGACTCTTGAGGCAATAAAAAAATATATTTGGAAAATTTTTAATAAAATAAGTAAAACTATACTCCAACAACAAAAAAAGAAGTTTATATTCTAAGGGGGGGGGGAGGTCGAAATGAACCAAGTTCAGGAGACAGAGAAGAGGTGAAGAGACAGAGGCACAAAAATAAAAAAACTGAGGGATAGAGACAGGTACTAGAGAGAGAAGAGAGAGACAATAAGAAACAGAGAGTATCAGAGAAAATTGAACACAGAGACAAAAAGGTAGGGAGAAGAAAGAGAGAGAGAAATAGACTGAGATGGAGACAGAAATATGGTTGATAGAGACTGAAAGACAAAGAAAAAAGGGAGGAAGAAAGAGGAAAGAGAAAAAGACAGAAACAGTGAAAGAAAGAGGGAAAAAAAAGACAGACTGAGAAAGAGACAGAAATATGGAGATGGAGTGAAAAAGACATAGAGAAAAAGAAAGGAGAGAGAGAAAGCAGTGGTGGGGGAGAGGAATTATCCTGAAAGAACAGAACTATATGTCCCCAGGATGAACCTCGAGGTACCTGAGAAACATTTACCCAGGGTCCTCCAGGCTGTCCACCTTTCTGGTCTTGCTCTCTACTTTCACCTTCCTCTTTCTTCCCCTCCCGTCACTGCAGCTTCCCCAGGTTCCACATGCAGAATTTTCTCCAAACATAGGCAAAGAAGAGTTTGGCTGAGGTTCTGCCCCTACCCCCAAGAGTATTCAGTAGAGTGGTTTGTGTCCTACCCACACCCTGACTGACATTCACTCAGTAAGTGGGGGGTGGGGAGAGAGAATGGGCAGTGTTAAAATTAGGAGCTAGGTCTAACTCCCAGTCTAGGGCACTTCCCTTTCTTGTCATCATAGAATCATAAACTGCTTACAGACCTTGACTATGCTGGTCATTTTATGAAGGAGGAAACTGAAACCCTGAAAAGGGAGGGGGATTTTGCCCAAGGTCACCCAGTGATTCCATTGGAAAACAAAAATTGAAGCTGAAGCTTCTGACCGCAGCTGGAGTGTTGGGCCATCACCCTGGGCTGTGTGGTACAATAGAAAACTCTCTCTAAAGTCAGAGGTCCTGAATTTAAGTCCCACCTTTGATGTTTATGTGTGACTTCTGGTAAGTCATTTTTTTCTCTGAGCTGCAGTCCCCTCAGCTGTACAATGATAGGGTTGGCCTATATAGCCTCCAAGATCCCTTGTAGTTCTATATCTATGATCCCAAGAATATTTATTACCGTTGTGAAACTGGGAAACTCCCTTGAGCTCATTTTCCTCATCTATAAAATGAGGGGGTTGGCCTGAATGCTGTCTAAGGTCCCTTCTAGCTCAGAAGTTATGATCCTGTGACCTTTCCCCAGCACAAAAGCAGAGCAATGGCCCTGAAGGGAAAAAATGACTTGTATTTCAGTGTTCTTGTCAAACAAAGGTCAAAAGTAGAGTTATAATTAGGGCAGGGTGACTGGGGCTCTGCCCCAGGGCACTGAATTTAGAGAGTGGTGGCAGCACTTTCAGTCTTCAACAACATAGAAAAAAAGGAGAGTTCAGTACTCAGGCTACAAAATATAATTTGTTAAAATGCAAAGCTATCATGGAAGCATGGAACGAGTTCTTCCAACAGTCATCCCTCCCACCTCTTCTGTCCCCTCAACTGAGAGTAAATCAGTTACAAAAATTCCTAGAAGTGGTTTTGGTCAAAACAAGGAGACATCCTTGTTAGTGACATTTTACAGATTCTTCTGCAGAACTGTTAGAGGATATTGGCAAACTGGTGAACATTCTTTGAGTTGAGGAAAGCACAGTACCCCCTCCATTCTACTACCCCCACAGCTTGGCCAGGCAAGGCAATATGAAGAGGGGGAAGATAAATGTGATGGCTACCAGGGGTTGGAAACTTACAGAGCAGACATGAACTCAACTCTGAAGGGCAGGGAAGTCCATGTGTCTTAGAGATTCCCCAATTTGAGAGTTCACAGGTAACTGAAGATGAGAGGGAGGAAATTCACATCTAGAAGATGCCTTACTGGTCATTTGGCCCAAAGGAAATCCCCCACTATAACATACCACACAAAGTTTGTGGTCTAGCCTCTGCTTAAAGATCTTCTGTGGACAGAAATCTACCACCTCCCAAGGCAGCCCAGTCCACGTTGGGCCAGCTCTCTTTGTTTGGATGTTTTTCCTAAGCTCAATTCAAAATAATGCCTTTTTATAACTTTTGCTCATTCATTGTTTCTGGTTCAGTTCTCTGGGGCCAAGCAGAACAAGTCTGTGTAATTCTGCTTACATATGACAACACGTGAAATTTGACTAGAAAGAGGGAGTTTCTAAAATAGGCTGTGCTGCCCTGGAGGGTAGTAATAGGATCCCACTTGGAGGAACTCCTTAAGAAGTAAGGCATAATGATTGTCAGGGTGACAGAGAGGAAACTTGTCTTCTGGTCTTGGTTGGCCGCTGGGGTCCCATCTAACTCCTGGAATTCTGGGATTTGAGGAAATGTTTGAAAAGCTGAGTACTTTATAATGCATTTCTTCAGTCACACAAGGTCACACAAACCATGTAAAAGACACAAAGGTTTGGGGAAGGTAGCACCAAATGTGCCACCAAATATGCCAGATCCTTGATTTAGAGGATAAAGATCTGGGTTCAGATCCCAATTCTGCCACTTACTGGCTCTAGGATTTTGGCATGTTGAAGGTAATTAATCCAGCCCTCAGTTTGCTCATCTGTGAAAAGAGTAATGCGTATTAGATGAACTAGTGCAGTAGATAGAATGCCAGGCCTGGAGTCAGGTAGACTCTGCTTCCTGAGTTCAAAGCTGGCCTCAGACACTTAGCAGCTGTGTGACTCTGGACAAGTCACTTTACTCTGTTTGCCTTAGTTTCCTTATCTGTCAAATGAGCTGGAGAATGAAATGGCAAATCACTTTGGTATCTTTGGCAAACCAAATGGGGTAACAAAGAGTTAGACACGCATGATTGAACAAAAAAAAAATTATTTTGTTAAATTTTGTTAAATATTTCCCAATTACATTTTAATATTGTTCAGGTGGTACTCCAGAGTATTTCAGGCTTCATGGGCATGGGGCCCAGGGGCTATGAATTTGAGACCTCTAGTACAGAAGAAGAATTTTTTTTTTGGATAAAAAAATTTCCTCTTGATTGATCCCAGAGGGCAGAGCAAATAACAATGCAGAAAGGAAATTACAAGAAGATAGAGGCATAGCTAGATAAAGGGATAGATAGATAATTTATTAATCTGCGAACTTTTTATATGCCAGGCATTGCACTAAGAACTGAGGAATACCCACATGAACAAGTGACACTGTACCTGTCCTCAGGGCATTTACCATTCTAATGGAAGGAAATAGTACACACATACATATAGTCATTTCAGATCATTTGAACCCCAATAAGGTCCAAAAGCCTGAACCAATCAATCAGACTGCTTAGCTTTGCTCTAAAAATGCCCTTTCCTGTGTCAGCAACTTCAAAGAGCAGATATGGCTGACAAGGAGCATTCTTCCTGTTTGTGACCAGATGCTTGCAACCAGAATAATGAGACTTCTCTTATCTTGCTATCATATGGGCATATGCTATCCCGTGATCGTAATTTCCAAATGACACTACTTTGTCAATTGTCTTGTCAATTTTTATTTACAACTTGCTCAACTAAGAAACTTCCTTACTCATGGTACAGTTAAACACATATGGAGACCATAAATCTGAGGGATTTGTGACTATAATCCTGACTTGGGATTGTCCTGAAACATATTTAAAGCTGTTTATTCTTTTATCAGACAGTCAGAATTTATGTTTCAGCTCCATGCAGCATGTATCTGCCAGCTTTAAGGGAATAAACAATACGAATTTTATACACCGCCTAGCTTGTTTGCTTTATTTAACCAAACTTTCAGGTCAACAATACATACACACACATATTTGTATGTATGTATGTATATATAGAGGTGCTGAAAATCAGGGGAGGGTACCCAAGCAGGTCCATGGTGGGAATTTATCTGGGCATTTTCTAGAGGCCCAGCCTCAGAAAGATAAAGGAAAAGGTCACCTATTGGAGCCAAGTGTGAAGTCCAAGTTTCTAGTGGGTGGAGGACCATGGTGCCAGGCCATTTAGGAAGGGACCATCCAGCTCAGTGAAGGGGCATCACTACCTCCCTAGGAAGCTCATGCCACCTTGGGCCAGCTCCCATCATTAGGAAGCTTTCCCTGACACTAAGCATCAATTTTCCTCTTTGTAACTTCCACTCACCATGTCTAGTTCTGCCATCTGGACTCAAGCAGAACAGATCCAATTTATCTACTTGAAGACAACTCTCATTTCCGTCCCTGAGTCTTCTCTTCTTCAGGCATCCACAGCTTTTTCAAAAGGATCCTCACATGATATATAATCTCAAGGTCTTTCACCAACCTTGATACCTCAAGACATTCTCTGACTTATCAACGCTCTTCCAAAAGTGTTCAGGACTGAAGACAATGTTTCAATTGTTGTCTGACTAGGACAGAAGCTGGGCAGACTCTTCAGTCCTGTACACTATGTTTCTCCTGATATATTCTAAGATCCCATTCACATTCTTGGCTGCTATGTTACACTATGGCCTCATACTGAGCATTCTCCCCTGCTAGGGTACTCTGTACCTTTACACAGGTTTGTTCTATATCTGGAAAGCTCTCTCTCCATACATTTTAAAATCCCTTTGAAGTTCAAGTGCCACTTCCTAAATTAGGATTTTGTTGCATAGCTGAGGCCTATCAGAGTACAGGGAACAGGCCAAAAATCATCAGTTCAATTCTACTGGAACCAGTCAACAATAAATAAACAAAATGGGAAAGGCTCCCACATGTACGAAATATTTATAGCAACTCTCTTTGTGGGGGCCAAAAACTGGAAATCAAGGGGATGCCCATCAATTGAGGAATGGCTAAATAAATTGTGGTATATGAATGTAATGGAATACTATTGTGCTATGAGAAATGATGAACAAGAAGACTTCAGAGAAGCCTGGAAAGACTTATATGATCTGATGCTGAGTGAAAGGGGCAGAACCAGGAGAACTTTGTACAGAGCAACAACCACAGTGTGCGAGGAATTTTTCTGGTAGACTTAGTACTTCATTGAAATGCATAGATTTAAAAAATTGCCAATGGACTCTTGAGACAAAATGCCTTCCACATCCAGAGAAAGAACTATGGAATTGGATTGCAAATAGAAACAGACCATTTTCTTTTGTATTATGTTTTGTTTTGCTTTATGGTTTCTCCCATTCATTTTAATTCTTCTATGCAACATGCATTTAATAGGAATGTATGTGTAGAACCTATATAAGATTGTATGCTGTCTCAGGGAGGGAGTGGAGAGTGAGAGGGAAATGAGAGGCAGGGAGTGGAAACAAATCTAAGATATACAGAAATGATTGTCAAGCACTGAAAACAAATTTAAAAATTCAATAAAATAAAGAGAAAATCGAGTTGAAAAAGATAGGGTCATTCATCTTTGCTCTGCCAATGAACTGAAAGGGTAGAGACAGCCCTCAGATGTGAAGTTCCAATAGATCCCAAGAACTTCAAAACAGTGAATATAAGGTATGGACTGACTCTTAGGAGAAAGTGAAGGCATGAAGATTGGTCCATGTCAGATCCACATAGCTGCTAGTGAGACCAGACCTGGGCATAAGCTTTAAACCACAGTTAAGAGAGGGGTAGGATTTTCTGGGAAAGGTATAACTAGCCCTCGTGACATGCTTGTGTACATGTGCTCCAAACAAAGAGATCCAGAAAAAAATGGGGGTCATGTGGCAGATTGGAATTAGAGTCTGATGACCTGGGTTTAGATCCCAGATGTTATGCCCCAGCTGTGTGACCTTGGGCAAGTCTTCTCCTTTCCTCTGAATTTCAGTTCTCAAATCTGCAGAACAGGAATGGGGAAGAGAAAGGATGAACTAAATGATTATTAAGGTCCTTTCCAGTTCTAAATCTATATCCAGTGTAATGAAGCCAGAACATTTCCCAAGCAACTGGTGACTGAGCTCTCCCAAGTCACTTCCAGGGACACGTGCTCAGTGTTTGAAAGTTCTGGGGATAATGAGGCAATCTCAAGATGGCAGCAGGGAGAGCCTGCTGCAGCAAAGCAGGCCAGTGGCTGAGCCTAGAGGAGCAGTCCACTCAGCAGACCTTAAAAGGGGTGACTGGTCTCTGCTCTCTTTTCCTTTCTATCCAATGTGCTGGGACTCTGTGAGATCTCTCTCTGAGACTTCACACGAGTGGAGGAAGGCTTCTGCCAGCCTCAAGTGACCGTTTGCTCAGGACATCAAGTGTATACACTGGCTGGAGGGTCCTGAGGCTGTATTTCAAGCCCCCAGCAGTCTCTTTTGTTTTTCTTTCCTTGAGCGTGGGTGACTAAACAGTGATCCTGAGATGGCTGTTTCTAGCCTTGAAGACATCCTTGTGAATTCCAGAGGTTAGGAGCTCCTAGGTCCCTGAAGCCGAGGCCCCAAGAGGTTAAGTGATCTGCCCAAGGTCACACAGGAAGTAGCAAAGCAAGAATTTGAACCCAGCCCCTTATACTCCAAATTCAGTGCCCCTTCCACTCTGCCAAGCCACCTTTCTGAGACAGAAGCCTGTGGTTCTAAGGGCAGAGGGGAGAAGCAAGAAGAGGAGGCTATGAAGGGAACAGAAAAGTCTGGGGATAGAGGCACTAGGCAGCAGTACAATACGAGAGGAGAGCAGGGGGTGTGGCTTGGGGTTCATATAGCTTCTTCCTTTATTGCTTCTTTGCTACCCACCCGCCTACTCGCCAGCATCAATAACACTTCCGATAGACAATGTATGGTCCTTGCTCCTCATACTGGGCCCGTTGGATCCAGCAGGATTGGAAAGCTCGGAGAGAAGCAAGGATGGAACCTCCAATCCATACAGAGTAGTTCCGTAGGGGCTGGGCAAACACAGTCATGCAAGTCTGGGAAGGTGCCCCATGGAGCAGCTCCTTGGTGAAGCGCTGCTCTAGCCCCGGGAAGAGGGAAGATCCACCACACAGTAGGACATTCTGGGAAACGTCTTCACGGGCTTCATTGGGCACCTTCCTCAGGCTTTCCTTGGCCATGTCAGGGATTCCCAATGGTACAAGTCCTGGCATCGAAGGGGGGTTGAAAAGCAGCTCAGGGCACTGGAAGCGCTCTTTGCCAAGGCTGATGACCTGCCCATCAGGAAGCTGGAAGTTTTCTCTGCTGTCCTTTGTGGGCTGGTTCTGCTCCGCGATGAAGTCAGCAGCTACGTAGCAGAATTGGTGTTTGATGCTTTCCACCAAGGAGATGTCCCGTTCACCAAAGGGGTAGCCAGCACCCCGAAGCATCTCAGCCAGGTAGGCTGTCAGGTGGGCACCAGCCAAATCCATCCTCTCAGTGGCATGGGGCAGGTTATAGCCCTGATACACTGGGACAGTGTGAGTCACACCATGACCCGTATCCACCACCAGTCCACTGACTAAACCATGGGCATAGACAGATAGCACTGACTGGTAGGCCACATACATACCCGGAGAGCGAAGAGACTCGAACACTACCTCCACCAGTTTTTCCCGGTTGGTTGTGGGGCTGAATGGTGGGTCAGAGAGAAGGAGAGCATGATCCTCCGGGGCCACTCCTAGGTCATTATAGAAAATGTAGTGCCAAAGGGTCTCTGCTGCCTCCCAGTCCACGATGATACCACTCTTCAAGGGCTGGATCAAGCTGAGTCCTGGGTGCTTTCTTGCGCTCTCACCAATGAAGGTTGGCAGCTGAGGCTGGCTTGTCGTTGAAGCTTTTTCTGGCAAGCGGCCAAGAACAGTGGCCACAGTAGACATGGGCTTCGCCTGCCCAGCAAAGCCAGACTTGCAGGTTCCCGTGCCCATGTCAATGACCACAGCACCTGTCTTCTCTATGATCCCATCTCCCAGAACAAAGGGGACATCCACATCCAGTGGCAGGCTCACATCATCTAGTATTGTGCTGGTCTGGGGATGCCCCTTGTGGAGACTGGGAGAGTGACTGATAGTCTGGGACTCATCTAAGTGCAAGTCCATAGCTAATGAGACAGGGCCAGGGCCACCTTTCTAACATTCAACAACCAAGCCAGGACTAGGACAGTGGCTGGGCTTATCTGGGCCGGAGCTGGAGGAGACCAGGCCAAAGCTGAGGGAGACTAAGAAGGAAGGAATTGAAGAAGGTTTTCATAATATTGAGGAATTATGACATCATTCTCTCACCCCTCCCCCACTTCTCTCTCTTCACAATGGTCAGGGCCACCTTTTCCTTTTTCACCTCTAATCTGGACTTTGTAAATTCTGGGTCTCTTCCTGTGGCATCTTGCCACCAAGTGGCTGCCAGTCATAAGTTAATGATCCAGGCAATGACACTGTTGGGGGAAGCAATGTGATATGGTGTATTTTCTAGGTACTGTACAAGTCACATCTTTTCCAATTATTGTGCGTGTTCTGAGTGTTCCACAGACCAGGACCAGCCATTTCTCTCCCTCTCCTCAGGCCTCCCTATTCCCTGAGACACAACAATATTGAAATTAGGCCAATTAATAATCCCACAATGGCCTTTAAATGTTTGAGGGAAAGGAAGAGCCAATCAGTGCAGCAAATTTTATTGTCTTATTTTAAGAAATTGCCACAGCCACCCCAACCTTCAGCAACCATCACCCTCATCAATCAGCAGTCATGAGCACTGAGGCAAGACCTTCCACCAGCAAAAAGATTACAACTTGGGGAAGGCTCAGATGCATTTTTAGCAATAAAATGTTTTTTTCATTAAGATACATTTATATTACACATATATTATATATACAATATACTATTAGATATTTAATAGACTACAGTATGGTGTGAACATAACTTTTATATGCACTGGGAAACCAAAAAATTCAGGTGACGTGCTTCATTGCAACAGTCACTTGATTGCAGTGATATGGAACTGAAGCCACAATATCTCCGAAGAATGCCTATCGAATTAACCCCTTGTTCTTTACAACCTGGTCCCTCCAAACCAGTCTTTCTGACAAACATGTATTTCTATTCAAGTATTCTATCACTCATGAATACTGAACTCCATGTTGTTCCTCATACATTCCAATTCTGCACCTTTTTAATGGCCGGGTTATTAGGATGTTTCTCCCTCTAGGCTTCTCTGGCTTCCTTCAAGTCTCAACTCCAATGCCACCTTAGAAAGAGGCCTTCTCTGGTCCCCTCCTCTGAGATTCTTCCTTTGTTTCTATAAATATTTTCTATTTACATAGTTGTGTTCATGTTGTTTCACCCATTAGAAGGTGAGCTTCTTGAGGGCAGGGATGATTTTTACCTTTCTTTGTATCTCTAGCCCTTAGCATAGTCCCTGGTCCATAGGAGGCACTTAATAAATTCTTGTTAGATAACTAGCTAGTGTGGTAGAGCACTGAACCTGGAGGAAGGAAGATCTGAGTTCAAATTCAGTCTCAGATACTTCCTAGCTGTCTGGCCCAGAGCAAGTCATTAACCTCTGAGTTTCCTCACATGTAAAATGAGGAGTGGGGGTGGGGATGGGGTGGTGGTTAAAAACAGCACTTGTCTCTCAGTATTGTGGTGACGATCAAACTTGCAAAGTGCTTTGCAACTCTCAGAGTGCTCCATAAATGCTAATAACCATTATTGGCTTTTACATGTCTACATGTTTGGCTTTTACATGTTTACATACATTTATTGTAGCTGCAGATTAACTATTTAAAAGCATTATCTGTAATTTCTGAAACAATGCACTGAAAAAGAAACCTTAATTTTAGACTTTTATTGTTTTGCACTGAGGAATGGGAGGGTGGTTACACAATGTTCACAATGTTCTTTTCCGAACATCTTAAGTATAACTAGCAAATTCTTTTATTGCTGCTTTGTAACAATAAGTAGAATACAGAATTTCTTACTAAGAGATTCCTACAAATGAAAACATTTAAAATGCATTCCTTCGAAGATCATTTAGTATATAATTATAGGCGCATTTATGCTTAAGAATTAAGCATTTGATTATGTGAATTTTATGGAACCAGTATGGGAAATTCTCTCATAATCCAAAAATAGGGCTAATATTAAAATATTAAGAAAAAATCCCAACATCCTATTTTTGCAAATATATCCATATCAGTTTTTACATGATATATAAAGAAATCTATAAGGTTTCTGACAAGGTCATATGTATAAAGTTTTTAGTCCTTCAAAAGCACTTGATCTTTACAGCTAATTTATAATGAATATTTTCTTAAAACCAAACTAAGCTGCTAGAAACTTCTATAACTTCCAATGGACTAAGGACAGTTGATAATTAATTCAATTATTCAGAAAATTATGGCTCTTCCTTAAAGTGCACAAGTTCAAATCTGTCAAAACTAGACATAATCCTTTTATATTTATTAATATATAATTTCATTCAAGAATTCATAATATATGAAAATAGTCTTTACAGATAAAAATAAGAAATTTTTTAAAAATAGGTTTTTCTTAAAAAGCAACTGGTCATACTGCATGGGCTAATCCTCAAAACAAGTTCTTATTGGATAGAAACCTTTCCCCTTGTGGCTTTTGCATGCACTTAACTGGATTGAGCCTATCGTATGTAATCTTAAGAACTCACTAAAATATGTCATGTTCCAAATTTGATATGCCAACAATGACACATTGAGACCCAGTAAAAACTGTTCTACTATGCAAAGAAACATGATATAAAAGAAAACATAGATGAGATATTCTGGGAGTACAAGAGGATTGTCTATTGATTGGTCTACTTATTGTTTACTCATTCAGTTGTGTCTGACTCTTGGTGACCATACTGTTCATGGGGTTTTCTGGCAGATACTGGAGTGGTTTGCCAATTCCTTCTCTGGGATTGGTCTATAGGATTCTTGTAATCAGTCTTCAGGTCATAAATTCTATAATGTGCCATATGGTGCAGAAAATGAGTATGGCAGTGAGCAGTAGCACCAGTATGTAGCAGAAGGTAGCAGACACGAATGTCACGGCTGAGAGGAGAAAAAAACAAACCACTATGATCATTACTGACTTGTTCTATAACTCTTACCCTCCTGCCTCTTACTGTCCTAGTCCATGTGATACAAACTCACCTAGGGGAAAACCTTCTTTCCCTGTACTACTGCCCACATTCCCCATCCATCTCAGCTCTCTCACTCCCAAATTCCTACCTTGTTACAACCTTCCCTTAATCTCAGATCTTTTCTTCCTATACTCCTTCCCTATTCTTTTTCCTCCGGTTTACTTGCATTACTTTTATTTTTTCTTACACAATGACTTGTTAGGAATTATGACTCTCCACTCACAGGATGCCGCTATTCTACTATCATGTGAAAACTTTAAGGCAACACACAAAAATCTTATATACGTCAACTAGATGCACACATCTACAGGTGCGCTAATGCAAGATTTTGGAAATTTAAGATTGAGCAACTTAACCTCTTGATATAGTGGAAAACATTGGATTAAAGAGGGGAAAAAAACCTGGTTCCCAAGGCTTGGATTTAACATGTATTCCTGCTATGGTGATGACAAGGTGTAATGTTTATTTAGTAAACTCTTGTCAGTCATAGGAGGGAAACTCTGGGTCAGCTCTTTTGCATGTTAGAAATCTAATTTGTAGATATATCCTGTATAGATCTGATGCTTTACAGAAGTAAAGAGTATAACTGAAGAATGTTAAAAAGCCAGATTCTCCATTACCAGGTCAATTCTCTATAAAAGTTAACTCTTGGTTACATGAAGTGATCTGTATTTGGATACAGATTAGATAATACAGATTAGAGAAAAGATATATACAAAGCATGATAAATGTGCATCAGGGGAACAGTTGTTAAGAGGTCAAGTCAGTAAAAGTTCAGCAATCTTAAAAACATGTTGCCCATAGGTCCTTTTGGATATCAACTTTATACTTTGTGATAGAATTGATTTCTTTTTTTTAATTCAATTTTATTTTATTTTCAGTTCCAAATTCTCTCTGTCCATCTTCTTGCTCCCCCACCTATTGAGAAGAAAAACACAGCCCAATAGAAATATACAATTATGCAAAACAAACTTCCACATTAGTTATGTCCAAAAAATAAAGAGAAGAAAATATGCTTCATTCTGCACTCCGAGTTTATCCTCTCTTTCTGAAAGTGGAGATAGTGTGTTTCATCATGAGTCCTTTGTAATTGTGTTTAGTCATTGTGTTGATCAGAGTTACTAAGTCTTTCAAAATTGATTATATTTGTAATATTTCCATTATATAAATTGTTCTCCTGGTTCTGCTCACTTCACTTTGTATCAGTTCATACAAGGGTTCCCAGGTTTTTCTGAAACCATCCCTTTTATCATTTTTTATGCCACAATAGTATTCCATTACATTCATATACTATAACTTGTTCAGCAATTTAATAGGCATCTCCTCATTTGCCAATTTTTTGCCACCACAAAAAGAACTACTAGAAATATTTTTGTACTTATGGGTCCTTGATCTATTTGGGGTACAGATCTACTAGTGGTATACTGGGTCAAAGAGTGTGCACTTTACTAGCTTCAGGGGCATAGTCAAAAGTTGATTTCCAAAATAGTTGGATTTGTTCATAGTTCCACCAGCAGAACATTAGTGTACTTATTTTTCCACATGTCCTCCAGTATTTGTCATTTTCTTTTTTTTTTTTTTTATCATTCTAGTTTATCTGATTGGTATAAGGTGGTACCTCAGAGTTATTTTAATTTGCATTTTTCTAAATACTAGTGATTTATAACATTTTTTCATATGGCTACTGATAGCTTAGATTTCTTCCTCTGAAAACTGTCTATTCATATCCTTTGGTCATTTATCATTTGGGAAATGGCTTTTATTCTTATAAATTTTATTCAGTTCCTTATATATCTTACAAATGAGACCTTTGTCAAAGAAACTTATTGCAAAGATTCCCCCCAGTTTCATGCTTTTCTTCTTCTAATTTTGGCTACATTGATTTTGTTGGTATAAAAATGGTTTAATTTTATGTAATCAAAATTATCCATCTGATCTCTTGTGAATTTCTCTGTCTCTTGTTTGTTCATGATCTTCCCTTATACTGAGATTTGACAGGTAGTCTCTTCTATGTGTCAGTAATTTGCTTATGATACCAATCTTTATGTCTAAATTATGCGCCCATTTTGAGCTTTTCTTAGTATATATTGTAAGATGTTGGTCTATACTTAAGTTTCTTGTTTTTGAATACTGAATATTTCCATTTGAATGTTTTTGAATATTCCTAACAGCTGAATATTGAGTTCTTGCCCAAATATTTGGGATCTTTAGATTTATCCAACACTAGGTTACTGGACTCATTTGCTTCTGTATGTTATGTATCTAATCTGTTCCCCAGTGCCAAACTGCTTTTGACAATGACAGCCTTTTAGTATACACCTCTTTCCTTCACATTTGTTTGTTGTTGATTGCCTTGTTATTGACCTTTTATTCCTCCAGATGAATTTTGTTATTTTTTTCTAGCTCTTTGCAGTAATTCTTTGGTAGTTTTATTAGTAAGGCATTAAATAGGTAAATTTAGGTATTTGTCATCTCTATTATGTTGATTCAACCCACCCATGAACAATTAATATTTCTGCAGTTATTTAGATCTATCTTTATTTTGCTGAGTGTATTTTAATTGTGTTCATATAGTTCCTGTGTGTCCTGGCAGGTGGACTCCCAAGTATTTTATAATGTCAGTAGTAGTTTTAAATGGAATTTCTCTTTCTTTCTCTTCCTGCCAGGTTTTGTTGGTAATATACTAATTTAGGAGGGTTTATTTTGTATCCTTCAACTTTGTTGAAGCTACTAATTGTTTCAATTATTTTTTTAGTTGAGTGCTTAGGGTTCTCTAACTAAACCATTTGCAAAAAATTAGTTTTGTTTCCTCTCTACCTGTGCTTATTCCTTCAATGTCTTTTTTTTTTTAATTGCTATATCTAGCAGTTCTAGTAGAACATTTAATAGTAACAGTGATAAAGGACATTTTTACTTCACCCCTGCTCTTATTGGAAAGGCTTCTAACTTTTCCCCATTATAGAGAATGCTTGCTGTTGGTTTTGAATAGTTACTACTTATCATTTTATACAAAGTTCAGTTTATTCCTATGCTTTCTGGGGTTGGTGTTTGTTTTAAACAGGAATGGGTGTTGTATTTTGTCAAAAGATTTTTCTCTATCTGCTGAAATAATTGTATTGTTTTTGTTGTTTTGGTTATTACTATGGTCAGTTATGATTATAGTTTTTTTAAAATAATGATCCAATCCTGCACTCCTGGTATAAATACAGCCTACTCCTAATGTATGATCTATGTTATAAATTTCTGTAACCTCTTTTCCAGTATCTTATTTAAAATTTTTGCATCAATATTCATTAGGAAAATTGATCTGTGATTTTCTTATTCTGTGTTGAGTCTCCCTGGTTTAGGTATCAACATCATATTTGTGCATAGAGGGAATTTGATAGGACTCCTTTACCTATTTTCAAAAATAGTTTTTGTAATATTAGAATTAATTGTTCCAGTTAGCTTTTTAATCCATCTGATTCTGAGGTTTTTTTTTCTTACGGAGTTGATTTATTGTTAAATTTCTTTTTCTAAGATAGGGTTATTTAAGTATTCTATTTCCTATTCTATTTATTTGAACAATTAATATTTTTGCAAATATTCAGTTACTTCATTCAGATTGTTAATTTTATTGACATATAGTTGGGTGAAATAGCTTCTAATAATTGTTTTTATTTCTTCTTCACATTGGCTGTGAATTCACCTTTATTTTTGATACTGGTAATTTGCTTTATTATTTTTTCATCAAATTAGCCAGTGGTTTATCTATTTTTGTATACCCCCCCCCAAAATTCAGCCCTTAGTTTTATTTATTAGCTAATTTTTTTTTACTTTCAATTTTATTCATTTTTCCTTCAACTTTTCAGGATTTCTACTTTGGTATTTAATTGGATTTTTTTTGCTCTTTCTCATTTTTATTGATGCAAACATTTAAAGATACAAATTCTTCCTAAGTTCTGCTATGGCCTCCTTCCACAAATTTTGGCATGTTGTCTCATTGTTGTTATCTCTAATAGTAGTTTTTACAATTTGATCTTTGATCTACTTATTCTTTAGGATTAAGTTACTTAGTGTCTAATTTCTAACCTATACTTCAAAGGCCCTTTATTGAATGTAATTTTTATTGTGTCATGGTCAGGAAAAGATGTTTTCAATTTTTATGCATTTGTTTGTAAGGTTTTAATGCTCAGTACACATTGAGTTTCATGATGATTCCATGCATTGCTGAAAGATAGATATAATCTTTCTATTCCTACTCAATATTCTCCAGAAGTCCATCATATCTAATTTTCTAAAATTCTATTAATCTCTTTAACTTTTTTTCTTATTTATTTTTTTTGTCAGATCTATCTAGGTCTGAGAGAGGTAAATCAAGGTTCCCCCTGCTATTATAGTTTTATCATTTCTTCCCTTAACTCATTTAGCTTCTCCTTTAAGAATTTAGAAGCTGTGAAATTCAGTGCATATGTTCAGTATTTACATTAATTTTTTGTCTATAGTACCTTTTAGCAAAATGTAGTTTCCATGATTATCTCTTTAATTAGATCTTTTTTTTTGTTGTTGCTGTTGCTTTGTCTGAGATCATGATTGCCACACCTGATTTTATTTTACTTCAGCTGACGTATAATACATTTTTCTACAGACCTCTATTTAAACTTCTCATGTAACTGTCTGTTTCAAGAATGTTTCTTGTAAACGATATATTGTTGGATTCTTCTTTCTAATCAATTGTGCTGTTGTTTTCCATTTTATGAGTCAGTTTATTCCATTCACATGCACAGTTATGACTGCTAACTGTATTTCCCTCCACCCTAATCTCTTCTATTTGTCTTCTTTTTTCCCTGTTCCTTCTTTAAGAGTCTTTAAGAGAGAGTTCTTTTCTGAACATAGGTCTGAAACTAAAGTTCCTCAGGATAGACTCTTCCCTCCCCAAGCAGCCTGGGCATGTATAGAATTCCTGCAGAAGCACATGACAAAGGGAGAAGTATGTTTGCATATGTCTCGAGAGGGAAAGATTCTGCCTGAGATTGGGTTTTGCTGACCTTTCAACTTATCTTGTCTCTACTCAAAACTTTGTGAGATCCCAAGAGTTAGGATCCTGGTCTGAGAAGCAGAAGAGTCTCTCAACAGTACAATTTTTCAAAGAAAGAAGAGGAAAACCATCCTGGTTCCTGCAAGTGGAGGACTAGAGCCAGGTCGGGAGATCTGGATCTTGCCAAATCTCCTCCCTATCACCAAGAATTGCTCAGAATACAGACTGGCTAAAGGGAAATGACTGTTCTGCAGTCCTTACAGTCTATACCCACCTGGGAGAACTGAAGAGCCTATTAGCCCTCTATTTTCATGTATTTGTTCCAGGGCTCCAGTGTGTCCTTCTTGTTTTATTCTTTTTTGGGGGATAGAGGGTAGGTCCTGAAATAAAGGCTATCTCATACTCAGTATCCATATTGTACAATGGATGCCTATGGGGGAGCTGAGGTCTGTTATCCACAGTTTATTTTGAATTTTTTTTTTTACAGTTAAATCTTGGGGTAGGGCTATATAATGAGCAAAAGGTCTAATTTTTATATTCTGGTGTGATACTTATTAACTCATTGTCTAGAATTTGGAGTTCAGGTCAGTGGGTGTTTTAGTTTTTCCATGGCAATGCCCTTTTGAAGCCAGTGGCTTGGCAGAGTATACCGTCTGCTCTTATAAAAAGAGAGACCTTTTGCACGTGTCAAAATGACCTTGACAAGACCACTCGGCGGATGGTTGTAGTGCACCACTTGGTGGGCAAAATTAGGAACTACATTCTCTGATAAGTTGTTAAATGACAGTCAAGTGAATTTATTTTTCCCTAGATTTTATCTTAATCTGTCTCTAGATTTGCAAAAGGCAGGATATCAGTCACAGGGGCTGGTGTTGATATTGAAGCAGTTCAAGTGCCAACTGGAATATCCACCAAATGCACACCCTAAGGTTGGACCTTCACACATGAAGTTTCTTATCTGGGACTGTGAAGTTATGGGTTGGTGACATAATGATAAATTAAGACAACTTGTCTGGACCTCCATTTAGATTGCCTTGTGTATTGTAGGGATCCATTGGGAAAGTTGATTTTTGTTCAGAATAGCTGGTTCTTCACTTGGGAACAAAGGGTCAATTTCCAAGAAATCTGAAGAACAGTCCCACATCTGGTGAGCTGAACTGGGATTAGATTTCTTTGGGGCAGGGAAGGGGAGACTTGTGTTCTTTCATCTGTTTTTGCTATTTCTATTCATTTTAATTTTTTTGTTGTTTGTTTTTCTAATTCATTTTTAGGTTGAGATAATCCTTTACAAAAGCCAAGCCAGATGAACTTTGCAAAATATGGCTTGCTTTTTGAATTTGTGTAAAAATGCATTTTGGGTTGGGCATCATCTCTATGTCTATCAGCTGTGGAAGGTTTGATTTCTAACATGTACCTAAGAACTGAAATTCTTAGTGCAAAACACTGAAGGTTGTCTAGGAGAGGCCAATACTTGAGCTTCCCCAGATCCCCAAAAATTATTTAGAATGGAGGATATGTCCCAGTGCACACTCAGCCTAGTTTGATTTTCTGGTATAGCTAATATTTATCTGGAAGAGATTATGGAGGGGTGACCAATTTAATGAGCTCTCCAATCAAATGAATAAGATTACAAGGAATGGACCTTTGCCTGTAGGTACTTAAATGGCACTTTTAGTGTAGGTAGGCATGTATCCTGGCACCTTGCCAAAGACACAAGGAGTGCCTCTGATTGGCTCCCCATGAATAGAGCTGATTTCTGGATGACTAGTGAGCTGCCCCCTCCTCCACCATGGTCTATAAAGCAAACTGAGAGGTCTCCCACTCTTCTTTTCCTATTCCCTTGTACCTAGGTAGACAGATTCCTTCTCTTCTTTCCCTCTCCAACCTGGAGCAGCTAATGCTGACTTGCAGAAGCAGCAAATGAAAATGGGTGCATGGGGCTGCTTAGCTGATGGGAGGCAGCTCATAGTCAAAGTTCTTGAGCCCCAAACCCCTCTGGGGGGGGGGGTGTTAATTACTTAGGACAATCCTCTAGATTCTGGTCTTCTGGACATAAAAGAGATATCCTCTACAGTAGCAGCTTTGGGGATTGTCCTATGTCTAGGTTTCAGAGAAACCTAGCCAAGAGCTGTATCCAAGCCTTAGTTTAAGGATTTCTCTAGGAGTAGAGATGATGTGTTATAGAGTAAGCTAGTCTTGGAGTCTTTCAGACCTAGGTCAAGTCCCATATTTGACATACCTCTAAAATGTAAACTCCAGACTAGACCTTTTCCTATGAGCCCAGGGTCTTGGATGCGTGTGTGTCTGGATAACAGGTTACATGTGTGTCTTCCCCCTCCGTATAAGTTCATGGAGGGCAAAAGGCTGCTCTACTTTTAGTACAGTGCCTGACACATGAATACTTGTTTCATTTTTTGTTGAATTAAGAGGAGAAAATCAATTTGCCCGGGCCACACAGGTACTATGTGGAAGAACCAATACTGGAAAGAACCTAGGTCTTTCGACTCCCTGGGTGGTGTGACTCCCATTCCCACACCCCCACCCTGTCCTCATCCTGTACCACAAGACCATCACTGCACAAAGGGGCAGGGGCCACAGCTGCAGAAAGTCAGGTTTATTTTTCAGGGTTTGGAGATCCTAGGTGGAGAGACATGGAGGTAGCATTTCTGGGGGGGGGGGGGAAAGATGGGGGCTCCTGATGGGCTCTGCCTGTTGGAGCAGGACTCTGCAGCAAAGGTACCATAGAATGAATGATAAGATTTAGCAGTGGAAGGAAACTTAAGAGATCATTTAATCCAACCCCTTTATTTACAGAGGAGTAAACTGAGGTTCTGAGAAGGGAAATGGGAGTGCAGGACCTTGAACTCTGGTCTTTTGACTCAAAGTCCTAGGTTTTTTTCCACCATACTACATTGCTGGACACTCTTTTTCAATGGTTTCTCCTGGAATTCCAGGACCACCCCCTCACCAAGACCCTGAATGAAATGTACCAGAACTGAGACCCCTTACCACCCAAATTTCCCCTGACCCTGTCCCCCAGTTACCTGCTCTCACTGAGGTCTCCTAGACTGGGAGGGGCTTGGAGATCCACTGGGGGTTGTCCTTGGTGGGGGTGGAGCTGGGAGAGAGAATGCATGCTTGATTGGGGAGTGTGGTAGTCCTTCCAAATCCCACCTAGAGGGAGGGAAATCCTCAGAACCTCAGTTGTGGGGATAGAAAAGAGAGACCCTCCTGGCTGAGACAGGCTGAAGTGCAGGAACCCCAGCAAATGTACATTTGTTGGATGTTCAATGAGCCTCCCAAGGGAGGCAGCCCAGGCTGAGCCCCAGGAAGGCAGAGCCCTCATACCTGTATGCACATAGATCAGACCCAAGCCGGCAGTGAGGGCAGCCCCCAAGACAAAGGCAGACACAGCGATGGCTACAACCGGGGCAGGGTCCAGGCCTCCGCAGCCTGGGGCTTGTGGGTCAGGGTGGAGGACCTGGCCCAGACCAGCTTGTGACTGAGCTTAGAACGAGAGGAGCAGGTAGGCTCTGAGCCAGGGGTTTGCCCCTGGAATAGCCCAGGCAGGTACTCCCCATTCTTCTTCCCCTTTCCCATCCAAGTCCCTAGCCACTGCCTTCCTCAAGAATTCAGAAATGCAACCTTCCATCACCTCCCCCCCTGCCCCTTCCTCTAACCCACACTGAGGAAGAGGCTAAACAATCTCACCAGGGGGAATGCGAGGGGGTCTATGGAGGGGTGGGGGCACAGTGACAATGATGGGCTGAGAAAGGGTGTGTATATGGGGGCTTTCTCCAATGACTTCCTCCCTGCTTCCGCTGCCGGTGCAGGCTTCATCCTGGGAGAGACACTGAGACCCACAGGGAATAAGGGAAGTTGAGAGCCCCCTTTCACTATCCTCCCATTCCCACCCTTGCCCCTCTGCTCCCAGAGCCAGACATCTGATGCCACCCTGAAACCTCCAAAGCCAGAAATTAATCGCTCCCCTACCCTCGTTCCCTTCAAGAACCAGGATGTCCCCTAAAAACCTCACAGACCCTTGGGGGCTGGTTGGCACTTCGGGAGCCTCTCCGTGGGGCAGCCCGACGGCGGCAGAGTCCCAGTTGGCAGTGTAGGAACTGCACAGAGGCATTGAAGATGGGGCGCAGGCGGAAGCTGAGTCTGGTTTGGGGCAGAGACCCAGGGGGTGGGGGGTGGAAGGAGACAGAGGCTTCGGCTGGACAGCCACCTCTTAGCAGCAGCAAGAGTGGGGAGCCCTGGGTCGGGTCAGAGGAAGGCGATAGGGAGCATCGGTGCAAAAAAAGGCCCCATCGTGAAGAAGGCTGAGCCAAGGAGGCCTGAGGGATAGGACAGAAGACAGCGAGGGACACTGGGAGCCAGTTGCCAAGGTGGGCTGAGGCAGCTGGGCTCCCAAACCCCCATTCCTCAGGGTGGGACCAACTGTCCCATCTGGCCATCCTACTAAAGCATGATTCATAGACTTATAGTTGGGATTTCAGAAATATAATCCAGTGCCCCTCACTGTGACCCATCATAGAATCACGGAGGAGAGCCAGAAAGGACCTCAGTGATCCAATCCAACCCCCTCATTTTACAGATGGGGAAACTGAAGTCCAGAGGGGTTCAACATTTTGTCCAAGGTCATACCAAATAAGCAGCAGAGCCCCGACTCCAACCCCTCTCCTCTGATTCTTCTGCACTTTCCAGGCTGCCTTTTTAGATGAGCTTTAAATCAGAGGCCAGAGCAGTGAAACAACCAACCAACCAATAGGCAACCATGGGAAAAGCGGAATACGAACCCAGGGCCGTGGAATCCAAATTCAGTATTTAAAAAAACCCCAACAAAGCACATCACAACAGCCCACCATCCCCCAGTCATCAGTAGGCCCCCTGGATCCCAACCCCAGCCCTCCCCCATCACCTCCACAAACACAGGACTGTTGGCAGGCACCACACATGGCCCTGGGAACCTCCGGAACGTATCTGAACTGGAGACAATCAAGTTGAAGGGTGGGCGCCGAGGTCCAGGGTTGGGCAGAGCAGGAGACAGGCAAACTGGCCACAGAGAAAGCCTGTATGATGCTGGCTCTGGGGAACCCACCATGTGCTAGCTAGCCCTTCCCCAACCCCCCCAACTCCAGGGAAGAAAGTGACCAAACCTGTTAAGTCCTCAACTGAAGCCATTTCTTAACTCCCCACCTCTAAGAAAAAAACCCCAGTCTAATGTGATGGGAGGACTCCGGAGGGCACATCAAGCAGAGGACAGGTATAAGGGCTTAGGGACAGGTGAGGGCTTACTTTGCCAGGTGGAAAAGCTCTGGCATTCAGGAAACTTTAGGTTTGGCTCTGTGGCCTTCTGTAAATACTTTACCCCTCCCTGGACTCTTACTGCCTTTTCAAAATGAGGAAGATAATCCCTGCTCATCCTCAGGACATGCCAAATGCATGGGGAGGAGGGGGGTTGTTTTTGAAAAGTCTGGGATAGGAATGCCTAGATACTGAACAGGCTTCACCTGCCGCTACTACCTCCCCCCTCTGCAAGACCAACACCCCTACTCACGTTCATGACGGATTCTACCTCCCCCAGGGGGGTCCTGGGAGCAATGGTGAGAGGAAGATTCTGGTAGACCTGGGAGGGAAGGGGAGGTGAAGCTGCCCCTTCTTAGGAAGTGACCAATACCAGTTTCCCTTTTTCTAGAAGTAATGGAGGGCTCCCCAGCCCTCCTACTTTGCCACACTAATAAATTCCTTGGTCACAGAAGATTAACCTTCCAAGATAATGCATCTCCAGTGATTGGGATCCAGCAGCACGTCCAAGAGAATGATCAGATGGGAAGAATTTTAAGGGGAAGAGTGGAGGAAAGGGAAAACAGAAGTCTGAAGTTTAAGAGGTCTACAGGGCCTCATAGTCTTGCACTGACATTGGAGCCCTGAGAGACGTTAGCTGGGTGGAGGGCAGGGCAAACTAGGATGAGGGCTGATATATCTTTACCAATCCCCCCTGGCACCTACCCATTCTACCTGGGGTAGGTGTGGGAGCCTGAAGGAGGAAGGGAAGGAAGAAAGCAGCCAATCCCACCATACTGACTCTAGGACAGACCCGGAATGTCTTTGGAGTCTGTGCTGGAGAAGGGAGAAGCTGGTCTCACCCCCTCCTGGGATGGGACCTGGACCCACCCAGTACTAGTGCTGACGTGGAATGGGGGTAGCGAGGCCGTGGGCAGCTAGTCCTCTCTGAGGCCCAGTTTGTACTATACTTGGGGGCAGAACTGAACACATGGCATGGTCTTCCCCCTCCCTCTGCTGAGATTGGCAGGGCGTGTGCAGGAAGGGAATCTATGTGGTCAGGGCCATCTCCAAGTCTCCAGACTACCTGGGAGGGGGTGGAAAGAGAGAATGACACCTGAGCTGAGCATGTTGGTTCAAAGAAGGGCAGCTCAAGGCCCTAGTCCCTATACTGGCAGAAATGGGATTAACAGTCTCACCTGACCTACCTGCAGCAGGAAGGTCAAACCCCCAATCAGGCCACAAGTATGAATCTCAGAGGCAGCCCCTCAAGGTTAGCCCATCCTCCCTCACCCCCACACCAAGCCAAGTCCAGAGGCAGGTGGGATGGGGCTGGTATCCTCACTCACCTCTTCTTACCACAGCCTGAGAGCAAACCTCATCCCCCATCCCTCCCCACCCCCCATCCCCCATCCTTTTTCTCCACTCTGGACATAGCTGAGGAAAAGGGATTTTTTTTTTGGTGGTGGTTTTTTATTATTATTATTATTTTTTTATTTTCAAGCTTCTAAGAAGGGTTTACAAACAAGGGCATTTTGTTTTTGAAAAAGGGACAATGGGGCAATACTGCCGGCCCAGGTGCCCCCCAGTAGGCACCCACCCCTGTAAGAAGGGAGGGGGCACACAAGCTTCCAGCACTGCCTTCGGCCACGAGGTACAACGCTGAGCTGGGGCCACAAGCTGGAGGTGGGGAGAGCAAGGCCCTAGGGTCACCCAGCTCTCCCCCACCCCTACCCCCACACTGGCTCTCCTGGCCTCTCCCTGGGAAATTGGCCAGGGTCCCAGGACAGGTCCTGAGAGGGAAGAGGGGAGGGGGTGGCTCAGACATCTGGCTAACCCAGCCTGGGAATCAGCTCAGGAAGCTCAGTTGGAGGAGAAGACAGGAACAGAGCTAACAACCAGGAGTCTGGGAAGGCTGGCTGGCTAGTGGGGGAGGGGAGGAAGGTGGCACATATCCACTTAACACTGAAATGAGGGCTGGGCCCAGGGAACAGGAAAAGAGCACACATGCTCACAAAACAGAAAAGAGTTAAATTAAAATAAAACTGGACAGTTACGTAACAGGGCCCAGTGGGCCCTGCCACTGAGCAGAAGACTGTCCCCCTTGGTGAAAGTCATTTTACCTGGCTCCAGGGCTTGGGGGGACAGGTACTGGATGCCCAGATGGAAAGGGGGAAGGACAGCATCTGGTTCCCCCTTGCACAAAGGGGCGCCCAGACAGCCTTCTGGAGGTGGGGGTGGGGAAGGGCACAACCCCCAAATCCCTTTCTGCTGGCAGCATGGCCAAGCACAGGGGGAGATGCTGCCCACGTCCCTCTCGGCAGAGAAAGAAGGTAACTCCTCTAGTTTTAACATGTGGCCTTCTGCAAATATACCAATGAAAACAGAGACTATGGAGACTACAGGGGGATAGATGCTAAAGCCTATATTGAGCCAGTGAAGTCCATCAAGCTGTGCTATCCTTACCTTTGGCCTTGGTTCCTGTGTTTGGGGGAAGTGGGGGGACCTTCTGGGTCTGAGTATATGTGAGTGGGGTGTGTGTGTGTGTGTCTGTGTATGTGTGTGTGTGTCTGTGTGTGTGTCTATGTGTGTGTCTGTGTGTGTGTCTGTGTGTGTGTGTGTCTGTGTGTGTGTGTGTGTGTGTGTGTGTGTGTGTGTGTGTGTGTGTGTGTGTGTGTGTGTGTGTGTGTGTGTGTGTGTGTGTGCTGTTTTCCATTTGATCTGCATGCATCACCAAAAAAAACCAAACCACCTCTTCTTCCTCCTCCCTGCCTGGCCACCACCTGTGAGCTCTGCAGAGGCCAGCTGGGGGGGGGCCAAGAACCACCTCTACTCACGCATCAAATGTCCATAACAATAACAGTAACAATAATAATAATAATAAAGAAACAATGCAATAAAACTGCATCTGCCTTTTCTCGGGGACCTGCCATGGCGAGCCTCAAGGTGGGCCAGGCAGCCCTGGGGACCAGTTCATCTGCTCTCTGTCTGAAGGGCCTAGATGCTCTGCAGAGTCCTGTCCTGTCTCCTCTGCAGGGAGGGCAGGGAAGACAGCCAGTCCCTCTCATGCTAGCCTTGGGAACGGAGGGACCCCAAAGGTCAGTCCTGTGAGGAGGCAGAGGGCATGGGCGCGAGGCCTCGGTTTACCCATGAGCCTGGAGAAGGGAGGGCCAGCTCAAGGCATGAGTTGAAGGAAGCCCCAGGTGGCTTGCTGGGGCCAGGGACCTGTAGCCACTGTTCCCTCCTGCCCTTCACACTTCCTCTTCACCCTCTACCACTAGGCTTGCCCACCTTTCCTAAATGCCCTGATCCTCTCTAAGATTTCTCTTCTGCTCCCTATCTCTGTTCCCATCTCACATCCTCAAACCATCTCTACCAAGCTCTCTCTTCCTCCATCTGAAGCCCCCCGGTGGCCCCATGGCTTTCCCGATTCTTCTGCACCCTCAACCCTCTGCCTCGACCTGCGATGTCGTTCACTCTTCCTTTTCCCTCCCTCCGAGCCCCTCTGGCTGGCCTGCTAGTCCAGCTCACCATTCTTCTGTCCCTGCTACACCAATGTCTGCTGTCTTCTAACTAGGGGACACGAAAGCCCCACAGCTGCCCGGACCCTAGTGGCTACAGCTTCTCCAAACCCTGGCCCCAGGAAGAAGGCGAATTTAAAACTCGCAGTGCAGGCATCTAAGATCTTCAACTCACCCCAGCGCTGGGAACCAGACCTCTCCAGGTTAGGACAAAACAACCTTTAGGGTCTGGCTCAGGGCTGAATGATTGGGAGGGGCCAGGACCTGAAAACTTCCTCCGGAGCATGCATGAGAGGGAGGAAGGAAAGAGGAGGTCCCACCGTACACTTCACCTGGTTACTGGAGACCACGGTACACCCTCAGACATGCCATGTCCCTAGAATCAGGACCCACAATCTTTGCCCATATCTACCCTTTATGCTGACAAAGTAGATTTAAACGAGTCCCCACCACCTGCCCACTGCTGAACCACTGCCACAAGCAGCCAAACACGACTTTGGTTAAAGTTTCTGAAGGTACCGACACCCCCATGTAAGAATCAACCCACCCCACCCCCACCCCCACCATATCCCCCCAAATAAAATAAAATAAACTCCATAAAGGACCCCCTGAGATCAACAAGAGAAAAACTGACCCACTGCAGGCCACCTGACCACCCCCAGCTGGCCAGACGTGCTCCTCCCCTGCCCCACCCCCACCCCCACATTCCCAGGGACAAAAACCGTGGGAGTGACACCCACAGAGCAGCAAGCAACCCCTCCCAGGCCACCCTATCCCAGCCCTTGTGGCTTGCAAATTGAATCTTCAAGCCAGAAGAGTGGGCAGGAGAGAGGGCAAAGAGAATAAGGATTCAGGCAGCTCTCTCCTGGGCCTCCAGGAGCCCACCCAAGCCCAGAGGTTACAACTGAATAAATAGAGTCTAATGGTGGACCTGTCTTCCATCTTCTGTTCACAGTGTCAGGGGGAAGGGGGCGTACAGCTCTCCCCCAAGAAAGGAGCCAGTTTGTCCTCAGCTGAAAGCCAGGGGGTGGGGGGAGGCGGGTCTGGAGGGCCCCCACTTCGTCTTCAGCTCTCTGTGGCTGTCCATGTTTCTGTACTCCCTCCCCAGCTCCATGTGACATCTGGCCCGCCAGCATGGGGGGAGGGGAGTGGAAGACTGGTACATCTTGGGGCCGGGGTGGCATAGCCCCTGCTGCAGCTGGAGTGGGGGGAGGAGCAGGCTGACTGGCCATTTGTCTTGCCCCCTTCTCCCCCAGCCCCTGCTGACCCTCCCATGCTGGTCACCACTTGGCTACCTGAAGAAGGGAAGGTGATGCTGGCTCAAGATGCTGCTAGTCCGGGGGGACTCTGTTTTCGCCATGACATCCTTGAACCAGGATGCTACATCCACTTCCAGCATCTCATATCGTTTGATGAAGCTGTGTTCCTGTGAGGGACAGGAAGTTACGCTCAGAATCGTAGCTCCAGAACTCTCCCCTCCTTTAGGCCATGGCGAAGCTGGGTAACCCCATGCCCAGTCCCAGAGAAACAAGCAATGTGTACTCACAAGTAGCTTATTGTACTTTGGTCTCTTCCTGTGATCTTTAGTAAGGCTAGGGAATAAGAACACAGATGTATGAGAATATGACACAGAAGCCACTCCCCCTGTAGGGTGAGTTAGAGGGGACAAGACAACAGGGGCAGGGGGAGTAGGGGCTGATTTGCTCAAGTCAATCCAGTCTGTCCTGCCTTCCTAAGAACTGAAGACCCCAAAAGGCTGCCATCTAACAGGTATACCAAGTCCTCCTCCCTCAAGGGATCTCCAAGAGTTTTAAAGAAATGACTGCTCATGCTTTCAGAACCCAAACTTCCTAGCCTCCAGCCCTGGTCACTAGAGCCTGACACATCTAAGCATGATGGAGGGCTCCAGGAAGGAGAAGAAAACTCATCCTAGGACGGGAGGGAAACGGTTTAACTGTCAGAAGTCAGGGAGTTGGGCTTGGGATCAGAGATGACTGGGACCCTGAGAATCACCCCACCCTAAACTAGTCAAGCCTTGAGGTTTTCCTCTTCTCTCTCACTACGTCCTGTTTTATATAGCCCCCACTGTTCTGTCTAAAACAGATGACTCTTCCGATGGCATCTCTAGCTCAAGAACTATATAGGACAATTCCAGTCACATGTCCCTATGTCACCTTAAATTCAACTTGTCCAGAACTGAATTTCTGTCTTACCTGCCTTGGCACTGTCCGTGACATGTGCATTCTCTCCTTGAGAAAGGATCAATATCTAGGAGTCTACTTAATCCTCCCCCCAATCCATCCCTAAGTTCTTGCTATTCCACTCTCACTGCCACCATCCATCACAACAGACCTGGGCGACTCCAGCAGCCATAGCACCAGTCTCCACTCCCTCTCTATTCCAACACCCTGGGCATCAAGACCTAGAAGGTCACTCAGAAGCCATCTGGTCCAACTAATACCTGACCAAGAACCACTGCTCTTGTTATTGCTGCCATGTAACCCTCCAGGAGGGGGCCCACTCACCTCACACTGGGACCCTTCTGTCAGGCCTCGGGTCTTTGTCAGAAGCTCCTATCCGCTACTCTCAATGCTGCCCTCCTCAGTTACTGATGACTCTGTCACATCCCAAGTCCCTTCCTGCCTCTCCCAAACTCCCCTGCCAGAAGTCTCTTTTATTCAGACCCAAACATCTCTTGCTCCTTCACTAGATTTTCATATGGTGCTTAGCTTGAGCCCTCTCATGATCTTGGCTACCCTCCTGGGGAATGCTCTCCAGGATGTATGGTCTTCTTAAAACATGCTGCTCCATACTCACCAAGATGCCCAAGAGATGGGCTGCCTAGGGCAGAACCTGGCAAGCTCAGAGCCTCCTACCTCTCTCAGCACAGCACAGGGCCTTGCTGTCTCTGGTTTGGTCACACTAAGTCTGTGGTCCACTAAAACCCCTAGATGTCTTTCACTCCAGCTAGTGTCTTGCTTTCCCTTTCCTATCATAGCAGAATTGATTTTGGAAACAAATTTGAAACGTCATATTTACCCCGATCAGAATTCATACTATTTGGCTGAAGCCACTGCTCTGGCAAGCAAGAGCTTTCTAAACTTTAATTCTGTCACTTGTCCTTCCCAGCTTCACCTATTAACAAAATGTTCTGAAGATGCACTCTTGGCCCTATCCAGGACCACTCTCTGGGTAAAGTGATTCAAGCAGTCCCAAAGCTCTCTCTTTTTCTTTTCTTGCCTTCCTCACCCCATTAAAAAGCAATGTCTTTAGCAGGGCTTCTTAAACTTTTTTCAGTCATGACCCCCTTTTCTCAGTTTAGTTTGTTGGTGTTGCATGGCTTGAGGGCACATGCAGTGCAAAGTGCACATGCTTTGTGCTCAGAACACAGGCAAGCCCACCAGAAAGACCTCACACTCATTAGGCATTTGATTTTGAATTAATTTTTGGTCACTGCTGTTCAGAAACCTTTTACTGTTGCCAAATTTTTTGCAGTCCTTAAGAAGCACTGGTCTACAGATCGAGTCCCAGTTCCTAAGGTCCGTGGTCAAGAACCTCTACCATATAGCCCCCATATAGCCCCACTTTCTCTCAACTGTGCTCCACAAACAAGCACTGTCTGTCCACTCCAAGCTGAGACCCCTGGCCACTCCCCCATCCCTCCCCCCAATATTCTGGAGTACTTTTGCCAACAATGCCCTCTCCTCCTCTTCTTCCTCTCATCCTGCCCTGAAGACTAAGGCCATCAATGATCTTTGCCTTCTCAAAAAAGTTCCACAGATAATTAACTTTCTGAAACCCAGAATCTAAAAATTGTACAGGTTGTCCCAAAAGTCTGAGTACCATTAAGAACTTATTAAAGCACCTTTTATTAATAGCCTTAATACACATAAACATAATAAACATAAAATATAAACATAAAACCACACGTGAACTTTTGGGACATCCTGTGGACCAATGAGTGAGTCAGTCCTCTCTCCACCTTGAGCTGCTTGAGATCATGCCTTCCCCCTTCTTGTGCCTCCGATAGTGTTCAGAATAGGTGCCCTAATCCTCCCTGCCCCCAACCCCACCGTGATCTCTAAACGCATACTGGCCACAGCTCTGCCAAACAAAGAAACTGAAAAACAGGCACTTGGGGAGCTGAGGGAAGACATGGAGTAAACGGAGGGTCGGGGGTACAGAAAAAGGAAAGGACTCACCAGTCTTTAACGAAGGACTGAAAGTCCACCGAGAAGCCCATGTTACTGGGCAGAAGGGGTGGTTCTTCCTGCAGGACCTTGGTGAGGACCTCAAAGTCAGTCTTGCAGTTCTTGTAGGGGAACTGCCCGGTCGCCAGCTCCACCTAGGTAAGAAGGGCTGAGAATGTGGTCACCTTCCCTGCTTCCTTTTTTCTGCCCTCTCTCCGACTCCCTGTAGTCAGGCTCCCTGCTGCATCAAGGTTCTCTACCCTGCCCACTTCCTTCTTTCAGAGGACTTCTGATCTCAAAGATCATCCAAGTCTAATCAGATCCTGAACAAGACTTCTTTCTACAATAAGCCTGACAAGCTATCATTCAACATCTGCTTGGAGACCCACTGTGATAGAGTTCACAACCACAATGGTCAATTCCACTTTTAGAATTCTCTCCCAGTCTCAAATTCACATGCGGGCTCTCAGGCCTATGGCTTTCAAAGTCTCATTAATTTCACTTTCCTTCATACTCATTTCCTTCTGTTTTGCAACTGTGTCCAGCCCCCAGTGGTTGCTGCTTTGGCCTCCCCTATGCCTAGGATGCTACTAGGGATCTGGTGCAGTCCGCTTGGCTCACCAGTGAGATTCCCAGGCTCCACACATCTGCTCGGATGTCATAATCAGGCTTGGTGGGATCTGGAGGGTCTATCCGCTCCGGCTAGTAAGAAGGAAGAAACAGACAATTTCTTCCAATAGCTCTCAGACATACCCATGAGGATAGGGTAAAGCAAACAGCCCAAGACACACCTGGAAGGGTTACCTGTAGGCCAGAGGACCAGCCCAGGTCAGTAACACCCAAACTTGTAGAGATGAAACACACAATTGCTTTAGTATTTCAATGTCCTTCCCATTTTCTTTCAACCCCCCACCCTGTTTTAAAAATTTAAGTCTGTGAAGACATAGCCCAGAGTTGCTATGGTACCTGGGCCAATGAGGGCCTGCTCTGGCCCCCTCCCCTACCCCATCAGCGCACACACAACTTACTGCCATGTAAGCCGCACAGCCAGCGCTTCTCGTCTTGGCCTTGGAGTCTACCAGCCGGCCGCTGATGCCAAAGTCACAGAGCTTGATCTGACCCCGCTCATCTAGCAGGATGTTGGAGGGCTTCACATCTCTGTGGATCACACCATGCTTCTCCTTCAGGTAGTAGAGCGCCTTAACAATCTGCAACCACAACCACCCACCGCACCCAGAACTGTTTCACTGCGGGGTAGTGGGATGGCCCCAGCCATCAGACCTCTCTTACTGCCACTCTCTTCTGTTTAAAGCCCTCCCGCTCCCAGCTTGGCATCCTTCCTACAGCCCCTACCATGTGCATGGAGCCCAGGAAATGATGGCTTCATGACCCTTTTCCCCAAGCCTAGCAATAGACAGAACAGTGCAAAGCTCATATCCGTGTCTATAAACTCCTATAAAAGGAGTAAGAGGGAGAGCTCCAAAGAGAACAGTGTTAACCCACCTTGGGGGAGGAGGGGAAGGGGTCTCAATGGTGCCTTCAATCCATTTCCACCTACTTACAGCCACAGTCATCTTGCCTAAAATCCGCTCTGGGATGGGCCCTTGAATTCTCTTCTTTAGCTTTTCAGCACAGGTGCCCATAAGCTCCATAGCAATGAAGACGTCTGTCTGTGGAAGGAATGGGGAAGAAATAGCTGGGAGAGAGGAAAGGCCTTCCCCCACTCCAATACCTTATTTGTTCCTGGGATGATACATTTACAGCTACTGTGAAATCATGAGAATACAGAATTTTGGGGGAAGGCACCCTCTCAGAAATTTAGAGAAAAATGGACAATACTTTTAGCCCCTTTTATAAATCTAAAGTCACCCCTTTAATTTACAAACCAAGAATGAATTCTGTGTCACCTGATTTACCCATAAAGGTATGTAGGGGAATGGAAGAGGAGGATGGCAAGTGACTGGAGAACAGAAAATGGGGGGGGCGGGGGGCGGAGAGGAGCTTCTTCTAGGCCAGACCACAAAGCAGCATACTACTGGACCCCACCCCAGTCACTCACATTGGTGATGAAGGTTCCAAAGCACTGAACAATGTAGGGACAGTCATGGCTCTTGAGCACAACATCCAGATCCATGAGAATTCGTTTGTTTTCTTCCTTGTTTCCAGAGCGGCGCATTTGCTGCAGAAGACCATTGGAGTTGCAAAGGGAGTCAGGGCTGGGAAAGAAGAGGGCAGGAAGCAGGGCCTCACCCAGAGTAGGACAGTGTGAACCCCCCTCCTGAAGGGCCCCTTCTCATGTTAAGTGGGGCAGAGGAGGGCTCTGGCGCCGGACCCAGAGCTGTAGGTCTGAGAGGAGGGCAGGTGGGGCTGGCGCCTCACCTTGACAGCCAGGATGTGGCCTGTCTTCTTGAATCGCATCTTCCACACCTGACCACATGTGCCACTGCCCATCTCGCCCAGGTTTTCTAGGTCATTGATCTCTGCCTGGTACCTCTGGGGAAGATGAGAAGCAAGGCAATCACCATCACCAAAGGTTGTTTCCATCTCTGTACTCCAACCCATTGTCCCCTGCCCAGAAACGACCAGAACACTCTACCTCAAGGTTCAACTATCCAGATGCACACCCCCATTCAGGGCCCCGCTGCTGCTTCCAGGGAAACAAGCAGGAAAGGGGACAGATGACAGACAACTATTCTCACCTGGCCCCCAATAGTCAGGTAGCCTGTCTGCTTCATGATCTCCTGCAGCTTCTGGTCAATTTCTATGCTGAAGGGAAGAAAGATGAAGGGATGGTGACCCTGAGAGACAGACACTTAGCCATGGCAGCCCCAAAGCAACATGACCCAAGGAAGTGGCAAACTTCACTGATTAAAGGGGCACGTGGAAAGTCTATTTCCTCATTCCTTCTATTCCAAAATTCCACACAGATCCACCCCTATTTTCCCAAAGCTTCTTCTCATCCCACCCTGCTTTCCCCAAAGCTCTCGTCTTCAACAACATCCCCCTCCATCCTCTAACAGTGACCCACTTGGAAACTCCTAAACCTTTGACCATCTCCAACCTGGGTCTCCTCACCTTTCCATGCTGCGTGGCATGAACAGTGGTGTTGTGAGCCCCAACATGTGTCGGGGACGAGCTGGTGGGGTGGGCTGCTGAGGGGAGCTATCTGAGGAAGGCGACCGGCTACCCCCATCGTTGGCCAGAGGGAGCTGAAGAGCTGTGAGAAAGGTAGTGAGGAAAGGAACAGCCAGGGGTGTAAAGGGAAAAGAAGAAAGGTCAGCTTTCCAAGGACAGCCCACCTTCCAGGCCCCACAAGACTGTACCCAAAAAGCTCTTCCATTACAACTGACAACTACTAAAGAACCCACAGTGATACCTAGAAAGGGCCCATGGGTTCTGGCCCTCCACCAGAGTCTTTCAATTAATCTTCCCACTTTCCCAAAGAGGGAGAACAGACCCAGGAGATCAGTCACCCAGCTACAGGCCCAGATGCCAGGGACC
This sequence comes from Notamacropus eugenii, assembly GCF_028372415.1. Classification (NCBI taxonomy): domain Eukaryota; kingdom Metazoa; phylum Chordata; class Mammalia; order Diprotodontia; family Macropodidae; genus Notamacropus; species Notamacropus eugenii. The sequence continues at coordinate 51,752,900 of NC_092875.1, read as the reverse complement.
TTTCTCCTTCAGGTCACCACTCCCTTTCCTACAATTAAGGGAGTGAACTCAGTCAAATTCTATTCTACACCTACCTGTCTCACTCTCATGGGAAGTGAGATGACCAACCTAAGCGGCTCCCTCATTCAGTTCTGGACATCAGGAAAGGTAACCCCAACTCCCTAGGGAAATCATCTCCCAGGTTTGAAGGCAAAGAAACTGAAAGCTATCTGAAGACTGAGCAACCAGGAACACCCCCTCTTCCTCTCAATTCCCAGCCAGGACAGAGCTTGGCTTTCAGTTACCTGCTAGTGCTACCCCTTAAGGAGTTTAAAGCACTTAACAAGTATTGACTTGTCCATCACTTTGGTCCCAAGGAAAGGGGCCAATGTATCATTCTCCCACTCCTCTGATTATGGAGGGAAAACTAAGAAGGGACAAGATATTTCAGGAGGCAAAAACCCACACCAAACTAGAGATTTTCTTTGCAGCTCCAAAAGAAACAGGAGATCTTACACTAGGTTGGGCACATCTGTGCCTGGACAGAGAAGGGGACAAGAGAGGGGAACAAGGAGTTCTTGATTTCCTAACACCCTCTAGGCCCCCACAGACTGCCCCAGGAACATTGTCTCCACTACTGGCAGAACTTCATCACCCCCATCCTTGCCTCCCAGGGCCTAAAAGAAAGCAGATGGTGGGCCAGGGAGAACCACAAAACTCTCAGCAGTAGAAGGAACCTGATGGACTACTGCTACTCCCTCATTTTACAGATGGAGAAAGTGAGGCCTAAAGAGGGCAAACCACTTATCCAAAATCATGCTGTTAGGCAGATCAGGGCTGGGCCTATTTTCTGGGCCTCCAGAAACCTTCCAAGACAGGGCTCTTTCCTCATCTCAATGCATAGGACACAAGCCCCTAAATGCGGTTCTCAGTCCCTGGGACCTGGTTTCTGAAGTGACTATTCTTGGTTTGCTAGGATTCAGGGAGGCCCCAAGCCTTGGTAGGAAAACATATGGACCCCATTTGCAAAGCTGATCCAAGCTCATGCCCTCTCCTAGGAAGGGGAGAGCTGAGAGGCCCGAAGGACAAACCGAGCAGGAGCCCCAGGCACCAGCTGTCCAATGTTCCCGTTAGTCCCTCCATCTCCTACGGCTGTGCATGAGGGCAGGCTTCCGGTGGGCCTTTTCCCAATGCCCACCCAGCCCCATAAGCAGAGGGAAAGATGAAAGCCAAAGGGTTGGGAGGGACAGGTTCCCAGGAAGATGTCAAAGGGAACTCAGGAGTCCAGCATCCTCTTCAGTGGGCTCCCTCTGAGAAGCAAGGGGGATGGAATGGGGAAGATCAGACCTCCTGACAGTCTATCAAATTATATCACATCAAGCAGCCTGCATGCAGGACAGCTGGCCCCTTCATGCAACTAACAGCCCCCGGGAGGGGCAAGACATGCTGCAGGCAGGCAGGCAGGCAGCCACTCTGGGGGAGGGATGGAGGATGGGGATGGGATGAGGAGAAAAGGAATAACAACCAAGAGTTAAAAGGGAAAGAGGAGCAGGAAACCTGGAAAGAGAGACAGCTTTCAACAACAACATGAGTCTCAACAGTCACGAGGACAGTGTGGGGGAAGGGAGAAGAGGAGAACTGGAGAAGCAACCTAGGAGCCTGCTACTGCACCAGTGAGGGTCCCAAAGGGCGAGGGCGGGAGCGGAGGCTCCTGAAGGAAGGCTCTCTCAACACGTACGAGGAGCGGTGAAAGGGTGCTCAGTGGAGACAGAGGCTTAAGAGCTACCGATGTGAGAAATCAGGATGGGCAGAGGGAGGAAAAGCAACCCTTCAAAAGTTGCTCTATCCGGGCTCAGCACGAAACTTAGAAAGTCTTCCAGGCTAGTCCTCTATCTTCAGCAGTAGCAGGAGGGAAGCCAAAGGGCAAATCCCACCAGCTGTCCTGACTGAGAAGGGGAGTCCTGCAGGTGGGCATCCAAGGCCCACAGCCCTTTCCCAAAGGGGTGGACCACAAAAATGACAAAATGACAATTCCCAGTTCAGTCTTCCAAATGGGACCTCTCTGTTCCAAGATGTGTCCCCAGGGACAACAGTGCCCCTGGGAAAGCAGATGGGGGTTCTGAGGATGAATGTCTTTCAGTTCCAGTTCAATTACGTGAGGCCGGTGGACTGTCCCATCTTCCACTTGCCAGGTTTTCTCAAGTGTGAAGATTTCCTTTGTTTAACCATGTATGAACTAAATTCAGGAGAAAGGGTTTCTGTCCACTGAGGCATCTGGGGAGGTCTGGGCAGTAAAGTGGCCGGGCAAAGCACACTGCCTCGATTAACAGATGTTTATTGAGCTGGGAGCAGTAAAGACAAGGCTCCTATTAAAAAATAAGGAAAATCTCATGGAAGGACCATGTGCAGTTGTTTTAAATGCTGTTCCTCTTCCCACCTTTGTGGTCACCATTTACTCATTTACTCTTTGTTCTACTGTTTTAGGACAAATGCCAAGCGCTTTCCTTCTTGGTCTCTCTCCTTTCCTCCACGCCACCTTCATCGCTCTGCCCATATCCCTCTACACTCTAGAAACTGTCCCCATTCCTGCCTCTACCAGGGCTAGCCTGGGGGCCATAAGTCTCTCACCATCTTGCCACTACAACTCAAGGCTGGCCCCCAAGGCTATCTTAAATACCTTCACTCTAAAGTGAGAACCAGTGGCTATGATCCCTGGGAAACAAGACGGGAAAAAAAAAGAGGCTCAGAATATTTTTCGTAGTCAGAAGGGAACTAAGAGATCCTTTACTCCAACTCCCACATTTCGCCACTTCCCTAAAATCTGGGGAGGAAATGGGCCAAGGAGTAAGACCACACAAAAAAAGAGATATGAGGTATACCTTCTGCCTTTTCAGGTTCACCCCATATCCTAAGTTCAGGAGCCTAGACATGAGGAAATTGGCTAAGGGTGGACTATTGCCACAGGTGTCACTGAACTTTGCAAATGAAGCAAATCCAAGAGTAAGAGAGCATTAGAGCTGAAAGTACTATCTAGCTCAACTCCCTGCTGTCCTTGGAAAGAAACTACCCCAGTTCAGACTCTGGTTCCCCAACTCAACTCTGCTTGCCCAACTTGTCAAAGGACAGCAAGAAGGAGGCTCAAAGAACTTGAAACAAAATACCCACCAACTTCTTCCACATGGTTTTACTCATCCCTTCTAACTTACTGTTCCTTTAGTCCTAAAGTGCCATCCTACCTTCTGCATCCTTCCCTGCTTCTTCACTCTTACCTTCCTTATATCCAAATGACTGTGAAGTCCTATCAATTCTACCTCTACCACATCTCCGACATGGCCATCATGCTGTGGCAGGCCCCATCACTTCATGCTGGACGATTCTAACAGTCTGCTGCCTCAAGTCTCTGGCTGTCAAGCTGATCTTCCTAAAGTGAAGGCCTGCCCATGTTACTCTCCTATTTGATGAACTTCAGGGGCTCCCTATTGTCCTCAGGATAAAATATAAGCTGGCTGTTAGAGTCCTTCATAGTCAGGCCCCTTCCTACCTCTCCAGCCTTCTTACATGCCCCCTGTACTGCACAACCCTGTAACGGGCCTCCTTTCTGTTCCTTGCACAAGACCCTTCATATATCAGCTCTGTGCCTTTTATAACAATGATGACAAGAACTAGCATTTACATAGCACTTTAAGGTTTGCAAAGAGACAATAAAAACAACCCTTCAAAAGCTGTTCTATCTGGGCTCAGCAGGGAAACTTCCCTTAGAAAGTCTTCCAGGCTAGTCCTCTATCTTCAGCATTTACAGGTGGCAAAATGAAAGGCAAATCCCACCAGCTGTCCTGATGGAGAAGGGCAGTCCATTCCAATGAGGTCCTCCAAGTAGGCTATCCAAGGCCCATAGCCCTTTCCCAAAGGGGTGGGCCACAAAAATGACAGGACAATGATTCCCAGCTCAGTCTTCCAAATGGGGCCTCTCTGTTCCAAGATGTGTCTCTAGGGAGAACAGTGCCCCTGGGAAAGCAGATGGGGTGTTCTTCAGGAAGAATGTCTTTCAGTTCCAGTTCAATTAGGTGAGGAAGCTGGACTGTCCCATCCTCCACATTTTATTCTCACAATAACCCTGGAAGGAAGGTGCTATTATTATTCCCACTGTACAAACAAGGAAAGTGATGCAGAGAGAGGTTAAATGACTTGCCCAGAGTCACACAGCTACTAAGTGTCTAATGCTGGATTTGAACTCAGGTCTCCGGAACTCCAGGTCCAGTGCTCTGCCTTGGATAGTGTCACCTGACTGCTTTTCCAGTGGCTGTCCCCTATGCCAGGAATGCTTTTCTTCCTCACTTCTGGTTCCTTGCTTTCTTCAAGGCTTCGTTTGAATCCCATATTGTCCAGGAAACCTTTCTCTGTTTTCCTTAATGCTAGTGACTCCCTCTGAGATGATCTCCAACTCATCCTGTATTATCATTTACATATAACTATGTACAAATATTGTTTGCATGTTGTTTCCCCCACTAGACTCTGAGCTTCTTGAGGGCAAAAATTGTTTTGCCTTTTTTTGTATTCCCTTGCCTGACACATGGATGGTGGCAATAAATGTTTGTTGATTTGACATAAAAGATGGGGCTTGAGGGACAGGGAGACATCTACACTATTTAGCTGACTCTACTTCTAGGTCCAAATTTTAGGAGAATGATGCTGTGGTCATTCTACTCAATCTCAGTCAGCTGCACAGAAACTGGACAACAGGGGGTAGAAGGCAGGATGAGGTAGTTGGTCAACTGGGTCAGTTGGAAAACAGGCAAAATATCACATTAGGTATCATGTACGAGTCAATTTCAGGATGAAATAGGCCTGGAATCACCAGGCCCAGGGAGCAAAGAATAGCAGGGCTACTCCCCCAATTCAGACAGTGACTCAGGGGGCAAGAAGCAAGGAAAACTAAGGAGGAAGGTCCTCCTCATGGCAAGTGTTGACTCTGGGAGAAAAATCTGGGTGGCTGAGGACTAGAGAAGGGACAAGAATGGAATAGTAAAATCCTAATTCTTTGGGTCATCTGAGTTCAACCTTATTCACTATTTAGGCTAAGGCCCCAAGAGCATTACGTAGTAGAAACAGGTAGATGAGGGTGGGGTAGAAAACTAATCAGGAATGGATGTTAAGAGAAATAATAGAATACACACATACACATTCTCTCTCTCACGCCCCAGTCAGATAAAGCCAATCAGCAAGAGGCACATACAATATGCCACACCACAGCCAAAGAACTGATACACATACTTCTTTGGATACAAAGAGATTCATCCACACATACACGCCTGCACTGAGACAGTCTCAGAGGAAGCCAAAAAAAGTTAAAGTCTGAGAGAGACCACACATGAATCTACAAAGAAAGGCATGGTGAACAGAACAAAGAGAGAAAGAGGGAGAGAGAAGGGGGAGCCAGGAACAGGTAGACAAATACAATGGCTCAGGTAGAGAAAGAGAAAGGTAGTCAGACAGGGAAAACTGGACACACAGCAGTTCTATGCGGGCTGAAGGCAGCAAGTTAAGTCAATGATGCAGAAGTCCAAGCGGTGATGATAAAAAGGCTGGTACCTGCTCGTTGGGACGGGGCAGGAGCAGGGCTTAGAGTGATCACAATAACTGGATGGGGAAAAGGAAGAAAAAAAACAACACCACAATAAATAACAGAAACTACCAATTGATTCAAAGGAAAGAAATCAAATCATAACAAAGAAGAAAGGGGAAGGGGAGGCATCAAATCAATCTGACGGGAAGAGATGAGGAGAAAACCAACAGAGATGGGAAAATGGGATGGAACAGACAATGAATGCAGACACCTGAAGGTGAACCACGCCCCCAACAGTCCTCTCTTTCTGATTGAAGGGAACTGGTCCCACCCCTCATGAAATCCAATCCTGGGTCAATTTCACTTCCCGGGAGTGGATGGCTGATCCAGGCACAGGCAAATACCCAAACAGTGGCCCGGAGCAAAGGGCATTACTCAATCATCTGGAAAACGGTGCCAATGGTCTCCTGCCTCCTATCCCCAAAAGAGCAGTGGCCCTACCAGGTGAGGGACTCAGACACTCCCAAATAGAAAGGAGAGGAGGAGAGGCAAGGAGAGGGGGACCTGAATCCCAGCATCTAGTGAGGGGTGGGGGGGAATTCAGGCAGCAACTGGTGAGAGGCCCAGGTTCCCAGATCCAAGCTTTCCTCGCCTCGCTGGAAAAGGAAGCCGAGACTTCCAATAAGGACCTCTCTCCTGGTTCTACGAAATGCTAGAGGGTTCCCCCGCCCCCCGAAGCTATCACTAGGAAGGCTGACATTCCTGCCAAAAACGCGATCCTTTGCTCCCTCCCCCAAAGGCCAAAACTGTCTCGGGTCTGGGCTTACTAACACGTGGAAAGTGGAAAGGAGGGCATGCTACTTATTGATAAACGCTCAGAAGAGAAAAGACATGGGGACCCCCCCCAACTCCTCCCTCTACTCCAACCTGGAAAGCAGCAGGGACTAATTCTCCTGCCCAAGTTTGGGGAAAGAAGAAAGAACTTTCCCCAGAAGTTTAGAAAAGGGGATCGGGGGTCGGTAGAATTCCTCCCTCTTTACTACCCCCAAGGGGATTTAGGGAGGAGGAAGGAAGGAGAGAGAGAAAGAGGAGGGAGTCTGGGGAAGGACTCGGTGAGTTTCTCGCTCCCCCCTCCAGGTCAGGAAGGAGGGAACCGGAAGTCTTCCCCCTCCCCCAGACTTGGAGTACGGCCCTGGGTCAGGGTGACCCTCTCTCCCCATGGTCAGTGGAGGGAGGGGGAGTCCGAGAGGGAGAGGAACCTGGAGGAGAAAGCCGAGGGGTTCCGGAAGTCAGGGGCGGAGCTTTGCGACCAGGGGCGGGGCATCTCGCCCTGACGCCCCGCCCACCTCCCCTCCCCCCCATTCCCCTCCCCCCTTGCAGACTTCCTTACTCGGCCGGGACCGCTGCGGGCTGATCTCCAGGTTGAGGTCGATCCTCCGCCGGGCCTCGCGGTTCTCCTGCTTCAACTTAGCCTCCAGGCGGGATAGCTTCTGCTCCAGGGAGGACGCCGCCATCTTCCCCGCCGCCGCCGCCGCGCACCTCCCGCCCGTCCGACCCTCAGACAAACACCGCACTGCGCTTGCGCTGGGATGACCCCAGCAGGCCTCCGTCCCGCGCCGAAGTGCGCATGTATGTATCTGTCAGTGCCCGCCCTTCCCTCTCGGACCTCTCTGCACCTGCGCTCTCTCCTTCTCTCCCGCCCCTGTCCCCCGCTTCTCATTCCCCGTAGGCCAACGGTGCGCAAGCGTGGCAGGAAGGCTCGCGCCACCGAGCGATCGCCTCCGGCCACGGAGAACAGTCCGCACTGCGCCTGCGCGGGGACGCCCGTGGCCTACGGAGGAGGAGGAACCTTCTAGCCACGGGGATCGCTTTCTGACGGAGGGGACGAGGGGCTCTCTGGGCGCAAGCGCGCGCTGGCTCTGCCGAGGAGGGGGAGGGGACTCCGCGGTACCGGCTTCTTCCGGTCGCGGGGCGCTGACAGTCGGCTCCAGCTGTTCCTCGGAGTTTCTTGGGCTCCTCTCGGAGGTCCGGCGAACCCGCCTATCCCGTGTTCCTGCCCCGGCTGGCACCCCCATTCCCCAGGCGATGTCTGTATTGTCTTAATTAAGACGTGCCGCTCTTGGTTACTCGTGGCTGAGACTCCAGGTTAAGGCCCAGCCCTCCCTCGGACCATTGAGGCGCCGGGATTATCTGTGGAGCAGCAGCGGGTCTCGGAGAGCGTCCTTTAGGGAGCAGAGCAAAAGGAGATTGGTGGGGCCCGGGCTGCACCCCCAGACCCAGACTCCCGGTGCCAGCGGGGCCAGATGCTGGTGCGGGCCCTCGATGGCCCCCGGGAGCAGCCGCCCCGCCGCCCGGACCGTGGGACCCCAGCGAGATAGGCAGTGAAGGTTAGACCTGGACGGAGACTCGGCCTGATTTTACTTTAATGAAGAAAGAAAGCGCCCTCGGGGCAAAAGGGGCCGCCTGCCCTAGGTCGCACCGGGGAACTTGGACCCGGAGGCAGCTCTCCTGGTTCCTTGGACCCTTCCCACTCGTTCCTCAGTCCCTGGACAAGAGCAGGTTTCCGGTCTGGGGCCCCTCCCAGGCTCTGGACGAGTCAGTACCGTCAGTACCTCTGGGACCTTTTCAAGAGTCACCCCAGCAGTGTCAGATCTTCAACTCTGTGAGAAGAGTAATTATCCAAACTGTCTAGTACTGGCTAAGAAATAGAAAAATGGATCATAGTGATACCTGATTATAGTAACCGTGTGTCTAACAAATTAAAGATTGAAACTGTGGGGACAAAAATTTACTGTTTGGTAAAAATTGGGGAAAATGGAAAGCCGTCTAGCAGAAATTGGGTGTGGATTTATATCTTTCACCAAGATATGGTAAAAATAGATACATGACCTAGATATAAAGGGAAATTATAAAAACATGGAGCATCTTACCCCTCAGATTTACAGAGAGGAGAAAAATTTATGGATAAACAAGAGATAGCATAATAGATAATTGTGATTATATTAAGTTAAAGAGGATTTATATAGATAAAAACAGTGTAGCCAAGATTAGAAGGAAGGCAAAAGATTGAGAAAAAAATTTAATAGGCAGTTTCTCAGATGATGGTCATGTCTCAAATATATAGAGAACTTTGTCAAATTTATAAGAATATCATTGATGTATGGTCAAAGCATATGAAAAGGCTGTTATGTTGTTTGTGTGGCAATCAAGGTTAAACAACTTACCCAGAGTCACATAGCTAGTAAGTATCTAAGGCTAAATTTGAACTCAGGTCCTCCTGACTCCAGAGCTGGTACTCTATCCACTGTAGCACCTACCTGCCCCATAGGCTCTTTTTCCAGGAAGAAATCAAAGCTGTGTATAGTCATGAAAAAATGCTCTTAATTGTTATTGATTAGAGAAAAGCAACTTTGAGATATTATCTCACATCTATCGGGGGATGTTAGGGAACTCACATCTATCAAGGAAAATGACAAATGTAGAAATTGAGACACTAATACATTGTTGGTGGAACTGTGAACTCATCCAGCCATTTTGGAGAGCGATCTGGAATTATACCCAAGGAGACAGAAAATTGTATTTGACCCAGCAATATCACTATTAGGTCTGTTTCCCAAAGTGATCAGGGAAAAAGGAAAAAGGCCTGTATGCTGTAAGATATTTATAGCAGCTCTCTGTGGTGGCAAGGAACTGGAAAATGAGGGGGTGTCCATCAGTTGTGGAATGGCTAAACAAGTTGTGCTATATATGATGCAATACTGTGCTGTAAGAAATTATGAGCAGGTTGATTTTAGAAAAACAGAAAGGCTTGCATGAAATAACGAAGAGTGAAATGAGCAGAACGTTGTATGTAGTAGCAGCAATCTTGTTCAAAGAATGACAGAAAGACTAAGCTGTCCTGAGTAGTATAAATATTCAGATCAACTACAAAGGACTTTGAAGGAAGATAGCATCTGCCTCCAGAGAAAGAATGATAAATAGAAGTATGCACGGTATGGTTTTACATATATAAATATCTGTGTCAAATGGTGGCCTTCTCTAGTGTGTGTGCGTGCGTGTGTGTGTGTGTGTGTGTGTGTGTGTGGAGACACTTCAGAACTTAAAAGGTAAAACAAATTATTTAAAAAAGGCTACTGTAGGCGCTGTAACTACCATCTCTATCCCTGGGCCAAGGATCTATGTAGTTTATAAGAGAGATGATGGTGGCTAGTGGACCCTTCTGACTGGGTTGAGAACGGGGCATTCACTGCTGCTAGTCAGTCCTTTAACACCTTCATAATCAACTGTCTATCCCATACTATCCCACTTAACACTCCAGATTCTTCCAAACATTTCATCCCTCAAACCTTTCATGGTTCCCCCTCCCCCTACCCTCTCAGCTAAGAACTTTGACTCATATTTTAATTGGAAAAAAAAAAACAGGCTGTTTGCCAAGAACTCCCTCCATATGTCACTCAGGTACTTTCTGCTATCTGTTCTTCATCTATCTCACACAAAGAGGATGCCATTCTTGCCAAGGCAAACCCCTCTGCCTACACAAGTTAAGTTTATGCATCCCATTTCCATTCCATTTCCTCTAGCAGACTGCCACTATCATCCTCATTCCCTTATCTTGTATCTCCCCCAATCAATAAACATCAAGTGCCAGGCCCTGTGCCAATCAATGAGGATACAAAAAGAGGCAAAAGGCAGTCCCCATCCTCAAGGAGTTTATAGTCTAATAGGGGAGAAAACATGCAAACAAATATATCCCTGTCTAGTGCCTTCTTTTCTGCTATCTTCAAACATGTATGCATCTCTCCAATATTTAAAAACCTTCATAATGCCCCATCCACCTTTCTTTCCTCCTTTCCCCCTCCTTCCTGATGTCATGGTCTTCTTCAGGAATGAAGGACAAACAACGACCTGTGAATAGTATCACCTGCCTTAACAGTTCCAATTACGCAACGTAGCTCCTTTCCTCCCCCTTTTTCTCTTCCTCCATCTGTCCACATAGGGTATCATACCCCTATCTGCGGGTGCTCTGCCAAAGGAATGTAAATTTTGATTCCTGAAACCAAGCAAGATATCTTGGGGCTTAAGGCCTAGATTTCTTTCTTAATGATCGCGCCTTAAACCCAAATCACTCTGCCTCTCAAAGATTGGCCAATAATAGGTCCAGCCAAGCCCCAGTTGTTCATTGTTTGGACCCTGGTGGTTCAGAGTGAATGTAAATAGCAATTGTTTCTGTTTTGGCCAGAAACCCTGAGTCTTACCCTTCCAGATTGTTTTGTTTTTTTGACTAGGTAAAAGAGGCCATTCTTTTCCTTATTTCTTACCTACCTTTAATCACTGAATAGATGCTGCCTCATAGGGATGGCTAGGTGATGCAGTGGATAGAGCACCAGTGAAGGAGTCAGGAGGACCTGAGTTCAAATCTCACCTCAGACACTTGACACTCACTAGCTGTGTGACTTTGGGCAAGTCACTTCACCCCAATTGCCTCATCCTGGGTCATCTCCAGTCATCCTGATGAATATCTGGTCACTGGATTCAGATGGCTCTGGAGGAGAAGTGAGGCTGGTGACCTGCACAGCCCTTCCTCATTCAAAACAAAGTCAAGTGCAAGTCATGTCATTATTTCTCTGACGGCATGGTCTTCTTCGGCAATGAAGGATGAACACACACACTTCACTTGGTAATCTCATCACCTCTCAGGGATTCAATTACTATGCCTATGCAAATAGTTCTCAAATCTACCTATTTAGCTCTGACCTCTCTGCTGACCTCTGTTCTCACATCTCCAACTACCCTATCAGCCGTCTCCGGCTGAATGTCCTTTAGCTACCTCAGACTCAACGTGTCCAGAACTGAACTCCTTACCTTTCCTCCCACATCTTTCCCTATTACTGTTGAGAATCCATCAGTCTGGCAATTAAGGTGTCATCCTTGACCCTCACTATCTTCCTCCCTCCCCCCCCACTCCCATATCCAATCTATTGCAACATCTCTCAAACATATCTCCTTCTCTTTTCTGATGCTGCCACCAACCTGGTGCTCATCTCCTCACACCTGAACTATTACAATGACTTGCTGGTTAATTTGCCTGCCACAAATTTCTCCCCACTCTAGTCTATCCTTCAGCTGCCAAAGTGATTTTCCTAAAATTCAGGTTTCATCATGTCACATACCCCTTCCAATCCCCAGCTCAGCAACTTCAGTAGCTCCCTGTCACCTGTATTTGATCTGGGACCAAACCACAGTTTGGTGTTCAAAGCCCTCCATTACCTCATTCCCCCCATAGACAGTCCCAATTTTCTTATACCTTTGCACTCTCCTAACACATATGTGCTTATATCTAGTGACACTGGCTTCCTTGCTGTTCCTTAAACAAAACATTCTATTTTTTGATTCCAGGCATTTTTCTGCCTGTTCTCCATGCCTGTAATGCTTTCCCTTTACTCTCCTTTACCAGACAATAATTTTCTAAATTATAATAAATTTCTAAAACTATGTCACATTTGGGCGTTCATTCTCGCAAATGACAAATCCGGTGTCACAAGTGGAATTTCCCTGGTGGTCACCACAAATAGAGCTAAAGACTCTCTGAGAACTTAGAAGCTAAGTAAGTCTATGTGATTTTAGGATTGAGAATGGAGAGGACCCAACCAACACTGGATCAAATCAAACAGAGTAAGTCCCTTCAACTTCAAGTCAAACACAGTCCAGGCCCTGACTCCAGGTGTCCAGAAAATTAAGGGGCTGTGTTTGGCTTTACCCAGGAAAAGACTCAGGGTAGGTTATAATTAGCCTAGGCCACCTTAATCTGCAAAATAAGTAATCTCCTTGGCTTGATTAACCAAAGGCTTGGTAAGCAGCTGTTTAAAAAAATCTGATAAACTTAAATTGGTAGGGCTTTTTCTTTTTCTTCCTCTTTCTTTTAATTTCTCTTCCTGTCTTCTCCATCCTCCTATATACCTGGTCTATGATGTCTTGATATTATGGTGAAAATAGAATTATGATCCAGGCCCCCCAAAAAAAGGGCCATCAGTTCAACTTCATGACCTTCTGTGAAGAAGCTGGGACCACTGTATCAGATATCTGTGTCTTGTCCTGGTTAGCTGACTAAAAGACCTTGGTTAGTGAAGGAGACTTATATTTGGCAGGCGGTGAGGTGAGCTTCCACTTCCGGAGTTATTTGGTCCACACAGGTCTCGTTTACCTTGGAGAACTTAGTGAAATTTTGCTATTTGAGGTAAAAATATCTTGGGACTGGATTTCAGGTTATGATTGTCTGAATTATCATTAAGCCAATTTATACCTTTTCAGGAATGTCATGTACTGCTCAAAGGGAGTGCAGGTCTGAAAAATGCTACATGTGAATGTCTGTGCCTGGGAAAGTTGAAGAGACAGCCTTGGGAGGGCAAAGTAGGATCCTCTTGACTCAGTTTCCCCATTATGCTATTTCCTTTCTGAACAAGAAATTTTCTCACCTGATACAATCTGAGCCTGGCACTACTATCCTGTGAAAAATGTGGATCTTTGCCACATGATTGTCTGTTAACTATGACATTTTATTGTTGTTGTTCAGTCGTTTTTCAGCTGTGTTTAATTTTCCAAAAGATACTAAAGTGGTTTGCCATTTCCTCCTCCAAACTATGAATTTGCCTGGAATCAGAGATAAGGGATTTCTTCCCCTGTTATACTTATGTCAGGTAAGTCTGTGCCCTTGAAGGAACAATCTTGATATTGTTGTAACTGTGTCCCTCCTTTTTTCTTTCATTGTAAAAGTTTTTGTTACTGCAATACTAAAAAATCTCTGAGTTACTATAATAGGATGCAAGTATGAAAGATATTACTGTTTTTAGTCAAAATTTGTCAACTCCTTATCCTAAGGAACTAGGTACGTAAGTTCTTATGATTGTCATCCCCTTTACTGACAGGTATATATTCACATGTAAGATTAGGTCCTTAAAGTATCTAATTTTTATCTATGCACTCAAAAGAGGGGGATAAGATAATGATGTAAAAGTTTAAAATTTATTGAGGTAGTAAACTTTATTTTGAGAAACCAACAAGGTAGATAGATAGATAGATAGATAGATAGATAGATAGATAGATAGATAGATATAATTGGCTTCCAGATGACATATAGAGGCTTTGAGTGTATGTTAGTAATAAGTTCTGAAAACAGGATTAAGAATGTTACATATAAAATTGGATTAATAATTGTAAAAATATTTTAAAATCATGAGGTTTTTTTCCAGTTTAGAAGTCTTTGTCTGATAACATTAAGAAATAGAAAGGCTTATTTTATAAGTCAAGGTTCAAGATCCGTGACCAGTCCAGCACTTTGCACCACACATTGCCTTTGTCACTCTTACACCTTGTCTGTCTCTTCTCCTTACAATCACATAGTCTATTAGATGCCAGTGTTTGCTGCAAGGGTGCATCCATGAAGTTTTCTTTCTTTTAGGTAAATGGAAAACAGTGTTGGTGATGAGAAGGTCATGTGATGCACAAGTCTTCAGCAGTAAATGACCATTGCTGTTGCTGTTTCCAACTCCATTCCTCCCTAGGACTCCTTGCTTAGTCTGGTGGTCTGAGCCTGCTCTAGCATTAAAGCCACCTAGAATTATAAGCTTGTCCTTTTTTGGAACATTGATGATAAGATCTCTAGGTCTTCATAAAATTTTTCTTTGACTTCATCAGGCTTCGTCATGGTGGGAGCATAGGCACTGATGATGGTGGCATGGCGTTTTCCTTCCAGTGGTAATTGCTTTGTCATGAGCCTGTCATTCACTCCCTTTGGCAGGCATACCAGCTTGCTGATTAGATTAATTTTGATTGCAAAATCCACTCCCCTTCATTGCTCTCACTCCAGAAAAATATTTATCCAGCTCTAACTTCAGTAAGCTGGCCTTCATTTGCCAACCTTGTTTCACTCAGGACTGCTATTTGGATGTAATACCTGTCAAGTTCTCTTGCAACAACAGCAGTTCATATTTCAGGCCTACTGGATTTTGTGTTGTCTATTAGTGTGTGCACATTCTATGTACCAATGGTGAGTGAAATCATCTTTGCAGATGTTTTTGTACATTTTGTACATTTTTTGTGTGTGTGTTTCGATCACATAGTGGGATTACCTGCCTGCCGCAGTAATCAGGCCAGGGTTGGGTAAGTAGACAGTGTTTAGGGCACATTTTCTAGTTCTCTTTCTCACACTAGGAGGTGAGCAGTGCAGTCCTTAAAAGGCTGCTCAGACAACCAAGGGCCTGCCAAGTCCCACTACTGCTTCCAGTGAGAAATGACCCTATGGGCTGGGCCACCTGCCTACAGGGTAGTGAGTACAGCTCCCAGTGTATCTGCACCTGCTGCTTCATCACTTGCCTGTTGCCACAGGACTTTGAGGCATAATAGTAAAATGGTATGGGTGATGTCTTTTGATTAGTGTATAAGTTGGATTTAAGTGAGGCAGAGTTGCACGAAGTCATCAGCCTCATTCTCTCCTCCAGAGTCATCATAGTCCTATGGCAGGATAGAGTCAAGATGGCTGGCAATGGCTCAGGATGCAGTGTGTGACCTTGGCGTCTTTGGTGTCTAACCAAGCTCTAAGCACTCCACATCGCCTGTTTCATCTGCCTTCATGGCTGTTGGAACAAATTGTTCTTCTCTGCCCATTCCATCAGAGGAAGTCTTCACATGCTTGGGGTAGACTCCCCTCTAACTCACCAATGGGTTTGAGAACCCTTGGTTACCCTCAACCTGGTTTGGCCTGTCTGCTGAAACTGGAGTGTGGCTGCTGCACATGCTGCAGCTTCTTGGAGCCACAGGTGAGAGTTGGGTGAAACAGGTAGACAACAAAGGTGGAAAGAGCCTCAAAAAGGGCTCGGCAGCCATCACACCAAAGGTACTGGTCCTCCCTGAACACACCAGTTTCAGGTGAATTATGAGTTGCTGATTTGACATTCTTCTTATAGCTCTGTATTTAATAGGATCATCTCCATAAGATTTGAACTGGTTTTCATCACAAGAAAGCCAAATTTACAGAATTATGTCAAGTCCTTGTTACTGTCAGATTTTAGCCACATTATAGGGAATCTACAAGAGACTTGGAACCAGAGAAGCAAATCTAGATGCAGACCGCCCCCTGAGGGGGTGCTGTAACTATCCAAGGGGGCAGTAGTAGCTTCTGGTGCAAATGGGAGGCGTTGAATAAAAAGAAAGGGGTGATAGAAGCATTCAAAAAGAAAGAAAATAAGAAAATTTTGAAAAACCATTTGTACATGTTTCCTCTGTTGTGTAACAGAGTTAAAGTTATAGCGATTACATTATTTCCAAATAAACATACAAAATGCACATTTTAACCCATCAGTGGTCAAGTCCACCATACGACTTAACAAGCAGGTGTTCAAAGGTGAGTGTCACACATTGTCGGGAAGTCCAGCATGCATTGGCAGGTATATATATGCATGTCATGACTTGCTCACACTGTATGATCACATGATGTAATATGATATCATCAAAATTTCAATGCAAGACAAAGCCTACAAATTTACAATAAATTATTAAATTTAAGATGTCATTTAAAAAAACTTTATATATTTTTTTGAACTGAAACAAATTTCAAAAAAAATGTCAAAGGGTTAAAGAGAGTAGATTTCTAATGCGGCACTGAGTCATTTTTTTTTAAATGGGGGCAGTAGGCCAAATAAATCTGGAAACCTCTGTGCTAGAGGAACCCCTTCCAGAGCTGCCCTGAAAATGAGGCCTATTCCAGAATTTCCAAGGGAAGATGTTATCAAGGATCTGATAACTACATGAGATGTCTTGGAAGCAGAATGAAAAATGTTGATTAAATGGACATTGGGAGTGGTTTACCAAGAACAAGGAGATGATGTTAATATTGATCATTACTAGATTACTTTGGCTTTAATGATTCATAATATTTATATTTGCCTACAAACGGGATTTGTCGAGATTCCTTTTACTTATTGTCTGGGGATCAGTCATCCTTCCTGTAACCTTTCTTCTGTTTATGTTAACCTTACCTGATCAAGATTGAGTTATGGAATAACAATGTTAACTGTTTGACATGACTCAGGTAGAATGGATGTTTGAGTATCTTAAAACGATTTAGTCATTCCCCTTAGCTAACTGTATAAGGAGGGTTTTCCCCAACTCCAGTTTTGATATGTAAATCTTCTCTCTCAATTAGTCCATTACTAATCCTCTAAATGTAGTTTAATTTGGATCATGACTTAATTTACCAATAGAGTCTGTTTAATGAGGTAGTCTCCTTAAGAGATATATGAGATTATGACTGCTTGAAGTAAGTTTGTTTAACTTTTATAACATTGAAGGAATCATGGGATTGTGATTTTTGTGATACATGTGACCACAGTGTACTTGTTTCCTGGTGTAAGCTTAAATCTCTGACTTACAGCCCCAGAGACTTACTCAAATTGATCCCTATATGAGACATTGGAAAAAAATTTGTTACCAGTCTGGCTCCCACCCTCTCTTTTAAAGAATTCTATCAAGCTCTAGATGAGATAGGTAGTGAGGAGGATGCCATTAAGTCGGGTTTTCATGAATTCCATTTGAAATCATAATCCAGGGTGGCTAGATGACACTGTCGACAGAGCACTAACTCTGAAGTCAGGAGGACCTGAGTTCAAATCTAGCCTCAGACACTTACTACTAGCTGTGTGACCCTGGGCAAGTCACTTAACCCTGATTGCCTGAAAAAGAAATAATAACCCAGCTTTCTCTGTTTCTGTAAGTATGCTTCTACTAGTATGATAATGTTGGGCCCAAGAGAGGGAAATTATGGAAAATGCTCATGTTGTTTGGAAAACTTACTATTATACTGTTTAAATTTAACTTTTTGTGTCTAGAGATTGTTTGAAATCAGAATGTCACCTTGATTTCAGTAACTCTCCAGGAAGGCCAAAAGTCAGTACAAGGGATTTTTATTTCCCCCATTTTCCTAGATACACCCAAAACATTTATACTTTGGATCCACTTGGGTCTTGTTTTGGTTCCTGTATTTTGGCTTCATCCAAATTTTATTGAATGTTTATATTTACTGATAGCCATTTCAATCCGTCTTACTTTCAAGTTGGTGGGTTTGCTTGTGGGTAACCCTTATTTAAAACCTATATATGATGTTAATCTCTTAGAGCCTAGATATGATGGAGCCACAACCTTTCCAGCTCCCTCTCCTCTACCAAATAAATTGCTTTTTATAACTTCTTCAGATTTTGGGGGTTGCTCTTGCTAATGACAGTCTCCACCTCCTGGCTTTCCTGACTTCACTTCAAGTCCCAGTTAAAACTCTACCTTCTATAGGAAGCCTTTTGAAAATCCTCTCAATTCTAGTGCTTCCCTCTGTTAATTATTTCCTATTTATCCTGTACATAGCTTATTTCTATGTAGTTGTCTCCTCTGTTAAAATTGTGAGCTTCTCAGGGACTGTCTTTTGTCTTTCTTTATATCCACAGCATTTACAGTGCCTGGAACATAGTAGTTACTTAATAAATGCTTACTAAGTGATTGATTGGACCTGAAAGCTGTTAGGTTAAAAGCAAGACTTGGTGAAGATGCTAACAGTGACCAAGGAGTTCAAGGCCCTTCTTCTACCCCACTTTCCTGCTCCCTTCCATCCTTCATCTCACAGAAATACCCTAATTATGGACCTTGGGAAGGAGAGGGAGGCTGCCTTGATCTATGAAGCCGATCAGGGCTCGTGGACCAGTGGCCATGCTGACGAAAGGAAATTGCACAATAGATGAGAGAAAATTTAAAAAGAGATAAAGGAACAAAGGAGGGAGGAAACATAGAAAGAATCCACAGGGATTATGCGAGCATTGATTTAGAGCTGGAAGAAACCTTCAATGTCATCTAGTCCACCTCTCCCTTACTTTACAATAAAGAAACTGAGGCGCAGAGAGGTCATATCCTGTTGAAGGTTACAGAAGTGACAAACCACTATTTAAAGTTAGGTCCTACAGCTTTAAATCAAGTACTTTTTCCAATGTACCAGCCAAGGAGAAAAGAGGGTAGAAGAACAAGATGATCTGGAGGCAAGGGCAAGGTGAATGCCATCTCCTGGCGCTGGAGATTAGTGCTTATGTTATTTGGCTTAAGTTAAAAGTTTAAAGTCACAGGTTTTGTTTTGGAGGGTTTGGGGGAGGCAACTATTTCACAGTGTTGGCTTGCATTTAGTTTGTAGTTCAATAAAACCCTAATGTCTGTCCAACGAGCTATTGTCTAGCCACATCTACCTGGGGTTTCCCTAGGGGTTGGATAAGAAACAAAGACCATAGCCTGAAATTAGGAATGTGGGTGCTGTACCTCAGTCTTGGGAAAAAGTAGAGAAATTAAGTCACAGAGAAAGAGATAGGAGATGCTTGGAATAAAAGCTAGGTTTTACAGAGCAATTACATAGAATCTAGTACCTACAGCTAGTTCTTAGAGATCAGCTTATCCAACTCTCATTTTGCAATTTTGAAAGAATAAGTGATTAGCTCAAGATATCACAAGGCAATAATCACAAGAGATAGCATTTGTTCTTCTCTGCTACCAAGCCATCCTTTTCTTCCCTTTTTCCTCCTCTTCTTAGTGAAGTGGAGAGTTGGATTTGCAGTCAGAAGACCGAGGTTCAAATTCCAATTTACTATATGTTTGATCTTTTAGACAAGTCACTTACCTTTCTGGTCCTCTATTTCCTCAGCTGTAAAATGAGGAAATGGTACTAAAATGACCTTGAAGCTCTCTTTCATCTCTAACTATGGTACCATGTCTTGGTCAAACTAAACGGGATAGTGTTAAGTACTGTTTCATGTTTTTGACACATCCAGAGAAGGCAACTAGAGTGTAGAGGGGTCATGAGATCATACAAGGCTGTATCAAAGGAAATAAACTAATCACTCTCTTTAAATTAACTAAGGATTGTCCTGTAGAAGGTCTATACTTATTCTGCTTGAGTTCCAAAAGAAAAACTTAGACAAATTAGTGGGAGTTACTGTGACAGGGAAGCAGATTTCAGCCCAGTATAACAATTTCCTGACAAAGTTGCCCAAAAAGAAAAATGAAAAAATGAACTTGGTTGCTTGAGGAGGCAGGGAATTTCCAGACATTGGAGGTCTTTAAAAAAAGCTGGATAACCTTATGTCAGGGATGTTACGAAGGGTGTTTTGTTACATGTTGGAATAGATGACACGTCAGCCTAAGGGTTTCCTGTTAGGAGTGTAGGGAATGAGTGAATCTTCGGATCTTAGGAGGAAAAGACCTGGATTAGGGGAGAAAACATTGAGGCTGAATTGGGCAGGGAAGCACCAGAAAGAAGTTAGTGTAGCAATCACTGTCTTTGTTTGACATTTATTAAGCATGTATTTGGCTCTGTACCAAGTCTACAAAAGGTACACTTACAGTTATCCCTTCCACATCAAATGGGGTGAGGGGCATGACTGGAAAATCCAAGTAATGTGAAGTCTGAATTTTTTTCTGTTATGGAGTGTTTACAGTACCATACTTTAAAATTTGGGATATTTGGTCATAGGCTTTGTGTCATCTGCTGGCCTTCTCATGCTGTCTGTGGCTTCTGCAAAACTCCCCCCAAATTCCCATTTAATTTCTTATGCCAACCCTTGATATATTGAAACCATAATTGGGAAAGTCGCAATGTAGAAGTGATAATTGTACTATCTTCAGGGAGCTTCCAACTTCTCAACTTAAAAAAAAATCTCAGTTCCCCAAACCCTTGTTCGAAAATGCTTATAACAAATAGTTTTATAAATAAGGGATGGGATTCAGGATTTGGGGAACAGTCCTTAAACCCCTAGGAGTGAATGCCAGATACTGCACTGGTAGAGTATTCTGAATCACCCAGGAGTGTGGCTTTTCACTCTTTCCACAACCTCTTCCCCCCTTTTTTCTCACAGTCTAAGGCACTAAATGAAGACAAATGGTTCAGTGAATAAGGACAAAGGAAGGCTACCAGTGGTAGCCAAGTAAACTGGGCTGACTCCAACCTCAGGCTGGAAGGGTGAAAACCAGCCAAGAGAGACAGGTGTGGCTGTCTCTGAATTCCAGGATTAAGCTAATCCCACCATAAGGAGCCTCACCCCTATTCCACAGGCCTAGGATTACTTCCCAAACCTGTCTAAGGGCTTCCCTCAAGCCCCACCTTCTTCTGGTTTCTGTCTTTTCTCCCTAAGGTGTGTGTCCCCCGCCCTAGTCTTAGCCTCTCCAAGTGAGGTGTCCCAAACTGATGGGGTTCCCAGGGACCTTTCTTACTCCTCCTCCATCTTCTCCCGAACTTCAGCAGGCAGTCCCTCATACAAGGCCTCTTCCACCAGCAGCCCTGATTTTTTGAGCCCCCCACAATTGCCAAGTTCTTCAGGCAAAGCCTCTAGCCGGTTACCCTTGAGCTCCAACCGACTGAGGGCCTGCAGTGCAGCCACTCTAGGTGAGAGCTGGCTTAGATGATTGTAACCCAGCAATAGCGTCCTCAGCTTTTGGCAGAAGAAAAGTTCATCTGGGAGTGCCTCCAGGGCATTGTAGGAAACTGCAAGATGCTGCAAATTTTGGAGAATGCTCACCTCTTGGGGCAAGGAGCGTAGGCCATTGTGAGAAATGTCAAGCAGGCGGAGATTGGTACAGAAACAAAGCTGGGGTGGCAGGGTCTCCAGCTTGTTGTGACTAAGGTACAGCTGTTCTAAACCCTTAAGTTTGCGAATGTGTTCCGGGACATAGGCAATCTGATTGTGCCACAACTTGAGTGTGACCAGCTTTCGACAGTGCTGAAAGCTCAGGATCTCCTCGATGGAGCGGAGGTGGTTGTCCTTCAGATCTAGCTCCTGTAGCGCAGTCAAGCTAAAGACAGCATGGGGTATCCTCTCCAGCCCACAGCCCACCAGCTCCAATTCCCTCAGCGCTGTTAGCTTCTTTAGCCCATTAAGGGTCAGCAGCCTGACCCCATCATTGTGGAGGCTGAGCCGCTGTAGGTGACCGGCCACATCAGTCACACTGGGGGGCACTTTGCCTGCATTGCTTCTCAGGGAGAGGCTCTTGAGCAGCTTCAGCTCTTTGAGGCTCTCCAGGTTTGCTGCCCGGCTAAGTTCCGCAGGGAAAAGACCCTCAAGATGGAGCTCTTCTAGACTCCGGAGCCCAAACACCCACAGGGGCACTTCACGCAACTCCTCACACTTCACTCGTACCACCTTGAGTCGGTCCCTCAAGAAAACAAAGGAGGAGAAGGGTAGTTTGGCAGGGGAATGGAGCAGACTGAGCTCTTCCAGGTGGACCAGCTGGGAGAGGGTTGGAGGAAAGGTGATGTCACAGATGGCCTCCAGCTTGAGGACCTCTATCTCACTCAGCTCAAATACTGTATCAGGTAGACCAGGAAGCATGCAGAGTGCCAGCTCTAGCCGTCCTTGCCCATTGCGCTGGAGCTTCTGGCGCAGTTTTTCTGGTGTCCATTCATGGTTGAGGTTGAGTTGCTTGAGCCGACTTTCACTGACCTCGGAGAGGAAGACAGCAAAGCGTTTCGAATAAAGTGAGTCATATTGGTCAATGAGGTGGAGCATGAAGGCAAAGTCATTCTTGACATCTGGAATGTCACCCATTCCTGTCTCCTCTCTCACCGAACAGAAAGAATACTCCTTGAGGGGCCGATGGAAGAGCCAGTAGAGTGTATAGAGGCAAGTGAGACCATAGACACACACAAAGGAGATGTAGCAGAAGGCCAGCTTGGCAAAGAGGTGAGCCTTTGTGTGGTTACAACAGAAGTTGGCATAACCTGTGACTTCTGCTGTCTCCACCTGGCAGGCTACTAAGAAGTTAATCTTCTCCACGTAGATGACATTATAGATCAGAATAGCAAGAAACTTGCATACCTTGAGCACTGTCTGACGGATGTACATGGTATATAAGATGTCGCCCTCTTCCACATGCATGCGGAACTTCTTAACCTTCTCAAACAGGGCCTTGGCCTGCTCCCCCTCTTTTTTGTCCAACAGGGTGACAGCTGGTGGTTCCATCACCACCTTCTCAGGCTCTGTCAGCACCTTTTCTGACTCACCTGTCTTTCCTGACCCAACTATGGCTGTGGCTGTTATCCGTCCTGATGTACCTTTGTGATTCTCACCTGAAACTTCTGACAGCGCCCGAGTTGTCCATGGTGAGTCAAAACATTTGCCCAGGATAGAGATGAAGTGCTCAATCTTGGAACTGGTTCCAGGAAATTTGAACCAGAAACTTGTGCAGACCATGAAGATGAGAGTGTGGATGACAACCAGGTAGGGGAAGTACTTGGCATACCAGTGGAGTGCTGTCTCATAGCAGAGCTGGTTGATGAAGCTATACTGTTGTAAGTCCAGGTTGTTCTTGAGGCCACTGAGCTCCCGAAGGTCTTCCGTATCCCCAGAGATTCCCCGGGGCAGCTCCCCACATGGGGTTTCTGACAGATTCTCCCGAGGTACATGGCTAGGCAGACATATGATCTTGTCCTGAGTCACCTGGGGACAGGGGAGATAGGAAAAGAAAGGATGAAAATGCCTAGAGAGGCTGATGGGAAGAGCCAGCATCTAATCTTGCCTTGGTGGCCAGAACTACTCTGAACCTCAGTTTCTCATTCTGCAAATATACTTCCTCCCCATCTTGGCTCTCACTTCAAGGATTTTACAAAATACACAATTAAAGTGCTCCATAATTTAAAGTATTACTGGAGTGCTGATTATACATGGGTCTGCCAAGTCTCAGTACTGGCCCAGGTTTGGGTCTGGGCCTCTC
Source organism: Notamacropus eugenii (assembly GCF_028372415.1). NCBI lineage: Eukaryota > Metazoa > Chordata > Mammalia > Diprotodontia > Macropodidae > Notamacropus > Notamacropus eugenii. Next base: position 51,729,580 of record NC_092875.1, on the reverse strand, counting down.
TGAGCATCATATATTCAGATGAGAATGAAGAGATCATCTTTCTCACCTCTTCAGTTCAACCCTCCACTGCTTGGCATTGGCAGCTGCATTTCCATTCCTTTTCTCCCCAGCAGTAATCTTCTCTCCCTTCCACCAAGGTCCACCCCCAGCCCAACTTTGGGATTTTCCCAGTCTCTTCTCATGGTCTGTCCAAAGGTCTCTGGACCCTTACCTGCAGGGTACAGCCAAAGACTCCAATCATGAGCATGGCAACCGTGATATATTCAGCTAGCACATCCCACCACGGCTTTAGCACTTTGAATGCTGGCTGCTGCTCTGCGAATTGCTTGAATTCAGCCACTGGGATCATTCTGCCTGTGGAGGAATTACAGAATGTCAGGATTGGAAAGGACCCTAAAGGCCATTTTACAGAGGAGAAAACAGAAGCCCAGATAAAGGAAAGGACTTGCCCAAGATCCCACGCTGAGTTTTTGTGGCAAAGTCAGGGCTAAAACTAAGTGTTCCTGACCAGTGCTTTAATTACTCTACATTGCTGCCTGGAAATAGTGCGGCCAGAGAGTGAATCAAGGGGCCCAGAAGGAGGGAATGGATCAAGGCATTCCTCGAGCCCCCAGGCCATCTACTGTCTTAGCCTTTTGCCCTCAAGATCTCCCTTCCACAGCGTGATGCTTCTCAGATCCTTCCTCCTCATCAGTGTTAATCTTCAATTCCTATCTCATATTCTCTGACAACAGCCTGAGTTTAGCAGAACACCTCCTCTCTCTGTTAGTTTTCCTTCCCCACCCCCTATCTCTTCCTGTCCTTCCAGAATTCAGGGAGTAGAGTAGGCTTTAACCAAAAACCACTCCCTCCCTGGGACCCAAGCAGCTGATTCTCCACCCAGTCCCCTGATCTGACTCCCAGGCAACTCCAGATTCCTAACTCTCCCCAAGTAATGCCATAAACTGCCTTGAGGACTGAAGTCACTTGGGAAACTCCTGCCTTCCAGACCCTAAATTCCCACACTGGGCTTTCCAGGGGTGGGACTGAAGCTGTATACCTCCACCCCCACCCCATGGGGGCACTCCCCGTGCCACCTCCAACCCAGTGCCACCTCCAACCGGAAAAGCCGGCTAGAGCCTGGCTCTGGTTACCAGGGCCCCAGGGGCAGGGAGTCAAAAAGTTGAAAGGGGCGGGTCAGCCGGGCCTTAGTAGTGGGGGTAGCTGGGCTCCTAGAGGGCCAGGGGCCCAGGCTCAGCTTTGATCAGAAGCCTGAACACTGGGAGAGGTGGAAGAAGACAAGGATACCTGGTTTAGAAAAGGGAATGACTAGGGCACAAAGGAATGGGAAGCCTGGATCTTAGCTGAGAAGGGGGAGCAGCTACACTGAGGAGTAGAGTCAGGATGAGGAGGCAGCCCCTCAGGCCTTCCTTGTCTCTCTGTCCCTGGGGGTCCTTGAAGACCAAGCTTTTTTCCCTACTTTGTTAAATAAGGGGGTGGGAGTGGACCCTTTCTTTCTAAGGTCCCTTTCAGCTGTGATATTCTAAGACTCTGACTATTATCCTGGGCCCTGGGGAGACACAGGAAGTCAGGCGTGGGGTGTAGGACTGGATCAGGGCCAGACACCACCTACCATGGTATTTGGGCTGGCTCCTTGCCCCACTCTCTCCCTCAATCTCCCCCTCTCTTGCCCTCCAACCTCCAAGTTCTATAAACCTTAGGAAGGATGGGAAGCAAGGCTACTTGGACATATCCTTGGGGAGAGATCCTGGATTCAGGCCTTGGGGGTGTGACATACAGAAAAGCTGGGTCAGGGAGGAGGGAGTCACATAGCTAGAAGTTTCCTGACTTAAGAGGAGTTAGCCATGGAGGAGGGTTCTCTGGTCTCAGGTGCTCTTCCCTTTAGGGGTAGCAGAGAGGAGACTCCACGGTCCATCCCCTCTAGCCTTCATTTCCCTCCTGTTACAGAAGTTGCCTCCCAGCCCTGGCAATCCCATCTCTTCCTCACATGATCCTAACTCTTATCATTAACCCTGCCTCCACCAACATCACTCTACTCATTCCCCACAATATGGCAACCTAAATCAAAGTCTGGAGAGCCACCCACAAGCTCTATTTATTAACTGAGTGATTAGTGCAAATTACTTCCCTCTCTGGGCCTCAGTTTCCCTGTCTGTAAATGAGAGTATCAGACAAGATGTTCTCTAAGGCCCCTTCTGTGACTCTCAAAATACCTTACTGTCCTGTCCCATCTCTTTCTGTCTGCCTAGCCCTGGGCCCAGAATTCATTTGGGGAGTTGGAGATAGAAGACCCCTGGGTTCCAGATTAGGTTTCCACTTTAAACTCTCACCAACTCCCTTTTGAAGGAACTGATGAAACCCTGCTGATCATCCCCAAGTCCCAGTCAGTATCACTGATGTTTGCAGTCTCTGAGCCCTGGCATGCTCCTGCACAAAAACAATGTCTAAGGATGTTTGGCCAGTGATCATACCCTTATGTCTACGTCTTCACAAATCAGTCTGCCCTATCAAACACACACACACACACGTCTACTTAATATGTGCATGATTGTGTGTACTCTAATGGAGGCAGGCTCATTCCTGTCTTTATTCACATGTACCCTCCATTCATGTACACACATATATCAGGACATCCTGACTCATACAGTGACACACACACATACTGACACACCCAAAGTTATTGTCAGAGGCCCAGTTCCATGTACGATAACCAAGTTACAGACATACATACACAGAAATAGTGATATATTCACAGTCAGTGATATTGGCATATACTGATACATACCCACTCAGACACGCCCATACCCAGGCTTGCTTGTGGTACATGAAAACATACCAAAACAGAAACATCCACATGACCATAGGCCTGCAGAGCATACACACAAATGTAGGCATATTTGTGTTAACAGAAAAGTGTAAGTGCATTTGCACAGACATATTCTTGGCAGTGCTGATAGAAGACCTGGGGTCAGAGGGTCATGACTCCTTGGTCCTCTAGCCCCACACTGCCACTCTCCTTGTTCTAAACTTTATAATCCTCTGCTGCCTATCTCTAGTGACAAACTGCTTAAAGCCCACTGCAATCTGGCTCCCACATTCCTTTCCAATCTTTTTTCATAGGACTCCCCTTCACCAATGATCAGTTCTTGTCAAACAGAAAGACTGTCGATTTTCCTGGATGTAGCTCTAGGGATCATCCTCCCTGATCCAAATTTTGTCTCTGGGCACTCTTCACATGACACATGCCTGGAAGGCCCTCCCTGCTCAACCTCACGGTCCCTTCAAGACTCAATTGATGTTCCATCCCCTCCTCCCCAAGGTCTTCCTTGATTCTACCTTGCTCCTCCGTTTTCCTTGTCCTATAAATATTTTTGTTCACATCGTGTCCCCTAACATAGAATATCACCTCCTTAAGAGCAAGCAATATTATTTCTCCACATCCTCCAGTCCCTAAGAGAGGTGCTTAGTAGGAGCTTAATATATTTTGAATTGTTCTGGTTTTCACAGCAGATCAGCATGGAAGTCATTTGTTAAACACCTAATTATGTCTATCACTGTAAGTCTCACTTTCCACAGCCAACATCAAATCTTCTCCCATCCTCCACCCCCCCAAAAGTCATATCATTTGTCCTCTTTGAGAATGAAAGATGGACAAAAATAACAACCCCCCTCAAAAAAAAACACCTAACTAAATCCAATGCACCACTTATCGATAAGCTTAGGTCACAAAGCCCTTGTTTCTGCATCAGTTCCTACCATGTCAGAGAAAATCTTAGAAATGTACTCAAGAAAGACAAATACTGAGGAAGAATCCCAGTCCCCATCGTGCATCTCAAACACCCAATCAGATAGATACACAATCACAGTAGACCCAGTCTTACTCATCGTTGGTTACTCAGTTACAGGCTCACATAGAAATATTGAGCAAACCCAGGGAAATAGTCACCAACCCACCAGTCTCTCTTAAATACTGACAGACACAATCCTAGTCACAAACACAGAGAGGTACAGATAAACAGAGGCAGAGATGAACAACATCAGACAAGAAATCCATTCCAGACAGATGGACACAAAAACACACACAGTCCCAGACAGAGCCCCAAATGTAGAGTGGCATATAGATTGGCAGACACATGGAATTGTCATTATCTCTGTCTGTCTTTAATTCTAACTTTGTGGTCCCAAACCTATCATTAAGCCCCCATAGACACATGACTGTCTCCACGCGCAAGGACATTGTCTGAAAACGATTCTGGTGGAAGGGCCCAAGGATAATAGACCTCTAAGCAATGAATTCTCAAGTGATGGGCAGCATCTACCCTATGACCTACGGTGATTTCAGACACTTCAAAGCAGGCTCTGGACCCCTGAGGAAGGCCTGATATCCCATCATCAGGACTTCATTCCTTTGAAGGCATTTAACCCTGACAAAATGCCAATATGTGGGAGGGTCCCCTAGCCAGTCATTTCAGTCACTGACTCCTTTGTCAAAGAGATTCATCTGTTCTTTTCCTAAGATCAGATCTGTAAGGGAAGATTTGAGCCCTGGATGCCTGAGGCAGAGTAGATGGGGACAGGAAGGTCACAGAAAAGAGAAGCCAGGGGACGCATGCACTTCATTTACCTGACAATGGCCTCCTGACCAGCCTCCCTTCCATCTCTTGCCTCACCTCTAGATGATATTTCTGGCATAAATTACCAAGTATCTTCCTAAAGTCCAGGTCTGACCATGTCCCTGCCCTGACTTTCCATGGCTTTCCCACCCTAGAGGGGAAAAAAAGGCACTGCAGTGGGTACTTGAGATGTTCTTCTAACTGGCCCCAACCTACCCCTGCAAGGTCATGTCTCCTTCTGCTCCAAGCACCATCCCCTCCTCATTCGTCTGCCCTAACCTTTGCTCTGTCACCCCTTTTTCTAGATGTCCTTCCCCCTTTTGTTCTATAAATCCTCTCCATCTTGGGCTTTCAGTGCTTGACCCAAGACTCACCTGTGGGAAGCCTTCCCAGACCATTCCAGCTCTATCTGAGCAGACAGCCCCTACCTATTCTTTGGCTAGAGATCTTGGCCTCTGCCCTATGATACTGGATTCATTATGGATTAGCTATCTTCAACCTTGTCTTAACTCTTCTAGGAGATTGGAAATCCCTAGAAGGCAGACACCCAAATATTTGTTAATTGGCCAAATCACAGGCTAGTCCAAAGGACAGGATAGTGGAGTGTCAATATGCTGAGGACTGAGGATCTCAAAGCTGACTGGAGAGATAGGAGTCAAAAATCGAGGAATAGGAATTGGGATTTTGAAACTGGAATCTCAGGGCCTGGGGTCTGGGGTCTGGATAGGGAAACAATCGCTTCATAAGTCAGGGGACCGTCTATGGTGACAGGGGCTCAGAGTAGAAGAGATCTGGACTGGGCCCCATAACAGGATCTATGAGGACTGGGGTTTAGGGTAAAAGAGGTCGGGACTAGGAGGGAATCCCGAATAAGTCTTCTCTCAGCTCTTTTCTCCCCCCCACCCCCAGTTCAGGGGCTCAGCCTCAATGGCACCGACAATTGCCCGGGGGTAGATCTCGCTCTTTTCCCGGCAGACTGTGTGTGGTGGCGTACGCAGCTCAACTGTCCCAGCAGATCTCCCTGTCGGGGGGATAATTCCCACTCTCCCCTCGCTCTCCACACTAGTCCTCGATTTCCAGGTGCAGCTCCCCAGCCTTCGGGACAGACCTCCGTTCTCCCAGCAGGTCCTCCTCCCCGTACAGGGACAACTCCCTCCCGCCAAGCTCTCGGGACAGAGCCTCATTCTCCTGGTCCAGATCCCTAGCCTTCCGGACAGATCCCCGTCCTCCGAGGGGATTCCCCTGCCGGGATAGATCCCCATTCTCAGAACTGAATCTGCTCTAGGAACAGACCCCTCGTTTGACTCACCCGCCGGTGCAGCAGTGACTCAGTCCCAGCTCTCGGGGAATGCGCTCCGGTCTCCTCCGGACGTCCCGAGCAGCACCGGGGCCGGGCGGGTGAGTCAAGTCGGGCGTGGCCGCTGGAGCTGAGGAGCCGGAGCTGCTCCGCCCACCTGGTCCCGCCCCTCACCCCAGCCCTACTCGGGCCAGAGACTGGAGGGAAAGGGAAACTGAGGCGGAGGGTACCAGGATTCAAATGTCTGGGCTTTCAAGCAAATCAGGGGAGTCTTCTAAACTGGGCAACGTAGTTGGGTTCTCTGGGGACAGAGCCAGTCATTTGAGGTCAGCCTCAAAGGAAGCTAGATGACTGTCCTGTAGGACTTTGTACTGGACCTTCAGGGGAAACTAAGCCTTAGGCACTTAACAGGTCATTCTAAGGGAAAAAAAGATTCAGGCACCCTGCCTCCCGACTGTCTAGCGTTTCCTTCTCTTCTCCCCAGATCAGCAGTTCCAGCTAAGGGAGAGGGAAAGAAGTGGGGTCCTTTAATGATTTCCCCTCAGCCAACCAATCCCCAGACCAATCCAGAAGAGGGAATATTAGGGAGTCAGCACCAAGGGAGTTAGAACCCTCATCCAGCCACTCCTCCAGGGGGTAGTGGTTATGTCCAATAGCTGCAGGGAAACTACATGGCCAGCCCAAGGGGTTCCACTCCTTTCACATCAGTCCTGCAGGCTCATCCGGCTCAGAACAAAAATTGGGGAAGAGGAAATGTAGGATCTTAAAAGGCTAGTTAACCCAAGGGTTGGAAAGAGAGAAGAGAGCTTCTGATGAGTAAACCTGGACATAGATTCTGATAAGAGGGAGCAGACAGTAACTAACCTATGTCCGTTCTTCCCTCTGACCAGTGGAGCCTCTATGGTCACCAGCAGGCAGAAAAAGGAGGGTTCAAAGGAAGGGCTCCAGGCATTGGGACCTGAACAAGGACTTGAGCTGGAGCTCTCCTGTCTCCCAGGGATCCTGTCCTACCTAGCTTCACTTAAACTATATCTATCTTCCCTGTCTGTTCCTAAAGAGGGTAAGCTGGCTGAACGGAGAGCTAGCAAAGAGCTCAATCAGGGGATGTCAGGTTAGGTGAGCTGAGCATAAGAGGTCAGTCCTTTGAGTCCTTAGCTCACCTGAGGCACTGTGACTCACAGGCCACAACCTCTCCTTCTCTTCTCATCTCTCTTACACTTTTATCATTTTTTTTTTTTTTTGCCACATTTTCCCTCTTCTCCCCCCATTGAAAAGTAAAGAAGCTGAGGAGGCTTAGAAAATGCACAGACACCTAAGTCTGTGGAAATTGGAGATTTCCACTACTCTCCCCTTCTCTCATCTGATGCTGCCACCCCTCTTGTGCAAGCCCTCATCACCTCAAGCCTTGATTATTACAACAGCCTACTGGGGGAGGGAGGGGTTCTGCGGGCCTCAGGTCTCTCCCCACTCTGTCTTTCATTCAGCTACTAAAATGATTTCTCTAAAACTTTGATCTAATCATGTCACCTTCTTACTCAATCAACCTCAATGGCTTCCTATTGCCTCCAAAAGCAAATACAGAATGCTTCGGTTGGTATTCAAATCCTTTTGTAACTTGGATCCTTCTTACCTTTCTAGTTTTCTTATACCTTGCTTCCCAATACTTTCATTTCGATCCAGTGACACTGGCCTCCTGGCTATTCCACAAACAAGGCATTCCCTCTCTTGGCTCTAGGCAATTTCTCCAGCTCTTCTACATGCCTGGAATGCTCTCCCTTCTCTACTCCAACTACAGACTTCCCTGGCTTCCTTTAAGAGCCAGCTAAAATCCCTTCCTTTATTGGAAGTCTTTACCAACCCCTCTTAATTCCAGTGCCTTTCCACTGTTATATATGTCCTATTTACCCTATTTGTAGCTTACTTTGAATGTATTTGTTTTCGTGTTTTCTTTCCTAGTGTAAACTCCTCCAGGGCAGGAACAATCTTTTGCCTCTTTTTGTATCCCCAGCACTTAGCACATTGACAATTAATAAATTTTTTAATGCTTTTTTCCAATTATGTGCAAAAATTTTTAACATCTGTTTTTTAAAATTTTCAAGATCCAAATTCTGTCCTCAATTTCATGTAGATTACACATGTGCAATGATGCAAAACATATTTCCACGTTAGTCATCTTGTGAAAAAAAAAACAAAGACCAAAAAAAACACCACCCCAAAATAAGGAAAATAAAGTTTTTTTTAAAGTATGTTTCAATCTGCATTCAGACTCTATCACAATCTGCATTCAGACTCTACCATTCTTTCTCTGGAGGTGGATAGCATTTTTACTATCATGAGTCCTTTGGAATTATCTTAGATCATTGTATTGCTGAGAATAGCTAAGTCATTCACAGTTGATCATTGTATGATATTGCCGTTACTGGGTACAAAGTTCTCTTGGTTCTACTTATTTCACTTTGTATCAGTTCATGTCTTTTTCTGAAAGCATCTTTCTCTTCATTTCTTATAGCACAATAGTATTCCATCACAATCATACCACAACTTGTTCAGCTATTCCCCAATTGATGGGTAACCCCTCAATTTTCAATTCTTTGCCACCATAAAACTGCTATAAATTTTTTTGGCACATATAGATCCTTTTTCTTTTAAAAAAAATGTCTTTGGGATATAGACTTGTTGCTGGGTCAAAGGATAGGCCCAATTTTATAGCTTTTTGGGCATAGTTCCAAATTGCTCTCCAGAGTGGTTGAATCAATTTGCAACTGCATCAACTGTGCATTAGTATTCAGACTTTCCCACATTCCTTCCAACATTTGTCATTTTCCTTTTCTTTCTTATTAGCCAATGTGATAGGTGTGAGGTGGTACCTTGGAATTATTTTAATGTGTATTTCTCTAATTAATAGTGATTTGGAGCATTTTTTCCAATTGACTTTCTTCATCTGAAAACTGCCTGTCTATATCCTTCAACCATTTATCAATTGGGGAATATCTTATGTTCTTATAAATTTGACTCAGTTCTCTATGTATTTGATGAATGAAGCCCTTATCAGAGAAACTTGCTGTAAAATTTCCCCAGTTTTCTGCTTTCCTTCTAACTTTGGCTTCATTGGTTTTGTTTGTGCAAAATCCTTTTAATTTAATGTAATCAAAATTATCCATTTTGCATTCTGTGATGCTCTCTGTTTTTTGTTTGGTCACAGATTCTTCCCTTATACAGAAATCTGACAGGTAAACTATTCCTTGCTCCTCCAATTTGCTTATGGCAGGACCCTATTTGTTTAAATCATGTACCCATTTTTACCTTATCTTGGTATACAGTGTGAGATGCTGGTCTATACCTAATTTCTGCCAAACTGCTTTCCAGTTTTTCCAGTAGTTTTTGTCAAATGGTGAGTCCTTGTCCCCAAAGCTTGGATCTTTGGGTTTATAAAACATTATGTTATTATGGCCATTTATTACTCTATATTGTGTACATAATCTATTCCATTGACCTACCACTCTACTTCTTAGCAAGTAATCAAATTGTTTTGATGATTATTGCTTTGTAATACAATTTGAGATCTGGTATTGCCAAGCCACCTTTCTTCATATTTTTTTCATTGATTCCCTTGATATTTTTGATAGATCTTTTGTCCTTCCCTTCAATATTTATTCTACCCTCTGGTTCTAGAATATCAGGGAAGTTTTCCTTGATAGTTTCTTGAAAGATGGTGTCAAGGCTCTTTTTTTTAATCATGACTTTCAAGTAGTCCCATAATTTTTAAATTGTCTCTTCTGGATCTATTTTCCAATGAGGTATTTTACATTGTTGTTTTTTCATTCCTTTGGTTTTGTTTGACTGATTCTTGATATCTCATAGAATCATTAGCTTCCACTTGCCTGACTTTAATTTTTTTTGCTATTTATTTTTTCATGCTTCTCTTCATTCTTGTGTTTGAAAGTCAAATTTTCTTTTCAGCTCTGGTCTTTTCATCAAGAATGCTTGAAAGTCTTCTATTTCATTGAAAGACCAATTTTTCCCCTGAAGTATTATACTCAGTTTTGCTGGGTAGGTGATTCTTGGTTTTAGTCCTAGTTCCTTTGACTTCTGGAATATCCTATTCCACGCGCTTCGATCCCTTAATGTGGAAGCTGCTAGATCTTGTGTTATCCTGATTGTGTTTCCACAATACTTGAATTGTTTCTTTCTAGCTGCTTGAAATATTTTCTCCTTGACCTGGGAACTCTGGAATTTGGCCACAATGTTCCTAGGAGTTTCTCTTTTTGGATCTCTTTCAGGCAGTGATCTGTGGATTCCTTGAATACTTATTTGGCCCTCTGGTTCTAGAATCTCAGGGCAGCTTTCCTTGATAATTTCATGAAAGATGATGTCTAGGCTCTTTTTTTGATCATGGCTTTCAGGTAGTCCCATAATTTTTAAATTGTCTCTCCTGGATCTATTCTCCAGGTCAGTTGTTTTTCCAATGAGATATTTCACATGATCTTCCATTTTTTCATTCTTTTGGTTTTGTTTTGTGATTTCTTGGTTTCTCATAAAGTCATTAGCCTCCATCTGTTCCATTCTAATTTTGAAAGAACTATTTTCTTCAGTGAGCTTTTGAATCTCCTTTTCCATTTGGCTAATTCTGCTTTTGAAAGCATTCTTCTCCTCATTGGCTTTTTGAACCTCTTTTGCCAGTTGAGTTAGCCTATTTTTCAAGGTGTTATTTTCTTCAGCATTTTTTTGGGTCTCCTTTAGCAGGGTGTTTACTTGTTTTTCATGCTTTGCTTGCATGTCACTCAATTCTCTTCCCAGTTTTTCCTCCACCTCTCTAACTTGATTTTCGAAATCCTTTTTGAGCTCTTCCATGGCCTGAGCCCATTGGGTGGGCTGGGATACAGAAGCCTTGACTTCTGCGTTTTTTCCCTGATGGTAAACATTGTTCTTCCTCATCAGAAAGGAAGGGAGGAAATGCCTGTTCACCAAGAAAGTAACCTTCTATAGTCTTTTTTTTTTCCCCTTTTCTAGGCATTTTCCCAGCCAGTGACTTGACTTCTGAGTGTCCTCTCCACCCCCCACCTCACCTCCAGATCCGCCCAGCCAGCGCTTGGGGTCTGAGATTCAAATGCTGCTTCCCAGCCTCAGGGCTTTGGGCGGGGGCAGGGCTGCTGTTCAGTGTGAGATTAAGTTCAGGTGCTCAGGTCAGGGCAGGGCTGCCTCATGGGCTCCATTCCCTCAGGGGGTTTATGCAGAGACCTTCAACAATGGATCCAGGGTCCTGCCTGCTTGGGGAGCCCTGGTCTGCTCCCGCCTCTGCTGCTGCCTCCAGAAGGGGCCTGAGTTATAGGGGCACCCCGCTCCCCTCTCGACCCACCAAAGGGTCCTCTCACCAACCCTTGTCACTTGTGGGTGGAGGGACCCGTGCGGCTGCTGGAGATTCTGTCCCTGAAGCCTGCTCGGATCTGCTCCTTTTGGCGCTGCGCTGCCTAGGCAAGGTTGGGCTCTGCTCTGGGTCCGGGGCATGAGGGACCTTTTGCGAGAGGTTTTCAGGCTCTCTGGAGCACAAATCTCATCTGCTCCGTTCTGTGGCCTCCGCTGCTCCAGAATTCGCAGGTGGCTCTTTTCCTTACAGGTATTTTATGGGCAGTGGGTTCGGAGGTAGCGTATGTGCGTCTTTCTACTCTGCCATCTTGGCCCTGACTTTAATTTTTAACAAAGTGTTTTTTTTCAATTAGATTTTGTGCCTCCTTTTCCATTTGGTCCATTTTACTTTTTAAAGAGTTTGTCTTTAAAGAGTTTTTGTGCTTTACTTTCCATTTGGCCAATTGCACTTTTTAAGGAATTGTTTTCTTAAGTGTGCTTTTCCCCTGATTTGGCCAATTTTATTTTTTTTAAATTAATTTTCTCCCCATCCCTCCCCTCTGCCCACCCCAAGGCAGTATGCATTCTGATTACCCCTTCCCCCAATCTGCCCTCTAGTCTATCATGCCCCTTCCTTCTCTTATCCCCATCCCCCCTATTTTCTTGTAGAGCAAGATAGATTTCTATACCCCATTACCTGTATGTGTTATTTCCCAGTTGCATATAGAAACAATTTTAAACACTTGGTTTTAAAACTTTGAGTTCCAACTTCTCTCGCTACCTTCCTCCCCTCCCCACTCAGAAGGCAAGCAGTTCAATGTAGGTTATACATGTGTAGTCATGCAAAACACTTTCATAACAGTCATGTTGTGAAAGACTAACTATATGTCCCTCCATCCTATCCTGCCCGCCATTTATTCTATTCTTTCTTTTGACCCTATACCTCCTCAAAAATGTTTACTTCTAATTACCCCCTCCTCCCATTTGCCCTCCTTTCTATCATCCCCCAACCCCACACTTATCCCTTTTTCCCCTACTTTCCTGTAGTGTAAGATAGATTTTCACATTAAATTAAGTGTGCATGTTATTCCCTCCTTAAACCAAATGTGATGAGAGTAAGGTTCACTCTTTCTCTCTCACCTCCCCCCTCTTACCCTCCATTGAAAAAGCTTTTTCTTGCCTCTTTTATGTGAGAGATAATTTACCCCACTATATTTCTCCCTTTCTCCTCCCAATATATTCTCTCATCCTTTAATTTTATTTTTTTAGATATCATTCCTTCATATTCAACTCACCCTGTGACCTCTGTCTATATGTATATAATCCCTCCAGCTACCCTAATACTAAGAAAAGTCTCAAGAGTTACAAATATGATCTTTCCATGTAGGTATGTAAACAGTTCAACTTTAGTAAGTCCCATATAATTTCTCTTTCCTGTTTACCTTTTCATGCTTTTCTTGATTCTTGTGTTTGAAAGTCAGATTTTCTATTCAGCTCTGGTCTTTTCATCAAGAATGCTTGAAAGTCCTCTATTTCATTGAATGATCATTTTTTCCCCCTGAAGTAACATACTCAGTTTTGCTGGGTAGGTGATTTTTGGTTTTAATCTTAGCTCCTTTGACCTCTGGAATATCATATTTCAAGCCCTCCAGTCCCTTACTGTAGAAGCTACTGAATCTTGTTTTATCCTGATTGTATTTCCACAATACTTGAATTGTTTATTTCTGACTACTTGCAATATTTTCTCCTTGACCTGGGAGCTTTGCAGTTTGGCTACAATATTCCTAGGAACTTTCCTATTGGAATCTCTTTCACGAGGTGATTGGTGGATTTTTTCAATATCTATTTTACCCTCTGGTTCTAGGATATCAGGGCAATTTTCCTTCATAATTTCTTGAACAATGATGTCTAGGCTCTTTTTTTTGTCATGGCTTTCAGGTAGCCCAATAATTTTTAAATTGTCTCTCCTGGATTTATTTTCTAGGTCAGTTATTTTTACACTGAGATATTTCACATCTGCTGTTTTTTTCATTCCTTTGGTTTTATTTTATAATTTCTGGATTTTTCATAAAGTCATTAGCTTGCATCTGCTCCATTCTGATCTTTAAGGAATTATTTTCTTCAGTGAGCTTTTGGACCTCCTTTTCCATCTGGCCAGTTCTGCTTTTTAAGGCATTCTTCTCCTCATTGGCTTTTTGGATCTCTTTTTCCATTTTGGTTAGTCTATTTTTTAAGGTGTTATTTTCTTCAGCATTTTGGGGGTTCTCTTTAGGAAGCAGTTAATTCCATTTTCATGATTTTCTTACATCACTGTCATTTCTCTTCCCAATTTTTGCTCTTACTTGATTTTCAAAATCCTTTTTGAGCTCTTCCATGGTCTGAGACCAATTCATATTTTTCTTGGAGGCTTTGGATGTAGGAGCTTTGACTTTATTGTCTTCTTCTGTTTGTATATTTTGGTCTTGTCCCCAAAGTAAGATTCTATAGTCTGATTCTTTTTCTGTTTTTTGCTCATTTCCCCAGCCATTTACTTGACTTTTGAGCTCTTTGTCAAAGTAGTTCTCTGCTTCCAATGGAGGTGGAGGGGTGTACTGTCAGTCACTCAATCCCCTCCACAATCTGAAGGCCTAGAGCTCCAGAAACAGCCACCATTGCTGTCCATGGTGCTGTAGTGGCTGCCTTGGGTTCCACCACCCTGGAGCAGGGGCCAGACCACTGTACCCTCTCACAAAGTTTCGACAGGTTTTTTCCACTGACCTTCCAATTTGTCCTTGGTATTTTGAGGTCATGAAGTCTGGAAACTGCTACAGGTGCCAGTGATTTAGTCCCCTGGAAGCCTGCTCAGGTCCTGTCTGTGCCAGCATGGCCCACACTGGCCTGTGCTCTGCTCCCAGTCCAATGTGATAGATGCTTCCTTTAGACTTTTCAGGCTTTCTTAGGCAGGAGATTTGCTTCACTCCCTTATTCTGGGGGTTCTGCAGTTCCAGAATTTTAGAGTCATTTTTTACAGGTATTTGACTGGGTTTGGGGGGAGAGCTCTAGCAAGTTCTTGCTTTTACACCTCCATCTTGGTTCTGCCCTGACCAATTGTATTTTTAAGGACTTGTTTTCTGCAGTCAATTTTTGTCCTTTCTTATCTAAGATATTGACTCTCACATATCGCTCATTTCTTTTCCCAGTTTTTCTTCTACCTCTTTTATTTGACTTTTAAAATCCTTATTGAGACCTGAAACAACTCCAAAAGACTCATGATGAAAAATGCCATCTACATCCAGAGAAAGAAATATAGAGTGTGAATGCAGATTGAAGTGTACTGTTGCTCTCTTTTGTTTTGTTTTGTTTTGTGTTTTCTTTCTCATGGTTCTTCCCATTCATTCTAATTCTTCTACACAACATTACTAATGTAAAATATGTTTAATAAGAATGCATATGTAGAGCCTTTATCAGATTGCATGCCATCTTGGGGATGGGGAGGAGAGAGGGAGCAGAGAAAATTTAAAACTTATTAAAGAGAATGTTGAAAATTAAAAAGAAATAAATTAATTTATTAAAAAAACTAAATCCTTCTTGAGCTCTTTGAAGAAAGTTTTTTGGTCTTGAGACCAGTTCATATTCCCCTTTGAAGTTTCAGATGTGGGTATATTGACAATGATGTCATCTTTTGAATTTGTGCCTTTATTTTCCCAGTCCCCATAGTAAGAATCTATGGTCATTGTCCATTTCTGTTTCTTGCTCATGATATTTGCCAATTTCTTGGCTTTTAAAGTTGAGATCTCCTGCTGGAGCACTGGGGCCACTATTCCAAACTTGTTGTATTGGGAACCTGGGACCTGGTCACTGGCTTTGTGTGCTGGAGCCTCAGGTGCTGGCAGCTGGAGGCTGTAGGGAACTTAATGCTTACCTGGTGCTGAACTAGGGTCAGCAACTCAAGTTCTTGGGGTAGAGGTGAAGAGTCTGGCCCCTGGAGGATGCCTGCTCACCCAGGCTTCTTTAAAACACTGTGAGGTTGGCTGCTGGAGGATGCTTGCCCACTGAAGCACATGATGGTTTTCTAATCTGGTGTCTACCAGTTCCCTGCCTGCGCCAAGGCACTAGATTGGGGAGGTGGGGTGGGATCCTGCTGTTGGTGCTTGCCTGCTCCACCATGCTGGGGCTCAGAATCTCCTCCCGGTTTACTGAGGTGGGGCTTGCTGGGACATCTCCTGTTCTGCGCTGCTCTTCCTCCGCCAGAGTGAGAGGGGCCTTTCCTGTTAATCCCCCAAAGCTTCCTGGGCTACAAGACTGCTGCACCTCATCTTTCTGTTGGCTCAGCTGTTCCAGGGTTTTCCCTGGGGCAATACTTACTTCTTACTCCACCATCTTGGTTCCTGGAAGTCCCCATCTTCATTGCTTTTTAAATAGTCCTGATGATCTTTTTCCTTAGGGTGCTCATGGATGGCTTGTTAAATTTCTTTTTCTATGTGTTCAATAGGAATGTACATGTAGAGCCTATATCAGATTGCATGCCATCTTGGGGAGGTAGGGGGAGAAAATTTAAAACTTATGGCAGTGAATGTTGAAAACCAAAAATAAACAAACTAACAAAAAAGGAAAAAATAAAATAAAATAGAGACAATTAAAAATAAATTTCTTTTTCTAGGATAGGGTTGTTTAAGTATTTTGTTTCCTTTTTTGTTAATCTAGGCAGTTTGTATTTTTGTAAATATTTATTCATTCCATTTAGCTTGTTAGATCCATTGGTACATAATTGGATAAAATAGCTCCTATTAATTCTTTCTTTTAAAAATAAGTATTGATTGATTGATTAATTGATGGGTGGTTTTTACTCCATTTGTTATCCCATACCTCTCAGACATCAAGAGTGCTGAAGGGCAAAGAATCGTAGGTTTCTCTATCTGTAAAATGAGTTGGTCAGATTAGATGGTCTAAAATTCATTTCCAGCTCCCTGCCTATCAGGTGTACTGGAGCTAGTTCAAACAGTGCTGGGAGCCAGTTGTTAAATTTTCACTTTGAGCATTTACACTTCAAATCTAATTTGAGAGATTGCCAAATGCTATATATAAGGGCTTTGTTTCTTATTTTGTTAATAGTCTGGATTTAAGTAAGTGATGGGGGAAATTTTAATACGGTTAAAATTGTATCCCATGTACATTTCCCCCACAGAATCCTTTGTTAAACATTCACTAGCACCCCACTCCCCTACTTCTTGAGGTGAAACCTAATTCAAAGGTCCTTCTTTCCTCAGCCCTAATCTTTCAGGAAGCACTGGACACCAAAATGCTCCTCATTGATGGCTTCTAAAACTCATTTTTTTTTTTTACTATCTCTTTGAACCAAGAATCATGTTTATGCTCAGACTTAAAAGGGGACCCTGTTAAGGTAAGCTCAGTTCTCACGTGAACAGTCTCGGGTCAGGTACGAGACCCCCCCCAGAGAACAGCTGGGAATTGAGGAGTGAGACACAAGTTATCTGGTTTTCCACCTCTTCTCAGTGGGAACTTGCTGGGGAGAGCATCCCACCCTTGAGATTGGTCCGTGGTCTGAGCACACCTTTTGTTAATTAGCTAAGGGGCTGAGAGCATGCACGGTGCACGAGTGAACTAGCAGGGGGAGAGCTTAAATGTGGACAGGAAAGCCTGAGAAGGGGTTGGGTTCTTCCTTGTTCCTCGGGAGGGAGAAGGGGGCTCCCCTGGTGGGCTCCCACAGGGAGCACTTGCCCTGTATGCTGACATGTAGCTTGTATCTGGAATAAGGCCCACACCTCTGTTTGACTCTGGAGGTCTCTTCTCTCATATGTTTATCCAGCTGACCACCAAAGACCTGAGATAGGTAAGAGGACCTGGCAGCCCACGGCGTTAGGCTGGACAGGATGCTAGAATCATTTCATCAAACACCCAGATGGCAGAGTGGATAGAGCACTGAATCTAGAGTCAGAAAGACCTGAGTTAAAATCTCACCTCAGATACTTACAAGACCCTGGACAGGTCACTTAATCTCTGTCTCCCTTAGTTTCTTCAGCTATAAAATGGGGATTACAATGGCACCTCTTCACAGGTTATTATAAAGATCAAATGAGAGAATATCTGTAAAATATTAGGCACTTCATCATGCTTGTTCCTTCCTTCCCCCTCCCATGCAGAATTCCTCTCTATAGTATCCTTTATCCATGATCACCCAGCCTCCACATGAAGACCTACAGGTTTGGGACCTTCTGAAGCATCTTGTTCTATTTCTAGATAGTTTAGGGAGTTTCCATTGATTCTACCTCTACAATATCTTTGGAATCTACCCTCCTTTGTGTCACAATAAAAATCTGTGATAAAGAGAAACTGAGGCACAAAGTTTAGAGCATAATCCATTTATTAGCAAGGCTAGTGATTTCCAATAAAAGGGATCCAAGACTCCTCAGGAACCAAGAATGCATCAGAGTCACTCTTTTATACAGTTGAAAGGGTAGCAGTACCAAAGGATTGCAGTATAGTGATGCAAGTTAAACTAAGACTGTGATTGGTCTGACAGTGATAGAGAAGGGGCTGTGCTTGGCTTGACTCAGAGAAGAGAATTCCATATGTCTTCTCTAAACATCCTCTGGAAACACCCTGTGACCAGATTGACTCACCTTCCCCCATGGTCAGGAAATTCACAGATTTGAGTTGACAGAGCTGAAGCTCCCATAATGAGAGGTCCAACCAATACATAGTGGATGGATTATTAACACCTAATAAATTGACTAAACCTCATTAAAATAATACAAAATAAAGTAGAGTATCAATTTTCTGTTTCTCATTTACACTCCCACAACAACCAGTCTAATGCAGGCTCCATTCCCTGTCTCCTGATCTGTTGGAGATGATGGGTCTCCCCACCTATGCTCCTTCAGTTTTTCCTTTGAGGGCTGCCAGAGTTCTCTTTCCAAAGCCCATTTTCAGTTATTTCCTGCTGTCTACCAAATAGAATCCAAACTCCTCAGGTTGAAATTCAAGGTTCTATCTTTCCAGTCCATCTCCCACTTTTACTGTCAAGACTAGACTAACAAATTCAACAAATTCAGCCAACCTTTATTAATCATAAACTATATTTAAGACACTGCTCTAAGCCCTGGGATACAAAACAAAAATAAAACAGTCTCTCCTCTCAGTGAATTTATGTTCTCTTAAAAGGAAATAACGTTTACATGACAAAGTAAATACAAAATAATTTGAAGTTTGGAAAGAGACCAGCAACTGGGGAGGGGATCAAGAGGGTTTCTTGTAGGAGGTGGCATTTGAAATAGTATATTATGTATATGTAAATAGTATTTCATATACATATATTCACATAAATACACACATATATGTATATACATAAACATACATCAATCCAAATTAATTTCAAATGGGAGATACACTGGTCATTAAAAAACATCTCCTGGAAGAATGATCTGTGTCTTAAAGGAAACCAGGGGTTTCCTGAGATAAAGGTAAAGAGGGAGTGCATTCCAGACATGAAGAAACATCTGTAAAAAGGCACACCATAGATCTGGGGAGAAGAATGGAGCCAACTCCTGATCTCCAGCCATCGGGTGATTGACCCATGAGGCGTCATCTATTTGACAGCTAGAAGTGGGATGAAAAGACTATGAAGATAACAAGCAGTGGTTAGTAGCGGTTCAGCCAGACTGCAAGAGGTGACTCTGGTGAACCAGAATGAAAACTGCTCCACACCCTTTACTTGTGAGACCAAAATGGTTGGGAGTGGGCCCACTGGGAAATGCTAGGTATAAAAAACCAAGGAAGGGAAGTTGGACATTCGGAACTCACTAGGAGCTGCAATTTTCCAGTTCAGAAATTTTAAAACTGACACTGTTATGATTTGGTGATGGTTAAGAAATAGAGAGGTTAAAAAGTTTGGCTCCATGATATAGAGAAGCAAACAAACATCGTGGCCTAGTGTTTGATAAACACAAAGCTCTCAACTATTGGAATGAGAACTCATCATCTGACAAAAAATGCTGGGAAAACGGAAAGCAGTCTAGCAGAAAGTAGCTCTACCTCGCATACCTTTCTGTATACTGAGATAAGCACCAAATGGGTCCATTATTTAGACATAAAGAGTGACATTATAAACACATTAGAGAAGAAAGAGAGAAAAAAACCCTTCAGATCTATGGATAGGGCAAGAGTTTATGATCAAAAAAGGATAGAAAGGATCACAGAAATTGAAAGGGATGATTATTATAATATACAATTTGACAGTTTTTGCACAAAGTCAGTGCAGTTGAAATTAGAAAGGGAAGCAGGTAACTGGGAAAATTTTTGCAACACTCTGATAATGGACTCATTTAAAAAACATTTATTTTTAATTTATGAAATAAAACAAGCATTTCCATATATAACAGAATTTTTAAAAATATGATTGTACATGAAATTGCAAATCTATTATGTACAACTTGTGATTCCTTTTAAATATATAAAAACATTCTTGGCTAACTTTCTTTTTTTTCTCCCTCCCCGTACCTACCATTAGATACAAACATGTATATGTGTATGTAAAATCATCCTGTACATTCTATGCATACTTTTAGTAATACTTTCTCTAGATACAGATAGAGTCTTCCTTCATAGGTTCTTTGTAGTTTTGTGTGTGTGTGTGTGCGTGTGTGTGTGTGTGTGTGTATGTGTGTGTGTGTAGCAGTTGGGGTTAGGTGATTTGCCCAGGGTCACACAGCTAGTATCAAGTGTCTGAGGCTAGATTTGAACTCAGGTCCTCCTGACTCCAGGACCAGAGCACCACCTAGTTGCCCTGGTCCTTGTTAGTTAATTTGGATATTTGTAATAGTCAAAATGACTTAGTCGCTCAAAGTTGTCCTTAAAATAACATTGCTGTTTCTGTATACAATGTTCTCTTCGTTCTGCTTATTTCTTTCTTTATTATTTCCTGCAAGTCCGTCCATGTTTTTCTAAAATCAATGAGTTCATGACTTCACAGTAGTATTCAGTCGAGATCATACATCATAACTTGTTCCCCAATTCCTCAATGGATGGGCATCCATGAAATTCCCCGTACTTTGCCACTACAAAGAGAGCCGCGATAAATATTTTAGAATATGTAGGTTCTTTTCCTTTTTTTCCTAGTCATCTCTGGAAACAGACCTAGCAATGGTATTTTTCTCAGTTACAAGTAAAGAAAAATTTGTAACATTCATTTTAAAAAAATTTGAGTTCCAAATTCTCTCCCTCTCTCTTCCCCTCCACCCCAGAAGAAAAACAATTTGATATAGATTATATACATGCAGTCATGCAAAACATTTCATATTAGAAAGAACTCACGTTCAAGATATATGTATATACACAAATACGGAACTAATTTAAATTCATAAGAATAAAAGTCCACAAGCAATTATTAAGCACCTACTAAATTCTAGGCACTGTACCAAGTGCTAGGGACAAAAAGCAAAAAATAAAAGTCTCTGCTTTCAAGAAACTCACATGAGGGATATAATGAAATGACTGAACAGCAATTAAAAAAAAAACCTATGTACAAATGATCTGTGTAGGACAAAGTGTAGATAATCATATTAGAGAATCAAGAAAGGCTTGTTGTAGAAGATGGCATTTTTTCTGGTACTTGTAGGAAGTCAGGGAACCCAAGAGCTGATTCAGAAGGAGAGCATTTCAGGCATGGGAGACTGCCAGCGACAGTGTTTGGAGCAGGGAGATCCACTGCCTTGCTCTAGGGACTAGGAAGTCAGGGTAGCTGGATTATAGGGTACATGACGAAAACTAAGGCATAAGATGATTGGAAAGGTATGAGGGGAACCATGTTATGAAGGATTTTCAATGCCAAAAAGAGAGTTTTTATATTTGATTTTTGAGGCCACTGGATAGAAGGACAATGTGTTCAGACCTGTGCTTTAGGAAGATCCTGAGTGACTGGGAGGATGGTGATGCTCTCGATATTAACAGGAACATGCAGAGAAGGATATTGAGCTCTGTCTTTAAAATGCTTAGTTTCTGATGTCTGTGGAGCGTTTAGTGAGACTGGAAGTCAGGAGAGAGGGTAGAGCTGGATAAAAAGATCTGGGAATCACCAGGATAGAGATGACAGTTGAATCCATGGGAATTGATGAGCTCACCAAGTGAAACAGTATGGAGAGAGGAGAGAAAAGGATCTGGGATAGAGCCTTGTGATACATCCACAGTTAGTGGGCATTACCTGGATGAAGATTCAGTAAAGGAACCTGAGAAAGGTCAATCAGTCTGTAAATAGCCAATAGCCAATTTAAGCCATAGAAGACTCCAATATTATGCTTTAGAAATATAATGAAATCTTACTGGAATAAAGGCACCAGCCAAGCTATTTTGAATTAGGAAGGAATTAAATTTTTCCCTTACCTAAAAGCCCTGGAAAACAACCAAGGAGGAAAAGTCCAGCAGAGCAAACATAGGTAAGTTGGGCAGATACCAGGAATGAGATGGCAGAGCTCAAATTTTGAGTATCATATAATGATTGAATCAGATATCCCACTGTTTCTTTTGTGAGTTAGCTTGTGTCTAGAATGCCACCCAGTGGCTTGTACACAAATATTACACTCTGAGCAACTACCTTTAGCTATTACTAGATCAAAGGATTATATATTTAGAGATGGAAGGGACCTCAGAGTTCTACCAGTCCAATTCTCACTCATCATTTTTCAGATGAAGAAACTAAACCCCAGAGATGTGACTTACTCGATATCGCCTAGCTAGTCAATGGAAAAGTCCAGATTTGAATTCAGGTCCTCTTGTTCTAAAACCATCATTTTTTCTACTCTACCATGCTGATACTGTGACACCCAGTCATCCCTATGTCAAAAGGAAACAAAGAATTCCAGTAATTAGGTGGAAAGTCTTGAATGCCAACCTGAGGACTTTGGGCTTTGTCCTAGGGGCAATAGCAGCCACTGAAACGTTTTGAGTAGGGGGTGACCAGGAATGTTAATTTCTTTGCTTTACAGAGGCATTAGAAAAAGAAAGAGTGGGAACCAGGAGACCAATTTGGAGACTCTTGAAATAATCCAGCTGAGAGGTAATTAGGGTCTGAACTGAGATAGAAATTGTGTAAGAGAAAGGAGAGGATGGAACTTAGAAATAGTGTGGAGGTAAAGCTGAGAAGATGTGACAGTTGATTGGAAGTGGGAAAATAATAAAGAAGTCAAGGAAGAGACAAGATAAAGAAAGCCATCATCATTTTCTTTTTAAAAATATTTTAATTTTAAAACACATTTATTTTTACAATTTTGAGTTCTCAATTCTCTCCCTCACTCTAGTCCCTCTCCCACTCAATGAGAAGGGAAGCATTATGATGCCCCTTATACATGCCATCTTTCAAATGTGCGTTATAGTCTCCCACCTCTGAAGGAAAGTTTCCAGTACTTCACCTGCTGAAATTTTATTCCCATCCTTCAAAATCCATCTTCCATTCCAAGGAGGAGCCTTCCTTCATGATCCCAGATGTGAGTAACCACTTTCTTCTGTAAAATCCCATTGTTTTTTTACTTGGTGCCCTATAAACTAGCTCTGGAACTATGCTCTACTTCATATGCTTTGGATGTATTAGGAGATGTGACTCCTGATTTCCCCAGAGATCTCAGATCTCTGCAGAAGGCTGAGACATGGAGAAAGAGTTGGAGAGAGACGGATCAGGAGACACAAGGCAAGGACTTTTCAAATGAGGTCTGGAAATCTTTCTTGGAGCCAGATATGTGGGAGAAGTCAGCCTCTCATCCTCAAAACCTGCACTTTCCACCCTAGAACCTGCTGAGAGTGGACTCTCCAGGGGGAGATCAGTCCCTTCTTCTTTGGCTGAGCTGAGGTGTTTGCTTCCAGCTTTACCATCGGCCACTCTTCAGTTTATCTGAATCTGTATAACTTCCCTGACTTTTGTTTACTGTTTTGCTTAGATAAATGGGTTTATTCAAAACAATATTCATGATGGTCTTTTACATAACCAGAGTTTAGTGGGGTTGGGAGAGTTAGGCTGGCTATTTTCAGCTATTACCTTCCTCTTGAGAACAATTAGGGACAGCACCCTTTATTTTGAACATTGCACTCCTAGACTTACAGATATTTGATGTGTGATATATAGTTATAATTCTTGCTCAATCCTCTTCTTGTAGATGAGCAAGAGAAGAAACCAGAGGCCAGCCATGATCATCATATTATTCCCAACAAAGGCTAAAATAAGTGTCTCTTGTAGAAAGGTGGGCCAGGCCCCTGATCAGATCTATGCCACACTTAACTGTCTTTTATTTATTGGATAGTATACACCCACAAATCTTACATTCATATTTCTTTTGTGGCCCTTATCTTTCTTATAGTTATTAAATAACAATACATATACATACATACACACGCATACACACATTCAGAATTAGAAGGGACTTTAGAAAAAGTCTGCCTCCCCTCCCATTTTGAAGTTAGGGAAGCTGAGAGCTTAAGTACCTTTCCAGTTTGCGTAGTTGTAAGTTGTAAAGCCTTGTTTCAAACCTATAGCCTCCAACGACAAACTCAAAGTGCTTCTGCTACAACAACACAGTAGTCTCTCTCTCACTCTCCCCTCCTCTTCCACAGGGAATCCTGTCTCTCCCCCAACCCCCACTCCCATGTGCCTTCCTCCTTCAGGGGTAGGACCATCCTTTTGTCTCTTTAGAAGGTGGAGTCTTTTGGTGAGATAGGCCCTGGTTCTTGGGTCCCTGGAGGAGTCTGGGCAGGACCAAACATCTCATTACCAAGCCCGGGGTGGAGGCACAGATCAGAGAGTCCAAATGTGGAAGGATACTCACCATGATGATTGGTCTGCCCACAAGGAAATAGACCAATGGGGTACTAGTCCCACCCCCAACCTGTCCAAAGCCTAGCCTGTCAGTTTCCTAGAGGACTTGGAGAGGCCAGGTAGGTTGAAGAGAGGGAAAGGGCTAGAATGGGGCTAGGGGTAGGGGTGGGCTTGGGGGTAGTGGTGGTGGTTGTATGTGTATGTGGTTGATGGGGGTAGGTGGGTGAAATCTAATGGGGGGAGGCCATTTGAGGGGCAGCGGAAATTCTCCTTCCTCCCACTCCCCATATGCGCCTTCTGGACTCCGGGAGGCAGTTGCCATGGAAACACCCCCTTAAAAAAATCTCCCCCAGAGATTTGTCCTCCCCTTGGTCTTTGCTCCCGCTTCTGTCCTACTGTTCCTCTCTCTCCTCTTTCATCCCGTCTCCCTTCTGCTTTCTCCCTGTGTTTCTGTCTGTCTCTGTCAGCTCCATCTTCCCCCACTTTATTTCTTCCCGCTTCGCTCTCGTTCAGTATTCGTCCCTCTTTCCTTCTGTCACCTCCTTTCGCCTGCATCTCTTAATTATTTTTCTCATCTCCTCCCCTCCTCCCCCCATCTCGCTTTCCCTTGGCGTGTCTCTCCGCTCCCTTCTCCATCTCTTCCTCGGTCTCGTCCACGTAAATAGGGGCCACTGTCCCTATCCCTCCTGCGTCGGCCCCTCTCTAGCGAGCCAAAGCTGGGGCAGGGGGCGGGGTGGGGCGGGGCTCGCCTGTTGTCTCCTCGCCCCCAGCCCCCTCCCCTTCCTTGGCTTCCTCCTTCTTCTCCCCCTTCCCCTCAGTTCGGCGCCCAGGCCCTACGGCCCGATCAGGCCCTCCCACGGGGACTCAGGTGTTGGAACTGCTGGAGGCTGAAGGTGACTGAGAGATGGGCTTGGGGGGCGCGGGGCGAGCGGAGCAGGTGGAGGGGGAGGGGTCGAGAGGCGGGGACCACAACCGTAGCGTTGGGCTCTTTGTCTCCATTAACTCCTTCCTGGCAGCCCCCCTTCATCCCCTCCTTTCGCCAGCAGGTGTCTGGAATCGAGGTGTATGTGAGAGTGGGGTGGGGGGATGCTAGACAGACACCCCCAGGAGCACACCCCGACTCAGTAGCCCCCACTCGCGCGAGAGACAGGAGCAGAGCGGCTCCCCTTTCGCTAAGCTCTCCATCTGCTCGAAATGAGGCATAGGTTTCTGATCCCTCGCCCCTTTCTCAGGCCTAGCTGGAACCTCAGTTTTCCCTCGTCTTCTTAGGGATCAGATGTGTCGAGGCTGAACACTGAGACAGGAATAGCACCTGTACTGGGGAGGAGAAGCTCTCTGTTTTATCCCTCAGATATTGGGGGTGGCAGAGATCTCGAGTTTGTGTGTGGAATCAGGGGAAGGATGACTGGGTCTGCTGGGTGGCAGAGGATAGGATGCCTGGGTCCTGGGTGGTGGCGTCAGGACTATGCTAGCTCTTCGGGGGGAGGGGTAGATGGTGCTAATCTCTCTCTAAGCTGTATATGGGGGGGGTGGAGGGGGAGGGGTCCCCATCTGCCATCTAATTCCCTCAACCCGGTGCCAAGGGGCTGGTTGCTATAGGATGTACACAGGAGAGCTGGCCCCAGCTGGAGGGGGAGGCAGGTATTTGGCTCCCTCCTCCAGTGGAACAGAATACAAAAGAAGTATGGGGAGCATGGGGGCTGGGACTGAGGGATTGGACAGTTGGGTGCTGGAAAAGGCAGAAGAGACTGGGTGGGGGAAGGTACTGGTATGTCTGGGTGCTGCAAGACAGATTGGGATGCAGGTGTCATCCTCTGTCTTTGTTGCAGGATGAATACTGGAGTTAAAGCCAAAGCTGGGGGGAGTCGATCCCTGGCTCCCCGTCTGCCTAGCTCCTCAGTGCCAGGGCCTCTTGGGACTCCTAAAAGATCAGGAACAGTGCCCCCACGAACCACTGCTGAGCCTCGAGCTGTGGTAAAGAAATCTCCAGGGGAACAGGCAGGAAGAGCAGCCCCCGTCCTCAAGGTAGCCACAGCCCTACCTGGGCCCCCCAGAACCAGCAAGACAGGCCACAGCGTTCCTAGCACAGGTACGGGACCCCAGGTCTTGTCTCTTGCCAGCTCCGATTCCTGAGGCTGCTTCTAGGACCTTAAACCTGTCCTGTCTCTTGACTCTTGGTCCTACTACCTAACAGTGACCTTGAATCCTATTCCCCCACCCCTGCTCCTCCTTGATGGTCCCTCCCTTTACTATGCCTTCATTTCTCTTCTCCAAATGTCAGAGAATAAAGGGAGCGGAATTTGGGGAAAACAGATTGGCTGGCTCAAGCTTCCTGAGGTGCCCTCCAGGACAGATAATGCAGGACTCCTGGCCTTAGAGGAAGGCCTCCCCTCATCCATGCCCTGTCTCCCTCTTCCCCCCCCCCCCATCCCCTTTCAAAGGTGTGTTTAAGGTGTTATGGGAGGACAGAGGAGGTCAGGATTGAACTGACCTGGAGTGTCTCCCGGTAGTGCCCAGGCAGCCTTTGGTGAGGAAAGCGGAACCAGTCCCAGGTGCTGCTGGCCGAACCTCCAGGAATGACCCTTCCCCAAGAATGTCCCCTCTCCAGACTGCTCCCTCCTCGGGCAGGTATGACCCATTTCCAGACAGGGACCTACTCAGGTATGACTGAACACTAGGAGTAACAATTATCCTTCTCTGGTGAGCTTCTCCCCTAACGACCCGTCCCCAGATAGGGCCACTCCAGAGTTGGACCCTCCCCACCCATGGCCCCTTCCCAGGCAATGATCCCCTGCCCAAATTGGTCCCTCCTGATTTATGACCCTTCCCTAACAAAACTCCCTCCCCAGATATGCTGTCTTCCCAGGTGTGGCTCCTCTCAGGGGCGAGTATATTACAGGGAACAGATTTATTTTACAACCTTAGATGCAAATGTGTATGAACCATTAGCTCTTGTTCTAGGGAAGGGGACAGGTCCTAAAAGACTCTGGGGGACCTAAGCTAGCTTTTCTTATCTGACCCAGGCTTTCTTGTCTCATCTAAGGTCAGGGCTTCAGGGCTCCAAAGTATCCATTCCAGCCAAGCAAGTCCGCTCTACCCCTGCAGAGTCTGCAGCTAAGCCTAAGGCATCACTAGCTTCCAACCCCACAGGTCGGAACAATTCGGTCCCAGCAGAGGCCAGGAGAGGTAGGAGGGTCAGGGGGATAGTGATGGCATGGGGCTCAGGGCCAGAGGATGGTGGCCTGTCAGCAGTGAGGAGTACCCAGTGAAGGGATTTGTGGGGAAAGGGCACCAGGGAAGGAGCTGGGGCTGACACCGCCCGCACTCCCATTCCAATTTGGGGAGGAGCCAAAAACAACCACTAGGTGCAGGCAAAGGGGGAAGGTCTCCTAGGGTCTTGCAAAATGACTTTCCCAGAGGCCTTTCTCTTGTCCTATCTCTTTCAGATACTGCTCGCCCAACTCAGGGAGCCCAAGTCTCAAAGGCTGGGCTCCCTGGGTCACGACTGCCCGGAGCCTCAGGACCCGAACCAGGGTCTCTGCGGGCTCCCCCCAAATCCAGGGCCCAGCCCTCTCCCCTACCCAAAGCCACAGCCCCCAGAAGAACCTCCAAGAGCCCCGGGGACCCTGTCTCCAGCCCAGCCTCTGTGGTCAGGAGGAAGTCCAGCGAAAGTTTTTCTGGTGTTCAGTCCCGCCTCCCTGGACCCACCCGTCGCCAGGACAACACTTCTGCGGCCTCATTGGCCCAGACCTCTCTTCAGGCCCTGCCCTCAACCTGTCCAGTAATTCGGTCCAAGGGTCCCTCCCTTCCCTCCACACCCCCGCCTAGCCGAAAAGAACAGGCTCCACCCTTAGCCACACCCCCTAAACATGCTCCTCCCCCTTCCTTGACCACACCCCCTCCACAAGTCAATCCCTCTCTGTCCACATCCCCTCAGAAGGCCCCACCCTCTCCCTTAGCCACACCCACTATACAAGCTATACCCCCTTCCTTGCCCACACCCTCTCCACTAGCCAATCCCTCTCTGTCCACATCCCCCCAACAGGCCCCACCCTCTCCCTTAGCCACACCCCCTATACAAGCTATACCCCCTCCACAAATTAATCCCTCTCTGTCCACATCCCCCCAGCAGGCCCCACCCTCTCCCTTAGCCACACAAGCTACACCCCCTCCACAAGTCAATCCCTCTCTGTCCACATCCCCTCAGAAGGCCCCACCCTCTCCCTTAGCCACACCTCCTATACAAGCCACTCCCCCTTCCTTGCCCACACCCCTTCCACAAGCCAATCCCTCTCTGTCCACATCCCCCCAGGAGACCCCACCCTCTCCCTTAGCCACACCTCCTATACAAGCCACTCCCCCTTCCTTGCCCACACCCCTTCCACAAGCCAATCCCTCTCTGTCCACATCCCCCCAGGAGACCCCACCTTCTCCCTTAGCCACATCTCCTATACAAGCCACTCCCCCTTCCTTGCCCACACCCTCTCCACAAGCCAATCCCTCTCTGTCCACATCCCCTCAGCAGGCCCCATCCTCTCCCTTAGCCACACCCACTATACAAACCACTTCCCCTTTCTTGCTCACACCCCTTCCACAAGCCAGTCCCTCTCTGTCCCCATCCCCTCAGCATATTCCATCTTCTTTAGCTTCCAGTCCTCTACTGATCCATCCTTCTCCTTCAGTCACATCGCTTCCTCTGGCTCCTCCCTTTCTGACCACAGACCCTCAACAGGTCCCACCTTCTTCTCCCTTAGACCCGCCCTCCCTCCAGGCCACATCTCCAGCCACACCTCCTCCACAGACCCCTCCCTCTCCTGTGGCCACACCCATCCAGCCTATTCTCATTCCTTCAACCACTTCCACTCTTCAGGACCTGACTCCTCTTTCACCCTCTGAACAAAGGGCTGACTCTCTCCTGGCCACACCCCTTATTCAGGCTCCACCCTCTCCCTTGGCCCCACTCTCCCCCCCTCAGGCCACTCCTCTTCTACAGGGCTTTCCCTTAACCACATCCCCTTTACAGGAGCCACCTTTGCCCTTAGCCACGCCTCCTCGCCAGGAGAGGGTGGGGCTTTCTCAGAGGCTCTCCATTTTAGCCACACCCCCTCTACAGACCCCTCCCATTCCTTCAGACCCACCCTCTCACTTGTTCCCACCCTCTCCTCCCTTGGCCACACCTCCTCTTCAGGCCTCTCTTTTCCCTTTGGCCTCACCCCCTCCTCAAGCTACTCCCTTTCCTCCAGCCTCACCCCCTCTGCAGGTCCTTCCTTCTCCCATAGCCACACTCTCTCAACAAACTCCATCCTTTCACTTGGTCCCGCCTTCCCCACCCCTGGTCACACCCCCTCTTCAGGCCCCTCCCTTTCATCTGATCTTGCCTTCTCAGGCACCATCTTTGGATACTCGCCCTTTGCAGCCCCCTCCTATTCCTCTAGTTTTGCCCCCTCCTCCCTCTCCACTAGCCACGCCTCCTCTTCAGGCTCCTCCCTCTCCCCTGGACACACCTCTTGTGCCACGCTCTCCCTCTCCCCTGGCTAGAGCACCTGTGCTGACCCAACCCCACTCACAGACTGAGCCTCCTGGGGAGCTGTCCCTTCCCGAGCCTGTCTTGTCCTTGGGAACCTTGGGTGGGGAGCTGTCCAGAAGCCCTTCCAGCACTCTGAGTGGCCCGGACCTTGCTGGCCACAGCAGCAGTGCCACAAGTACACCGGAGGAGCTGCGAGCCTATGACAGTGGTCCCGAGATAGGAGCCCCAGCTTCGCCCCCACCTGATCCTGACCTCGAACTTGCTGCCTGCCATCCTGCTGTCTGGAGCCGGCCGGGGGTCCCCACACGGAGCCCCTGTACCACCTCCCCTCGACTTGCCCATGCGGTCCCAGGTAACCCCAGCCAGGGAGGAGAGGGAAAGGGCCTGGAGGAAGAGGGCAGCTTTTTAAAGAGGGGAGGTCTCAATCCTGTCCTTCCTTCCTCTAGGTGAGCCACTGCCCTGGTCCCCTATGGCTGGGCCCCCAGATGGCTTGTCCACAATCTATGAGGCAGAGGCCCCGGAATCAACATTTGGGCCCCCAAACAGGGAGGCACAGGATCAGGAGGAAGAGGATGATCAGACCGTGGAGAAGATGCCTCCAGCTCCACGTGGTCCCAAGGCAGCTCGAGTGGGTGAGCTGCAGCTGGGAGCATTGCAGGCCAGTGTAGTACAGCAGTTGCTGAGTCGGACACTGCTGTTGGCTGCAGAGGGACCAGGGGGAGCCAGGCAGGGACCTGGGAGTGGCCGCCCAGCTCTGAGTGATGCTGAACTGGGCCGCTGGGCAGAACTGCTCTCCCCTCTGGATGAGTCTCGGGCTAGCATCACATCTGTCACTAGCTTCTCCCCAGACGATGTTGCCTCACCACAGGGAGACTGGACTGTAGTTGAGGTGGAGACCTTCCACTGAGATGCCTTTGTCCCATCCCATTCCAAGGACCAGTGTGCCCTCTGAATTGTTTGATACCTGCATTTTACCTGCTTTCCCATCTGCAGTTCCATTGCAGGGGGAACTGGGCAGAGGAAAAGCCCTGATGATGTTCTAGCTTCCTAACATCCTTCCATCTGCATCCTGAAAGGGTGTTGGCCTGACATACTCCTTGTCAACCCCTGCACCAGATGTATGTTGTAGGTTGTCCTTGCTGGTTTGCTCCTGTGGTCCCTAGAGTCCGTGTGTGGTGTGCCTGTGTGTTTTCTAAAGCCTTTTTAGTTTGTAATAAAGATGAGACAGTGGAGCTGTAGCTGCTGTGTTTAGGGGGATTGGGCTGTCTGGAACTTGTGTATCTGAGGTTCCCTACACAGATTGTATCAAAACCCTCCCATTTCTGCTGATGGTGATGCTGTGGTTGAGCAGGTGGAGAACAAGGCTTTAGGGGCAGTTTTTTCCCTTCTCCCTGGGGTTCAGGACCCCCAGAGAGGTGTTAGGTGACTCTTTGAGGCAGGAGGATCCCTGTGAGGGTGGGCACTTTGGCTTCCGAGAGAGAGGGGCCGGCTCACCCCATGCTGCCGACAATGAGTGAGCAGGTTGGAGCTCTGGCTGAAGGATTTTCCACACACTCCACAGAGACAGGGCTTCTCTCCTGTGGAAGGGTAGAGGGGAACTTGGTGAAAGTGCTGGAACGGGGCAAGGAGTATATGTAAGAAAATGGGTATGGAGTATGGGGTTGGACAGGAGAACTATGGGGGTAGAGTGGATAAACGACTTGTCAGAATTGAGGAGTTATGGGACTACATAACGGGGAGATGGGGAATCTAGTGGGGAGTAAAGATGATAAAGTTCGGGTGGCTAGTTAGTCGAGAAAATGACAGTGTAGGGTAATGGAGGGGTTTGAGGAGTTATGAAGATGAACATGAGGACCAGCTAGGGTGAAATATGGGGAGAGATGAGGCTGACAATGGACTGGACTCTTTTCCAACTTCCCTCCTAGAGTGGGTTAGATTTGTTTCCCGATAGGAGGGGATGAAGTGGAGGGGCCGTCCTTCTGGCCTTTCCTGCAGCTTGGAAGCTTGCTTCTCCACCCCACCCCCCCCACTCCCCCTCCACCCCCCACTCCCCAGCCCTTTTCATCTTCATCTTTCCGGGCCCCGTCGGTGTGGGTGAACGTGTGCTTCTTCATGTCGGATTTCTGATGGAAGCGCTTGGCGCAGAAGGGGCAGGGGTGGGGTCGCGTGCCCAAATGGATGAGCAGGTATGTGGACAGAGTGGAGGAGCGCCGGAAACTTCCCGCACACGCCGCAGGG
Source organism: Notamacropus eugenii (assembly GCF_028372415.1). Classification (NCBI taxonomy): domain Eukaryota; kingdom Metazoa; phylum Chordata; class Mammalia; order Diprotodontia; family Macropodidae; genus Notamacropus; species Notamacropus eugenii. The sequence goes on along the minus strand of NC_092875.1, from coordinate 51,697,769 downwards.
GAACAGTCTCTCCTGAGAGCAGGATGGAAGCAGTGGAAGGAAGGACAAGGCTAGGGTTCTTCCACACCATCCCGCTCCACCCCAGAGGCAGAAAGAAGGAGCTGTGACTGCCGCTGGAGTAGGTTCTGTCACTCCACCCCCTAGTCCTCCTGGGTTACCTTGAATTGGTGAGGGGTCTGTGCTGTGGGTGGTAGCAGCAGTAGCTGTGGCTGCAGACTTGGGGAAGTAACTCCTGTCTCAGGCTGAGGCTGGAGTTGGGGCTGGGGGCAGTGACCATCCCAGCAGAGACTGGCCAGACCCTGGAGCCCTGGGGTTAGGTCAAATGAATCCAGTCAGTAGGGGACCCCTCCGACCCAATTATCATGCACCGTCTCACAATCTAGAGACCTTAGCCCACAGTCCTTCAACTTCCACCTCCTTAGCCCAGGGGAGCTCTTACCAACGAGGTCACCCCAGGCTAGGGCATGAGACCTCAAGGAAGAGCCGGCTTCAGGGCTTGGGGATAAGGACCTCTCAGCCCATGTGCCTCCAAGGCTCCCTACAGACAGGGCTGGATCCCGTGGAGTAAGCCTATGTAAGAAGAATCCATCACTCCTTCAGTACTGTGGGAAAATCCAGACATTCTGGCTCCTGACTCTGCTGGTATCCTGACTCCTAACACAAGCCCTCTCCCCCCACCTCTATCTGAGGCTCTTAAATTCCAATTTGAATTTGGACATTTATTCCATCCTCATTCTCTGCTCCTCAGCCTTTCACTCCCTCCAGAATTTGGGCAGCTTAGTACCCAGCTTTTCCATGGGAGCCCTGTAGGATTCTGGGGCTGGAGATCCTCAGAAAGCTCAGGCCATACTTACCAATCAACTTTTTTCTTCCAGAGGATCTCTTACTTCTTACTAGGAAGGACTGAGGCATCTTGGGGGCTACCCAACCAGAGGTGGAAGGTAGAAGAAAGCAGAATAGGATCCAGACATCTTTTCCCCCAGTCTGGAGACTCAGGTGTCTAGTTCTTCAACCCCCTCACTTCTCCCACTTTGAGAGGCTAGTTTAGATTAGCCTGGATTCTTGTGTAGCTATCAGACATTCAGATATGCCTTGGAGGATGGGAACTGAGGAGGGCTGAGAAGCAGGATGCCTAGGGCCATTCCATCTTCTTCCCCCTCCCCCAACATCCTGGTACCAATTCATTCTGGTGTTGTAAAAGGTAAGTGGCTTTATCTTGGGGACCTGTCCTATCTTCCCACTGCTCCCCTCATACTCAAACACACATACCACACCTCTATCTATTGGGCATGGGAACACACACCAATTGAGCTTCTATTGCAAACTAGAGATTTCCTTCCCAGAAGAAATGAGGATCTAGGTAGTCTCTGTCCTCAGACCTGAGCAGGAGTGCCAAGGAAGCCCCACCCTAACACCCCTCCCCCCCCACCTGTGCCTTCTGTTCTTGGGCCACAGGGTATATAGGCTCACCTTAAGCCCCCACAAAGAGAAAGTCGAACAGAAAACTCAGCACACAAATCCTCTCTACCATATCCACACCCACATGCTTTGTCCCCTTACCAACCACGCCTAATCTTGCCTACACATCAAAGTCTCACCTCCACAAAGTCTGCCAACCATTCCAACCCAAAGGGTGTCTCACTCTTCTAAGGCACAGGATCAGACCTTCCTTTTCTCTGGATTCTTTGGAATTTAAGAATCCCAGAATCTCAGAGCTGGAAGAGATCTCAGGTTTAGTCCAACCTGTACATAAGCATAAATCCACTCTTCAACTACTCTTTACAAGTGGTTATCCAGTCTTCACTTGAAGACTTCTAACAAGGGGCAGTCCATTCCTCTTAGATAGCTCTAGGAAGTTCATAACCTTGTGTGAATTGGCCTCTTTGCAGCTTCTACTTTAGTTCTGCCCTCTGAGGCAAAGCGTAACATCTCCAGTATTTGTCCCTGTCCTTGGCTATCACAAACTCTAGGATGCCATGGTCACTTCCCCTTGTGGTTTCTGTAGTCCCATTTCACCCACCAATTAATTCTCCTTGTAGATTAAGATTTGTGCATAGGCTTCTTAATGTATAAACTGCCTCCCTTATGTTTCTTTTTGGACAAGATATGATCATTCATGGATGGATTCCTGTTCTGAATTCCATCCTCCTAAATCTCAATAACACCTATGAGGTTGTAGCTGTTTGTGTCTCTTGCTCAAGACTGTGCCACTGTTAAGATAACTGAAGACATAGGCTTCATTCTTGATCTTTTCTTACTAAAAGCACTATTTGGGGGGAGGGGAGAGGAAACTCTCTGGATTTAGATCTTAGAGAACCTAGGTTCAATTCCTTTTTCTGCTTCTGTGACTTTGATCAAGTCATTTCACCTCTTAGGGCCCCAAAGTTAAATGAGGGCATTGAATGAGATCGTCTCTAGTTTGCTTCCATGCCCAAAGTTTATGATTACATTCTCCACATCGTGCTTTAAAGTGCTTTTGATCAGGCTACTGAATCCCTCATCATAGGTGTTTTTCCCAGTCCTGTGAGATGCCTTGATCACAAGCCCAGCTTTCTTCTATCTTAAGTGCTGGAAGGCTTCCCACAAACCAGGGAGTCTTCTGTGGACTTACAGAAAGGAATGGATAAGAATCACACAAGATAAGATGGTGTGGAGGGTTGTGATCTCAAGCAGTGGAGAAAGTATCTACACTGATGGATCACAGATCCACTGAAGTATAATCCATGATACAGAAAATCAAATACTCAAGTGCTGAACTGGAAAGACCTGGATTTGAAGTCTGACTCGACATTTATTATCTATGTGACTTTGGCAAGCCATTTCACCTGAGCCTCAGTTTCCTATCTGCAAAATGGAGATAGCACCAAAAGTCCTTATTTCACAAGGCTAAGAGGTTCAAGTGATGATGATGATGGTGTGTGTATATACATACTACATACATATGTAATATTCTGCATACTTTAAAGTTCTACATGAATATCAATTGGTATTTCTTTTCCAAAGTCCAAACCTTCCACTAACAGGAGATGAATTCTCTATACCCCTAAACCCTTGCTTCTTGTCCAGGAGACCAAATTTATTAGGGGTGCTTACCTCTTAACGTTTCGTCTGAAGGGCTCATTCATTCCCAAAGCAGAGGTGGGTTCTTATACCTTTATTTCTGATCTAGACTTCTGCATCAATCTCCTAAAGAAGTTTCCCTCTAGCGTCTCCCCTTTGTATTTCATTTGCTAGCTTCACCTTTCTAAAGTCTAGCTCCATTCATATCACTCCCCATCACTAGAAGGCTAGCAGGAATTCCTACATAATGTCTTGAATTTGGTCCCAGTGACTAGTTACATTTATCACTCCACTTCCACCTCATCACCCAAGATAACACACACATTCTTACCTCCTGGCTTTGGTTTTGCAATTTCCTTCTCACTTTTCCAATTAACTGAAATTCTATTTATCTTTCAGAGCCCAGTTTAAGTCTTACCTCCTTCTGGAATCTCTCCTGTTCATTCCTCGGTGCTCTCAACTCCCACAAACTTCCTCTGGTTCTTATTTTTCCATGTGTCTTCTTCACTCAGTTAAATTGTCCAGAAGCTACTTAAGGACAGGAGTGAAACCTTATTCTCCTGTGTTCCCCTAGCACATCATGTTTGACGACTTTAATGAACCTGCTCACACATAAGCACACTCCTTACCCCACCCACACATCCTTCTTCACACCCACCTAAAACAGTAATATATGCAAACACGTCATTCACAAGCCCCATCTCCCTATCACACACATACCCCTCCTCAACCCCAGTCACTACTAACTTCAACCTCAGCCTCTAAGGGATTTCATCTCACCGAACAGTCTGCTCATTCTTGGCAATCTTACCCCTCCTGAGAACTTTTAAGTCAGGACTTAGAGCCACATTGAAAACTCCAAAGCAATCAAGCAAGCCCTGGGAACCCAAGGGCTTGGAATGAGGTGAGAAAAGGCTTTTCGTAGTTTGTGTGCCACCTCCGGCCCCCGCATTGTGCCTAAGTTCTCCAGGACTGGCCTTTTTCTTTTCCCTGCTGACATTCATACTCTGTCCTGAAAGAGAATTTACTCCCTAGTGCTTCAGGGGAATGAAAGCAGTCCTCATCTCTCTTGCTCCCCTCATGCCATCTGCTATTACATGAAAGACTGAGGAAGGGAAAGAACCCGAAGTCGTTTTCATCTAAGCCATGAAGCTCAGGCCTCATCCCCTTTTGCTTAGGTTAGGGTCTCTCCCAGCAAACTCCACCACTCCCCCACCCCCGCCAACATCCTACCCACCAATTCTAAGACCGTGTAAATATGCTTTATTATTTGTCTTTCCAACCTTGTGTGGAAACACATGGGTTTGTACAGGCAGTGTGAGGATGGTGGTGGGCAGAGGGGGAGATGGAGGACATACACTTACACCTAACAGGACATTGCAGAGCAGGCCAGACACCTGCAGAGTACCTGTCACCTCAACTACTTCTGGTCTCAGCACAGAGGACAGAGCCAGTGCGAGGTGATGTGTATGTGTGTGAGAAAAAAGGGATGGAGTAAAGAGAGTGGGAAACCTGCCCCACAGGGGCTTTCCTATTAAGTAAAGATCAGACTATTTGCTTCTGATATCAGCTAAGGGGCAGGGGAAATGGTGGCAGGGGTCAAGAGATAGCTTTGGGAGCACCAATGTGGTGGGCTGCCCTGGAGCCATGAGCCCTCGGTAATTGGGGGAGGACAAGAGGACAGGGTGTGAGGAATGAAAGATAGGGCAGATCCTCCTGCAAAGATAGAGAATAACACTTGAGTATAGTGTGTATGTTTGATGGGAGCATGCCCCCAGAGCAGCGTAAGTAGACACTTCATGGATTTTGGCACCTAAGTTCTCAAACTCAGCAAACAGAGCCCGAGGGGAGGAATCAGGGATGAAATGGAAGACCAGAAGTCTTATTCTCCAGGGAATATGACATGTCTTCCTTCCATGGCCACAGGCACAAATTCTAGAGGCAGGTTCCTAGGGCAGGGCCTACCAGGGAAACACTTCTACTCCTCTTTGCCCAACTTCTTTCCCCTTTTAAGTGACTTCTGCTGGGTTGGTGGATCTGCTTGGAGTGAAGGTGGAGGATGTAGAGGGGCATACATGGGTGCTGAATACTGATACTGTACTGCAGGGAGAGGCAAACGGGATGAAACACTCAAGTGACAATTCCCCTTCCCCTTCCTCTAGGGACTGGTCACCATCTGGCTGAAAGGAAGCCTGGCAGCACCTTTAATGTTGGCAAAGAAAAGAGACACTAGGAAAATCTTAGAAAGCAAAGTGCTGAATGTAGGGGAAGAGGCCTGCTCCAGGTGGGATGAGGTGAGGGAGCAACATGGTCTGGGACTATGATGGTCTGAGCCGCTGTTCACTACCTCTAGGAGTGGCCAAAGCAGTTTTTCTCTTAACTCAAGAGCCAAATGAGGGTTCCTTCTTCCCACCTGTGGCCCAAAGAAACCCTTTTCAGACCTCTGGGCATAGGAACTTCCTTAATCCTGGTTGGGACTAGTGGCAGGCGGGTGGGTGGGCAAGCTGCTCAGGATTAGAAAATGCTTCTAGACATTCTCTTAGATATTTGCTCCCCAGACTGGGATGACTTTGGTTTTAGCAGAAAAAGGACCTGTTTCTCCAGGGGCACTAACCCTGGCACTGGTTTGGCTGATGGCAAGAAGGGAGTGGTAGAGGAGAACCAATATGGTGAGAAAATGGGATTGGCACAGGGAGGAAGAAGCAACTGCCCAAACTGATACAGGAACTGCCCCAAACTCTGAGGCCAGTCCCTCCACCTTAGGGGCTCTAGGGGGATGGCCTGGGATTGGAGGAGCTAGTCACTGAGAGTATGAACATGCCAGGTTGAGGAGCTCTAGAGTGGAAGATACCACAAAAGGCCCAGCCAACATGAACACACTGTATCTCCAAGGGTGGAAGCCAGCCCCTTTTGTCAGCCTGACCAAAGGATTCCATAGCTCAGGGGCAGCTGATGGTCTTTACTCACAGGAAAGACAATCCTAGCCTTGCTTTGACACTAGGCTACGACTCTGGGAGGCCTGTAGTCATCACCCATCTGCCAAGACCTGGCCTCTTTTTTTTTTTTTTCAGGAGGGAATCTTTCACTCAGGGATCTTGCTTCCCTTGTCAGATCTGCTAATGGCTGAATCTCGCCCTCCCTCCCAACCCCTAAATGTGGAGGTACAAAACTGGCAGGCAGGGGCTTGGTTAATCTAAAGCACCTCCAAAAATGTACTGGGGTACATTTGGGGTACATAGGCTCTCAAGTCCCTAAAGAGGACAAACAGCCTAATCCTGGGAATGGAGGCAGAGAAGAGAGCAGTTGCCACAGAGGCCAGTTCTGACCATTGGTCCTCTCTGCCCCTTCTCACCCCAGTGCCTGTGCTGCTCTCTTGGGAGGGAACGGCAGTGCTTTCTGGTCCTGGGCAGTCAGGGATGGGGGGAGGAGAACAAAACAACCCTCTTGTAGAAAATAAATAACACCGGGAACGATCGGAAACTTAGAGACCACAGAAGTGTTCGGAGGGGGAGAGAAGCCTGTGACTCTGTCTCCCAGTCCCTGCCCTCGAGAAGCCCTGAAAGGAAGGAGGGTGATGGGCGGTGGGAAGGGAGCCACAGAATGGAGTTGAGTTTAAATACAGTGAATCACAAGCGCCCTTGGGCGAGGGCAGTGTAGACAACACTCAAGGTAGATACTCTGGTGCACTCTGTGGAGGAGCTAGGCACACTGCAATGTGCCCCACTCCCCCTGTCCCTGTGGGGAGGGGACATCCCCTCCAGGAAGAACGCTGAATGGAGGTTGGGGAGAGCCTGCCCTCCTACCCCTCCTGAACATGAGAGGTCTGGGCCCCAGGTGGGGCGGGCCAGAGAGGCAGTCATTCCTCAGTTACCCAGGCTCTGGCCATAGGAAGGGGCCAGCTCATCGGCTTCACTGTCCGTGCTGCCCTCACTGTCCTTGGCTGGGCAGTCCAGTCGTCGGAAGAACCGGGCATCTCGAGGGGAGAGAGGATACAGGGCATCCTGTAGGGCTGCCCCCACCCCTACGCCTACACCCAGGAGCTCCTCATCAGAGGAGGGTAGCGAGTCCTCATCCAAATGACGTACCAAATGAAGGCTGTCGAATGCCAGGGGGTCCTCAAATGGAGGTGGGCCCTTCAGTAGCCGAACCTGGGAGATGGGGGGAGGGGAGATAAGGTTGGGAAGGAAGTGGACCTGAGGGATCCAAACCCATATTAGAGGGGAAGAAGGGAAGATAAGCTGTGGCCAGGTTGATATGGGAGATAAAGGGAAGGCTGGAGAGGACTGAGGGAGATGGAGATGGAGGAAAAAAAGGAGATGACTGAGGGATCAGGAAGGGAAACAGAAAAAGAGGGAGGGAACAAGACCTGCTGGATGGTAGGGGGCCACAAAGAGAGGACAGATGGCTCTTTGGTGGAGAACACAGAGCAGGAGGAGCTAGTAGACCACTGTGGCACCACCAGCAAGACGGTTGCTACTGGATTTGAGGGGAAGACTTGGGGCCAGATGGGGGGAGGAGTAATGGGGATCAGGCAGAGGGCTGGCAAGGTTCTGAGATAAAGGTCTTCCACCTTAGCCCAGCCCTGATTCACCCAGACACCAGAGCCTGAGGGGGAGGCTCTGCAGGAGGGGGAGTTACCCTGGGCTCTGATACGGAGGGGTGGCCTGTGGGAGCCTACAAGTCCCAGCATGCAGTGCGTCGCCTCGGTCCAGCTGCCAGCCTGCCCAGGGTGAGAGACTCTGCTCGGATCAAGACAAGAGTTATGGGGCAGGGAGCTCCTGTCCTGATGTGGGGCCCACGAGTGGGCCTGAGACACCAAGCACAGCCAGGGAGCCCATTCTGGGGAGCCCTGCCTCCTGGTCTCCCTGATTTTCTCCCTGCAGCCTGGGTCCCTCCAGCTCTGACAGCTGGCCCCAATCTTAGCCCTTTCCAGGCACTGATTCTGGCCATGACAGGGGCTCTGTAGGTGTCCAGCTCATGGAATGGGGCCCCAGAGAGAGAACATGTGCGAGACGTTGCCTTCTCAGTCACCCTCTGCAATTGTGTCTGCTCTAAAGATAATAGGAAGCTCCTGAAAGGACATCAGTACATGGTCATAACAGAAGACAACAAAGAGCTTTCACCTTCACCGTCTTAGCTGATCTTCACACTACTGGGCAGCAGGGAGTTCTGCTCCATTTTACAGATTAGGGAAACTAAAGTGAGGAAAGAGGAAGGGCTTCTGCACCCATGGTCACCATGGTCACCCACAGAGGCAGCAGCAGAGTCAGGAGCACAGCTCCAATCTCCCGGTTATTAGGCCAGGGTTCCTGCCATTCATTTTGCTACAGAAGCCATCAACTGGTATGAGGTTCAGATAATGGAAGCCCTGTTGTCTAGGTCTAGTCCCACGATTTGCCCTGGGGAGCTAGAGCACTTGTCGGACTGAAGACAAGTTGTGCAAAGATGCACAGCATCTGGGAGACTCTCCAGAAGTCCAGGACCCTGGGAATGTCTGTCTAGAGCACATTAGCTTGTGTCTTAGCATAAAGGGGGGAGGACTCCCAGCATGCCCACAGAAGGAATGGCTGGTTTCCCTTCTTGGAATGCCAGAAGGCAGATGAGCAACTGGAGAAGTCAAAGACTGGGGCAGGCCTGGGACTCACCTCGGCCTTGAGCTCATCAATCTGATCCTTGAGCTCACGGATATACTGGGAAGAATCGGAGTGGTTGAGCTGCCCCTGGATCATACCCTCTTCTCTCTGGAAGGTAAACATGTGCCCCATCCCAAGTCACTGACTGGAGAGGAGAGGAAAGAGGGGCCAAGGGCTTCCCCACATGAGCCCTTCCTCTTGGGCCCCTCACCTGAATCTCCAGCTCTGCGATTCGCTGCCTCATCTCCGCTACAGCAGCCATGCTGTCGGCCTCTCGTAGCCTCACAGCCATCACCTCCTCCTTGCTCTGGAGGGGCAAAAACAGCAGGAAAGCACAGGAGCCAACTCAGGGGAGGGAGGGATGAAGGATGGGGGCCAGAGAGGACAGATGGGAGCCCAGCAGACTGGGTTGGGAGATGGGCAAAGGCCTCAGAGCATGCTGGGAAGGGAGCACAGCTTGGGGGGGGTGGCCCACCTTACACTCAGCCTCAGCATGCTTGCGTTTGCTCTCACTCAGTTGGGTCTGCAGGCCTTTGTTCTGAGCCACCAGGTAATGGAGCTTTTCCTGCAGGCCTGCGCTCTCTGCTTCTACACGGTTCAACAAGTTTCGATGGATCTGGTCCTAGGAGGAGGAGAAGTCACCAGCAAGTGACCAAGTGGCTCCAGGCAGTGTAGGAGTCTACAGCCAGAAGCCACAGTCTAATAAAATTAGATGACACCTGGCCTGTAACCAAAGAGGCGCAAGCCAACAATGAGGGGAGACAGCATGGCTCAGGGGGTTCATGAGGTCCATTTGGGGCAAGGAGATGGCCTAGGCTTGACAAGGGGGCAAGGGGAGGGCAGAGGCCAGGGAAGACAGGGTCACTCCCCACTTCTCATTCTGGGCAGGTTCTCTGACCTGTGTTTCCAGCTCCACAACTCGCTGCCGCAGCTCCCTCCCTTCAGCTAGAGCATGGGCCTCTCGAAGCCGGACAGTCATCAGTTCATCCTGTAGGTCACTAAGGGCCAGCTTCCGGGGAGATTCCTTCCATCTCCCTCCCCGGGAGAGGTGGGCCTAGCCAGGAGGGAGGCAGGGTCATCAGGTTTTAGGGACAGAGGACACATTAGATGGTAAGATCAGCCTCTTGGAATCTCAATGCAACTCTCAGAGTGTGAAATGACTTAAGGAGCAAATAAGACCCTGGATTGTTGCCTCAGGAAGATGAAAACATCCAGGGGAAGGTGCAATTGGGGGAATGGGGGAAGGGCCCTTCCTGGCTTTGCCCAGGTTGCTTCAACTTATTGGCTAAATGGGGCTGACCTTGAAAGTCCTCTGCAGGAGCTCCTCACCAATGAGAGCTGCCACTTCTATAGGGCTGTCTGCTTTACAAATTATTTATATTATCTCCCTACTTCTCACAAGAGCCATTGGAGGGAGTTAGTACAAAGCACTCGGCACACTTTAAAGAACTAAATAATGTGCGTGATCTTGATTACTCCCGTCCTCAAGAATATCTATGATTTCATCAGGGAGGGTACTTGCCCCCTCTTCCCCAGTGCACTTCTTACTGCACTGCTTTAGGAACTGAAATCCCAATGGGATCTGCCTTGCCCAGGAGTCTCCTGGACACTGGCTAGGCTCAATTCCACACCATTCTCCTTTACCTGCGCCTTGTACAGGAGAGTGGTGTGGAGTTGAGCCTAGCCAGTGTCCAGGAGTCTCCTGGGCAAGGCAGATCCCATTGGGATTTCAGTTCCTAAAGCAGTGCAGTAAGAAGCAGGTGAGGCAGCAGTTCCTAGGGAAAGACCTGGTGGGATTTAGTGAACTGCAAGCTCAGCACAAGTTGACAACAGGACACAGAAGTCCAAATGGCCAAGAGAAGAGAAACACCACATTCGATATGAGGGAGATCACTGCTCCTCTGTCCTGTGGCCTGATCAGACCCTGTCTGAAGGACCATAGGCAGCTCTTTTGGGAAAGACATTGAAGCTGCAATGCAAACAGAGGAGGGTGACCAAAAGGAGACAATGCTATACTTGGATCAGCTGACAGAAGACACAGAAGAGAAGATGGAGAGGAGACAAAATAGTGATTTTCAGGGATTTAAGGGGATATCATGAGGGACGTGGGATTAGATTTATTCTTCTAGAATAGAAGGGCAGCAATGGAAGGAAGTAGCAAAGAAGTAAATTCAGGCTTGATGTGAGGTAACATTTTCTAACACTTAGAGCTACCTACAAGTGGAAAGGGCTGCTTGTCATGGAACTCAATTTTATTTTTCCATCTAGCAAAGTGCCTACTATGGGCAAGGCGCTGTCTGAGGTGTTAGAAGTTCAAAGATAAAAACCAAACTGTCCCTGCTCTCAAGAAGCTGGCATCCTGTGAGGGGGAATGAGACCAGCACCCCAGGAAGCCCTGGCTTGGAAGATGGCTGATCACTTGGAAGGGTCATAGAGTCTTAGGGTACAGGGGATTCCTCTTCATGCAAGGGTTGGCAAGATGATCACTGAGATTCTGTGACTCAATAGAAATACAATCTGCAGCCAGGTCCCCACTCCGACCTTATCTCTAGCTTGTTAGGACCAGCAAGGGCTTGCTCAGCTGGCACTTCAAGAATCCAGGGCCAGCTCCATCTCCAGAGGAGCACTAGAAGAAGACTCTAATAGAGCATGCAAACCTTGTGAGCCTCAAGAAAACCAAAGACTGAGAGAGGAAATGGTTTTGCCCACACGACAAGGAAGTGGCAGAGACAGCACCTGAACCCAGGGTTTTGGACTGCCAGTCCAGGACTATGCGGTGCATCAGTAAATGAGGGAGAAAGCCGTCAAGGGAGGCCCATGGCTGCTCCTGCTTCTCTCACCTGCCAGCTGTCTGTGAGCTCCTGGACCTGCAGTTTTAGCTCCCGAAGGGAGGATACAGCTTCACTCTCCCGAAGTTTTAGACCTTTGAGTTCCTCCTGTAGTCGGGCCACATTGTTCTCATCAGGAAGTGAGTTGTTCCTCTAGGAATAGTAGAAGATACAACAGTCAGAGGAAGAAGTTAGGCTTCCCACCCCCTCCCCAAGCCTCGACTGGGGTGCCAGGGTTTGGCACTTGAAGAGAGCAGTGGGTGATCTTATCCACTAGGGACCAGTTGTTCCTTGGTCCAGACTACCTTGATTGGTACCTTTGCCTCTCAAAGGGCTGTGTGCCCCATCTTCTTTTTTTTTAAATTAATTTTATTTATTTTCAGTGTTCCACAATCACCACTATACAATTTAGATTATTATTTTTCCCTCCCTCCCCAAGATGGCATACAATCCTATATAGGTTCCAAACCTACATTGCTATTAAATACACTTTCACAAGAGTCATGGATTGTAGAAGAATTAAAATGGGAGAAATCATCTAACAAACCAAAACACAATACACACACAAAAAAATGGTCTGCTGCATTCTGCGATTGAATTCCATAGCTCTTTCTCTGGATGTGGAATGCATTTTGCCTTGGAAGACCACTGGGAATTTTTTTTTAAGTCCTTGCTTTGCTGCGATTTTCCAAGTCTACCAAAAAAACTCTTGCACACTGTGGTCATTGCTGTGCACAAAGTTCTCCTGGTTCTGCTCCTTTTGTGCATCATCAGTTCATGTAAGTCTTTCCAGGTCTCTCTGAAGTCTTCCTGTTCATCATTTCTTACAGCACAATAGTACTCCATTACATTCATATACCATAATTTATTCAGCCATTCCCCAGTTGATGGTCATCCCCTTGATTTCCAGTTTTTGGCCACCACAAAGAGAGCTGCTATAAATATTTCTGTACATGTGAGACCCTTTCCCATTTTTATGATCTCTTGGGGATACAGTCCTAGAAGCAATATTGCTGGATCAAAGGGTATGCATATTTTTGTAGCCCTTTGGGCATAGTTCCAAATTGCTCTCCAGAATGGTTGGATCAGCTCATAGCTCCACCAACACTGAATTAGTGTTCCAATTCTCCCACATCTTTTCCAACATTTATCATCTTCCTGTTCTGTCATGTTTGCCAATCTGATAGGTGTGATGTGGTACCTCAGAGTTGTTTGGATTTGCATCTCTCTAATCAAAAATGATTTAGAGCATTTTTTCATATGACTATAGATATCTTTAATTTCTTCCTCTGAGAATTGCCTGTTCATATCCTTTGACCATTTATCAACTGGGGAATGACTTATATTCTTGTACATTTGACTCAGTTCTCTATATATTCTAGAAATAAGGACTTTATCACTGACCTTGGCTGTAAAAATTCTTTCCCAGTTTTCTACATTCCCTCCAAATTTTAGCTGCATTGGGTTGTGCCCCATCTTCTTCACTGCTAGGCCCAATCCTCCCTAACCCCAGCTGAGGCAACTGCCACTTTTCATTCTTAGAGCTAGTTTGGTGAATGGAGCCCTAGAACCTCTGAACTTTCAGAAGCCTCAGTCCTCCTGTTATGGACTAGAAGAAGAACCCCTTTGGGACTCCAAGTGTCCATTTCTCAGGTTCTCAAACTCCAGTCCAGCCCAAGTTACTGCAATGAAAGACTGAGAAATGAAGTCAGCCATACGCAGGGAAGGAGAGATGACTGACGTAGAAAAGAGGGAGTTAGAGAGAGAAGACCGTATCTCTTCTGCTGTGTGACCTTTCCAGAAAGTTGTCCCATCCTGGGTCTGACATCTGACCCTTCCCTTCAGCCCCTTCCAGACATTTAGGAGATGCAGAGATCATAAACCCATCTAGCTCTAGAGAAGTCATACCACCCATCCGTGGGTCTTTAGGGAGAAGAGTCTCTAACCACCTGGACCAATGAAATGCTCTCTAGCTACCCTGAGAAGCAGGTTCCACGACTGCGTGGAAGCAACAACTGACACTACTTAGGTAGTACGTTAAAGTTTATAGGGTGTAGATCTGACCATGTTGTCTCACTGTTCAATCAACTCCAGTGGCTCTCTATATTAACTCCAGGTACAAATAGAAAATCTTGTTTGGCTTTATATGCCTTCATAATTGGACCCCTTCCTACCTTTTTGGTCTTCTTATACTCTACTCCCCTCTCTATACTCTACAATCCAGTAACATTGGCTTCATTTTTGTTCTTCAAACAAGATACTCCATCTTTCTCCTCTGGACATTTTCTCCAGTTGTCCCCCATGCCTAGAATTCTCTCCCTCCTCATCTCTGCCTACTGACTTCCCTGAAGTCACAGTTAAAATCCCACCTTCTACAAGAAACTTTCTCAATTCCCCTTGATGCTAGTACTGTCCCTCTTTTGATGACCTCCAATTTATCCTGTTTCCCCTATAGACTGAGCTCTTTGAGGGCAGGCTTTGTATTCTCATTTCTTAGGAGGTGCTAAATAAATGCCTGTTGACTTAACAAAGTGCTTTTTCCACAATAACAACTTTTCAACGGTGGAAGCAAACAGGTTCAGAGAAGTTGTGACATGCCCAAAGTTACAAGCAAGCACGAGGTGGAGTCAGACTTTGAAAGGTCTCCTCACTTCGGGACTAAATCTCTTTTTACTACATTAAACACCAAGAGTTTCCCTCCAGGGATAGGAAATTCTTCCTCATGTTCAAGTTAAATCTCTCACTCTGCAAATTATAGGCCAGATCCCTTTCTCCTAGGCCAATCTCAGGAAAGATGAGGAACAGCTGGTCTCCACCCTTTTTGTCAGAAGCCATCTCTGTGTGCAGGGAACACTGTGACATTAATATAAATTACTTTTTATTGACTCCCAAATACCCTCTCACAAACTGGGGTCCCTCAGTATCCCTCATGCTAAGAAAGGCCCAGGTCTGGAGACAGTACCAACCACTCTGATTGAAACTGAGGAGAGTGATATCAGATCACTGCACAAATGGCTCTGGGGAGGACTCCAAATGCACTATTTTTAGAGCCCTAGGATGGTTTCTCATGAGGGTGGGGAGTAGATGGGAGAGAGACAGGGTTTGTTCTAAGCTTTTCTCTTCAAATGAATAGGATACCTCTTCCAGGGCCTCTTCAGCTTCTGAGAGGTTTGGGGGCAACGGCTTTAAGGAAGTAGGGATTGGTTTAACTTTGAGGCTGTTTAAAGACGATGTGATCCCTGCTCATTAGCAGTTTACACTTTGGAAAGTGGAGTAAATATGAAACTAGCTGGGGTGGGAGCTATGAATTCTGGCCCCTTGCTTCTCTGCTGTCTGTGTCAGGACAGGAAATAAGGCAAATGCATCCTACATCTCCGCTCTATTGAGTAGCCCTCAGAAGTTGGGGCTGGGGTATAGAATGCCCAAAGTTGGCCCTAGCCTTGTATATACTGCTCAAACTGGGCAGAGGAGGCAGAGCCAGCCTCTGGGGGCCCATGCTGCCCTTAGCCTTCCTGATTGGCTGGCATGTTCCAAACAGTGGTTCCCATATTTTCTCGTGTCACTGGAGGCAAACAAGACACTCTCAGGGGATGTGTTCAGCCCAAAGTTCTTTTCTATCTGAATAGAAGCCCTGAAATGAAAGACATGCCAAATCTACTGAGCACTGCCCAGGAAGGAAGGACCCAGAAGGAAAACTAGGCTCAAGGCCTGGTTTATAACCATTATAAAAATTATAAGGATCAAACTGATGTTTATATAGCTTTTTAAGGTATTCAGAGTACTTTACACACATTATTTCATGAAGCCTCACTACAACTCTGTGAAGATTCTTACAGGTATTATTATTATTATTATTTTATAGGTGAAGAAATTAAGGTGAACTGCACAGTTACTCGGTTAGTATCAGAATTGTTATTTGAACCCAGGTCTAACTACTAGACCAGCGCTCGATCTGATACATCACAATGCAATTTCTAAGCTGATTCTGCTTCTGAAAATGGTCCTTTCCTTAGTTGTAGACCAGTGACTCTCTGAACTAGCCCTCATCAGATGCCCACAGGAGGATTGCTGCCTTACAATCAGAGGGTGCCCAGGGAGCCCCAAGTTGTATCTCTCCTCTCTCCATGCTGTGGTCACACAGTGTGATCATAAAGTCCTGAGACTGATTTTGGGACAAGATTTACTTACAAGCACTGGCCTCACCGTTTTATGTGATAATTTATATGTTGTGTGTGTTGTGTACATACGAGTATAGTTTCTATGCCTACAAATATCTCTATGTGTACATATACAGGTAGTCGGGGTTTGGGAGGAGAAAGAAAGGAAAAAATATTTCACCTGCCTATCTCCCATTCCATGCCAACCAAAATAACTGAGAGGTCTTCCCAGTGGTAATGCAGAAACAACACTTTAAAAAACTCTTTTTGTATAACTATCTAGAGAGGTGAGGCTTGTGTAGGAGACAAGACACTTAACTTTTCTGTTCCTCAGTTTTTATCTCTATAAAACAGGGGATTGGACCAATTGATCTACAAGGTCAAAGTGATAGAATCTTTAGCAGCAAAATTCTTTTATTCTGTAGTAATAGGGATGGGGATGGATGGATGTCTTTGCGAAAGTCCCTTCTGTGCGAAGCCCTTCCTAATATTCTTTAATCTTAGTGTCTTCCCTCTATTTTATCCTGCATATATCTTATTTGTCCATAGTTGTTGGAATGTCATCTCCCCTATTAGACTAGGAGCTCCTTGAGATTAGGGACTGTCTTTTGCTTTCCTTTGTATCCACAGGGTTTAACATAGAGCCTGATACACAGTTGGTGTTTAATAAATGCTTGCTGACTAACAAGTGCCTGAAGATCTTCAGATAACTGTGGAAGACAGTCTCAATGCCTTGTATACTGTTTCTCTGGGCTGGTAGTATGGTTCTATAACCATCACATCTTCTTTTGTCTCCAGGCCTGAAGCTATAACTAGACATATGGTTTCTTGGTCATGTGCTCTAATTCTCTCATTTCAGGACTGAAAATAAGATCCAGGCATCTGGCCTTTCTATCCAAAGCCCTGACTACCTTCCTCTGAGTTGGAAATAAGACCCAGGCATCAGCCTTCCACCCAGTTCTGGACATAGGAAGGTGATCCAGACATCTGCACTCTCAGTTCTGTGCCAACTCCCTGCTTTGGGTCTGAGAAGAGGACCCAGTTAACTGGCCTCTCTGTCTTCGTCCCCTGACTCTCTAACTCCTGGCTCTTTCCTCTATTCTCTCTCATTATTGGGGCAATGTTCTCGGTGCTCTCTGTTGGCCTCTCTCCTGGCACTTAGAGGCAGGAAGGAAATGGTGAAGGAGGAGTGTGTGGAGATGGTGGTAGGAGAATTCTGGGCTTGTGTCTTTAAAGGTACCATAGATAACACCTTCACCAAGGCTTGCAGACAGAGGACCGACCACAGGGGAGAGGAAAGCCAGATCAGCAAACAAGACAGTGATGGTTTGGAGGGTATGTAATATAGGAAAATCCAGAGGATCACTATGAAGCTTCAGAAGCTTAGATATTTGGGGAGGGGAGCTTCTATCTTATCCCAGCCCATCCTATCTTATCCAACAGAAACAAATGCTAGGCTGAGGTGAGGAAGATGGATAGGTTGCAAAAAAATAAAAATAACCAGCACAGTCTCTGGTCCTACCCATACCAACCCTTTTGTTTACTAGTTCCAAGATACCCCTCTTCCTCATGGGCCCCACCTTCTCCATGTCCAGGACTTTGTCCTGCATCTCTCGGAGGGCACTCAGGGTCTCTGTCTCGCGCATTCGAGACTGTTCCAGTTCTGTCTCCAGGTGGGCCACAAACTCTTCTGTTAGGCGAGGGTTATCCTGCATGGAACAAAACATATGACAGGGTATAAGCCTGACTCAAACTGTGTTCCTAGAGGTACTGTGTCCAGAATAAGGGAGGTGAGAATTCGGCTGTTCTTTGCCTTAGTCAGATCATATCTGCAGGGCTGTGTTCAATTCTGGGTCTCACTTTTAAGGAAGGATGTTAATAAGAGCATGTAGAAAGAATGCTGGTCAAAATAATGAGGGTATTGAATACTGCCATATGAAGATCAGTTGAAAGAACCAGGGATAGTCAGCCTGGAGAAGAGGTTTAGGGAAAAGTGAGAGCTGTCTTCAAATATGTGAAGGGTGATCACAAGGAAGAGGGCTAAGGTTTGCTCCACTTGACCCCAGAAGGCTGAATTAGCAGCTGTACGTAGAAGTTGCAGACAGGGCAATTTTTGGCTCAAGGAAAAATTTCCTAATGCTTAGGGCTCTCCTGAGGTACAAGGGGGCTGCCTTGGGAGCTCTTCTTGGGTACACATCAAATGGAAGCTGGTTGGCTTTTGGTTGGGGATAGTGTAGGAGAGATGTTGTCCCCTCAAGTCCCTTCCATGTCAGAGATCTTTAGGATTCCAGTTTTTGGTCACTTCTCCTTTCAGGGCCACTGGGCTCTCCCTAGAACCAGAGAAACACAGCTCTGAGCATTCACTGCTGACTATAACTTTTCATCTGTGCCTCTACCCTCTATATGCCGTTTCTCCATAGCCTGTTCAGAGGCCAAAAGGGGAAAATAAAGCATATGTGGGTGGTAGGAAGTATAGAATTATCATCACCTGTTGAACTTAATAAACATTTATTGAGCACTTATGTGCTTACATATTCCATATTAGCACAGTGATATGTATATATGCATACATAAATGTAAAGAAATTTATACAAAGCAAGCTATATACAGGACAACGAGGAAACAATTAATAGAGGGAAGACACTGGAATTAAGAGAGGCTAGGAAAGGCTTCCTATATAAGGTGGGACTTTATCTGGGACTTAAAAAGAAACCAATGAACAGTTGCGAACAGAGGTGTAAAATACAACTACCCCACCACCTGGGCATTGTCTTTGAACTCCAAGCCATTGAACACTTCCACATTGAAAGAAGTGAAAAAAGCACTGAAGCTCTGGGAGTAAGGAACTTTGGGTTCTTATTCTGGCTAGGCCACAAACTGTCTATGTGACCTTGGCAAAGTTATTTTCACTCTCTCTCTCAGTCTCCTCATCTGTAAAATTTGAAGTTGGACTAGATGCTTCCTTCCAGCTCTAACAGTCTATGTTTGCTGAAGTCTCACTCAGAGATGCAGGGTGGGGGGTGGGAAGGGCTGGGCAATGCTTGGAGCCTAAGAAACAGATATCTTTTATGGTTACCCATTACATAAAGTCCTTACACTGCCATTCAAAAGCCCTGCATCATTTGGGTCTAACACACTTGTCTAGCCTCATCTCCTATTACTTCCTTTTCTATTCCAGCCAAATGAGACAACTCATTTGCTATCGTCCTCCTTCCTTCTAGCTGTGTCTTCGCTCATGCTATTTCCCATGCCTAGAAGGCTCTCTCTTCTCACATCTCCATCTCTTAAAATTCTTCCCTTCCTCTAAGGTTCAACTTCTCTATGAAGCCTTACCGATCCTCATCCCTCCAAGTGAAAGTCATCTTTTCCTCTTCAAATTTATTCATTGTATTTTGCCTGGACTACTCCTCTGCACTTACCTCTCTCTTGTATATTTGCCTCCTGGAGCAAGGGTTGTAAACTGGTTATCTATATGGCCTGAGGGATGAGCACAAAGCTTCACGCAGAATAAATGTTTGTCAAATATAAGGAAATAAGAGCATCTAGCCTAGTAAAATCCCTGCTTATGTTGAGTTCTGTATTCAGCACCTAGAGATGTGCTTCTCAGGTAGCGGGCATGTGTTGTTCACCAGCTGGGCCGTCATATATGTAAAGGAAAGAAGGGTGCGTGAGTTTTCTAAGTGTATACTTCATTGAACATTTTAACCTACAATGAAGGTAAGTTTCTCAAGCTCCAAGGAATGATTCTTCACCGGGGAGACTGAATAGAGGACAGACATTACAATTGTTGAAATTTGTAGCCCTGGCTAAGCAGTCTATAGTCAACCAAGGGTGAGGTCTGCTTAAATGAACAACAATTTTCTAGGTGTGACCTGGGGATCAAGAGTGATCTCTAATGGTCCTCATTCCTAGGTGAGACCTTGTGGTACCAAATTTATTCTCAGCATTTCCTTCACACACACACACACACACACACACACACACACACACACACACACTCTCTCTCTCTCTCTCTTACACACACACACTCTTTCTGCTCACACACATACTCTCATGCACACACACACACTCTTTCTGCTCACACACATACTCTCATGCACACACACACACTCTTTCTGCTCACACACATACTCTCATGCACACACACACACACACACACACTTTCTCTCTTTCTCACACACACACACACACATACACACATACTCTCCCTCATACACACACACACACACACACACACACACACACACACACACACACTCTCTGTCTCTTTCATCCAGATTCTGGCTTTCTGAAGTCCTAGAGAGGACAGACTAGAGGAAGGAATCTAGCACATCAGACAGAGGTCCTCTATGGAATACATATGGGGAAATGCCATAGGAATGGTGCAGGAAAAAAAGGGAGAAGTTTGCAAGTTGTGTTAGTGAAAAGAGCACCCACACTAACCGGACTACACATCCTTTAAAGTATCCTATTAGGAAGAGCTAGGTGGTAGAGAGGATAAAGCTCTGGGCCTGGAGTCAGAAACACCTGAGTTCAAATCTGGCCTCGGACTCTTACTAGCTGTAAGTCATGGGCATGTCACTTAATAGCTGTCTGCCTCAGTTTCCTTAACAGTTGCACCTACCTCCCAGGGTTACTGAAGATCAGAAGAGATAGTATTTATAAATTTTAAAGTGCTATATAAATGCTGGCTATTATGTTTATTATTATTAAAACTGGGAAAGAAGCTGGACTTTGAGTCACTGTTGACTTGGCTTAGACTTAACAAAAACAAAACCTTTCACTAAGAAAGATTAAATTATTTTTCTTTCAAGAAAGAAGGAAAGTGGAGTCCTAGAGAAGCATGGAGAATGGTAGAAAGTTAAGTCTCCTGACACAGAGATGAGACTTTGCTCTCAGTGATCATGCAAAAAGTTAGTATTTTGGAAAAAGAATGATTTTTCAAGGATGCAAATAGGAAAAATGCTCAAAGGAAGCATTCAATAGTGCGGGAAATAGAGCAGAAACATGTCTCAGTAGAGAAATGAAACATTAAAAGGAAGTTTCTGTCAGGACTAGGACCCAGTTCCTTGTGATGTTAAGCACTACAAAATTCAAACTCTGGACAATGAGAATTATCCCACCTCTTAAGATTTGCTTTTCTTTTTTTCTTTCTCATTGTTTTTCCCTTCTGTTCAGATTCTTCTTTCACAACATGACTAATGTGTTTAATATGATTAATATGATTGTTTATGTATAGCCTATATCAGATTGCATGCTGTCTTGGGGAGGGAGAAGGGAAGGGAGAGGGAAAAATGTAGAATTCAAAATTTTATAAAGTGAACACTGAAAACTAAAAATAAACAAATAAATTTAATATTAAAAAAAATTTTAAAAAGAATGATTTTTCTGCATATTGACAACTACTATAAAAGGAGATTCAATATATGAAAAGTGTCTGAGTGACAGATCAAGAGAGAGGAAGGCAGTGATTAAAAAGGGATGTTCACACCTTCGAGGCAGAGGGAGAAAGCCCAGGCAGCAAATGCAGCCCCTGTTCATTGGTCCAAGCACGGCAGAGTGCTGGAATCTCAAGCAAAGCGTTCTTGATGAGAGCTGGCTACCACATAAGAAGGAGGTACACCCCACTAGAGGTCTCTGAGAAAATGTGGATAGCATGAGGATACCAGGCAACTGTTGGGAGGTTAGGGCACTTAAAAGGGGGGAACAGAGTCCAACGACAGAGATGTGGCCATCCTAAGTGGTAATGAAGACAGCCTAACAAAGCACCCTATTCATGAGGGGCATCCTGGTATACCAGAGAGAATTCTCCCTCCACAACTTATAGACTATAAATCTACAGACAATATCACAGACTTGGAGAACTTTGATTTCTTCCTATGTAAAAGGGGAAATTATAATACCTGTAGTATCTACCCCAATAGGGCTGTAGTGAAGATCAAATGAAAAACTGTGTGTGAGGTGCTTTATAAAGGTGGAAGCTCTATATAAATATTTGCTCTTATTATCCAGAGCAGTACTTGATAAATGCTCATTCTCTCCTACTCTACCCTGTCCCCTTCTCACTCACTTCCATAGTTTCCCTCAGTTATTAGTTCCAAAGATACCCCTTCTGGGACTTCCTAAAATCTAATTCCTCTTACTGTAATAGCAATGTTAACTCTTTTCCTCACGTCTTCTGCTGCTTTCCACCTTCCATATAATATAGATCCTAGGCTGTTCGAGCTAGAAAGGACCTTAGAAGTCCTCTGGTCCCCTTCCCCTTCCCTCCCCCCCAGTTTCTCCCCTCTACTGTACTGACAAGAAGGTGAGACCCAGAGAGATTTAAATGAACTGCCTGAGGCTTGAGGTCCTTTGTGTCTCTCACTTCCTACCAATCTCTATTTCCAGGCTGAATCATCCTTGTTCCTTTAGCCTTTACTCATGAACCTTCTTTTTCAAATGTTTTGTCTTACTAGCCACTGTACAGAGCAGCAGACCTTTCCTGATTATACTAGGCCCTGATAGAATGGAAGACAACAGTATACTCCTTACCTGTTAAATGTTTATTGCTGTGAGAAGAAAAAAAGCTAACAGGTTCCTCCAACAGGGTGTCCTGTTAGCTTCAGAGTGCAGGCAAACATAACCACAAAGTGGAGTGGAGTGGGGGTAGGGAGCATGGGTGGGGACAGAGGAACCATTGCACAGTTTGGTCTGCAGCTGTTGACAGTTTATCAGATAAGAAATGAGTCTGAGGCTAGAGGGACCCAGATAGATACTTCCCTGTGACTATGGGGGTCTCCAGGGAAGTCCCCTGAACTTACCACACACATATTTAGCAGGGTATAGTGGTGAGGAATACTTTTCTTCCTCGGAGGCAGAGGCCCTGGACTCTAAGACAGATATCCTGTTTAAAAGACCTCTGCTTTTAATCTCAGTTGCTACTAAGAACAGAGGAGATACCAGGCCAACAATGCTTGTAGACTGACTCATAATTTTGGTTAGTTTGGTTTGGTTGGCCTAGATGACCTCTGACATCCCTTCCAACTCAAATTCTAAAACACTAACTCTCTGTGATTACATGTCTCCCAGAGTCCTAATTTTGTCCTCTGTGTCTGACCCGGTTGCCTCCATTTAAAGCTCTTCAAACTTTGCCTCTTCCTATCTTAACAGTCTACTCCTTTACTCACACACACTCCAGAATCCAGCCACACTGGCTTTCTTACTTCTCCAGAACAATGCCATCTCCTGACCCCAAGCCTTCTCTGACACCTAGGATGTTCTGCCTCCTCCTCCCTGTCTATGGATATTCCTGGTCTCCTCTAAGACTCACTTCAAATGGTACTTTCTGCAGGTCCTGGTCCTTCCACCCCCAACCCAACCTTCTCTCTGAGATTATCTTCCATCTATTCTGGATGGTTGTCTACATGTTGCGTCTCCCATTAGAATATAAGCTCCTTGAAGGAAAGGGATTTTGTTTTTGCCTTTCTTTGTTTCCCCAGTGCTTAGCAGAATATCTGGCACATAGTAATTGCTTAATAAATGCTTGGTGATTGATTAGTACCCAAGCCCATTCCTCTGGGATCTTGGATTTGGGCAGGACCATATATTCCTGTCCTCCAGCTCAGCCTCAGGTCTTTGTACATAGTGGTAAAGCACCCAGATCCACACTCGGGCCTCACTTCATCCAGACACATGGCCATAAAGAGTCCTAAAATGATGTTCCTGAGCTGATGCACAGAAAAGCTGGAACTGATTTTGTCTCCAACCAGAAGAATACTTCATTTGCTCCTGTTCATAAAGAACCAAAGGCCAAGTCATTTTCTTTCCTGAGGCCAA
Source organism: Notamacropus eugenii (assembly GCF_028372415.1). Taxonomy (NCBI): domain Eukaryota; kingdom Metazoa; phylum Chordata; class Mammalia; order Diprotodontia; family Macropodidae; genus Notamacropus; species Notamacropus eugenii. The sequence goes on along the minus strand of NC_092875.1, from coordinate 51,674,273 downwards.
AGATCCTGGGGTTCAAACCCCAGGGAGATTTAAAGCTTAGAAACCTTAAAGTGCTATTATCAGCTGTAATGAACTATTATTACGTAGCTGCTCCTTAGGAAAAGGGACTCAGAAACTGAAGTTCCAATCCCTTTTCTCTCTCTCTCTCTCTCTCTCTCTCTCTCTCTCTCTCTCTCTCTCTCTCTCTCTCTCTCACACACACACACACACACACACACACACACACACACACACACACACACACACACACACACACTGGGATCCTCAATATTTAGTTGATATTTATTTAGCTTGGGGGATCTCTTCCACCTCCAATGGTGGAACCATCCACATCTGCCCATTTTTCACATATCTTGCCCATGTGTTCCAATAAATTCTCTACAGGGAATCCACCTAACATCTGGGGGGGGGGGGTCCTCTTTGAATTTCGTAACATTTCATGGATCCCAATAAAGCAGGAAGACTAGTCATTATAGAATGATTTCAAACTGGAAGGGATATAAGAAATCATCTAGTTCAACCTCTTCATTTTATAGATGAGAGAAAAGGGGTCCTGCTCTATTTAAGAAACTTGTCCAAGCTCACAAAGGCACCAAGTGGCAGAGTTGGGATCTGAATCCAGGTCTTCTGAATTCAAATCCAATACTTTTTCCACTGCATCACACTGCCTCAGGACCTTTCATTATTGCTATATGCCTAGCCCACTTCCTTTTCTGGTCATATGTCTCTCTACTGTAATCCGTTAGCCTGTTTTTCCTGTGCAATTCTTTATTAGTAACATGTTGTAGTCTACTTAAGTCCACTATGCACAATTCTATTGCCCTTTGGGTGACCCTCAACTTTAGTTCTTTTGAGACTGTGGTGTTCCATGATTCACTGCCACACAGCAGCAGCAGAGGAATAAAGATGTCACAATGATGGGCCTCTGTTTCAGGGAGAAGCTTTGAGTCATTATAAGGACTACGCATTTTTCCAAAGGCATTCCAGATTGCTCCTCTCCTCTTGTTCAAATCTGAGCCCAGCTTCTGGTCCGTTCACAGAGTCTGTCCAAGGTACATACATTGATGGGCTAGCACCATGGATTGTCCATACTGTTTTATATGACAGCCTGAACAATAGGGACTCTTCATCTACTTAGTTTTTCTTGTACGGACATGGATCAAGCCGAACATTTGGGTCACTGTGGTTCTCATTGACGAGGTTCCCAAAATGTTTTGGCGTTTGATGACACTGGAACAATGTCATCTGTAACAAGGACATCTGGAAGCTCTGACCACATATAATGAACCTCTCTGTAGTGGATGTTCTCCATAATGATTTCAAATCATAATGATCTCTGGTGATCATGTCTTGTTTTATGCATCATTTGATATTAACCATTCGAGGTTTGAACAGAGTTATCTCACTGTTACATCTTTTAAAGAAGTTTGAATGAGTTTGTCATAAGCATGGGAGCTACACTGCTGGAGTAGGGCGTTTTCGGTGGCATTTTGTTGTACTAAGTTGAACAATAAGACATGAGATCTTATATTTTCTACTGTCAATTCTTGATTATTTACACTGTGTGTGTATGTGGACACATGTGCTTAGTGACCACTTAGCTATAAAGATGGAGTACAGGTAATGTCATTGATGAAAGTCAGACTCCTCCCTTTTCAAATCTTCAAAGACTCTCTCAATGCTTATATAGATTCTTCTCCTACAGTTTTATAGAACTGGTTACACAGGCAGAATTACTGCCATTTTCTCAGATGCCTTTTTTAAGGTAATAAAGCTCAATATTTTTTCCAAGTCTTTTATATGGGTCCTTTCAGATAACTTGAGGATCAATCTCTCAGCACCTTCAAAATTGTGTCACCCCCTGCATAGACAAACTTTGTACACACTTCTGGTCTAGCTCTTCTTTCTGCCTTTGTTTCTAGTGTCATTTCTGCTTCCTCATGTAATTAGGGACTGTGATAGCAATAGTCCAAGTGTGGTCACTCCACTACCATTAGAGTTAATGATAAAAATCTTAACAGGTTTTTTCTGTGTTTTTGCCCATGCATTTTCTTCCTTTAAATTTCATACTTAAATGTTCTCAGTATGATTGGTTTAGTTCAACTTCTCGGCAAGTTTTTTCTTTTCACTGCTTTTTCATGCTTTAAGAAACAACATTGCTCATAATTATTTCATCACCTTCCTCTGTGTGCCTTTATGAATAAGTTTAGGTTTTAAGCAGACATTGCTCTGGGGTGCTTTGGTAACTAATTCACATCAATTAAACTTCTTAAGGAAAGTGATAGCCAGTGCTGATGTCCCTTCTTGAACTTATTAATTTATTAATTTTCCATATCAACGGCTTGTTGAACTAAATCAGGTTAGACTTGGCCCAACTGTGTTATATCTTCTCATTTTTTTCTTTCTTCTAACATGGTGCTGATTTTGACTTTTGCTCTAACATATTAATGTACTGTACACACTGCTGACGTGGGAATAATTCCCACACAGGTAATCTGTTGTTTTCTCTCTGTTAAAATATAATCAGTTCCCTTTTTGCGATGTTATTTGGCATTCAATTTGTGATATATTATAATATGACTTCTGTATTATAACCCTTTGGTTGCTTTCATTCCTCACTCTTAAACCATGTTTTCCAGCATTTCTATCTTCCCCATGCTCACTTTAGCACTAAAGTTACAAATTATTAAAATATATGAAAATTAATTGAAGGGAAGTTCTTAGTGAGTTGATAGATTTTTTCCTATTTCAACAATATATGTTGGTACAATAAACTATAATTATTTTAATATCTTCTTGTGAATGTTTATCGAAAGTACAATATAAGAGATCAAATATTTCATGAAATAACATTTTTTGTTTTTGTATGCATGCTAACTCACTTTTTCATATGCCTAAGGAGAGCCTCTGGCATATCCTTCCATCTAACTGTCATTTCCTTTGCCTTCTGGATTCATTTTTGGCAAGAAAATCAAAACTGATTCAATTCTTCCAGTAGTATGTCTACTTGCTAGTCACTGGACAAGGATTTCACATTAAAATACCAACAACTGAGTTAATGTTTACAGATGGTCTAAAAACTGTATGATTCTTGGCATCCTCTCTCCTTCCCACTTTTCTGTCACTGAAGAAGTAGAAGGAGGCCACATGGGACTGAGCGGCATTTAACGTTTTTTCTTCGTTTCATGGGTTGTCATGGCAAAAGGATTCATTATCAAGTGGCTAACCTACTGATAATAAGCCTCTGTGAACTTAACTAGGTTGGTCGTTGGAAACTGGATGATTGGTATTTAATGCCCTTCCAGGGTGAGTAGACCCTGTCAGAGCTTATGTTCTGCTGACACAGCCTTTGAATTAACAAAAGAGAAAGCCTGTAAAAGCACTTTTAAAGCACTTAATATGTGTAAAGCACCGTGCTAATGATGGACACATAAATGGAAAAAGCCAGCTCCTGTTCACATTCAAATGGGGGAAATAATATACATAGAAAGTTCTAGCTGCAAGTCCGATGGAAAGGACCCAAGGTCCTTAGGGTGTGATGACAAAGCAGGTAGTTTTGCATCTTCTTTAATCTCATTTCTACTGATAAAATCACACCTGTTTTTGGTGTAGAACCATTTGATGATACCAAGGATTTTGGCAGTGAAACTCTCCTTCCCTGGCACGCAGACGTTGTGGTTGCTGAGGAGGGGGCAGTGGCACATTTGCCGAAGCACCTGTCAGGTCACATCTCCACAGGGGGTGCTTCCCAGGCTGATGGCTGAGGGGCTGGGTGGGGTGCTGGGAAGAAGCAGACTCAGTGGTCTGGGATTGCTGACACTCCTGAGGTTCTTGTGCTTATTGCCTGTTAAAGGCAGTTGGTGCTGACAGTGGGAAAGAAGTGGGGTTCTCCTTCCTTAGTTACTGCTTTCCTTCTCCAGTGACAGCTGTAGTGCTGGACTAGAAGTGAAGATGGTGGTCTGGAGGGCACTGCTGTTACCAAGGCTCTTGGGCTCCTGGGCTATCTGAGGGGAGGGGTGTAGGTATGACTTTCTTGGAACATGCCACCCCATCTCTTCCCCAGGGTGCCATGCTGTTTCAGTTAGGTTGGCTTGCCTGCCGTAGGATGGTAGTTAGTCAGTAGCCCCTTCTCCACAGGAATTGCTTCCCCAGTAACCTTGGTAACCTAGGTTACCTCCATGCTGTTCTAGGACTTTGGGGGCTAAGAAGATAGTTCTTGTGTATGCTGTTCAGCTCACTGTGGAAAAACAAAATGCTCTCTGCCACATAGCCTCTTGGACACAAAAAGGATTATAAGTGTTCATATGGGGATGATTACACTTGTCTGGTATAGACTCAGGAAGGTTTCCTTTAGTTAGGTGCTTAGCTGGCCACTGTGTGTGTAGCGATAGCTCAGACTAGTCTTCCATGGCCTCCTAGCCCACGTACAGGTTCCTCATTAGCTCACTGATCACACAGTTAGCAAAAACATTCGTTTATACGGTGCTTTAGGTGCTTTTACTTTTACAAAGTGCTTTACAAATATGACCTCATTTTATCTTTGCAACAACCAGAGGAATTAGGTGCTATAATGATCCCCATTTTATGGATGAAGAAGCTGAGGGAGGCAGAGGCTAAATGACTGGCCCATGGTGACACAGCCAGGAAGCGTCTCAGGCAGGACTTCAACCGACGTCTTCCTGATTATCCATTGAGTCACCTGATCTCTTGTACCATAGAACGCTAGTGTGAGAATGACCCTTGGAGAACATTTAGACAATTGAATTCATTCTTCAGAGGGGGTGAAGCCATTTGTCCAAGTTCATCCGGCTAGATATGGGATCCTGAGATTGCCAAACCATTTTCCTGAGGTTACCCTAAGACAAATGCACTTGGGAAGGTCCATGTCTCTCCCTCCCTCCTCTCTCAGCTACCCCAGCCCCAATCTAACAGTCTTCCAGACCGAGAGCTGCAAGAGACTTTAACAAGAACCTCAGGCCCAGGCTCTCATTTCACAGATGAAGAAATGGAACCTAAGAGAGATGAACTGACCTGTCCAATCGGTCACATTCAGTGGTAAGGTTTGGAAAGTACTTTTCTTATAACAACCCTGTGAGGGACAGAGTATAGACCTTGTTATCCTTATTTGATTGAGGATGGCAGAGGTGAGGAGATTTGTTTGAAGTCACATAGATAATAAAAGGTCACAGTTCTATAATGCTTTAAAGTTTGCAAGTGCTTGACATGCATCATGTTATTGGAGCCTCACAACCTTGTGTATGTGTGTGTGGGTGATATTATTGTCCCCATTCTACGGATGGGGAAACTGAGGCTCAGAGTTTAACTGACTTGCCCAGGATCATATAGCTAGTGAATATGTGAGTTAGGATTTGAATCTAGTTCTTCCTGACATCTTTATCTCATTTGTATACACTTGTTTTAATATTGTCTCCCTCATTAGATTAGGAGTTCCAGTAGGGACTGTCTCTTGCTTTTTTTTCCCTTTGGTAATCTTAGTACTTAGCTCAATTCTTGGCACACAGTCAGTGCTTAATAAATGCTATTGCCTGCCTGACCAAGCCCTACACACGATCCTCTCTGTCATGCTACTTAGTAAGCAGCAGAGACAGGATCTGAGCCCAAGCTGTCTCAAATTCAAAGTTTTTTCTCCTAGCCTAGGATTCCTAACTCGATGGCACCTCTGGATTATCTGTATCATTGCTTTCTCCCTGGTTCTACCTCCTTTTGGTGCATTTAGCTCAGAAAGACACAGCTCAGTGTCGCTTGTTCATGTTTGCAGGGCACGAACAACCTTCAGGAGGGCGGGATTGCCAGGGGTAGTGCTGGCATCCCCTTCAGCTCAGGTGTGGCATTAGGAGCTTACCTGCTGTTCCTGGAGCTGCCGGATGGTGCTCTGCGCCTTTTGGAGGTTCTCAGTGGCTGAGCTGCACTGTTGTTTCACCACAGCTAACTCTCTTTTGATGACATAGTTCTCCTCAGCCTCTTGGGCTCGAGTGACCTGTCCCTAAAGGAGAAGGGAGGTTCAGTTCTGCAAGGCTTCTTTGTGTTCTTGCCTCCCAACTTTTGGTTCCCACCCCACGGCCCATAAAAATGAAGTCTGGGCTCCAAGGAGAGATGTAAGACAAGAGGTGTGCTGGACATGGGTGGGGTGGTTAGGCCTCATGGTCAGGTGCCTGGAGATGGGGAAGGAGCAAGAAAAGAGAAGGAGAAGAGGTAGCTTTGTGAGAAAGTTTGTAAAAGAGAAGCAGGAGTGGAGAACACAAGTCAAGTTTGCCAGGAGCCTAGAATCCCAACATCCTCATCCTCTTAGTACTCCTATTGGTCCTCAGGGACCTGATTGTCCTCAGGGACTCTGTGGTTCCCCCTGCAGGCCCACAAGAGTCCTGTCCTGGCCCTGTTTGGCTCTAATAAGAAGCACTGTTCTCCTGGATACTCATGGGAATGCGCAGGGAGCTACAGAGGCAGTAAAGCAGCATGGTGGGGCCATCCTTCACCAACCTCAGAACTGCTCCTCTGTGGCAAGGCCTCTCTCATAGGGGTGTTATGAGGATCATATGAAATAATGGATAGGTAAGTGCTTAAGGCATAGAATGTCAGAACTGGAAGGGACTTTAGAGATGATATAATTCACCCTCCTCATTTTACAGATGACAAGGCATGGAAGGCATAGAGATTGGGTGAAGGTTCTTGAAGGTTATACAAGCAGAACAAAAGTTCTGGCAGGTCCTAAACCAAGCAATTAACTGTGTCTTTCATCAAGGTACCAATTTAGCTCAAGTCAAAGAGGTTCAATACTAGAAGACTGGCTGGCAGGCCATGATTTTTCCTTTTCTTTTTTCTGTTTATGGCCACAGCAACTCATAATGCAGACTAGTGATGCGTGGAGAGGTTGTAATCTACATCAGTAGAGAGAACATCTACAGTGCTGAAATCAGTCTTTTAGAGGTAGTAAGGAGGGGCTTAAATGTCTGCCAAACTGACCAAGGCAATAGAGGCCCCAAGAAGTCTTAGGAACATAGACCAAGAGCTGAAAGGTTTGCCCAAGATCACATAGCAATTTAGTGGAAAGAGCTAGGAATGGCACCTAGGTCTCCTGACACATGATCCAAAGCTCTTTCCCCATTATCCCAAGCTGCATCAATAATTCTATTCAGCAGACATTTGTTGTGTACCTAAGTATAAGGATTTTGAAGGGGTTATAAAAATGAAGAAGATATACTCCTAGTCTTTAAGGAACTTAAAATCCAACAAGTGAAGCCACTGAGAAACTGAGCTAGAAGCTTGGTCTCTAGGATTCTATGATTCAGATAAATCACATCAGACATGAAGTCAGTCACTTCCCTGCCCTAGTCTGGATCATCATTTTTTCCCCTTATGTCTTGCATGGCAAATAAATGAATGTTTTAAGGGCTTAGAAATAGAGATTGGCAGGGGAGTAGGTGAAGAAGCAAATAGCAAACCAGATCCATACATTTTATTGGATCTCTAGCTCTTGGATAATTTATCCTGTTTCATAAAATTTATCCAAGGTAGCCTGTTGAAAGGAACAAAAACACATTTCAAGGATGTTTTCTTGAAGAGACTCTTTCACTGGATGTGTTGGAAATTAAACTCCTAATGGTCCTTTCTAAGGACTCCACCATTCTATAAGTATATATAACCACACTACTGTCATTTCAGCCATCCCCATCCCCCAAAAAACCAACAAACAAATATGGACTTTTCCCATCCAGGCTCAATGCAGAAAGTTTTGGAAAAGATGGTCTAGTGAAACAGGTAGGTGAGTTAGATTAGAAGCCAAACAGTGGTATAAGAAGCATCTCATATTTGTGATAGGACACAAGGCAGATGGAGGAAACAGAGTAGTGATTCAGGTACACACACACACACACACACACACACACACACACACACACACACACACACACACACATACCTCTTATCCTACAGAGAAACCCTTTCTCTCTATCCCTCCCTCCTTCCTATTCTCCATACACATGCTCACACCTCAAGAACAGAAAACTATCCCCTCTCCTCAGATACATAGACACAGACACATGGACATACACACACACACACACACACACACACACACACAACCACTACAGGGAAACTCTGATAAATGCATCATCATGCACCTAATAACTCCACAAATGGCCACTTGGTTAGAACTGGGGAGATACTTATTACATGCACTGTGTGAAACCCACCTCCTTCCTCATCCTTTACATGGGAATAGTTTCTGCTTCTTGCCCAGAGAGCTACCCACATACACACAAGCCCAAGAAATGGCTGCAGTCACTAGAGAGTCAGGCAATTGGCAGAAGGGAGGAAGCATGGAGTGCAGATGAAAATCAAAGATGGGTAGCAAGAAAAAAAAAGTACCGTACCTGGATTAACCTATCAGCCAGAGCAGCACTCTCCTAGCGAAACCCACAGGGAGCAGATCCCGAAAGTGGGGAGAGGTAGAGCAGAAGGGATGGGACGTGGGGCAAGGGAGAGAAGAAAACACGACAAGAACCGGCAGTTACTAGCACAATAGACTAGAGCTAGAAGCAAGGTAGAAAGAACAGGCTGAAGACCAGAGGCCATAGGCAGAAATCCAGAAGACACCAAGGCCAACACTGCTTCAACTCTCCAGAAATATACGTGGGACAGTAACTGGGGAATGGAGAGCGTGGTACACTGGAGCATCTCATGAAGTTGCAACAGTGGGGCAGGCTACTTCCTGTCTAATTCCTCCCCTGGTTTTCCAGCTTTATCACATTTGTTCACATTAGTTCAAGACGTTCTCTCATGCAACAAAATAGAGTAACTACAGTAGCAGAGAGAATGATTTTATTCTCTACATAAGTTTTTTACCTTTTTAAAGAACATTTGAGAGTCTTGCTTTGGTTGCTTTGTTCTCTTGTATACACAAGAACAACCCTAACAAAAGCCCCCTCACACACCATGACGTATCTCTGGGCTATGGGACAAAGAAAACAGAATCCTCATGAATTTCCCTGTCCCGAGCAGAGTGACCAAAGAGCGAAAGGATTCCTAGTTGTGTCCAGAGCCAGGATGGGCCCAGTTGCTCTCGCAGGAGTACTTGTGGGAGAGAAGGAGGAAGCAGGTCACTGGCCCACGCCTCTTCTCCACCACAGACCCACCTCCCCACCCTCACAGCTATGGAGTTTATCAGTCTGCTAGCAGCACCAAAGGCGCAGCAGTACAGTTAAAATAAGCTTTGACTGAATTGTCAGAGTTATGGTGCTCAGCATACTGCCACCTAAGTACACAGCAATCAAATGAAAACCTCAACTATACCTCTGATCTAATTAAGATAGAAATTTCAGCTTCATTCAGGGAAGAATTATTTCTCTCTCTTTCCTTCTCCATATATATACATATATGTGCAAATATGTGTATGTATACACATATACTCACATATACATGTATATACATACATATGTTTATACATCTATGCTTATCTATCTAGATCTGTCTATATAGAGATCATGGTATTTACAGTAACAGTTATGGCATAACCAACCCAAAGGGTTAATGACAATGCCACTCAAACATTGCTGAAATCATATCCCAGTCTTATTTTATAGCACAATACAAATCACACCACCATGACAGGAGAAGACAGTGGGAACTCTGCTGCCCACAGGACATGGCTACTCAGACCCTAGGCCTTGGTCTTGCAGCACACAGGGCAACATTCAGGTTAGGATAATGACTGTCCCCTCCACCACAAAGGTGGTCTCTGCAATCCTGGGTAACCCCCAGCCTCCAGAGAGCTCAAAGGGGAGGGTCCAAGGAGCTTAGGATGGTAGGTGACATTTTCTGGGGACTGAGGTTCCTCTGGGAAAGGGAGAGCTGCTGGAGGTGGACAGGGACCCCCCCCTACCTTCTCTAGGGTCTCAATCCGCTGCTTCAAGAGCCGATTCTCTGTCCGTAGCCTCTACACACCAAGGGAGGGATAGGAGAGAACATGTTAGAGTGGATCTCTTCTCCCAATCTCACCTCAGTTTTCCTGTGGTTAATCTAGTTTATCATCTAGTTCTCTTTTCCTTAAGTCTACACCTCCTTTCAGGGCCTGACCTTAGATTTCTGCCAAACAGAATACTAGTCTAGTCCAGGGATTCAGAACCTTTCTGTGTGTCCTGGACCCCTGCGGTAGGCTGTCTGGTGAAAACTGTGGACTGCTATGGACTGCTTCTCATAATGTTTTTGAACGAATAAAATACATAAACTTACAAAGTAACCAATTATACTGAAATGTGTTTATCAGAAGTTTTTGTCTCCCCCCACCCCGCCAACTCCAAACAGCTTCCTGGACTCCAGGTAAAGAAATCCTGCATAACTTTAGAAAATATAGTCTTGGTTCATGTTCAAATGGCTATGTTTCTTTTTCTGAAAAAAAAAAAAAGACTTTTATTCAGTTAAAAAAAAAGTGAGACTTGGTTTAGCTCAGAGATCAGTTAGCCAGAACCCTCTCTGTCTCTGTCAGTCACATAAGCTGTCTTCTGATACATGGGACATGTGCCCTCCTCAACTCCATTAAGTCTCTGTCTTCCTTTAAGGCTCAGCTTATGTGTCATGTGCTCTATGACACCACTGCCGATTTCCTCAGTTGTCAGTCTCTCTCATTCTTCACTTAGATAATATTTGTCTGAAACATGTTATAGTCCTTCCAGGAGAACAGAAGAGTAGCTCCTTGAAGGCAAGGGATTCTCTACCTACTCCCCTGGATCTCCAGGGACCAGCCTAGTCATTTAATAAATGTTGGCTGAATTTTTATTTCTACACTAAGACTCATAAAACCGCCCCTTCCCTCTTTTGTCTTACTCTGTCTGGGGCAGATGCCAGGGAGTTAGCTGCACAATTAGGGGAATTTTAGGACTAAAGGGCCCCAAAAGACCATGGCTTTGAACTTGCCCCAAAGGCCGAAGGCCCACAGTTGCAGGTCTCTTGACCTCTGCTCTGATGTACTTTGCCTTCTAACAGTCTGGAGACCTGAGTCCCGGATCCCTGTTCTCAGCTGGGCCCTTTCCAGCCCTGTGGGGAAGAGCTGAAGAAAGAGAGAGAGCACCCTCTTCCTGAACCAGATCCTGACCATGCTCTACATCACCTTTGTGATCTACTCAGATTCCCAAAGTTTCAGAGACACATAAGAATTCAGAAAAAGACCGGTCAAGAACATGAAAGATTAAAAGGGTGGGATGTAAGATAAAAAGAAAGGTCAAAAGAACTGAATTATTACCAGTTCTCAAGCCTGTGTCCTAATGAAGACTACAACCCAAACTAGAAACAATAAAACATCATTTCTATTTAACATGGAAATAGAGGCCCACCATCTATATGTCAGTAGACTTTCCCTTTCCCACTTTGCTCACTGAGATAAACACGCATTCCCTGTGTAGATGGGGCGGGAGAAGTTAACTTGGAAAGGATTCAGATGCTACCACATATGACCCCCATATGACCCCCAAACAGTCCTGCCTCAGTAGGTTTGCAATCCAGGACAAATCCTACTCATGTACCCTTCTCCTCAAAAGAAGAAAGAAAGCCACAGGCTAAGAAGGTATCTATAGAAATTGAGGGGGCAGAAGAGGGGAGGAGGGAGAGGGAAAAGAGTCTGATCCTTCCTCCTTTGCACTGAAGATACAAAAGCAATGGGGTGGAATGGACCTGGGATCGGTAATCCTGGCTCAGCCCTCTACTGGCTACATGATTTCGAGCAAGTCACTTTCACCTCGGTGCCTCAGTTTTCCCCTCTGTAAAAGGGGATAATAATAAACACATCTGTCTAGTCCTTTACACTTTCAAAGTACTTCCACACACACATGCTTTCATCTGACCCTCAAGATATGCCCAAGGTAGGGCAGGCTTCAATTCCATTTTACAGATGAGGAAACTAAGGCTCAGCTATAATAAATGATTTGGACAAAGACACACGGCTACTGAGCACCAGAGTACACATTATATAAACCAGGGTTTGGGATTCCTAGTTCAGAGATTTTTTTTTTTTACTACCTATACCTCAAAAATTTCTGTGTGGGCCAAAAGAGATGCTACATGTGATCATTATTTTTAAAAGAATCTAAAAAGTGCTTTACAAGTTTATTACTATTGGTGATAGAGCTGGAGTGGTTTTGTGAAGAATGAATGTATAAACCTATACTGTGTAAATGAACGTGCAAACAAATGAATGTATAAACTTCAAGAATTTATATGGTATACACATATGTGTATATGTTTATATGTGTATGCATATAGTCCATCTATCACAGGAGCTGGTAAAAATCACTCACACCTTCCTTGGCAGTTATCTCCGAGACCCCACAAAGCTGGGACTCAAATCTTTAGGGGACATCCACCCAGACAGTAGGTTCTAAGACTTGTCTACTCTGCCAGAAAAAACGTGATTTGAGGAGAGAAAGGCCTCAAATGTCTGTGACTGATGAAGAGTGGAGCCGAGGAATTGTTTCATAGACTGGGCTAGTAAATGAGTAAACCAGAGAGGCTCTGTTGCATTATGGCAAGCGTTTCCACAGGTGAAAACTTGGTTTTGATTCTCAATTTTAAAAATCATTCCCTTTTTATAATTTCATTCTATATCTTCAACATATTGGATCACAGATGACAGATATCGTAAGAGCATCTCCACTGTGTTTTCCTAGCTTCTGCTCCATACAAGGGAAAGGGCTTGTTTTGAAAGCTACAACTGGGCAGTTTGGTCAAATATGACTTAGCAAACCATTATGTCAAAAAGTATGTTACGTGAAGACAAACAGTTGGCTTTATGATGCTTTAGGGTTTACAAAGTGTTCCCATAGAATCCTCCCAAGAAGCTGGTCATGGAAGTTGTAGTTACAGATGAGGTCACAAAGGCTCAGAGAGAAGATGCCATTGTTATCTCTGTTTCCCTGACACTTACTCCTTCCCAAATGTGAGGCATTATGTGAATGAGGGCTGAGTCACATTACTTTGGGTTGGTCAGTAACTCGGCTCAATTAGACCATCTACCTGTCATAAAGCAGAGTTTATTCCACCGCAATCAAATTCACAGAACAGAGAGTCTTTTTATGAACTCAGGAGATTTCAATTCTTTTCTTCAATTCAATTCTTACTCATGACCTTTCTGCTTCAGTTTGAACCCATTTCCTAATTACAGAATCCCAGGGGCAGAAGAAACCTCACAGGTCATCTAGTACAATCCCTTATCCTAGTATGGTTGAGTTGTTTCAATCATGTCGGACTCTTCATGATCCCATCTGGAGTTTTCCTATTTTTTTCTTTCTTTGTTTTGTTTGTTTTCTTGGCAGAGACACTGCAGTAATTTGCCATTTCCTTCTCCATTTCATTTTACAAATGAAGAAACTGAGGCAAACAGGGTTAAGTGACTTGCCCAGGGTCACACAGCTAGTCAGTGTCTGAGGCCAGATTTTACTCATGTCTTTCTGACTCCAGGCCTGGCGTTCTACTCACTGCACCACCTTGCTGCCTGACCTTGACCCTAATAGGAATCTTTTTACTAGACAGTAGCAGGGAAGTCATCAGAACTGTCTTTTGCCTCTTTTTGTATCTCCAGCACTGAGTGCAATGATTGGCACATAGTAGGCACTTGATAAATAATGATTAAATAATGAATAAATGAAGTCAAAGTCCTGGGTTTAAAGTCAAAGCTAGGTTCAAGTCCTGTTCCTGGCATTTACCATTTGTGAAACCTTAAGCAGGTCACTTCCTTTTCCCACAAACTCATTGAATCATTAGGTTGGCAGGGTCCCTGCAACTCATAAGGCTAGTGAGTAAGAGAATGAATTCAGGCAAGTAGTCTGGGGCTCCTCATCTTCCAAACAGAGATAGCACTGCCTCATAATCTACCTACCTCACCAGCTTGGTGAGAGGATCAAATGAGAGAACAGAGGTAGATTCATTTTTGTAAAGCCTTACAGAGATGTGCAAAAATCATCATTATCATTATAACTAAGAGCTGGGCCGTGGGTGCCCTCTAGTGGAAGGCTGTTCAGTTTGGCAGCTGTAAAGGAGTGAGGGCACTGAGCTGATGGACAGCCGAAGGTAGAGGCACCACTGAGTAGCACTTTGTTACTACCAAAACAGAATCCCAAAGTTGGAAGGTTCCATCACTTCTACAATATCCCCAACTGATGGTTATCCAGTCTTTGCCTGAAAACTCCCATGGTGGGGAACACACTATCTTTCAAGGCAAGCCCTTATCATTTGGACAGTTCTTTTAGCCAGATTGTCCTAACTGAGCCTAAGACTACCTCTTTGTAACTTCCCCTACTGTTTCTAGTTTTGCACTTTGGAGTCAAGCAGAGAATGTCCAAAGCTATCTTGCACAAAAGCTCTTCAACAACTTGAAAACAACTGTCCTGTTTCCCTCCGAACCTTCCTTACTCTAAGCTCATTCCAGTTCCTTCAGACTTTTATGTGGCCTAGACTCTAGGCCCTGCTTACTCTGGATGCACTTCAGTCTGTCAATGACCTTTCTAAAATGTGGTGCCAAGAACTGAATGCAGTCTGCCAGTGAGGGGCTGGCCAGAGGATAGCATAACCTGCCCTGTTTTGGATCCTATATCCCTTGCAGAGTCTAAGATGAAGTGGGCTTTTTGAGCCACATCACATTCTTCTTTATCTCCTTTCCCCTTGCATTACCCACTCTCTCCTATCTATTTGATAGGTCTTCCAGGGCCCTTCCTAACCCCTACTGGGCTACTGGCTTCTGACTCCTGCTTTAATGGGAAATGAGGAACTTAAGAGAGAACAGAACCAGTGCAGATCTCAAAGTACTTTGGTAATCTCCAACTGGGGGCAGGCTGCTAACTCATGGTTTACACAGGTCACTGACACATGACAAAGGCAAAGGAAGATGAGCAGTCTGAGTAACTGAGGTGCTAGAAATATTTCCAACCCTAGGCATTTTTATCTCTCCTCCCAAGGTCCGTTAATCAAATGACTGGGGTTGATCCCTAGATCAAAGAAGAATCAATGCCACTACGGGGGTGCTGCTAGCTAAGGCTCAATTTGGGGTGGAAAGGAATAATCCTTGGGGTCAAGAACTTACTTTTATCTCTATCTGCTCCTCCATTTCTTTGTTTTTGATGGCAGCATATTCCTTCTCCAACCTATAAAGAAGGGCAACTCCAATTCAGTTTTAGTCAAGCATCCCCTCTTCTACCCCTCCTGTTGTATCTCATTTCTTTCTGAGAAACTCTTGAGTAGAAGCTCCTGTCCCACCCCAACTACCCCCCAAGGATTCAGAGTCCCACATACTGACCTTTTCATCTTCTTGGAATTGTACTTGACCTGGTAGGCCTTGAGAATCAACTTGTCAGGACAGCTATCAAACTGATGGGGTATCACCTTTTGGAAGTACTGTGGAGACATACTTAGTCACAGCTACCCCTCCCACCAGGGCTCTTCAGGGTTCCTTTTCAGTAACAGTCACCAGTCACCAGTCAACTCTCCAACCCCTACCAACACCTCCTGTTTCTCCAGAGCATGGGGTCTGCATTTCAGCCGGTGGGCAGCGAAGAATGGCTTTTCTATCTCTCTTTTAATACAATAAAACTTTATTCCAAATGTCAAAGCCATCCTTAACTTGTTAGGACCAAACAACAAGCCACTGCCCTAGAAGGTTAATGGCAGACAGCAGCCTAATTCCTCCCCTTTCCAGGTCGCCAAACCCAAGATTTATCACTTAATCCAGCTATTCTCTGGATAAGGGTTTAAGATTTAAGACACAGTATGGATGAATCTGTCCTTGAAGAGACCAAGATCCATAAAGAAATCAAACAACTGATTGTCTAAGTTTGACAGGGATAAGAAATGTAGAAGAAAGAATGGTAAGGCTAGTCAGATTACTCGAGGTTCCTATAACTCTCTAAAGCTTCCTTCAGGCCAAATTTTTCAAACACAGATAACAGGAGAAGTATAAAACAACAAAAAAAGGGGTGGGTAGGCAGACTGAGAAAAAGGTTTTCATAAAGACCAGGAGGAAGGCAAGAAGGAAATAAGGCAAAAGGCTGGAGGGTACCTAAGGATGGTACTGGGCAAACTATAGGAGCTCAAATATTTAACTGAATCAGTGAAATTGAGCAAAGTAGAAATCTGAGATAGCACACACCTGGAAAGAGCCTTGAAGCAGAGGGAAGAACTTTACTTTAAAGAAGGCTAGAGTGAGGTGGGATTTGAGAAGAGGAACCTTCCTTCCCCAGTCATTTAGTCCGCCTTGAGATGGCAAGGCACTGAGACCAAGAGCCTTGGAGCGCATACAACCCACAGCAAAAGGGTTAAAATGTTAGCAACAGCCTAGCACAGCTTAGGTGGGGGAGGGAAGGGGATTCAAGGAGATTGGCTCCTGCTCTTCCACCACAAGCTGGCCTCTCAGGCTGAATACAACGGATCCCCCTGTGTCTGTGGACACAACTGCCGCCTTTGTGTATTCTTTCCTGAAACACCAGCTGGGAAACATTGGGGGGGGGGGGGGCGGGTTGAGGGAAGGGAGAGAGGTGGAAAATCAACCTCTTCCCCTAGGAAGGCTATGTCCCAGGACTGTGGATTCTCTTTCTCCTGGGTCTGACCTATTGGCTAGACCATCCAGACAGAAACCATGCCCAATGCTATGTCTATTTGATTATTCTAATTTACCGTAAAGCACATTCTGTAGCATGTGGCTTCAGGGAACTCAAGCTGGAGGCAGAAGACAGAACAATGTGTTCCACCCTCTTTTTCTATGCCCTTTGCATTCCCTTCTTGCTCTGTAGGCCAAGAATGGCCTGACTAGCAAATTCACTCTCTCTCTCCTCCTTCAGATCTTTGTTCACTACCTCCACCGGGAAGGCCTCTGAAATAGCCTTCAGATTCCTAGATATGCTTAAAAAAAAAAGGCTTAGGGATGACCTCATTCCTGCCTTCTCCCAAGCCAGGTTACTGCCTCTTTTTAATCTGCCTTCTAGGTGTAAATGTGAATCTTGTCTGTAGAAGGATCACAGTTCCTCCCTCCTCCTACTCACTTGTGACATGCCCTCCATGTCCAGCTGCATCAGCTCCATCTGGTTCACCTGCAGCAGGGCCAAACCTACCCGGAACACAATTTCCAGTCCCTGCAGTGGGAAGAAGTTGCCTGTTTTAACAATGAGGGTCAGAGATGCTGACTCCACCTACTTCTCACCCCGTAGTCCTAGGTCTCCACTACATTTGCAATGCCAAACAGGTAGAAGCAGGGTAGAGGAAAAGATGTCTTTAAGTTGGAAGAAGACAGCAAGGGCAGAGAAACTGTTAGATAAAGTCAGCAAAGAAGAGAACTTCTTTTAGGGCCTGTCGACACAGATCCAAGTCACTCTGAAATCTCCCCTTCACCCAGTCCCACCTCATACATAAAGCCCTCACCTCATACATAAAGATGTCGAAAACTCGGGTGGCAATTGGCAAGGGGAAGGTTGTGAGGAAGAGCGTGAGAAACCAGGATGAGGCATACATGGAGGTATGGAAGCTCTGGGATCGAAAGTGGATGTTCAAGTCTGGAAGCTGCTCCTGCCAGAAAAGAAGAAAAGAGAGGTCCCAGTGTCCCCCGCCCCCCGATGTTTCCCCAAGACAGAACTCTAATACAACCTGCCCTGAGCCCCACCAGAATTCAACCAGCAGCTGTGGTGTAAACGTGTTTTAGCCACTCCATCGTCACTCCATCATGAGGGAAGTTCATGTTCCAGTTAGTACCCAACTTCCTTAGGCTTCTACATCAATTTTTATTCTTTCTACCCAAAACCCTTTGGGCATCTCAATCCCATGCACTTCTTTCTAAGGTTATATGTTTAAATTTCCCCTTCTCTTTCCACAGTTCTTCCTTTCTTCCCATTACATGACATATGCAAGTCCTCTTTTCACATTCCTACCCTTAATCATAGATTCTCAGGAAATTAAATGGCAAAGGAGGGAAACTAAGGTATGGCGTAGAGCATGGGGAAATTGTTAGGGTCCTCCAGGGTATCTTTGATGGAGTTGGAAACTCCAATCATCTTCCCCCTTGAACCCAACCCCCTCCACTCCCACCCCCATCACCTTTATAGACTTCCTCCCAGAACGGAGAGCTTTCTGACTCCTAGGACAACAATGAGTTACATATTCAGCTTTAGAACTTCTTGGCTAAGTGACCTAAAAATTATGACATTCTTGGTAGAGGATAAAGGATAAAGTAGTTTTTCATCAAGGGAAAGAAAATGAAAATCAACTTGAGAACCCAGACATGACTGGACTACCAGAAGCCTCAGTCCCTGGCATATTCAGATACCTGGATCAACAGAATCCTTCTGTCTTCTCAGGACCAGCTCTAATGCTAGTCCTTGGGAGAGTAAGGCCTTCCCTTCTCCTTGTCACCTTATTCTCCACAGTCCTGAGAGAACCTAATAGTCCCCTCCACCTGCATCTGGCTTCCTGAATGGGCCAACTTACACAGCTCTGTCTAGCAGCCATGAGCAGTGTGGGGGCTGCTATTTATAAACAAAGACGTCTGCCGGCTCGCCTTTAATAAGCAGAGGCGGGTAGACATTTTTCTCTCTTACACATAGAAATACAGTGGAAGGGAGGGGAGGAGGAATGTCTGGGTCGTGGTCGGTCTCTCTCTCTCTTTCTCCTCACACACACATTTTTTAGCCTTATTTCCTAAAGAGATACAGTAAAGAACCATCACTCTGAGCATTTCCTCAACCAAGCCAGTCCAGTGCCTCCCTTTCCAAAGGCTTTGGAAACCAGGGTCAGGCAGAGTCAGGCTCCTTTTGAAGAGAGAAAGAAAAGGCTCAAAGCAGTAGCATGGGGCACGCTTCTTAGTAAGGCACCTCCTCAAAGTAACTGCCTTCAGAAAAACTGCTTCTATAGTATATTGTCAAGAAAAGGAGGAATAGAGGGGAAAACAGAGACAGAACACAGAAGGTGTAGTTAACTCACAGGTAGGCTTTCCCTTTATGATTAAACCAGGCCCCAAAATCTGACATGGATAAGAGACAGCTTCAAGTACTTCCTTCACTCTAAATTCTATAATCCTTTAAAGAACTTCCAGGAAAAAGGACAGGAAGGCCCAGGAGTAAGGAAGGCAGAAGCAGCTCTGGCTTCTCAGTAGTTATCTGCAGCCATAGCTGGCTTTTCATCAACCTGGACCTCAGATCTGGGCCCTTCTATGTGAGATACCTGGGTAGGCTATCCTTGCGTTGGTGAAATACTCAGCTTATAGGGTTTGATGTAACTGACCAAACATCAGAACTAAACCTTCACCACAAAGACACATGACCTTAGTTCATATCCCAGACCTCACCTGTAACATGTACTCAAACTGGTATATACAGAGCCCTAGCTCAGCCATGCTAGGCTTAAAAAGTTCCCGGAGACGATATTCTTGCATCAACCGCACAAATACACAGAATGCCTCTTCTTCAGGCATCTGGAGTAAAAAGAAGAAAGAAACTGTGTTGAACAAGGTTCCAGACAAGATTATAGGTTTTTCACAGATAGGGGAAATGTCCTCTACTTCTCATTTCCTTCGCTAGGACTCTGCTAGCACACAGGTGTAGGGAAAAGCTATATTTGCTATCATCTTTGCCAGTCAGGCTAGGTACTAAGGATCCAAGACGTTGGGCTATGACTTCCTATGGTCTGCCTTCCAGATTCCTGAGTGTTTATTTTTTCTTCCTTTATGTTCCCTGTCCTACTGTTAACCCTTCTTTCTCACCTAGAAGAGCTTCCCATGGTCCACTGATGCTCACCTCTCCTTCAGGTCCTCCCCTCAACACTGCCTCCAAAATGCCCATCCTAAGTTACCTCCAAGCCCCTGGAAGAGGACGGAGAAAGAAGGACTGCTCCTGGGCATTTCTGTCCTCTGTCCTTCCACTAGATTGTACAAGTCAGAAAATTCTTACATAGAGACCAGCTCAGTGTCTCAACACGCTACTGATGCTCACTCTGTGTTTCCATCAAAGAATGTAGAAGTGGACAAACAGGGTAGCTCCGTGAGGCCACCATCAGTAGGATACAAGCACTGACATAATATGGTCAAATACTTCCACCATTCCACCCCAGGGAAGCCAAACAACTGACTAAAATAACGACAGAAGCCAGGGATTTCTGGGGTGAGGGACATGCATGATGCATAAACTGGGAGAGTAGAGCAGTCAGCTGCTATGGGTTCAGGGACCAGGTCACTGACCTGCATTAGAAGCAGGCCAACGATGAAAGCGCTGCCCTGACAGTAGCCCACTTCTCTGTCCACCAGCGAGTAAGCCTGAAAGAGAAGAAAACAGCAACAATGCACCTGCCGGTGGCCCTGAGAACTAGGGAGCAGAGACTGTAGACCTCTGTAGAGGTCAGCTTGGAATATAAGAAAATCAGGACATAAGAGCTTCAGGGTCTTCCTGAAAAAATGATTAAAAATTGACATTGGAAACCAGCTACCTCCCAAGACTCAGTATCCCAAACTTATTGCCACATACTGAAAAAAAAAAAATCTCTTCTCAGCGATACTCTGAAGGAAGTGAGGGGCCAGAAAGCTGACTCCAGAGATTTCTTGGAAGAAATGATCCCCAAAGAGAATGCCTACCCCTTGCCCTTTACCTTCATAACATTGAAGAGGACCTCTTGGCCCAAACTGTCCTGCCCTTTGAAGAACTCATGTTCAGGGTAGGTCCGTGCAATGTCTCGACGGATCAGTTTCTCACAGGGAGATGACATTTTGAGCAGTTCTGAGTACTGATTTTTCACCGGCATGTCTGTGGCACTGCAGAGAAGCTGCCACACAATGGCACGGAAGTGGTGAGGGATTCCTTTCCGGATCAGCTCCTGGGGAGCAGAAGATCCAATGGGAGAGGCTATAATGCAGTTTTTGGTCTTCTATCAGTTTAGTAGAGAAAAGAAGCTTCTGGCTCAGAAGTTCAGGTTGAGAACATTGAGGTATGGAGGAAAAGAACCTCAAAGAGGCAAAAAGCAGTTCTAGATTGGTGCCCCCACTTCTAATCTTTCCCTGCTCCACCCAATACTACATATCACAAGACCAGATTTTTTTTTTTTTTTTGGACTGCACCTGTGATTTTATCAGGGTAGGGGGCTTTCTGTGAGGAACTTCTACCATCAATACAAGGAAGTACCTTCTCTACAATGCCAGCCACATAGTGGGTGTTTAATAATAGGAGATGCTTTCTGACTTGACCCTTAGAGAATTTCCTGGGGCGCTGAAAGGACAAGTGCCTTACCCAAGGTCAAAGAGCCAGCATACCGCAGAGATGAGATGTGAATTCAGGTCTTCCTGAATCTGAGGTTCATTCCCTATCCACTAATCCTCACTGCTTCTCCTTAAAAGAGGGCTTTTTGCTTGTGTGACTTCCCTGCTCAAACACTCTCAGTGGCTCCTGTGTAGACTCTAACTCTCATAGATGTCAATCAAGGCCTCCCATGACCTGACGCTGCCTATCATTATAATTTTATCTCCCACTAGAATCAGAGAATCTCAGAATCAGAAGGGCCCTCAGAGGTCATCTGGTGACCCCTCATCCACAGCATGAATCCTGTGTACAATGAGGTCATCCAGTCTCTGTTCATATTGCCTTCAGCATGAAGAAGTTTATCGTGTTGGGGCAGCACTAGTTGGAAAATTCTCCTATTAAGTTAAAATATGCTCCCTTATGCCTCCTACCCCTCTGGTCTTGGTTCTGCCCACTCAAAATGCCTGATCCTTCTTTCAGGAGAGCTCTTGAAACATCTAAATGCCTTTGACAATACCTCCCCACCAAACAATCTCTTCTAAAAATTCGGTTCTTCAATAGATCCTCACATAAATATGGTTTTAAGGGTTCTCACCATTCTGGCCACTTTCCTTGACTTGAAAAGCTGTCACGTGGAAGAAGGATTAGACTTGTTCTGCTTGGTCCCAGAGGACAGAACTAGGAACAATGGGTGCAAGTTACAAAAAGGCAAATTTGGCTTATTGTCAAGAAAACCTTCCTACTAATCTCGGCTTTCCAGAAGTAGAATGGGCTGCCTCAGGAACCGCTGGAGAGCTTCAGGCAGAGGCAGGGGGTCCACTTGTCTATTCTGGAGACTATGTGGGGTATGAGTTATATTAGATGGCCATTGAGGTCCCTTCCAATTTTGAAATTCTATGATTCGAATATTTTAGACATGTTCTGTCTTTTCAGTCTCTTAAACTGTGGCATCCAAAACTAAACACAATGCCGTAGAAGTGGATCATCATCTCCTTTGTTTTAGACCTTGTATTTCTATTTATGTAGCTTCATATTGCATTAGCCTTTTGTGCCCTATGGCACACTACTAAATTTAAATATTGAGCTTTCAGTCAGCTAAAAACACTCAAGTCTTTTTCATATGAACTGACATTCAGAAATCTCCCATCTTGTACTCTGAGCAGCTGCTAAGTATAGGACTGAGCATTTACCCCTAATAAATTTTATTTTATTAAGATTTGGCTCACAGCAGTCTGGTCAGGGATGCCTTTTCTGTCATCCTAGGCTTTCCTTTCCATTTGCATGTCATCTGCAAATCTGGTAAGCATGCTATCTATGCTTTCAACTAAGTTGTTGATAAAAATATAGATCAGAACAAGGCAGAGGGCAGAGCCTTGCAGCATAACACTAGCGACACCTTCCTCTAAGGTGACACCGAATGAAGATTCTTTAGCTATACAGGGCTAGTCAATGACTTGATTCATCTTTCTTGACTTTTCTGCAGCTGTATGTACTGCTGACCACCCTCTACTTTGAGATGGATCTTTGAGATACTATTCTCTCCTGATTCTCCTACTTGGCTCACAACTCCTTTTCAGTCTCTTCCACATCCATGTAATGCCCCTTAATTGCGTGTTTACCCCAGTGCTCTGTCCTGGCACCTGTACTTCTTTCTCTCTATACTACCTCAAGAACCTTTTCAACTCTTAAGGGTTTAATTATCACTATCATGCAGAAAACTCTCAGATCTATATTCAGAAGAGTCCCAGTCTCTTTCCTGAACTCGTTTCACATCATAAGTTGCTGATATTTCAAACTGAATATCACAGAAATACATCTTTACCTTTAAAAAAAAATTTAAATTATGAATTTAACAAACCCTAAACAAAACAGTTATTTCCATAAACATAGTAGAACAGATAAAGAGTCCAGGAGAATGCAGATCTCTATGATGTATAGCTTGTTTTCCTTTTTAAATATAATATAAATTTCTGTAACTTTCAAAGCTGCCCTGCCTTTCTGTGCTTCCTTTTGGCCTTCTTTCTGTTCTTTGAATTAAAAAACAAAACAAAACAAAACAAATAAAAACACATATGACAGTGGGCCTCTCTTCTTTTCTTTTGTTTTTTTCTTATTTCCTCCCTATTCTCCCTTATCCTCCCAGCCTTACCTCATGATGACAAAGAAAAGTCATAGTAACAAATATGTATAGTCAGCAAAACAAATTCCTATACTGACTGTGTAAGAAGATACTTGTTTTGTTCTGCAGTTAGAATCCGTCATTTATTTATTGGATGGCATCATTCATCCTCAGTCCTCTAGAATCATAGTTTACAGTCACTTAAAACTCAACACCATCAAAACAGAAATTGTTGTCTTTCCCACAAACCTTCCTTTCTACTGAACTTCCACCATTCTTCCAGTCCCCCAGGTTTATAACCTTGGTGTATCTTTGAATCATCACTTTCTCTCCAATCTGTTGCCAAATCTTGCCATTTTTGCTTCTACAACATCTTTTGAATCCAATTCCTTTCTACTCATAATCACCTCATTAATTCAGGCCTTCATTATTCTCCACCTCAGCTACTGCACTGGCCTCCTCACTGGTCTTCTTACCTCAGATCTCCCCATTCCAATGCATCCCACACACAACTGACACAATGATTTTCCTTAAGTGCAGATGTAACCACATTAATCTCTTACTCAAACTCCAGTGCCTCCTAGTGCCTATAAGGTCAAATATAAGTTCTCCTGGGTTTTAAACCCTTTCACAATTTGGCCCCATGTATCATTCCGGGATTATTATGTACTGCTCTTTCTCCTCTGACTCCTATGGTCCAACCAAATTGGTCTTCTCTCTCTCTTCAAACAGGGCATTCCATTTTCTGTCTCTTTCTTTGAGCCTTTGCACTGCATTGAACTGGAATCCCATTCTATCTTCCCTACACCTCATAAAATTGAAGCCATTCTTGATTCCGTCAGCTGCTAGTGGCCTCCTTCCCTAATGACTGTGTATTTTTTTTTGTATTTTTTGTCTGTTACATTATATACACACATGTTATCTCCTGTAACAGAATGTAAGCTCATTGGAAGTGATATGGAAACAAATGGTACCCAAAGGGTTAAAAAGAGTATTTTGTTTCTTTTTTAATGTTTATTTATTTATTTTTAGTTTTCAACATTCATTTCCACAAAATTTTGAGTTCCAAATTTTCTCCCCATTGCTCCCCTCCCCCCACCCCAAGACACTGTGCATTCTGATTACCCCTTCCCCCAATCTTCCCTCCCTTCTATCACACTCCTCCCTTCTCTTAACCCCATCTTCTCTCTTTTCTTATGGGGCAAGATAGATTTCTATACCCCATTGCCTGTATTTCTTAGCTCCCAGTTGCATGCAAAAACAATTTTTGACATTCATTCCTAAAACTTTGAGTTCCAATTTCTCTCTCTTCCTCCCTCCCTTCTCATCCCCACTGAGAAGGCAAGCAATTCAATATAGGCTATACATGTGTAGTTTTGCAAAAGACTTCCATAATAATCATGCCGTATAAGACTGTATTTCCCTCCATCCTTTCCTGCTCCCCATTTATTCTATTCTCTCTTTTGACCTTGTCCCTCCTCAAAAGTGTTTACTTCTAATTACTCCCTCCTCTCATTTGCCCTCCCTTCTATCACCCTCCCCACCTTACTTATCTCCTTCTCCCCTACTTTCCTGTAGTGTAAGACAGATTTTCACACTAAGCTGAGTGTGCATGTTATTCCCTCCTTAAGTCAAATGTGATGAAGGTAAGCTTCATTTTTCCCTTCTTACCTCCCACCTTTTCCCCTCCACTGAAAAAGCTTTTTCTTGCCTCTTTTATGAGAGATAATTTGCCCCATTCCATTTCTCCCTTTCTCCTCCCAATATATTCCTCTCTCACCCCTTAATTTTATTTTTTTAGATATTATCCCTTTCTATTGAACTCATCCTGTGCTCTCTGTCTATATATATATATATGTGTATAATCCTTTCAACTACCCAAATACTGAGGAAAAGTTTCAAGACTTACAAATATTATCTTTCCATGTGCGAATGTAAACAGTTCAACTTTAGAAAGTCCCTTATGATTTCTCTTTCCTGTTTACCTTTTCACGCTTCTCTTGATTCTTGTGCTTGAATGTCAGATTTTCTATTCAGCTCTGGTCTTTTCATCAAGAATGCTTGAAAGTTCTCTATTTCATTGAATGACCATTTTTCCCCCTGAAGTATTATACTCAGTTTTGCTGGGTAGGTGATTCTTGGTTTTAATACTAGTTCCTTTGACTTCTGGAATATCATATTCCAAGTCCTTTGATCCCTTAATGTAGAAGCTGCTAGATCTTGTGTTATCTTGGTTATATTTCCACAATACTTGAATTGTTTCTTTCCAGCTGCTTGCAATATTTCTCCTTGACCTGGGAACTCTGGAATTTGGCTATAATATTCCTAGGAGTTTCTCTTTTCAGATCTCTTTCAGGAGATAATCAGTGGATTCTTTCAAAATTTATTTTACTCTCTAGTTCTAGAATATTAGGGCAGTTTTCCTTGATAATTTCATGAAAGATGATGTGTAGGCTCTTTTTTTGATCATGGCTTTCAGATAGTCCTATAATTTTTAAATTGTCTCTCTTGGATCTATTTCCCAGGTCAGTTGTCTTTCCAATGAGATATTTCCCATTGGCTTCTATTTTTTCATTCTTTTGGTTTTGTTTTGTTATTTCTTGGTTTCTCATAAAGTCATTAGCTTCCATCTGCTCCATTCTCATTTTTAAAGAACTATTTTCTTCAGTGAGCTTTTGAACCTCCTTTTCCATTTGGCTAATTCTGCTTTTTAAACATTCTTCTCCTCATTGGCTTTTTGGACCTCTTTTGCCAATTGAGTTAGCCTATTTCTAAATGTGTTATTTTCTTCAGCATTTTTTGGGGTCTCTTTTAGCAACTTGTTAACTTGTCTTTTATGATTTTCTTGCATCATTCTCATTTCTCTTCCCAATTTTTCCTCCACCTCTCTTACTTAGTTTTCAAAATCCTTTTTGAGCTCTTCCATGGCCTGAGACCATTGCATATTTATTTTGGAGATTTTGGATGCAGAAGCCTTGACTTTTAGATCTTCCTCTGACGGTATGCTTTGTTCTTCCTCATCAGAAAGGATGGAAGAAAATACCTGTTCACCAAGAAAGTAGCCTTCTATAGTCATGTTTTTTTCCCTTTTTGGGGCATTTTCCCAGCCAGTTACTTGACTTTTGAGTCCTGTGTCAAAAGGAGGGTATACTCTGGGGACCTGTAAGTTCTCAGTTCCTCCAAGGTGGTACAATCAAGGGAGAGGAGCTTACTCCTCTCCTGGTCTGCGCTCTGGTCTGGGAGCCACCACAAGCACTTTTCTGCCCAGGATCTCCAAGTAGGATTCCCTCTCCAGAGCTTCCACCAGCTCCACCAGCCAGTGCTCCTCCTCACCCCAGGACTGCCACTCAGGAAAGGCTCCAAAATGGATGCTGTGGTGGCTGCTCCAGGCAGGGCCAGACCACGTTCCCTTCTCACCCAGGTGAAAGAGCTTTCTCACTGACCTTTGAAGCTGTCTTTGGTGTCTGTGGGTTGAGCAATCTGGGAACTGCTGCTGCCAGTGGCATCCTGAAGTCTGCTCTGGTCCTGTCCCACTGGGCTGTGCTCCGCAAAAGACCTTTCCTGTCAGCCTTCCAGGTTGTCTTAGGCTGGAAATCTCTTTCACTCTGTCATTTTGTGGCTTCTGCTGCTCTAGAATTAGTTTAGAGTCATTTTTTACAGGTATTTTATGGGCTATGGGGGGGAGCTTCTACAGGTCTGTCCTACTCCGCCATCTTGATTCTGTCCCCAGTTAAAAAGAATATTAAGGGTTGCTTTTCCAGTACTTTGTGAAGCTACTCCTGAGGGGGTTTGGGGCTCATTCTGTAGCTCTTAAGAGTATCCTAAAGTCCTCTTTCCCTTATCTTGAAATACCATAAAATTCTTTCTTATCCTTAATGGGGATTGATGGTAGTCCCCTTCCTTGTCTCTATGAGGGACAGGCTTTCACACATACTTTCCTTATCCTCCCCACTTGTCCCATTCTTCTACTGGGCTGGAACCTCATGTTAAAACTTGGATTCTACTTTTCCTTGATCTAGAACCCCCTAACCTTATTAGTCACAACAGGCAATCCCCCCACATCCCTCAGGAGGTCTAAACCAGGGTTACCCCAGTAGGCTGGGACAACAGAGTCCCTGGAAGGGCTGTATACACCATCCCTGTTCAGATTCATCTACGGGACCCAACTTCATACCCTCACTGGTAACAATACCCTATTAGATATGAAGTCTGATTGGGGTTAAGCCTCTCATTGCTAAGTTTTTACAATATGGCTTACTGTTCCCTGTAAGTCACCCTGTAACACTCTGATATTCCCCATTTTTAAGCCAAATGGAGAGTTTCACATGGTTCAGGACTTGTGGCTGTGAATGAAACTGTTATCCCCATTCATCTTACTGTCCGGAACACTTACACTCTTTCAGCTCAGGTCCCAGGAGACCTCTTGGATTTTGGCACCATAAATGTTGAGATCAGATTTGGGAGTGCAGTTCAAGTGTGAAAGAATTCACTTAGACATTCTCTGTAGCCAATGGGAGATTTATTATGTGAAAGCTACATGGGGCTTCTTAGTGAGAAGCTAATAAAAACTAATGATTTTTGGGAGGACCAGGCTTATACAGATAGAAAACTATACAGCCTGTAGATATTCGGGATGATCATGTAGCTTTAGGGTTTTATGGATAAGGAGGAATTTTTATGACACAAGATGAGAAAGATGCCTATCAGGGTAAGAAGGACATGGGGATATAGGATAAGGGAGATGAAAGCAATTCTTTTGGTATAAGTTAAGGAAAAATTTTATGATATTTCAAGATAAGGGGGAAAGGACTTTAGGACACTCTTAAGAGCTACAGAATGAGCCCCAAACCCCCCTCAGGAGGGGCTTTACAAAGTTCTGGAAAAGGAATTCTTAATATTTTTTTTAACCCTTAGGGTACCATTTATATCCATATCAGAAGGAAGGATCATTTCATATTTTGTCTTTATATTGCTGGTACCTAGCACAGTCCCTGGAATACAATAGATGCTTAATGAATGTCTGTTGGTTAATTTATCACTCTAATAACACTCTTAAAAGCAAGTGAGGTTGGTCTATCATGACTTGCTCTTGGTGAACCTATTTTGGTTCTTAGTAGCTAATATTTCTCTTCCTAAATGCTCATAAGACTAACACTAAGTAACATTACAGAATTTGTCTGGGATTGATATTATGCTGACCTGTTTATAGTTTATGGATTCCTCTTTTTCCCTTTAAAAAACAGGGGCAACATTTTCCCCATCTCTAGCCTTCCAGTCTCTCTTCTATTTTCCCTAAGTCCAATTCCTCAGAATCACAATAAATAATCCTTTAAGTTCTTTTTCTTTTTAAATACTCAGAATAATTTCTTTAGATCTAGAGGCATAGCCTTGTTTACAGAATCATAGACTCTCAGAAATGGAAGGGACTTCAGTGGTTATCTAGTCCAACAGGAATCTGAACACATTTCCCCTCTGAAACATCTCCAAGTGGTTATTCTGTCTCTGTTTGAAAATCCCCAGAGAGAAAAAACTGTTCCTTTTGGATTTATCAGCTACTTTCCTCGTGCACAGGTAATACATGAATTAAAAACGATTAGTGAGAAACAAAACCTCCAGAGAGGAGGAATGCAAAATGTCCTAGGGTAGTGTGTTCCACTTTTGAAAAATTCTAATTTCAAGAAATTTTTCCTCATGTTGAGCCTAAATCTGCCCTTGGGCAGTTCCTTCCCAATGCTCCAAGGAGAACAAGTTTGATTTCTTTTCCACATGACAGCTCCTCAAATGCTTGAGGACCACAATCATGTCCCCTTCCCCTGCCCCTACACCTGCCACCTTCTGTTCCTGTGCCTGATTTCCAGTGCCCT
The DNA here is from genome assembly GCF_028372415.1 of Notamacropus eugenii. Lineage (NCBI taxonomy): Eukaryota > Metazoa > Chordata > Mammalia > Diprotodontia > Macropodidae > Notamacropus > Notamacropus eugenii. Next base: position 51,645,030 of record NC_092875.1, on the reverse strand, counting down.
CCCCCATCATCCTCCTGCTCCTGTGATTTCTAGCATTAGAATCTCTAGGTACTATCTCACTAGCTCCTTATCCATCTTTTTCTCCAATTCCCTTGTGACCATGTTAATCTTACTTTTCTCAATCAAATGACCATTCCCTATAATAAAGGGGGTAAAACCATGCAGAATTTTTAAAAAGTGCTAAGTAGTCCTACTTTTTCCTTGTCAACTAATAACATTACACCATCCTTCCTAAGCAGTGGGCCTACTCTTTTTCTGAAGAAAGCTTTTTTTTCTTTTAAAAAGTCGTTGTTGCATCTCATTTCAGTTTCCCTGACACAATTCTGCCATGCCTCAGTGTTCTTTTGTTCCACGGCCTTTAGTCCATCTTCTTCAGCAGCATATACTCCAGTCCTTTTACCCTCCCCCTTAACTCCTGTTTCTGTACCTTTTCTCCTCCAGGTTAACCATTCCCTATCAAGTTGTTACATGGTCATTTCTCTTTGAATCTGAGAGAGGCATCTAGGCAGCTGTATTAGACTCTTTCTGCCCTCAGTCTCTTTAAATGCCCCCTCTTCTTTCTTATTGGAAATATTCATCATCATAATGTCAGAATTTCATTCTAAGAGCCTTCTAGCCACTCTAAAACTTCCTCCCCTTTTAAGAGTCTCTGGTCAATTTTCCCTCTGACGTTTTTGAAATCTGTTCTCCTAACTCTGTGAGCATCTGTCCATGTTTGGCATTCCCCTAGTTGCTCTGAACCTAAGATGACACGGCCCCTGTCTCCCATGTTCTAGCACTTCTATTTTACAAGCAGATTCTTCCTCGTGTTCAATATCAAGTTCAGAGCAGTAGTTTCCCTTACCTACTGAGATGAGAAACTATTGACAAAACAAATTTTCCAAATGCTCTACTTTTAGCGTAATGAATCTTCTACAGAGTCATAGACTTGGAAAAGACCTCAGAGGCCATCTAGTCGAACTTTAACTGAATAAGAATCTTCTAACAACTTGCCAGACAAGTATTCAGCCTTTGCTTCAAACCTTCTAGTAAGGGGCAAAGTCATTACTACCTTACTTGTTAGGAAGTTATTCCTTGCATCAAATCTAACTCTGTCTCTCTGCAACTTCTCCCCACTGCTTTTAGGTTCTTCCTTTTGGGGGCTGAGCAGCACAAGCCAATTCACCTGCAGGCCTTTGAATACTTCAAGACTATTACCATGTCACTATTCTATCTGCTTTCCTCTGGATACTCTCCACTTCATATGTGGTACTCAGAAGTGAACACAATGCTACTGTAATCCAGCCAAAGCCAAGTACAGTGAAACAATGGTTTCCCACACGTAGGTTTTCTTAATAAAGCCTTATTTAACATTAGATTTTTCTTGATTGTCATATCATTCTTGACTCACACTGAGTTTGTAATTCACTAAAGATCCCACACCTTTTTCAGATGATCTCCTTTCTCATCTTGTATGTATGAAGTTAATTATTATTTGTATGAATTGATGCAGAGTGAAGTAAACAGATCGAGAGATCAATGTATACCATGATACAACATTGTAAATTAAAACAACTTTAAAAGGCAGCCAGACACTGATTAATTGCAATGATTGATACTGATCCCAGAGAAAAGATAATGAAACATTTCCCTCCTCTCTAGAATGGGTAACATTATATATGTCACATACAATATAAGACATGGCAACTGATTTTGCTTAACTGTTCTCCTTTGTTTTGAAGAAGGGTTCAACATGGGATGACCATATCAGTCTGTGTGTAAATAAATATATATGTTTATAGTAGATGTTATATACATAAATGTGTACATGTGTACATGTACATATATACATATGTATATACACAAAGTTGTATATATACAGTGTGCATGTATACATTGTATATTATATATTATATATATGTAAAATACACATTATTTATAATATATAAAAAATTATACTGCTGATGGAGCCTATTTGGGTATAACCTAATTCAGTTCAACTCTCTGGGCCTCAGTTTTCTCAACTGAAAAATGAAGGGATTTGACTAGATGACGCCCACGGACATTCCAGCTTTAAATCTATGATCCTATTATCCTATGACCTATTCTTGATAATATAATGCTTCTTCTTTGTGATCATTATGTCCTTTTTCTAGATGTTCATCTTTAGTAACATATTTTATAGTCTTACCAGGACTCAAAGTCAAGCTCAATGGCCCCTAGTCAAGTTCCCTGGCCATCCTTAAAAAAAAATTGGGACAACTGGCTTCTCTGGGTCATTCCCATTCTCCCCAGTCTTTCAAAGATCACTGACAGTTACTCAACAACCACATCTACCAGTTCTTTGAGTATCTGGATATGTAGTTAATCTGAGTCTAGTGACATGATTTGAACTCAAAGGCAGTTTGTAGTATAGTCTAGAAACAATTTATTAAGTACCTACTATATGCAAAGCAATGTGCTGATTGCTACAGATAGAAAAACAAAACAAAAAAGTCCCTGCCCTCAAGAAGCTTATACTCTGCTGAGCTTTGAAGGAAGCCAAGGATGCTAGGATGTGGAAGGAAGCAAGGAGTATGTTCTAGGCAGGGACAAAAATCTGTGGGTGGAAGATGAAATGACATATTTAAGGAACAGCCAGGAGGCTAGTTTCATTAAAATATCAGGTCAGTATCAGGGAGTAATAAGCAATAAGCTAGGGAAGGTAGGCTGATGCTAGGCCACAAAGGGCTGTAAATACCAAGCAGGGCATTTTTTACTTTATTCCAGAGGCAACAGGGAACCACTGAAAGTTCTTGAGCAGGAAAGTAACATTGTCAGAGAGTGCTCTAAGACTATTTGGACAATTATGTGGATGGATCAGGGAAGGAAAAAACTGGAAGCTAGAACCTATTAGCTAATAGCTATGAAGCTACTGTAATAATCTGAGTGAGAGGCCTGCGTTTGAGTGCTCAGAGGGGACATATGAAAGCTATGTTGTGAACGCAGAATTGGCAAGATTTGGCCAATTAATTGGTTTGGGAGGAGGGAGTGAAGAATAGTGAGAAATGAAGGATGATGGAGCCCTCAACCAAATAGAGAAGTTTGGTGGAAAGACTTCCAGCTGGAGATGTTCACTGGTTAGCTAGTGATGCAGGATGTTCAGAAAAAGACTAGAGTTAGACATACAGATCTAGAATAACTGACGTCACAGCACCTGATGAAAGCACCAAGAAGTGAAAGAGAAAGAAGGCCCAGGACAGAGCCTTGGAGATACCCATGGTTAGACACTGAGACAGAGACGATGATCCAGCAAAGCAGAGTGAAAGGTGATCAGAGGAGCAGAAGGAAAACCAGGAGGTGGAAGAGACAGAAAGTATCTAAGAGGAGAGGGTACTCTTAAATTCTGGTAGATAAAATGTTATAGAGCTCAAGAAGGGTGGTGATTTTTTAAAAAAAGGACATTAGATTTTGCAACGAAGAAATTGTTGTAATCTTTTAAACAGCAGCTTCAGATAAGAGGTAAAGTTGGAAGGTACTTGGCAAGGAATTGAGAAACAAATGGGAGAAGAAGAAGTTGAATCAACAAGTGTAAAGCTTTATCTCTAAAGATTTTAATGTGAGGGGAGGCAGCTTAGAACAGTTTAAAGAGCTAGGTTCAAGTCCCCACTCTGATCCCTGATGGCTGTGTGACCCTCGGCAAGTTGCTTAACCTCTCAGGGCTTTGGATACCTCCTTAAGGCTAGAAGTTGCTGAGAGGGTGTCAATCTGCATTGGTAGATGAAGTTTCCTCACCTGGGTCTTGCCTATACCAATGAAACTGGATCATAGGCCCAATCCCCATCCCTTTGACTATGGAAGGGTCAAAAGATGTGGGGTCAATAATTTGAGAAGATGGAAGAGTCATATAATGGTTTTTCAAGGATGAGGGAGACCTAAGAACGTTTGTCAGCAGCAGGGAAGGAGGCAATTGATAGACTGAATATTATAGAGCAAAGGAAACTGACAATCACTTATTTCTCCTAACTTTTATTATCTTCCAGAAGCTCTCTATCATGTTTCTAAACCTTGTACAGTTCTCAGAGCTGGAGGGGACTCCACTGGACGTTTAGTCAGAACCATACCCACAAAAGAACCCTGTGTCCCTGTGTACAATGTCCCTGCCAAGAGGTCGTTAAACTTTGGCCTGTGGAGCCAATTCCCAAGGCAGCCCATTCCATATTCCCCATGTACAGTGCCTTTCTAAAAGAGGTTTCCTTTTATCTGAATAAGGCATGTTCTTCCACAGTTATGTTCTAGTTATGTATCTTCAGTTCAGATGTTTTTTAGTTGTGTCTGACTCTTCATGATCCTATTTTGGGGATTTTCTTGGAAAAAGTACTAGAGTGGTTTGCCATTTCCTCCTTCAGTTCATTTTCTAGATAAGGAAACTGAGGTAAACTGGGTTAAATGATTTGCCCAGGGTTATATAGCTAGGAAGTGTCTGAGGCTGGATTTGAATGTGGGTTTTCCTGATTCCAGGCCTAGTGCTCTATCCACTGCATCACCTAGCTGCCCCAGTGATGTTATTTACTAGACTGTAACAAGGGGCCATGTTCCATTTATCACCGGATTTCCCCCAGTGCCCAGTACAGTTAGGCACTTAATAAGTTTGTAATGAATAAATGAAAGTCTTTCCCAAGCCACTAAGTCTTGGGGATTCTTATGAAGCCATATTTACATATCTGTGTTTAAATGTCAAGTTCACCTTATTATCCACATCCTATATAATAATACATAGGTATCTGAAGTTGTAAGCATTGTTTTTGGTTCTGTTACCTATGATTATCTCTTGAGAATAAATAGGGTGCATGTCTCCTTATTTCCAGATATTCTCTACAGTGCCCAGTTTTGCAATTGTATCTATGAATTAATTCTTCTCTCTTTGTCTCTAATTACAGTTTAATGCCCTCTTGATCAGGTTGCCCAGCATGTTCTTCCCAGTATTCATAAGATGCCCTTCGTCATTAGATCAGTATCTATCGTTCTGATATTCTGAGTCATGAAGCAGCAAACCTTATTTTTTGATACTATCTTACATAGATAGCTGTTTGCTTTCAGTATCCTCCTTTCTAAAGGCTTCATCATTTAATTAAAAGTTGTGGCTAAAATCCCATTTGTGGCCCCCAAGACTTTCATTTTACTGCTCAGGGCTTCCCCGTCCCTACAAATGTTTTGTGGCAGCATAACTCATCTCCACACAAATCATTATGGGATTAGCTGATGAATTTCCCAAGGTTCTTAGGTCCTGAATACACATTCCAAAATGACCAGATAGCTCTTAAATGGCTATGTCAAGGGTGCAGAGTCCCTCTCTATACCACCGAGCAGGATTATACATATCTTCCTTCTGTAAATTCTTTCCTCCCACATCCTGGCACCCATGCGTCATCTTTATTATTCCAAAGAGCATGTGACAATGAGCTCCAGATCCATGAGCTACCAGAAGAACCTTCCATGTGGCTCCAACAACTCCAATTTTCCCCTTTCTCCTCAGAGGCACATTCTTCCATTTATCAACCTTGTCGCTTATAGCTCTGATCTTGACTAGAATCCTAGAATGACAGAGCTAGATGAGACAGGACTCCTCTAGACCGACTGTCTTTTTTCAGATGAGGAAATGGGTCCAGAGAGAACTAGCCTAATAATAATAACTAGCATTTGTAAAGCTTTTTAAGGTTTGCCAAGTGCTTTAGAAACATTATCTCATTTTTATCCTCATAACAACCCTGGAAAACAGGTACTCTCATTTTTCAGAGGAGGAATTGAGTAGACAGAGGTTAAGTGACTTGCCCAAGGACACACAAGCTAGTATGTGTCTGAGGCCAGATTTTAACTTAGTACTTCCTGACTCCAGACCTAGTGCTCTACTCACTGTGCCACCTGGCTGACTTAATTTATTATCTTCTTATCTTTCCCCCCAACTCAACCCCTTTTCTGAACTTCCCTATTTCTATCTAGCATACCAAGCTAAACTGACAAGTCAACCATCCTTTGAGTCACCCAGGTTTGCACCCTTAGCATTGTTTTCATACAGTGTAGAAGTGCAGATGCCTGGCTAGTCACCTATGTACTCCCTTTGGGAATTACCTCACCTTGTTATTACCAGGTCAGATAAAAGACAAACTGCTTTCATTTACCTTTAACTTGCCTTCACAGCCTTGCTCTAGTTCAACCTTTTTGGACTTATACACATTATTCGTCTAACATGGGCGAGCTTTTGGCTTACTCCCTCTTCTCATGACACAAGATTCCACTTCCCTCCTCTAGGCCTTTACACAAGCTCCCCCATAGCAGAAATGCTCTACCTCTCAACTGTACCTCATTAAACCCTTAACTTCCTCTAAGGCTCAGCTCACATGTCACCTTCTACTCAAAGCCCTTCTTGACCTCCCCAATTCTTCATCTCTCTCCCCCTAATTGATTTTGCTTTGTATGTACTTATCTGTGTACATGTTATATTCCCCAAGCAGAATATGAGCTCCCTGAAAACACTTATTTTTGACTTCATATCTCTAGTGTCTAGAGACCATCATGTCCAACCCCCTCATTTTACAGAGGAGCAAACTGAGGCAGAGATAAGTGAAAGGACTTGCTCTGGTTCACACAGCTAGTTAAGTATACGACACAGGACTCAAACCTTGGTTTTCTGACTCCAGTTCTAGTGGATGACCCACTACACCCCCAATGACTTCCATTAGGGAGTCTTAAGGGGTCCATGAACATCCTTCTTCCATATTTTAATAACTGTATTTTGATATAATTATTCTGAGAATAATGCATTAGACTGGTGCAAATGGTAACAAGCATAAGACCCAACTAGAATATTCCAAACCACTTGATTCTTTCTGCCTATTTTCTTTGATGCTGGGCTCCTGCTACCTGACCAAAGTCTGCCACTGAAGCAAAACTGTCTTCATCACTCTCCTCCCAACACACTAGATACAAGTCTGACTCTGAGTCTTTGTTCATAGTGTCTGACTTGCACCAAGAATGTCTTTCCTCACTTCTCTTTTGATCTAAGCATTACACAATCTTCCAGTTCCAAATGTAGCCTTTTGTCTTCTAACCCCTCCCAGCCAAGAGTGATCTCTCCCTCTGAATTCCATGACTGTGCAGCCTGTTTACTTGGCACTTACTAAAAGCTACTTTCTTTCTTTTCCTTGTCCTGTGATCTCATCAATGTTGGGAACTCTTAGTGAAGAAACCCCTATCCATGCAGACTGACACCTAATTATAGTCTTAAGACAATTGTCTGGGGGCAATGAGAAGTTAAATGACTTGCCCAGGGTCACACGGCTAATATGAATCAAAGGCAGGACTTGAACCCAGATCGATCCTGACTCTGAGGTCAGCTATTGGTCTACTATACCACACTGCCTCTCATAACCTCATTAGGAGGTTATATTTGATTCAAAAATAATAGGAAGTCATTGCAATGTATTGAGTCATCGATGTGAGGAATGACCTGTGCTTTAGGAAAATCTCTTTGACAACTATGCAGAGGATGGATTGGAGTCTAATTAGAAGGGCTAATGAGGCTATGAGGGGAAGTATGGGGTAGGGGTCATGGAGCTCTGAGGGAGAGATTGCTGTTGGCTGGGGCGGTTATGAAAGGCTTTATAGACTCCTGCCTCAAGTCTCCCTACTCCAATCCATCCTCAGCACAGCTGCCAAAGAAATTTCTCTAAAGCACAGGTCATTCATTCCTCATGTCACTACTCAGTATACCACAATGGCTTCCTATTACTTTTGAATCAAATATAACCTCCTTTGTTTAGCATTTAAAACTCTTTATAACTTTGCCCATCGCTGTCTTTCTAGTCTTCTAACACATTACTACCCTCCACAAACTCTATAGTCTAGTCATAAATAGCCTGTTTGCTGTTCTTCAATAAACATTCGCTCCCTGGCCTCAGTTCCTTTGCACTGGCTGTCCCCCATGCTGGAACGATTCCCCTCACAACCTCTGACTCTTAGACCATCTCTGGCTTCCTTTAAGACACAGCTCTTACAGGAAGTCCTTCTAAATCCTCTCAGATGCTAGTTCCTTCTCTTCTAAAGCTATTTTCTATCTACTCTGACTTTATCTGTATGCACTGATTTATATAGATGTGGTCAGCCCCATTAGAATTTAAGTTCTTTGAAGGTTGGGACTCTTTTTGCCCCCTTTTTGTGTCCCTAGTGCTTAGCTCAGTGCCTGACACAAAACAAGTGTTTAATGGATACTTGTCTATTAATTGCTATTTTAATTATTACTTTATGTTTGTTATATATCCTACTTCCTCAAGAATGAAAACTCCATAAGAATCATATCTTGTTTATTTCTTAGAGGGTTAGTAGAGTTTTCTGCAAATAGTGGGTGGGAGTGTTTACTGGTGCCAACAAGGATCATGAGGGAAGCACCAGTCGTAACCAGTGCAATAAATGGACACACTCCCCCTCCCCCCTCCCGTCTGGTGGATTCTATTCTGCCACCGCAGAGGTGGCAGAAATGCTCACGCTGCTCCCCATGAGCCCTACCTTGAGCAGTTTTTCTTTTTTGCGCCGCCATTCCTCCCATTCATTCACAATTCGACCCCAGAGAATCCAAGTGTCCTCCTCTAGGTGGCTGAGGTTGGAAGAGGCTGAGGAGCTAGAGACCAAGGAGGAGCCGCTATTTCGCCGGGAACCATTCATGGAACGCATCGACTTTGAGTCAGCCTCTAGAAGCCTGGGTAGGAAGGAAGACAAACAGCACAGAAACAATTGTCACTAAAAAGCTGGCTGACTCCTCCCTCTTTCCTGGGCATTGGGTGCCATGTTCCTGGTGGTGTGTCTTGGGCCTCAATGAGTCTTTTGGTCCCAACCTGTCAGCCTTTGCCTAGGTGGGCCCATATATGCAGTTCAATGCCAACGGAGTTTTAGGGGCCTGATCAGCAGAAGGAGAGTAATAAATGGGAAGAGCTGCAGGGGCTATTGCAAGAGCAGGATCCCAAGGCCCCTAACATCAGGCCAGTTCAATCCAAACCAGTAATGTCCTAGTTCTGTCCAATCTCCCAGTTCTAATGCTCATTTTGTACTTCCCCACAATCTCCCCTCATCCCAGGACTTTCTGTCTCCCCCTGTCAATTCCTTGGATCCTCCGCTTTCATCAGGTTTCTATCCTGAATAATTAGTTTTCAAAGGTCAAAAAGTGGATCCATGCAGGATTTTATGTAATTCCTGACATAGCATCATGTACAATTTGACCCTTTAAGAAATACTTTAAGGTTGATAAAAATGACAGCTCTTTTTCTAGGCCTTACTTAGGAAGCAAATGTCCCTTTCTCCACTCACCGATTCTGTTCCTCTAGTTTGGCCAACAACTCCAGTTCATCTGGGCTGAGATTCTCAGAATCTGAGGTGGGGGAACAGGCAGGGCCTGAAAGGGCCTCATGGGAAGAGGAGTCAGGGCTGAGGGCGGGGCTCGCCATGCCAGAAAGGCTCAGGGTCTCAGGGATGTTCATCAGAAATGGTTATGGATTGGGGAAATTGAAGGGGAACAGAAGACGTTCAACAGGAGGCCCAAACGAGGGAGGTTACAACTCCATCTGTAGCATAAGAGAAACACAGGTTTACTTCTATAAAATACTGACTACATAGCTCGCACTTAATAAATATTTGAGTGATTTCTACCCACATTCTCCCTGCCTCCTTCAATTCAGTCTGCATCAATAAGAGTTTACCAGTTACCTCTTTTCGGCCTCACACAATTAACAACATTATTTTTCTTTACTTAGTGACCAATTCTCCCTCATCCACCCCTGCCCCCTTGCCTTCTAACCAAACCTACAAAGTTAGCCAGCCTCCTTCCCATTTTCAGAACCTGAGTCCTCTACATGGTATCACTGAAGGGGGAAAGATCAGAGTGGATCCTTAGGGAATAAGAAAGGTAATTTCCTATGACACACAGGGTCATGGGTAAATTCTAAGTGAACAGTAGGCAACAAGACTTGAGTTCTGAATATTCAAATTGAATCAAGTACCAAATACAATTCAATAGCATCCAAGAAACAGATACTCCCCAAGCCTTAACAATAACCCCTAGTACTCTATACCAACAGTGTTCTATAGTACTTAAGGTTCCTGCCAGAACCCCACAATACACCACAGTGCTACAGAATGCTGAAGGAATTTGGGCACAGTGCCTAGAGAATATGGACCCTTAATGCTATGGATGTTACTGTTTCTGCATTCCTTCCTGATCACCCCTGTCCTCCTCACAATCCTCTCCCACCATCCTGCCCTCCAAGCTGAGGATCTGATAGCTCTCATCTCATTTACTAGAGTATGCTGTTGGCACTGACAAAGGTAATTACCACTCACCATTAATTATGTGGCTGTTTGTTAATGGGCCAAAAAGTCAGTTTTTCCTTAGCAGAGAGCCCAGGATTGATCAAAGCACTGGCAATTTGTCCTTTTGGTTATATGGGCCAAAGTCAGATGGCTCCTGATCTCATTTCCCCTCACTCATCCCCCATCCCCCCATATCCAGTGGAACTCTTGGGATTCTGCTTTGGCACTCCTGATGAGTACCAAGGCTCTCTCACCTACTTAGTACCTCAGGCTCTCCATCTACCTACTTTTAAAGACGCTGACTTTCCACCTCCTGCTAGGAGGCATATGTAGATTGGTCAAAATATACTTTCTACCAGATATAACACACATGTAGTATGAGATCCAAGAGTCAAGATATGGGTGGCCTTAGCATACCTGGTACTGCTCAGCTAAACAAGTCCTGTCTCTTTTCAGGAGGTGGGCTTAGGGATCCCACAGGTCAGATACAGCTCTGGGAAAGGAACTGACATTACTGCTCTTGCTTAGCCTCATTCACATGACTGAGCATGTGGAACACTTGTCCAATATGCCAGAAAAGGAATCGCTAAGGACTATGGAGATAGGCATAAGAACCTAGATTCCTGATTCCTTCACATGTTTCTTCCATTATACCACATATTGCTTTTTCCTGCCCCAGTATCATGACGGAAATGCCCTTGACCCTCTCTGTGGGAAGAAAAGGAAGTGGTCACATTGAGATGTCTAAAACATGCTGAAGCTTCACCAATTCCCATTCACCTTCTAGGAAACTCAAGGAATTTCCTTCCATTCTCCCCACAGCCTCCGAATGCCATGAACAACCTGTGAAATAGTTCCCATGTCACCTTTCAAGCAAAGTAAATTATTTCTGGAAATGCCCCTCTCTCATACCCCTCTTGTAGCTGACAGTCCCAAGCAACAGAGCCAATTTTCCCATTCTATCTACATCTTCACCAGTATACTGACCCTTCTGTCCCAGAAACAACCTACCGAGGAGTCCAAGGGAGGTGTTTAGACTCAGTTGAAGATGACTTCAGTCTAACTGGGGGTTAATCATTCTTAAGATTCTGACAACGAAGTCCACTCAAGCGCTTCCTGAGACAGTCAAAGTCTGCAGCTGGGGCTGGAAGGAATTGAATTGTGAACAGAAAATGCTGAGTCTAAAGGATTCACCCAAGAATTTGGGGGGAAGGGAGGGAAAGAGAGGGCAAAATGAGGGCACAAGGGAGATTTCCAAACTAGCTGGAATTATGGGATCATCATAATTACTGCCTAAATTTGTTGGAGAGGAGCAGACAACAGACCACATGCGGCCAGTATAGGTGGAACTAGAACTCTTCTGCTTTTTTTTTTTTTTTTTTTTAGAACAAGGAGAGGCATTGAGACTGAAAAGGTGGAATTAATAGGCAGGGGAAAAGAATTGTTCCAATATCCTGAATATCAGTTTTAGGAAGAAAACCTAGGAGTTCTGATTCCTTACTCCTCTCTCACACTCCACTATAATCAAAAAGGTGATGGGATAGCCTGGACTTGAGTTTCCAAAACAAAACAAGAGTGGGAAATTACTGGAGATCAGCCAGGTGATTCTTACATGAATGAGTAGTTTTTTGCAGGGAGTCAAAATTACTAAGCAACACCAGTCTGAGATTTGCAAACTTAAGGACAAGATGTTCATTAGGCTAGCATGAAATTCACTTCCCCATCACTTCTCACAAAGTCCTTGCTGTTTCTGACCCCTTAGCAATCTTCTATTCTGCTTGGGCACAATGCCTGGGCACTGGAAAAGTCTTCTACTGGCTATGAGACACATCCCTTCTCGACACTCACTGCTATGACTAGCCCCATCCTGATATGATATCACAACACCCTCATCCAGAAATACTTTAGTATAGAGTTCGGGCTGCTGGCTTTTTTGCTATATATTTCATGCAAGATTTCATCTTTCTTCAGAACGGCATATCCTTTTCAGAAATAGTTACTTTTTTTCTAGATCTTTGTATACTAACAAAGCTAGGAGAGTTCTCCCTACCAAGAGGAAGCAAGGAACCCAAATTTTCCCGCCTGTGGAAACATTTTATTTAAACTCATGCTCTCCAGCTTCACCACCCTCTCACCTGAATTCCCTGCTCTTCCCCCCACCCCTAATCCCACACCATGTTCCTGATCTCCCATTTATGCCTATGTAACAGGTGTTTAGGTCCTTAAGAACATGGACTCCTTCCGAGTTCAAAGACCTCAAAGGGAACCACATTTTCTAGATTGTCTAATATAACTATTGAGTCTTTAGAGTATCAACATACACCAGGCATTTCCTGGATGATAAATGATTTCAATCTAGGGAGAATAGCCTGATAATCCCAATAAAATGTGATGCTTTTTCTGGGGCACTACTTTTTCCTAAGAAACAACAAAAAAAGTTTTCTTATCCTCAAGATGGCACAATTTGCAGGTTCTCCTCTGACATAAACACAGTCGTTTCAGAATTCAGTCATTGGTCAACAGGAACACTTATGACAGTGTAACAATAGAAACCTTCCACTGGATTAACATAACCTATTTCTATCATCTCAACTGTGCTGCCGTTACCATCCTCTATCTATTCAACTTCTAACTCTCTCATACCTTTTGGGAAAGATATAAAAACTTCCTTTGGATGTGCAGGGTCAAAGTCCTGGCTCTGTTTCCTGCCTTCTTTCATCCTTAGAAAATGGTAAAGCAGGAAGGGAGCTTACAGGTCATCTAATCTGACCCCCTCATTTTGCAAATGGGAAAATGTGCCCAGAGAGGAGAACAATAGTGATTGAAGTAACTGACATTTATATAGCATGATAAGTTTACAAAACGCTTTACATATATTATTGCATTTGATTCTTGGAACAACAGTGGGGAGCAGCCACTTGAGAGATAATAATCCTCATTTTACAAATAATGAAATTCACTGCAGAGAAATGAAGTGACTTGCTGATAGTCAGACACCTAGGATCAGAGGAGTAAGGTCTCTCCTGACTTCAAATCCAGTACAAGTCCTAATATATCAGAGCATCTTTTGGGAAGGAATTTGTCCAAGGTTACAAAGCAAGGAAGTGGCAGAGCTGGAACTTAAATCCATAAGAGTTGGCACTGCAAATTACTCTTTCCCATCTTATTTAGGCTCTCAATGCCCAGTGGATGTTCCTTGTTTGATGATAGATGCTAGTTCACAGTAAGTTATTATTATTTATTATAACTATTAGTGGTATTAGTAACCACAGAAGCAAGGTCCTGATGCCTAAAGAAAAGGGCTGTCATTACTGGAATATTCCATCTGACCTGGAAAGTAGTTATCAACTCACACCTTGCAGGTTTTTGGCCTTTGTGACCAGTTCAACGTTAGCCAAGTTAATTAAGTCTCTGTTGCCTCAGTTTCTTTCTGAGCATGAGAAAAAGAATGAACTTGCTAAACCATGAAAGAAGCACAGAGATGATGCATTGGTATCCAATAAGAGTTCTTGATTCCTTAAAAATCTAGAACCAAGGAGTAGGAAGAACATACAATATTCTCTTTCATTTTTATGTTTTGGTTAGAACCATATGGAACTATAAGAGAAGCTTTCCTCAAAGCCTATAAAAGTCTTGATGGGAGAACAATGAAGGGGGCAGATGAATTCATCTCTTGAGAGTTCTCAGAGGAAAGGGAGACAGATGACATCAGGCCATCTGACCTTTCTGCTTTTTGACTTGATTTATAGTTCTTAGGACCCAATCTACACACAGAAACAGAACCCCTCCTGCATATCATGAGACTTAAACAGCTGAGGCAATGTGGTTTTCCAGAGCAGCACAAGATTTGGAGTTAGGAGACTTGGGTTCAAACCCTGCTTTTCCCTCAAGTCCTTGGACTTGGGGAATTGTGACTTCTTGGAGTCTCAATTTACTAATTTGTAAAAAATAAATGGAGTCTCTCCCAGCTCTAAATCCTATGATCCTATGACACATACTTGCCTTAGGAAAACCTACAGTGTTCTCATTCACAAAGTAAACATCTTTTTTTCTTCTGTGGACAGCTTTTCATTTTGGTGTCATCCTGAAGATAGTCCAGAACGCTTCTTGTTGTTACTGTTGTGTGTTTTGTCCTCCGTTTTTGAGGAAGACTGTGCCATCAGAGAAATGATGAATGACTTGCACTTGACTTTGTTTGGAGTGAGAGAGGGCTGTGCAGGTCACCAGCCTCACTTCTCCTCCAGAGCCATCTGAATGCAGTGACCACATATTCATCAGGATGACTGGAGATGACCCAGCATACAATGGGAGACCTTGGCCCCTTTTGGCCAATGTCTACTCAAAAACTCACTTAGGGCGAGGTAAGGCCCACAGAGTGAATAAGCCTGTTTAAGAAGTAGTCATGGAGTACCCCAAAAATAACTAAATCAGACTGGAAGGGAAGGAAAACAGTTACAACTGATAATCACTCTTTAGCCAGGAGGGTCCAGGAAACAGCCTGATGAAGATGACCTCCTTTGCTTGAGGCTTCAAACAAAGTTTAGATGACCCTTCCGAAGGTATGTTGCAGAGAGCATTCCTGTTCACACATAGGCTGGACTATATGGCTTCTAAAGTCCCTTCCAGCTCAGACTTCTATGATTTTTGTGACTCTACAACTTGAACAAAAAAAATTTGTTCCTTCTGAACAACACATATTCATACATAATCAAATTCTCCCATTCTGTGAAATCTCAGTGATCCCTTCTATGAGGTCTAATTTGTCTCTTCACACTAGGATCTCTAGTTCTTCCTACTGTCTCATCCAAATAATAAGCTCTTTTAAATATATATATTTATTTTTAATTTTTATTTTCAGTTTCAAATTCCCCTTCCCTCCATCCCTTCTCCCACCCACTGTGAAGGTACGGGATGAGTGAATCTGCAGATTCATTAGAGAGGGGGAAAGGACCTGGGTTAGGAAAACATCGGGGGCTAAGCTGGGCAGAGAAGCACCAGAAAGAAGTTAGTGTAGCAATCACTGTCTTTGTTTGACATTTATTAAGCATGTGCTTGGCTCTGTACTGAGCCTACAAAAGATACAGTTACAGTTATCCCTTCCACATCAAAGGGGGGAGGGGTATGACTGGAAAATCCAAGAAAAAATTTTTGGCCCACATTTGTGAAGTCTGAATTTTTTCTTTTTCTTTTATGGGGTCTTTATAGTACCATACTGTAAAATTTGGGGTATTTGGTCATAGGCTCTGTGTCTTCTGCTGGTCTTCGCATGTCATCGATGGCTTCCACAAAACTCCCCCCAAATTTCTAAATAATTTCTTATGCCAACCCTCAATATACTGAAACCATAATTGGGAAAGTCACAATGTAGAAGGGATAACTGTACTATCATCAGGGAGCTTCCAACTTCTCAACTTAAAAAAAATCTCAGTTCCTCAAATTCTTATTCAAAATAACAAATAGTTTTATAAATAAAGGATGGTATTCAGGATTTGGGGAACAGTCCCTAAACCCCTAGGAGTGAATGCCAGATACTGCACTGGGAGAGTATTCTGAATCATCCAGGAGTGTGGCTTTTCACTCTTTTCATAACCTCTTCCCCCTTTTTTCTCACAGTCTAAGGCACTAAATGAAGACAAATGGTTCAGTGAATAAGGATAAAGGAAGGATACCAACGAGAGAACTTCAAATCCTATTTCCAGGTGCTACTCTTTCTCAATGGCATATTCATATTCTTAACTTCTACAGTCTTTGTGATCGCCCTCAACATCTAATGACTCTGGAGTTCTCCCCCAATTCTGCTTATGAAGGTAAAAACTATTAAGTATTCCATTGATCTTAGCTCCCTACTTTATACAGTGAAAAACAAAAGACCCCAGTAGGCTGTTGTGCTTTCAAGAAAGCAAATGGAGATTCATCCTTTCTTAAGCGCTTAACAGGTCCTTTCCC